>NW_022589709.1:56335080-56935080 GCF_004348235.1 Phoca vitulina
TTTCCTGAGATTAAGAATTCCTCATATCAGTGAGGTCATATGATACATGTCTTTCTCTGTTTGACTTATTTTGCTCAGCATAATACCCTCCAGTTCCATCCACGTCGTTGCAAATGGCAAGATCTTATTCCTTTTGATGGCTGCATAATATTCCATTGTATATATATACCACATCTTCTTTATCCATTCATCTGTTGATGGACATCTTGGCTCTTTCCACAGTTTGGCTATTGTGGACATTGCTGCTATAAACATCGGGGTGCACGTAGCCTTTCGGGTCCCTACTTTTGTATCTTTGGGGTAAATACCCAGTAGTGCAATTGCTGGATCATATGGTAGCTCTATTTTCAACTTTTTGAGGAACCTCCATACTGTTTTCCAGAGTGGCTGCACCAGCTTGCATTCCCACCAACAGTGTAGGAGGGTTCCCCTTTCTCCGCATCCCCGCCAACATCTGTCATTTCCTGACTTGTTAATTTTAGCCATTCTGACTGGTGTGAGGTGGTATCTCATTGAGGTTTTGATTTGGATTTCCCTGATGCCGAGCGATATTGAACACTTTTTCATGTGTCTGTTGGCCATTTGGATGTCTTCTTTGGAAAAATGTCTGTTCATGTCTTCTGCCCATTTCTTGATTGGATTCTTTGTTCTTTGGGTATTGAGTTTGATAAGTTCTTTATAGATTTTGAGTACTAGCCCTTTATCTGATACGTCATTTCCAAATATCTTCTCCCATTCTGTCAGTTGTCTTTTGGTTTTGTTGACTGTTTCCTTTGCTTTGCAAAAGCTTTTTATCTTGATGAAGTCCCAATAGTTCATTTTTGCCCTTGCTTCCCTTGCCTTTGGCAATGTTTCTAGGAAGAAGTTGCTGCAGCTGAGGTCAAAGAGGTTGCTGCCTGTGTTCTCCTTTAGGATTTTGATGGACTCCTGTCTCACATTTAGGTCTTTCAACCATTTGGAGTCTATTTTTGTGTGTGGTGTAAGGAAATGGTCCAGTTTCATTCTTCTGCATGTGGCTGTCCAATTTTCCCAACACCATTTGTTGAAGAGACTGTCTTTTTTCCATTGGACATTCATTCCTGCTTTGTCAAAGATTAGTTGACCATAGAGTTGAGGGTCCATTTCTGGGCTCTCTATTCTGTTCCATTGATCTATGTGTCTGTTTTTGTGCCAGTACCATACTGTCTTGATGATGACAGCTTTGTAATAGAGCTGGAAGTCCGGAATTGTGATGCCACCAGCTTTGCTTTTCTTTTTCAACATTCCTCTGGCTATTCGGGGTCTTTTCTGGTTCCATACAAATTTTAGGATTATTTGTTCCATTTCTTTGAAAAAAGTGGATGGTATTTTGATAGGGATTGCATTGAATGTGTAGATTGCTCTAGGTAGCATTGACATCTTCACAATATTTGTTCTTCCAATCCATGAGCATGGAACGTTTTTCCATTTCTTTGTGTCTTCCTCAATTACTTTCATGAGTATTTTATAGTTTTCTGAGTACAGGTTGTTTGCCTCTTTGGTTAGATTTATTCCTAGGTATCTTATGGTTTTGGGTGCAATTGTAAATGGGATCGACTCCTTAATTTCTCTTGCTTCTGTCTTGTTGTTGGTGTATAGGAATGCCACTGACTTCTGTGCATTGATTTTATATCCTGCCACTTTACTGAATTCCTGTATGAGTTCTAGCAGTTTTGGGGTGGAGTCTTTGGGGTTTTCCACATAAAGTATCATATCACCTGCAAAGAGTGAGAGTTTGACTTCTTCTTTGCCGATTTGGATGCCTTTGATTTCTTTTTGTTGTCTGATTGCTGTGGCTAGGACTTCTAGTACTATGTTGAATAGCAGTGGTGATAGTGGACATCCCTGCCGCATTCCTGACCTTAGGGGGAAAGCTCTCAGTTTTTCCCCATTTAGAATGATATTTGCTGTAGGTTTTTCATAGATGGCTTTTATGATATTGAGGTATGTACCCTCTATGCCTATACTCTGAAGAGTTTTAATCAAGAAAGGATGCTGTACTTTGTCAAATGCTTTTTCTGCATCTATTGAGAGGATCATGTGATTCTTGTTCTTTCTTTTGTTAATGTATTGTATCATGTTGATTGATTTGTGGATGTTGAACCAACCTTGCAGCCCAGGGATAAATCCCACTTGGTCGTGGTGAATAATCCTTTTAATGTACTGTTGGATCCTATTGGCTAGTATTTTGGTGAGAATTTTTGCATCCGTGTTCATCAGGGATATTGGTCTGTAGTTCTCCTTTTTGATGGGGTCCTTGTCTGGTTTTGGGATCAAGGTAATGCTGGCCTCATAAAATGAGTTTGGAAGTCTTCCTTCCATTTCTATTTTTTGGAACAGTTTCAGAAGAATAGTATTAATTCTTCTTTAAATGTTTGGTAGAATTCCCCTGGGAAGCCATCTGGCCCTGGGCTTTTGTGTTTTGGGAGATTTTTGATGACTGCTTCAATTTCCTTAGTGGTTATAGGTCTGTTCAGGTTTTCTATTTCTTCCTGGTTCAGTTTTGGTAGTTGATACATCTCTAGGAATGCATCCATTTCTTCCAGGTTATCTAATTTGCTGGCATAGAGTTGCTCATAATATGTTCTTATAATTGTTTGTATTTCTTTGGTGTTGGTTGTGATCTCTCCTCTTTCATTCATGATTTTGTTGATTTGGGTCATTTCTCTTTTCTTTTTGATAAGTCTGGCCAGGGGTTTATCAATCTTGTTAATTCTTTCAAAGAACCAGCTCCTAGTTTCGTTGATCTGTTCTACTGTTCTTTTGGTTTCTATTTCATTGATTTCTGCTCTGATCTTTATTATTTCTCTTCTCCTGCTGGGTTTAGGCTTTATTTGCTGTTCTTTCTCCAGCTCCTTTAGGTGGAGGGTTAGGTTGTGTACTTGAGACCTTTCTTGTTTCTTGAGAAAGGCTTGTATTGCTATATACTTTCCTCTTAGGACTGCCTTTGCTGCATCCCAAAGATTTTGAATAGTTGTGTTTTCATTTTCATTGGTTTCCATGAATTTTTTTAATTCTTCTTTGATTTCCTGGTTGACCCATTCATTCTTTAGTAGGATGCTCTTTAGCCTCCATGTATTTGAGTTCTTTCCGACTTTCCTCTTGTGATTGAGTTCTAGTTTCAAAGCATTGTGGTCTGAAAATAGGCAGGGAATGATCCCAGTCTTTTGGTACCGGTTGAGACCTGATTTATGACCTAGGATGTGATCGATTCTGGAGAATGTTCCATGGGCACTAGAGAAGAATGTGTATTCCGTTGCTTTGGGATGGAATGTTCTGAATATGTCTGTGAAGTCCATTTGGTCCAGTGTGTCATTTAAAGTCTTTATTTCCTTGTTGATCTTTTGCTTAGATGATCTGTCCATTTCAGTGAGGGGGGTGTTAAAGTCCCCCACTATTATTGTATTGTTGTCAATGTGTTTCTTTGCTTTTGTTATTAATTGCCTTATATAATTGGCTGCTCCCATGTTAGGAGCATAGATATTTACAGTTGTTAGATCTTCTTGTTGGATGGACCCTTTAAGTAGGATATAATGTCCTTCCTCATCTCTTATTACAGTCTTTGGTTTAAAATCTAATTTGTCTGATATAAGGATTGCCACCCCAGCTTTCTTTTGGTGTCCATTTGCATGGTAAATGGTTTTCCACCCCCTCACTTTAAATCTGGGGGTGTCTTTGGGTCTAAAATGAGTCTCTTGCAGACAGCATATCGATGGGTCTTGTTTTTTAATCCAATCTGATAGCCTGTGTCTTTTGATTGGGGCATTTAGCCCATTTACATTCAGGGTAACTATTGAAAGATAGGAATTTAGTGCCATTGTATTGCCTGTAAGGTGACTGTTACTGTATCTTGTCTGTGTTCCTTTTTGGTCTATGTTGCTTTCAGGCTCTCTCTTTGCTTAGAGGACCCCTTTCAATATTTCTTGTAGGGCTGGTTTCGTGTTTGCAAATTCCTTTAGTTTTTGTATGTCCTGAAAGCTTTTTATCTCTCTTTCTATTTTCAATGACAGCCTAGCTGGATATAGTATTCTTGGCTGCATATTTTTCTCATTTAGTGCTCTGAATATATCATGCCAGTCCTTTCTGGCCTGCCAGGTCTCTGTGGATAGGTCTGTTGCCAATCTAATGTTTCTACCATTGTAGGTTACATATCTCTTCTCCCGAGCTGCTTTCAGGATTTTCTCTTTGTCTCTGAGACTCGTAAGTTTTACTATTAGATGTCGGGGTGTTGACCTATTTTTATTGATTTTGAGAGGGGTTCTCTGTGCCTCCTGGATTTTGATGCCTGTTTCCTTCCCCAAATTAGGGAAGTTCTCTGCTATAATTTGCTCCATTATACCTTCTGCCCCTCTCCCTCTTTCTTCTTCTTCTGGGATCCCAATTATTCTAATGTTGTTTCGTCTTATGGTATCACTTATCTCTCGAATTCTGCCCTCGTGATCCAGTAGTTGTTTATCTCTCTTTTTCTCAGCTTCTTTATTTTCCATCATTTGGTCTTCTATATCACTGATTCTTTCTTCTGCCTCATTTATCCTAGCAGTTAGTGCCTCCATATTTGATTGCACCTCATTAATAGCCTTTTTGATTTCTACTTGGTTAGATTTTAGTTCTTTTACTTCTCCAGAAAGGGTTTCTCTAATAACTTCCATGTTTTTTTCAAGCCCAGCTAGTATCTTTAAAGTGATGATTCTGAACTCTAGATCTGACATCGTACTAATGTCCGTATTGAGTAGGTCCCTGGCAGTCGGTACTACCTCTTGTTCTTTTTGTTGAGGTGATTTTTTCCGTCTTGTCATTTTGTCCAGAGGAGAATAGATTAATGAGAGAACAAAATGCTAACAGGGTGACAACGTTCCCAGAAAATATACTCTAAACAAATCAGAAAAGACCTGAAGCAGTGGGAAAAGAAAGGGAAAGAGAGAAAAAAGAAAAAGAAAAAAAAAAAAGGAAAAGAAAAAGATAAAGATAAAAACAAACAAAGCAGAAAAAAACCACAAAAAAACCAGAATGTGATCAAATATGATCAGGCTGGTATATAGATCAGTGCCACACACTAGATTTTGGGTGTATTTGGTCTGTTAGAAGAAAGTGCCTCCCAAAATTTTAAAGAAAGAAAAACTTATATATGTACAAAAATAAGGGTTGATATGATGAAGGGATGGAATATGACTGTAAAGATGGAAATTATAAAAAATTTTATAAAAGGAATTGATAAGAAGTTGTTTGAAAAAAGAAAGAAGAGGATTTAAAAAAAAAGAGAAAAAAAAAAGGGAGAGAATGTGATCAGGCAGGGGAGTAGAAAAAAACCATACAATAGAGACTTAGGTATATTTTGATCTGTTAGAAGAAACTATCTCAAAATTTTAAAGAGAGAACTTATATATATATGCCAACAATACGGGTAACTACTATGAAGGGATAGAATATGACTCTAAAAATGAAAAATAAAAATGAAAACTAAAAATGTTTTTTTTAAAAAAGGGATTGATAAGATGTTAGTTGAAAAAGGGAAAAAGAAAAATTCAAAAAAAAAAAAAGACAGTTTAAAAAAGAAAATTAACTTTGAAAGACTAAAGAATCATGCATGGTAAAAAAGCCATGAATTCTATGTGCTGTATTCCCCTAGCGCTGGAGTTCTGCCGTTCTCATTGATCGGTAAACTTGGTCTTGGCTGGCTGTTCTCGCTGATCTTCTGGGGGAGGGGCCTGTTGCCGTGGTTTCCAAAAGTCTTTGCCGGAGGCGGAATTGCCCCACCCTTGCCCGGTCCCGGCTAAGTAATCTGCTCGGGTTTGCTCTCCGGAGCTTTTGTTCCCTGCAAGCTTTCCGTACAGCTTTGGAGGCCGAGAGTGAAAATGGCGGCCTCCCAATCTCCGCCCCGGAGGAGCCGAGAACTCGGGGCCCCACTCCTCGGTGCGCCCCCAGAGAAAAGCCGCCAGTCACTCCCGTCTCCCCGGTCTCCGGCCACACTCCGTGTTCACCCGGCCTGTGACCAAGCGTTTCTATCTCTGGCACCCGACCCCATGTGGAGTCTCCAAACCCAGCAGATCCCTGCGGTGCACTCCCGCACCTCTCCTCCCGGGGGAAGAAGGTGAGTCTCCCCGGATCTGCCGCTTGTTGGGTCCCTGCTGGAGGAGCAGTGGCCTGACTGTGCCGCGGATCACGGTTTATGGCAACCCCGAGCTGAGAGCCCGCGCCTCGGCTCCGTCTCTGCAGCCGGCTTCCCAGCTCCGATACCTGGGAGCTCTGCTGCACTCAGGCACCCCTGGTCTTTCTGTGACCCCGAGGGTCCTGAGACCACACTGTCCCATGAGGGTTCCACCCCCCGCTTAGCCACCGGAGTGATGTCCCTCAGCAGAGCAGACTTCTAAAAGTTCCGATTTTGTGCTCCGTGGTTCTATCACTTGCCAGAAGTGGCCAACGGAGGCCCCTCCCCCGCCGTCTATCCTCCCGAATATCATCTCGGATTCACTTCTCCGCACCTTCGTCCTACCTTCCAGAAAGTGGTCGCTTTTCTGTTCAGAGAGTTGTTGCTATTCTTTTCTTTGATCTCCTGTTGAGTTTGTAGGTGTTCAGATTGGTTTGATCCCTATCCAGCTGAATTCCTGAGAGGAGATGAAATCCAGGTCTCCTACTCCTCCGCCATCTTGCTCCGCCCCCTTTTCATGTGGTTTTGATGCAATTATAAGCTTTTTTTGGAATTTAATTTCCAATTTTATTTTACTCGCAAGTAGAAACACAATTAATTATTGCTGTGTAAAATATTATCCACAAAATCAAGTGGCTATAAACAATAATTAACATTTCTTATATCTCACTGTTTCTGTGGGTCAGAAATTCAGGTGTAGTTCACCTGGACGGTTCTGCTGTGACCTCTCATACATTTCATCAAGGTGTTGGTTGGGGCTGCAGTCATCTGAGGGCTTGACTGGAGCTGAAGGATCTGCTTCCAAAATGGCTTGCTTATGTGACTAGCAAGTTGGTGCTTTTCTTGGGTGGGACACCTCAATTTCTTTTTATATGAGCCTCTGCAGAGCAAGTGATTCAAAAGAGAGCTGGGAAGAAGTTGAAATGTCTCTTTTGATATAGACTCATAAGTCACGTGCTGTTACCTCCACAATATCCAATTGGTTACACAGGTCAGCACTATTTTGTATGGGAGGGAAATACACAAGAGTATAAATGCCAGCAGATGAGGATCATTGGGAGGCATCTTGGGTGTTAGTCATCACACTTGGTGTTTGTGATAAGACTTTAAAGACTTAAATTTTTTGGAGAAATTTTAGATTCACAGAAAAATTGAGAGGGATGTACAGAGATTCCTATATATCTCTGCTCCCATACATGCATAGCTTCCCTATCACCAACATCCTACACCAGAGTGGTATATTTGTTACAAATGATGAACCTACATTGACACATCATAATCACCTAAAGTTCATAGTTTACATTAAGGTTCACTCTTGGTGCTGTACATTCTATGGATTTGGACAAATATATAATGACATGTATCCATCATTATAGTATCATATATTTTCATTACCTTAAAAATCCTCTGTGTCCACCTATTCATCCCTTTTCTACCTGTCTCCCCACCCAAGACTGAGCAACCATTGATCTTTTTACTGTCTCCGTAGTTTTGCCTTTTCCAATATGTCATATAGTTGAAATCATACATATGTAGCCTTTTCAGATTGGCTTCTTTCATGTAGTAATATACACTTAAAGTTCTTTTGTGTCTTTTCATGGCTTGATAGCTTATTTCTTTTTGTACTAACTAGTACTCCACTGTCTGGATGTACCATAGTTTATCCATTAACCTATTGAAGGATATGTTGGTTGTTTCTGAGTTTTGGTAATTATAAATAAAGCTTCTTTAAACATCTGTATGCAGATTTTGTGTGCACATAAGTTTTCAAACTTCTTTGGGTAAATACCAAGGAGATTAATTGCTGGATCATATGGTAAGAGGATGTTTAGTTTTTTTTATATATAATTTTTTAAAAGATTTTATTTATTTATTTGAGAGAGAGATAGAACATGAGCCAGGGGTAGGGGCAAAGGGAGAGGGAGAGAAACAGACTCCCTGCTGAGCAGGGAGCCCGATGTGGGACTCGATCCCAGGACCCTGGGATCATGACCTGACCTAAAGGGAGATGCTTAGCTGACTGAGCCACCCAGGTGTCCTGAGCAGGTTTAGTTTTGTGAGAGACCACAAAATTATCTTCCAAAGTGGCTGTACCATTTTGCACTCTGACCAGTAGTGAATGAGAGTTCCTCTTGTTTGACATCGTCAGCAGCATTTGGTGTTGTGTTCCATATTTTGGCCATTCTAATAGGCATGTGGTAGTATCTCATTGTTTTAACTTTCATTTCCTGATGACATATAATGTGGAACATCTTTTTATATGCTTATTTGCCAAAAGTGTATTTTCTTTGGTGAAGCGTTGGTTAAGGTGTTTGGCCCGTTTTTTAACTGGGTAGTTTTTTTTGTTTGTTTGTTTGTTTTTTATTGTGGAATTTTAAGAGTTCTTTGTTGGATAATAATCTTTTTATCAGATACGTCTTTTGTAGATATTTCCTCCCAGTCTGTGACTTGTCTTCTCATTCTCTTGACAGTCTTTCTCAGACCAGAAGTTTTTCATTTTAATGAAGTTCAGTTTATCAGTTATTTCCTTCATGATCATGCCTTTGGTGCTGTGTATAAAAAGTCATTGCCATACCCAAGCTCATCTAGATTTTTCCCTATATTATATTCTAAGTTTTATAGTTTTGTGTTTTACAATTAGCTATTGATCCATTTTATGTTGATTTTTGTGAAGGATGTAAGGTCCATGTCTAGATTTATTTGTAATTTATTTTGCACATGGCTGTCCAGTTTTTCAGGCACCAAATGTTAATACTATTTTGCTACACTGTATTGTCTTCACTCCTTTGTCAACAATGTGTTGACATATTTGTGTGGGTCTATTTATGGGTTCCCTATTTTATTCCATTGATCTCTTTGTCTTTTCTTTGACCAATACCACACTGTCTTGATTACTGTAGCTTTATAGTAAGTCTTGAAATCAGGTAGTGTTGGTCTTCCAATTTCATTTTTCTATTTTGATATTGTGTTGGCTATACTGTGACTTTTGCCTCTTCAAACAAACTTTATCATCAGTTTGTCAATATCCCCAACATAACGTGCTGGGATTTTTATTAGGTTTGCAACTAATCTATAGATCAAGTTGGGAAGAACTGACATCTTGACCATATTGAGTCTTCCTATCTATCAACATGGGCTACCTCTCCATTTATTTTGCTCATCAGAATTTTGTAGTTTTCCTCAAATAGATCTCATCATACTTTTAAAATTTGTATGCAACTATTTCATTTTGGGGTTTACTAATTTAAATGTATTGTGTTTTTAATGTCAAATTCCACTTGTTCTTTGCTGGTATATAGGAAAGTGACTGACTTCTGTATATTAATTTTGTATTTTGTAACCTTGCTATAGTTGCTTATTAGTTCTAGAAACTTTCGTGTTGATTTTTTTGGTTCTACATAAATGACCATATCATCTGTGAACAAAGATAGTTTTATTCATTCCTTCCCAATCTGTATACCTTTCCTTTCCTTTACTTGTCTTACTGCATTAGCTAGGACTTCCAGTATGATATTGAAAGGGAGTGGTGAGAGGAAACATTTTTGTCTTGTTTCTGACCTTGGTGGGAAAGCTTCAAGTTTCTCACCATTAAGTATAGCTTTAGCAGATATTCTTTATCAGGTTGAGGAAGTTTCCCTCTATTCCTAGTTTACTGAGAGTTTTTTTTTTTTTTTTTTATCATGAATGGTGCTGGATTTTGTCAAATGTTTTTTCTGCATCTGTTGATATGACCAGATGATTATTCTTTTCAGCTCATTGATGTGATGGATTACATTAATTGATTTTTGAATGTTAAACCAGGCTTTCGTACCTGAAATAAATCCTATTTGGTTATGGCATATAACTATTTTTATACATTATTGGATTTGATATGCTAATATTTTCTTGAGAATTTTTGCATGTATGTTCATGAGAGATAATGGTCTGTAGTTTTCTTGTAATGTCTTTTTCCAGTTTTGGTATTAAGGTAATGCTGACCTCATAGAATGAGTTAGGAAGTATTCCCTCTCTTAATTTCATCTGAAAGAGATTGCAAAAATTGGTATAATATCTTCTTCAAATGTTTGGTAGAATTCACCAGTAAACCCATCTGAATCTGCTGCTTTCTCTTTTAGAAAGTTATTAATTATTAATTCAATTTCTTTACTAGACATAGGTATAGTTATATTGTCTGTTTTTTCTTGTATGAGTTTTGGCAGATGGTATCTTTTAAGGAATAGGTCCATTTCATCTAAATTATCAGATTTGTGCTCATAGAGTTGTTTGCAGTATTCCTTTATTATCATTTTAATTCCCATGGGATCTGTGGTGATGTCCCTTCTTTCATTTCTGATATTAGTAATTTGTGTCTTCTCTCTTGTTTTTTTTAGTTAGTCTGGATATAGGCTTATTAGTTTTACTGATCCTTCCAAAGAACAAGCTTTTGGTTTTATTGATTTTCCCTACTAATTTCCTGTTTTCAATTTCATTGATTTCTGCTCTGATTTTTATTATTTCTTTTCTTCTGCTTACTTTGGATTTAATTTGCTCTTTTTCTAGTTTCCTAAGGTGGAAAACTTAGATCATTGATTTTATTTTATTTTATTTTTTGAAAGGTTTTTTTTTTTTTTTTTTTTTTTAAGATTTTATTTATTTATTTGACAGAGAGAGAGAGTACCAGGGAGGGGGAGTAGCAGGGAGAGGGAGAAGTAGGTTCCCGCTGAGCAGAACGTGGGACTGGATCCCAGGACACTGGGATCATGACCTGAGGTGAAGGCAGACACTTAACCAACAGCCACCCAGGTGCCCCAGATTATTGATTTTTTATCTTTTTTCTTTTCTAATATATGTGTTAAGTGCTATAAATTTCCCTCTAAGCACTGCTTTTGATGCATCCCACAAACATTGATAAGTTGTGTTTTCATTTTTATTTAGTACAAGATACTTTAAATTTTCTCTTGAAATTTCTTCTTTGACCTGTGTATTGTTTAATCTCCACATATTTTGGAATTTTTCTAGTTATCTTTCTGTTACTACTTTTTAGTTTAATTCCACTGTGGTCTGAGAACAAACATGTATGATTTCTATTCTTTAACACTTGTTAAGATGTGTTTTATGGCCCAGAATATGGTCTGTCTTCATGGATGTAGTATTTTTTGTATTTATCTTGTTTGGGACTTTTCATGCTTCTTGAATGTGTAGGTATATAATTTTTAAGTTCAATTTCGGGATATGTTGAGCTATTATTTCTTTAAATATCTTTTTCTGCCTCTTTCTTTCTCATTTCTTGATCTGGATCTCCAATTATACACATGTTACACTGCTTTGTGTATTGTCCCACATGTTACTGAAGTCCCATTCATTTTTTTGCCCCAGCCTCTCTATTTTCTGAGCTTGATTTTGGATAGTTTCTATTATTATGTCTTCAACTTCACTGATCCTTTCTTTTGCAATATCTAATCAACTCTTAATTCCATTAAGTGAATTTTTTCATTTCAGATATTGTGTCTTGGGCCTCTAGAGTATTTATGTGGCCTCTTTTTATATTTTCAACTGCTTTCTTCTTTATATCTTTTTTTTCTTTTAAATTATTGAGCTTTCATAATAGTTCCTTTAAAGTCCTTGTTTGCTAATTCCACATCTCTGCCACTTCTAGGTCAGTTTCCATTGACTGATTTCTTTCCATTAGGGGTCAAATTTGCCACTTCTTGACATATCTAGTAATTTTGGGGGGATGTTGGATATTAAGAATGTAACATTATTGAGTGTATTTTGTTGTCTTCTTTTAAAGAGTGTTGACATTTATTTTGGCAGGCAGTTATGTTGCTTGTATCCTGTTTGATCCTTTTGAGGATTGTTGTTAAGCTTTCTTAGGGCAGGTCTAGAGTAGCCTTATTATACAACTAGTTTATCGCTACTACTAAGGCTTGGCTGTTTTTAGAGAGAGCCGTTGTTGTTGTTTTTGCCTGGTTTGTAGCATTCATTTATACATGTGCAGTCTTGGATTTGGCATGAGACTCAATGAGACTCCTAGGCATATTTTTGAAGCATTTGCTTTGTGTAGCTCCTTCCATTCAGGAATGCTTCTCTGCAATTTCCAGCTGCCTCAACCTTTCCAAGCTCCTGTCTTTTTCTCCTTTATTCAGAGATGGGCTCCTCCTCCCTGCACTGAGGTTGGGAAATTGGCTCTAGGTGGCAAGTCATGCTCTCAGGAAGCATAGGTCTGTACTCCCTGTTATCTAATACCTGAAAAGAGGCATTCTGTGTATTTTGTCTAATTCTGGAATTTATTGGTTATGGGGGAAGGGGTGCAAACACCATATAGTTACTATTCCTTCATGGATGGAAGCAAAATTCTTCCCCTTTTGGTTTTAAAAGTAAAGTAAATGGAAAAAAATTATTAAAAGGAAGAGAAAACTCCAGATAGTAAAAATAGTAACAGTTAATACTACTAGAGTGTATGGAAGCAGGCCACATTAAAAAACTATTGGTTGGTGTTTGAATCTGAACAATCTCTCAAAATGGCATTTTGGCAAAATGAAAAAGAACTTAAACATTTTGTTTTTGAACTAGCAATTCTTCTTTTAGGGATTTATCTAGAGGAAATAATCAGACATATATAAAAGTATTCATTACAGAATTAATTATAATAAATAAAAATTTTAACCTATAATAAGGAAAAAATTTAACCTATATGCCCAGCAGGATAGAATTGGTGAAATAAATTTGTTGGTGCATCCACATAATGACTTGCTATTTAACTACAAAAAATAATTTTGTGTAAATATAACTTAATGATATGGGAAAGTATTTTAACAACTTCATTAAGATGAAAAAATCAGATTACAAAAAGTTTTCTCAGCTTAATCACAATGATATTAATATATAATAAGTATGATATAGAGAATATAAAAATATTATCAGTAGCCATCCATGGTGATGTGATTATAGAAATGTTTCCTGCTTTGTGTTTTTTTGGGTTTACCAAATTTTCTACAACAAACACAGACTTATTTAAAACATCTTAAAAATCATTATTTTAAAATGCTTCATTAGATTAATCCACAGTTACATGATAATTGGAAGCAGGATAAAAATGGCCCTAAGGGATACAATATGGTGTAGTGTGAAAGGGGACAAGCCATGAAATCTGGCTTTGAATTCCATTCCACAATTTTTTAGGTGAAATGCTCTTGAACAAGTTTTATAACTTCTTGGAATGTATATTGCCTTGTCTGCAAAATGGGGATATAGATACCTCTTAGGGTTCCTATAAGTATTAAATGATATAATCTGAATAAACCTTCAGCCTGGCGAGGTTCTATGGATGGCAGTTAATGCATTATATTATGACTATTATTTCTAATACAACTATACTACTAACTAGTACTACTACTATTACCAATACAATTAGTAGGCTAAATGACCTTATGAGGATATGGGACTATTATAGGATTAAGAGAATACTGAAAATGGAGAAAGGACAAGAACCAGAGAAGAACTTTATGAATTTCTCTCTAGTTTTTCTTATTTTATGGTTTTTCTTATGACCAGCACTGTTAAAAAAAAAAAAAAACTCAAATGGGGAATTATTTTCAAGATAATTAAGACACTTATCTTTTCAAGATCCTTAAGATGGATAGAAATCACATCCCTGCTTAGTTTACGAAGAGTATCGGGGTTTCTTGGGTTTTGTTTTTTTTTTTTTTTAATACAGAGAATAACACTTTATGTAAGAAAATGTATTATAGGACTTTCTTTCAGGTATAATACTGAGAAGATATTTGATTACTTCATGGCTCAGGTTTTTTGTTTGTTTTGTTTTTACCTATCAATGAGTTTAACATTTTTGGTAGGCTTTTAAATGAAATATAAAAGTGGATACCTTAAAAACATGTGAAGATCTGAACACCTTTCTCCACCTCATTGCTATCACCATGGGCCAAGCCACCATCGATTCTGGTTTCCCTGCTTCTGCCTTTGCCCCACTGAAACCTATTCTCTATATAGTACCAGAACTGAACTTTTAAAACATTAGTGAATTTGAATCAGTAGGAGGCAATTCTAGGCCAAGAGAGCCACATGTACAAATACAAGGAGGTACAGAACTATAAGGTATAGTTGGGAAGCTCTAAGTTTGGCATTGCTAGAGCTTCATGTAAAATTTGGGGACCAAGAAAGGGAGAGAAGAGGCAGAAGTCAAGAGGTATCATATCCTGAAATTTCATACATGGTCGAGCAAGATTTATGTTTTAGGTGATAAAAATCCTAAAATGTAAAATAGGTTGTACCAAGATCAGTTTTTTCCAAGGGGAACTGAGCAGGGCAAAGGCAAAGAAAGTTCTTGGGGTGCTTTGAGCTATTTATATTCATTTCCATAATTATCATGTATTTTTTATCAGAAACACAGAGGACACTTTCTAATGTGGAATTAACATTTGTGGTTCTACCTAGATAAAGTGACAAATGATTATGTTCTTCCAACAATTAGCATACTGCTCAGAACAGAGTTTTTCATTTACCTTAATAATGCTACTTTGTATTTGTAATGGCAATATTTTATGAGAGTCTGTCTTACCTTAGTTATTGTGGTCCAGTTCCATAATTCCCATCTCATTTTACAGATGGGAAAAGAGAAGCAGAAAGTTTAACTCATCTATGAAGATATGCACAGAATATAAGAAATTTAAGCTATTCATTTCTTACCCATGGCATTTCAGATGCTTTCTGCCTCTTGATTGCCCCTTGCTTTGCTTAGATGGAAAAGCTAAATTTGCTAAGGCATTCTGAGCTTATTTGCTATGGACAGAGTTCTGTCTTGAATTTCTTAATTTTATTTGCATCTTCCCTCCTTTTTTTTTTTTTTAAGATTTATTTTTTTAGAGAGAGCACAAGTACTAGGGGCAGAGGGGGAGAGAGAGAGAGACTCTCAATCAGGCTCCACACTCAGCGTGGGCTCAATTGGGCTCAATCCCAGGACCCTTAGATCATGACCTGAGCCGAAACCAAGAGTCAGACACTTAATGGACTGTGCCACCGGCGCCCCTCCTTCCCTCTTTATTTCCTTTCTTTGCTCCTTCCTTTGTTCTTTTGTTCCTTTCTTCTTAAATTTCTTCCTTTGCTCCTTCTACCACTTATAATCAGAAAGTGTTGAAATCAGTTTATGAAGATACATGAAACATACAAAAGAGCATATATAGAAAGCAGAGATGAAAGAAGAAAATAAAGCAAGGGAGGGGTCATTAAATAGAACACATCTGTTGTTTTGGAACAGTGAAATAAGGCATTGGGGGGTAACATTGACATTGAAGGTGTTCCAAGAAGTAAAAGTAGGGGCATGATTTTATGTCCACATGGATTGTTGATAACCTAGTAATTGTGAACACAACTGGCACCTGGGTATGTTCTTAGCACGAAAATCAGGACTGGAGGCCACAATCTCCTGATTGTTAAATACTAACATCCTGCCCTGGACCACATAGAGTTGACAAAACTCTCACATCCAAATCCCTTGCCTAAGGGAAAAGAAAAGCTTGCAAGCTTAAGTGGTACCACCCAATGAGGGAATAAAGGAGACCAGGGCGGGTGGGATGAGTGGGGATGGAATGTACCCGGGAAAGGTGGGGCTCCCCAAGTGTCAGGGAAGGCCAGGAGGAGCATGGAATATGTTGATTGCAAGAATTTCAAGTTGTTCTTGGCAGCCCTAAGTGTCAAGAGGTCCCATGACAAGCCTGGGTTAAAGAGGCAAGGAATCATCTAGAATGCAGTCCTCTTTGGGACAGAATGAATTTTTAGCAGGCTATGCAGGCCTGGGGTGTGTGAAGATTAGGAGGTGTGGCTTAAAGTGAGGGGGGGAAAGAATCTAACACATTAGTCAAATAACATTCAGCTTGGGAGCAGAGGTCTTCTATCAAGAAGTATTTACTGTCAGCAAGCTGTTGCATCAGAAGGCAGAACAGCATGAGTTGCAGAATTCTGGGGTATGTGGAATGCATGTTGCCAGAGTGAATGGTATGTGACAAGTATGCATTTGGGGCTGTGGCATACCATGAAGTGCACTGTGTCCTTGCTAGTTTGTGGTATGCCACAGGGCCACGAGCAGGTGGATGAGAGCCATGATTGCCTGCATCCCTTGTCTGAAGCTTGCTGCATACCATATCCACTCAACATTTTTGGATGGGCAGCAACTTTTTGGTTGTCCTCTTTCATCACAGAATTTGTAAACTGACCGAAGATGTTGGTTTATGTGGACAAGGCACTGTCACTTGATTCTTAAGACAAGAACCAAAGGTTGATTAATAGGCAGCACAGCTGATGCTGCGACATGCTTCCCACCCCATGTGGGCCTTCCTCCTTGGCATGCAAATGATTTGGGTCTGAATTACTAGGGAGGGAACACAGAACTTCTTAAGGTTTGTAGAACCTGGAGCTACAAAATTCTACTCCTTTGAAAAGGAATAATGTGGCAAAATGTATGGACTCTGAAGTTGGCTGCTTGGGTTTAAATCCCTTTGTGATTTCAAGCTTCATATCCCTCACTTGAAGAATGGAGAAAAGAATAGAACTTTCTTTTTCATGCAGCTGTATTTTGGGAGCTAATACATGGAAAGTGTATTTGAAAAGTCCCTGGCCCGCATCAAATACTCCATAAATGATAGTTGGCATTGTTATACTTATGATCAAGATGCTCACACCAAGGGAAGGCCTGGCCCAAATGGTGAACTCCGAGAGCTAAGGTGCGAACTCTCCTATGGCAGGCTCCTGTTCCAGCCTTGTTCACTTCAGGCCTGCACTCTCTGCCCTTGCACAGTTCTGTGTTACTCCTGGGAAAATAGGAATGGACACAGAGTTGTCCCTTGGGCCTGGAAAGAGTGAGTGGCTAGTGCTGGCAAAGGTCCCTGGGGCCAGAGGCCCAGCTCGTCTGTCTGAGGTGCTGAGTCATGAGCTGTGGTTGCAGGCCCGGCTGCACCACTGCACTTGGCATGGCATCTGGGGAGGATTAGGAGATTATGATCAGAACAAGACACAAAGGAATTGCAGCTGATGTTGATAAGTGTTTTGGAAGGTACTCAGAGGAAGGAAAAACACGAAGGCAGTCTGCAGAATCAAAGTGAGCGTGGGCAGAGAGAGCTGAATAGCTGAGAGTCAGGGGGAGGGTGGCATAAACCATGCAACTCAAACAGGACAAGGGCTTCCCTTTCTGTTATTGCTTCTTTGGGTGCTTAAAGGAAACTGCCGGAAAGACTTTGATTTTGACATTAGTCAAATAAAAACATTTAAAATGTAGAGCAAGGAATCATTCATACATTGCTGGTGGGCACCAGAATCAAGTTTCTTTAGGAATGTCTTGAAAGAAATGGCTTAGTGTTTCACCCTTTTATGGTTGCATTTCACAGATTCCTTCAATGACTTAAAGAAAGGTGTTATGGTAGGGCTTTCAGAGACCATGAGATATAAGTAGGTGTATAGATGTGTAGAAAACTTTTCCAGAGTTCTTCCAATCACATTCCCTCTGTCAAAATCAGTGCTTTTCCTGGCCAGGACTCAGGCTTTCTAGGAGATGAGAGGTCAGATTAGAGCAAAATCCACTGTCCCTTAAGCCCGAGTGGAGCTAAGAGATGGCAGTAAGCTCTACCACTGGCCATGTTTTATCTGCAAACAACCCATGGGTGATTATTCTTGGCTCACACCGCTTGTGACCTCCAGGAGCTGTGCCGTTGATGGTGTTTCTGCTCGTAATGAGGAGAGGGGCTAAAAACGGGTCAGGGTCATTATCCAATTCACTGATTTGTCCTCTTAAGCTCACATTTACCAGAAATCCAGTCTTTCTTCATAATGGCTATCACTTAGCCATCTCTGTATTCAGGCTGTATTCCTATTCGGGGAGCAACTGAGTTTGGTCTTGCCCTATGAAAGGGAGAACAACTCTGCATAGCTCTCCCTTGCAAAGCAGGAGTGCTCAAGATAGATTAGATGTGAAACTGTGGTCAAAAGGCAGGCTGGAGGGGCACCTGGGTGCCTTTGGCTCAGGTCATGATCCCAGGGTCCTGGGATTGAGCCCCGCATCACGATCCCTGCTCAGTGGGGAGCCTGCTTCTCCCTCTCCCACTCCCCCGCTTGTGTTCCCTCTCTCACTGTCTCTCTCTCTGTCAAATAAATAAATAAAATCTTAAAAAAAAAAAGGCAGGCTGGGACCAGCGTGTAGAGTGGGTCCAGGGTCCTAGTATTCAGAAAACTTTGCCTTATTTTTTATCATTGGTAGGAAGACTTCTCATATTTCTTATTGACTCAAGATGTATTTGATATGGTTGCTTGGCCCCGAAGCCTGTCTGCCCCGACAACTGCAGAAGATCCAGAGATACACAGCCATCCATTAAATCTGATGGGACTGCCTCCTACAGCAGCTGTATTGTTTATGAAATGAATCACTTTCATAGCAAATCCAAAAGCAAACTTGTGCTGGATTTGACAGACACATCCCCCTTCATTCTTCTCATTCCCTCCCTTCACATGCTTGCCCAGCTCCTGAGTAGCAGCCTAATTTTGCTAAGGTGGAAATGAGAAACACAAAGCAGGGTTATTTTTCTCAAAGAAAATCATTACATCTGACTTCTAGGTTCAGAGTAGTTCAGCAAGAATGTGTCTTCTCTTTGCTCAGGAGGAGTCTGTGGGGGAGGAAAAATGAGTGGGCAGGAGTGGTGGTTGCCACATGTGTACCTGAGAAATAGGATCCCATTATTCTATTCTATTTAGTGGCCACATTGAAAGGTGTCTAAAATTCTTTCTACAGCATCCATTTCTCAGTAGCGATCAAACTTCCCACCTGTAGGAACAGTAACAGCAAAATGGAAGCCACTAAAGATGGGGTATTTGTTGGCTGTTTGACTCTGAGAAGGAACCATTGACAAAGATTAATTTAAGAAGTGGCCAAGGTGTTGGGTGACAAAGTCACTCAATCTGGTTCAGCCCCATACATAGAAAAAATAGGCTTACAGATAGAATTTGAGAGACTCCAAAGGGTTCAGTCCTTAGCTCCTTTTTGCTAATAAAACTATTTTTGGAGTGGAGTCACACTTGATCATCTTAATACCATGTGATCAGTGGGCTGATGAGGTTATCAGATGCTGAGCTCTGAATAATCTGAGAGAACTTAGTATGTGAGATACTAGAAGGATGAGGGGTACCCAAAGGACAGGAAAGGCCCAGGTGATGATATTCAAGAGGATAGTTATTGAACACCTCATTTATTGCCAGCCACTGTGTTAAGCTCCAGGCTACAACACTGAACAAGACATAGTCCCTACCTTTAGGGGAGGTTGGTCTGATGAGAGACATAAACATCTACTCAGACAATTACATAAAATATGATAAACTCAATGAATAGAAGTGCTGTTTGGTGCTATTAAGGGATATTGCAAAGCCACCCTGAGAAAATAAAACCTATCACTTAAGGAGCCCATGCAGTTCCTCAGGGCTCCTAAAGAAGTCAGACATGAACAACTCCTGGTACAGGAGGCAAGGGGACAGAAGATGCCACTAGGGGATCAGCGCAGCTCCTAAGAGGAAAACACATGTGAACAGTAAAAGATAAACAGGAAAAGACTTATTACTTGACTACATAAGTGTTTAAACACTTCGCAGGGAAGAAATCATAAATAAAGCTGAAACCTGGAAACTTGGGGGGTGGGAAAAAAACACATTAAGTCCTACCTTATTGATGTAGCTGCTGAAGATGGAGGTTCCTCAAAACATTAAAAATAGAAATACCATATGATCCAGTAATTCCACTACTGGGTATTTACCCAAAGGAAATGAAAACAGTAATTTGAAAAGATATATACATCTCTATTTTTACTGCAGCAGTATTTACAATAGGCAAGCTATGGAAGCAACCCAAGTGTCCATCAACAGATAAATGGACAAAGAAGACATAGTGTGCACACACACACACACACACACACACACAGGAATATTACTTACCCATCAAAAAGGATGAGATCTTGCCATTTGTAACAACATGGATGGGTTAGAGGGTATTATGCTCAATGAACCAAGTCAGACAGAGATAAACAATTATTGTACAATTTCACTTACATGTGGGATCTAAAAAATCAAATGAATAAACACAGAAATAAACAAACAGCAGAATCAGAGCTATAAATACAGAGAACAAACTGATGGTTGCCAGGTTGGGGAGATGGGCAAAATGGGTGAAGGGGAGAGGGAGATACAGGCTTCCAGTTATGGAATGAATAGGTCATAGGAATAAAAGATACAGCATAGGGAATATAGTGGAATGGTATTATAAGAACATTATATGGTGAGAGATGGTAGTTACCCTTGTGGAGATCATAGCATAATATATAAAGCTGTCAAATCACTGGTATACACCTGAAACTAATGTAACATTATGTGTTAACTATACTCAACATACACACACACACACACACACATTCATGTGTAAAGAGCACTAACAAAAGAAGAAATAGGAGTGCCTCATAAACATTTAGATAGATGCTCAATATCACTCACAATGCAAATGCGAATGGGAACCAATGGAAGCAGGAGGGAAGCTGCTTTAGAAGTCTGCTGGATCATGGCCTTGCTCGGAAGGGGACATAGAGAAGAAATGCCGAATCAGCAAAAAGAGGCCTATGTAGCTCTAAGGGACCTTGGCTGAGTACTCACTAGTTTATGGCTCAAATTCTAATTTCAGAGTTATTCTGGGAATAATAGTGTGAGTTTAGAGCAAGGAATGGAAACCCCATGACTGTTTGGAAAACTCAGTTTCCCTTTGTTTCTTGTCATCGTCACAGGAATGATCATGAGGGGATAGGGGTACAGTTCTTTGACTGTGACAGGTGATCCAGGGCGTTCTTTAGCAGGGTGTTTCTACAACATCTGTGTTGTGATTGAACACTACAGTGGAGGGTCTTGAAGATTGGAATGCGTGAATTTGGAGAAGATTATATCCCTAGAATATGCTACCCAGCCTGGCTTTCCAAGCCCTACAAAAAAGTAACCATATCCAGTCTGCAGAGAAAGTTGAGGTATTTTTATTTTATTGTGATTTTAGGCTGTTAAGAGGCTATCCCCCAAAATCTGTATGTTGAAGTCCTAATCTCCAGTACCTCAGAATGTGGCCCTATTTGGAGATATGGTCTTTACAGACATAATCAAGTTAAAAATGAATTCATTAGGGTGGGCCCTAATCCAATGACTGGTGTCCTTATATAAAGGGGAAATTTGGAGACAGACATACGGGGAGAATGCCATGTGAACATGAAGACAGGCATCTGCAAGCCCAAGAGGGAGGCCTGGGACATGTCCTTCTTTCATAACCCACAGTAGGAACCAGCTCTGCTGATACCTTGATTTTGGCCTTCTAGCCTCCAGAACTGTGAGACAATAAATTTCTGTTGTTTAAGCTACCTCGTCTTTGTTATTTTGTGAGGTCAGCCCTAGGAGACTAATCCAGTCCCCATATTCAGTCATATTCTTCCATATGCCTGCATCTAGAGTACAATAATTTTTAAATTTTAAATGAAGAAAAGTATATTCTATGAAACTGTTTTCAGATATGAAGTGCAATGGAGAAATGGTGAGGAGGAAGAGGGACTTCTGGCAATTTAGCAAGTGTTTGTTGTCTAAGCATCCCTCTATATGCCAGGCACCGTCTTATATGTCAGAGATGATAGTGAATAAGACAACATGGCTCCTGCCTTCCTGGGGCCTGTAGCGTAGCAGGAACCACCCTGAACCTAGACAGTTCTGAGAGTGTGACAAATGTTTTCTATGACCACGGTATGCAGAACCTCCTGTGGGAACAGATGCTACTCTTAGGATCCAGAAATACTTCTCTGATTTGGAAGTGACTTCTGACCTGAAACCTGAATAATAGGTGGGAATTAGCTGGTGAAAGGGGTGGAAGATAAAGGAAAGACAGCGAGGGCAATGAGAGCAATGTTTCTAGGTGGAGGCAAAAGCCTCTGTGCTTCACATATAAAGAGGGGAGAAAACTTGTCTTCCATTTTGGTGCTGAGGAAATGGCCCCAGAGTCATGAGGAGAGAGGGTAGAGATGTGTGAGTGGGAAAAAAGTTCTCAGCTGCAGTCCCTGTGTGGGCAGCATGCAGGTGTGGAGGTGACCTTGATTTGGGTAGGTCACTTAGAATGCTAAATGCGGGAGGAATAAATTGGCTGCCTTCAGTGGCCCCTCAGGCACGCTATGTAGTCTTCCTGACCCATTGGCCTAGTGTTCTCATGCAACACTTTCACAGCCTGATCTGGAAGCTTCTAAAAATTTTTTTTTTTTTTTTTACAGAGCTTGACTTTGTGAGAGGACCAACCAACAAAGAAAGTCCCACTTAGCTGATGGGAGAATTGTTGGGGCTTGTCCTCTGATGGGAGAGGCCACTCCCTTCTCTTCCAATCCCTTCCAAGAACCATAAAACTGAAAGGGCCTTTTATGTTTCTGATAAATGGTTTGGCAAACATTTTGAGTTTCGGAATTATATCCTACCTGACTCTCCTTCCACTAATCCCCCACCTCTACACCCCCATCAGAATAAGTTGTGTCTCCAGGCAACACAGCCTGAGGAATGAATGGTGTCACAGGAAAGTTAATTGTTCTCGTGGTGCCTTCTGGATCTTCATCCTGGTTTTGCCATTTAGCAGTTCTGTGACTTAAAAAAGTCACCTCTAATCCCTGAATCTCAGTTTCTGAGATAATAAACCAGTTGGATGAGAAAGGCTGCTAATAGGATCCCTCCCAACCTGAACGTTAGGGTTCTATTATTCTTTCTATATCCAAAAGCAATTAAATTCATCCCCACTCAACCTAACTGTGGCCCAGTCATTGTCAGAGGTCAGGGGAAGCCGCCTTTGGCAGTGTTGGGCAGTCCTACAGCTCCCGTGTTGTCTTTAGTTAAGTGTAGTGAAGAGTGGGTAAACATGAACCAGCAGAAACCCCATTTCCCGCTCGGCTCTCTCATCTGCCATCATCAACGATGTCGACCTTCCCCCTCCACCTCCCTCCCACCCTCTTCCACCCACAAATTCCTCCAAAAACTTTTGCCTAGAGGGGAATTCAAGACTTATTTCTTTAATGGTCAGAATTGTGCTAGGTCAAGACTTTTAACTGTGTGTTTAATTAGTCATCTGTATGCATGTAACTTAAAGGCGTTCAGCTGTGCCTTTTTTATAGGATTAATAAAGCGGGTTGTAAATCACCTATGCAGCCTATAAAAGTATTTATAGCAGCTTTTCTCTCCCTTTGCCATTACAGAAGCTCTGTTTGAACTAGCTGAGGTTTGCATGGGGAGAGTTCTACCCAGTTCTAGGAGGAAAGCGTTAACAGTCCCTTCCTGGCAAACCACAACTCCATCATTAGGCAATGCGAAATGTGCTGAAATGTTAAGCTCCAGCAAGGACGTTCCAAGGCGTTATTGCCAACAGCAAGCCTTCTGTGTTAATGAAAATCAAAATACAAAAAGCCAGTCAACTGCAAGCACAAAACTTAAGCCGAACTTGAGAAATAGGACCAGAGCTGGAATGCCATGGCTTCTTGACTTCTATAAACCTTAACAGGATTTGGCAAGCCCTTCTCCAAGCTCATACATTTGCACTGGCCAAACACCTTTTGGAACCACCTCAGCCAATTCCACAGTATCACTGAGTCTGTAAAGGAACAAACCACCTTTTGTCTGATAGACATGCAGAGCTTTTGTGGGTAAAATAAACAGTTACCAGAACTGCTTCTTTGTGTCAGGAAGAGTTTCATTTCTCACATCCTTCTCTCCAGCCTACCAAAACAAAGTTCCCAGGTCTTAAAAGAGAATTAGATCCATGTCATGTTCCCAGTATCATTGCTCTTCAAGTCCTGCCCCGCTGGAATTCTTCCTCTAGCTGAATGCGATAGGACTTAAGCATTGATTGGGACCCTGTCACAGAGGTTGACAATTAGTTAAACGTAGACATACCTTGGTTATCATTTCAGGGCTAACCCTGGAAAGAAGAGGCCATAGATTTTGCTTTTGCAGACACATGTTCTGAAACCTCACAAGACATATTTCTTCTTTAGAAGAATCCTGACTGTCTAATGATCAGCACCTTCTCCAAAGGAAAAAAAAAAAGAACCGAATTGTTAAAGAGGTCACAGCAGCCTATGAAAAATCATCTGGCTTAGGGTTTGGGCACTGAAGGCAAAGGACAGGCTGCCTTCTCAGGACTGGGGGCTTCCATAAATGGGTGGTAGTTTTCATATTTCCCTGGCCATCAGAGGGTAGGGTGCTTGATCACTTTGGTGGCTCCTAGGGCTAATCAACCTGGGGTGGGGGGTGACAGTGGAACCTTTGCTTGCAATCCTACGGAGTAACTTGTGTGTTTGTGTTCATTCAGGAAGAGAGTGTAAGGGAGCATGTGTGCTAAGGGAGTAGAGTGGCAGTGGGTTCTTCTTCCTGAAAATTGGCCCTAAGAGTTGGAGCTATGGCAATTTGGTTCACCAACTCTGTGAAATTTGTCCAGCCTTGGAGTTTGGCTTGAGGTTCTTCAAATCTCAAAAGCTTTGTCTCTTCTAGTTTGTTAGCTTTTTTTTTTTTTCTCCCTCCCTTCCTTCTCTTTTCCCCACTTCCTTCCTTCCTTCTTTTCCTTCTGTTTGGAAAAGGTCTTTGGGGAAAATATGGGTGATTGCTCTAATATGTAACTTAAGAATAGGAGATTCGGGACTGATTCTTATTAAGGTGGGATATCTTCTACAAAGAAAAAGTATAGAAGATAACTAGCATTCTCTTTGACTATGGCTCAGATAGTTTGAACTTGCTTCTAGTTAAAGGATCATTGTATGCTTCCAGAAAAGACATCCTCCTTTTTATTTATTTATTTTTTAAAAAGCTATTCTTTCTCTGAGTTGATAAGGATTAGAAAATATTTGAAGTTGAGATTGAGAGTTTCGCTTTACAATTTTCTTTCATTGTATTTACTTTGTTGTGAGTGGCTTAACTTTATTGAGGTTTACATATCATGAAATTCACTCATTTTAAGTATATCATTCAGTGATATATTTTTGTAGCTTTACTAAATGGCATAACAGCACAATAATCATTTTTAAAACATCTTCATCACTACAATGAGATCTCTCGTATCCATTTACAATTAATCCTGTTTCTAACCCTAACTACAAGCACCATTAATCTACTTTCTGTTTCTGTAGATTTGCCTTTTCTGCACATTTCATATACATAGAATTATTCAGTATGTAATCTTTTGTGTCTGTCTTCTTTCACTCAAAATAATGGTTTTGAGATTTATTAATGTTGTAGCATGTTTCAATATTTCATTCCTTTTTATTGCTGAGACTATTCCATTGTTGTAAAACCACCTTTTGTTTACTCACCAATTTATGGACATTTGGGTTATGTTCACTTTTAGGTGATTATGAAAAATATTTACCATGAACGTTTGAGTACAAATCTTTGTGTGGACATATGTTGTCCTTTCTCTTGGTTACATACATAGGTCTGGAATTGCTGGGTCATACGGTAAATTTACGTTTAACTTTTAAGAAACTGTCAAACATTTTTCCGAAGCATCTATACCATTTTATATTCCCACCAGCACTGTGTGAGGGTTTCTATTTCTTCACAGCCTGGACAACATTTTCTATTATCTGTCTTTTTTGACAGCCATTTAGTGGGTATAATATGATATCTCAGTGTGGTTTTGATTTGCATTTTTCTAGTGACTAATGATGTGGACCATCTTCTTTTGTGCTTATTAGCCATTCAATATCTTTTCTGGTGAAATGTTTATTTATATCTCTGGTCCATTTTTAATTGAGTTCTTTGTGTTTTTATTATTGAATTTTAAGAGTTTTTTTTTTGTATATTCTGGATGCAAGTGCTTTACCAGTTATGTAATTTACAAAAATATTTTCTCCCATTCTGAGGCTTAGTTTCATTGTCTTGATGTCTTTTGAGGCACAGAAGTATTGAATTTTGATGAAATCCAATTTATCATTTTTTTTTTCTTTTTTTTATATTATGCTTTTAGTGTTGTATCTAAGAAGTCTTTGCTAATCCAGGTTCCTGAAGATTTTCTCCTGTTTTCTTCTAAATGTTTGATATTTCAGCTTTTACATTTAGGTCTCTGATCCATCTTAAGTTAACTTTTGTGTATAATGTGAGGTCTGAGTTCACCCTTTTATGTGGATATACAATTTTCCTAGCATCGTGTATTTTTTTTTTTTAAAGATTTTATTTATTTATTTGACAGAGAGAGACAGAGCGAGAGAGGGAACACAAGCAGGGGGAGTGGGTGAGGGAGAAGCAGGCTTCCTGCGGAGCAGGGAGCCCAATGCGGGGCTCGATTCCAGGACCCTGGATTCATGACCTGAGCTGAAGGCAGATGCTTAACGACTGAGCCACCCAGGTGCCCCGTCCTAGCATTGTGTATTAAAAAGACGATTCTTTCCCCACTGAATTTCCTTGACACCACTGTCAAAAATCAATTGACTATAAATATAAGGATTTATTTCTCTCAATTCATTTGTATCTTTATATGTATCCTTATGCCAGTGGTTAGTACTGATTTAGATTATTCTGAAATTCTGATTGTCTAAAGAGAATCACTGTAATTGGGCATAAGACATTGAACTGATTTTTTTTTAAACAACTCCTCCCACAGACAGAAATGGGAGAAATGAGGTGCTCTAAGAATTGGTTTGTATGAAAGGAGAACCCAGAACCAGAGCTATCTGTGCGACTGAAATGATTCTCATGCAGAGAAGATCCACTGTATCAAATGAAAGCCCAAAGCAAATACAAGACTTGAATTAAGTAAGGAAGCTCTCCAGACAGGGGGACAGGGGATGAGACAGCTGAGCCAGGTGGTCAGTTAGGGAAAATACTTCTCTCTCCCTTTTGCCCAAACTCTTCAAAGAATGGAGACATGGAGCAATTTAGTAAGAACCTCTGTTAATTTTTTAATGGAGATATCTCTACAAAACTATGATTTATGAAAAAAGAAACACCTCCTCATTTTCCTAAGAAAAAGAAAATAGGCAAAAACAAAGCCACCTTGATAGGGAAGAGTTGAGGGGGGGAGACTCTAGCTTCTAGTTTTCCTTTCTTCTCACTGTTTCCATCCTTTTCCCAGCTTCTCATATGTCAGGGATCTGCTACTGTTCTAGGCACAGACAGAACCAGCTTCTGTGATCTTTCTTAAAATGGATATATCATCACAAATACTGTTGAAAGTGGCAACAATATAGCAAGTCTGGTTTATTATTATTATGCTTATAACTTAGAACAACATGCAAGGGACAAGGAAGGCATTTGTACATGATTGAAGTCCATTGATAGGAGATGTTTCTGAGAAGTCTCCTTTACTGAATCATGAGTTATTGAAATTGCTTCCTGAAAGGGCTCACTGTTTCCTAAGCTCCTCATAGACCAATGGGAGAAGTTCATTGAAGCAACAGAAGCTGACAATATATAATAAAAGGGTTTTTCCTAGAATCACGTTGAGAAGATGTGGCCATAGCTCTTCATGTGCGTTGTCTAGAGCAACCTGGGATCCTTGAGACTTAGAGGGTAGGCCTGAGCTAGAATTAGTTTGGAGGCCTTCTGTATCTATAGGTGAAATGAGTTCCATATCACCTGATACTATGGGCCAGGTTTCTTCCTTGACCCACTAGGTTAGGTGAAAATAATAGGACCTCCACGATCAAGAACACTTTACAATGTATGTGGGCCAATACATTATAGGCACCTAGAGATATTCAATAATGTTGATTCTCTGTCATGCCAATCACTCTCCACCCTCCACTCCCTGAAGAAGGAGGCTTTCAGAGAGCTAGGTATTGGACAGGTAAGTTTTGATGAGTAACAAAGGAGACAGAAAGGCCTTAAGCAAGGCATAGGTGAGCACTTGCCACTGAAGCAAAAGCTTTGGATCTAAACGTGTGAAAATGAATTGATGCTTCAAAATGTTAAACCCATATGGATTTTATATTAAATTTCCTTCTAAATAATCAAGCTATAATCACTATTACCTAAAATGCAGAACAAGAATTGGATGGAACTCAGCTGAATAGCACTACCCTGAGCCCAACTCACAGGCAAATCAAACAATAAGCCCCTATTTTCCTGTGTATCACCCCACTAAGGCAAGCACTGAGGACAGGCAGAAACCCCAAACCCAGGGCTGGCGTAGGACACAAAGTCAGGAAAATGATGTCTCCAAACCTCTTTACCCTGCTTTAGGCACCGCCCCCCCCTTTTTGTTTTTCCCTCTTCCCTGTTGGCCTCAGAGCCCTGCGGTGGCCCCTCATCAGGCATGGTCTCCTCCTAGATCTGTTCACTTAGGAAACGCCTTCACCATCCCACTCCTTCCTCAGAACACACCTGCCCACGTGCCCTCCACGAAGAAGGCAGCAAATCCATTCCCAGGGATTGCTACGGAGTGACTGTGTTAAGGCATCTAGAAATGATCTTAGTTGACAGAAGCTAGTTGGAGAGAGACTTACTTAGAGGCCAACAGAAGCCTCCAAAACAGACTGCTTTGTAGCTGGGAACCCACTCTACCCGCTCTACCTACTGTTCGTGTCTTCTCCCTCTTTTCTCAGAAGTCCAGAGAAGCCAGGCCCGTCCAGGCCATGTGCATGGGGTGGGGGTGGGGGGACAGTGGCAATGCCTTCTGAGTTTTGTTCTGGATAATTAACCTCAATTATTGCAGGAAGACTCTTATCTAATTGTGAACAAATCATCCCAGGCTGGCCTCAGATGCTCTGGTTAGTCCCTGCCGTTCTGGGGGGGCTCTGTTGTCAGCCCTGGACACATAGACACTGAAGCAGTTGCCACAGGCTGCGCTCAGCTCAGTAGCTCGGACACTTTGTTCTGACCACGCTGGGCGCTCGGCTTGGCTTCCTTTCCACAGAAGCTGTGAAGTTCCCATTGTGTTGGGGCTGGCTGAGGCTCCAGAGAGTCATGCAGGGATGAGAGTCTGTTGGAGCATAGG
This sequence comes from Phoca vitulina, assembly GCF_004348235.1. Taxonomy (NCBI): domain Eukaryota; kingdom Metazoa; phylum Chordata; class Mammalia; order Carnivora; family Phocidae; genus Phoca; species Phoca vitulina. The sequence continues at coordinate 56,364,237 of NW_022589709.1, forward strand.
CCGCCTACGGGTCTAGGGCAGAAGACGAGCTGCTGTCAAAGCCCAAGGCCTGATGTGGCTTCCCAGCCCTTTCTTTATTCTAGGAACCCAGGAAAGGGCTCACAGAAGGAGCTGTTTGTGTGCAAAGTGTCCGGAGGAGCACTCTGGGGATGCAGGGCGTGGGAGAAGGGGTAGATGGGCAGTGATGGGAGAGAAGGAAACCCGAGTAGACCTGGCTTTGGCTGTGAGCCAAGCTCATTACCAGCAATCTTGGGGAAAAAACATTTAGTAACTGTCATGAAAGGGCTCAAACCATTTTTTTTTTAATAGTGGATTTTCTTTTCTTCTTTATAAAAATATCCATGCTCGCTATAACAAACATGGATAAGACAAAAATCACCACTAGAAAAACAAAAATCATTCAAATAGGGATAACTGTTGTTAATGTGTTAACATTTTGGTATAAATTCATCTGTTTTTTTTCTTATATGTAAAGAAATTATATATTATGTATGTATACATATTTTTAACCAAAGGAGGAATCACATTCTATGTGATTTTTTTTCACTCAGTGTTACATATTTTTTTCACTCAGTGTTACATATTTTTCTGCAAAATGATTTCAATAGCTGAATATTATTCCATTTCTTTTCATGTACTGTAATTTACTCAATCAAACCCCTATAGTTAGACATTTAGGTTGCCTCTAAATTTTTTCTTTTTTTTAAAAAAAGATTTTATTTATCTATTGGGGGTGGAGGGGAGAGCACAGAGGGAGTGTGAGAGGGAGAAACAGACTCCCCGCCGAGCAGAGAGCTCGAGTGGGGCTCGATCCAAGGACCCTGAGACCAGGATCTGAGCCGATCCAGATCTGGACCCTGAGACCAGGATCTGGCTTAACTGACTGAGTCACCTAGGCACTCTAATTTTTTTTCTTTTTTAAGTAGGCTCCGTGCCCAGCACGGAGCCCAGTGTGGGTCTTGAGCTCATAACCCTGAGATCAAGACCTGAGCTGAGATCAAGAGTTGGATGCTTAACTGACTGAGCCACCCAGGCGCCCCTAGGTTGTCTCTAATTTTAACATAAGTCTTTGCTTACTTTCATAATTATATCTTTAAAATATATTTCTAGAAGTGGAATATGCATGTTAAATTTTTTATACATACTGCAATATTTCCCTCCAGTAAGATTGTTCTAAATTATATTTGCATCAGTAGTATATGAAATGTATTTTTTACAGTCTAACACTGGATAGACTGTATCTTTGTTAATCTTCATCAAATTGAAAAGCATGAAGTTCTATCTCATGACTTTAATTTGAATCTTTTTGCCTATTAGTGTGATCTGATAGGGGGAGGGAGGGGAGAGCACAGTATTTTTTTCATGTATTTAGTGATGAAATATATAGATACATTTCACCAATAAATGGGGTCTTCCTATTTTTAATTGCTCTATTAGAGCTATTTATATATTGGGATATCTTCTGTTTATTTTAAATGATGCAAATACTCTGCTAATTGGTCATTTCTCTTTAATTTTAGTTTATAATTATTTAAATGTCGTATAATCAAATGTATTAATCTTTTTCCTTTAGAGTGTCTTGATGCTATTATGTATACCTGATGCTACTTAGGAAGATTGTTTCCACTGTAGGATTTAATACTCATTTTTCCGCCCACTGGTATTAAGAAATAATTTTTTAATTTCACAAGTAACTCTTTAATCTATTTGTAATTTAAGGCTCCGTGGTATAAGGTAGGAGATCTAATTTCCTTTCCCAAACTATTTTCCCAACTCCATTTATTGAATAATAGAGTCATCCTTCATTTATACAAAATGCCATCTTGTTGGGATAGGAAATACTTATACATGAACTCTGTTGCTGGGTACTTTATATTATTTCCCTGGTCTGTCTGCACAGTTCTGAAGCAATACCTCTCTACTTTAGTGATCATAGATTTATGCAGCCCTTCTATTTATTTGTCAAGTTTTCTTTTTTCTTCCAATATCAGTTTATTAGTTTTTCCTGCTTCTTTAATGAGTCCTTTTCCTCTTTATTTCGGTATTTTGGCTTTCTTTATAATGTCTTCAATAAATTTTTAGTACACTTGTTTTACTCTTTCTTTAAAAATGCATTTAATGTTACAAATATGCTTCTGATTACATTGATCTCGTACTTCAGATTGTAAAATATGATGTTCTCATTATTACTATTTTCTAAGTATTCTTTAATCATAGTTTTGGTTTTTCTCTGTCCCAAGAGTAATTTTTAAAAGCATGTTTGAATAATCAAGTAATGGCTTAAAGGTTTTATACTTTTTTTTTTTAAAGATTTTATTTATTTATTTGCCGGGGGGAGGGGAGAGCACAAGCAGGGGGAGCGGCAGGCAGAGGGATAAGCAGGCTCCCCGCTGAGCAAGGAGCCCAATGTGGGGCTTGATCCCAGGACCCTGAGATCATGATCTGAGCCGAAGGCAGCTGCTTAACCATCTGAGCCACCCAGGCGCCCTGGTTTTACACTTTTATTATTAAAATAAAGTATAAAATATCTTATTTGGGAAACTAGTGCTATTTTCTCTGTGATCCAAAGTATGTCAATTATGGGGAAAAATATGGGGAAAATATTATCAGTTTATATGGTCGAGAAGTCAATATATAGAAAATGAGACAGTCATACCAATTCTATTTCTCCAATTCTCTTTCTCCTTCTTTACTTTTTTTGCCCCTTGATGTATCAGAAACAAAGAGGATTTTGTTAAAGTCTTTCCCTATTATTGTGCTTCTGTAAATTCTTTCAGAAGTTCTAGGTTCGTAAGTGTTACGTATTTTGATGTGTTATTCTGTTAGTAAGATGTTAATGTTAATTAGATAAATTGATGAACCACCTGATAAGATACAATGAGAGCATCAATTCTGTTACTTCTGCCCAAAACATCTAATTTAATCTAATCATGAGGAAATAGCAGACAAACCCAAACTGAGGAATTTTCTATACATAATTGGCCTATAATATTTTCAAAGGGGTTAAAGTTACAAGAGTCAAGGAAAGACTGTAGAATTGCTCTGAATTTTTGGGGACTAAAAGACATGACAACTAAATCTAAGTATGATTCTGGATTGGATGCTTTTGTCATAAAGAATATTTTGGGGACAATTGGTAAAACTTGAATGGGGTCTGTGAATTAGATACTAGTAATGTATCAGTGTGAATGTCTGGATTTTGATGCTTATCTTGTAGTTATGTAGGAAAATATCTTCTTTCGTAAGAGTTACACACTAGAGTATTTGGGGGTTATGGTGCATCATGTCAGCCACTTACTCTCAAAAAGTTCAAGGAAAAAGTTTTTGAGAAGCTTTTCTTTAAGTTTGAAATTGTTTAAAAAGAAAAAGATTAACTCAAGTGTATTCTGAGACATCTGGACCTCCTCCTACTAAGTCCTGTTGTACAATTTGTCTTCATGGTCATTGATACCAATTAATACCACTACAATGTGATAGTTTTTAACTCTGAATGTGTTAGTAAACACATCTGAGTGCTCCGTGTCCAGAGGGGTCCCAGCTAGTGACCTGAGCAGGGAAGTGCAGAACTGGGGAGAAGGGGGAGAAAGTGAACAGCAAGGGCTCATGACAGAACTTGCTGGAGATGCTCAGAGCAAGGTGGTATTGACTGCCATAAAAATGTAGTTGGAGGCAAGAGTCTGATTCATGGTGGAATGAAATGAACTCTGCTGAAAGTGGTGGCCCTTTTGCCTAAATTGCTTTTTAGGAAGACTAAATGATGCCCTTGGTGATCTCCAGGCATCTCTGTCTCTGACAGTCTTTGAGGAGGAGATGGTAAGGCAGATCATTGTCAGGAGACTTGAATTCTTCTCTTGCCCTGCCACAAACTAGCTGTGACACAGGGAAAGTCACTTAGGCTCACAGTGACTCAGTTTTCTATTTTGTAAATGGAGAGAGTTAGACTTTATGGCTCTTCCCAAGTTCAAAATTATAATTTTGCACATCAGTGAGAATGAACATTTTAATAATTCAAAGAAAAGTGAGATCCATTTGGGCTGGAGCAGATAGAAAAGCCTCATGAAGTGGCTTGGAGTGGTGTGGGGCCTTCATTGTGGGGCAGGATATAAATCTTTGGGCAAGAGGATAGAGAGCACTGGAGAAAACCTGTGCCTTGGAAGCAGACTTTCAGAAAAGCAGAGAGGTTGGGGGAGAGGTAGAGTACATGGAGAAGAGCAAGGAGGCAGCAGGACTGGCTTCGGGCATGGTTACTCATCTTTCATCCACATGAACTCTGGCTGCGAAGATCCTGGCACAAGTTTCTGCTTTTAAGGTTGTTGTGTGGATGAAATGCATGAATGTTTTCAGTACCATTAGGAAATGATCAGCTGTTAAAAGTAGACCAAATCTACCTTCTTACACTGGAATAATTAATGTAGTGTTTTAAGGGGGGGTATTATCTTCTCCCCGACCCCTTAAACTAGTGGGCAGAATTGAGGAGAGCAAAGGCAACTGGAAAGAAAGACCTATAAAAATTAATTTAGTGTTTTCTTAGGAAATTGGGCCTTGTGGGTGCTTTATTACTTTTTCCCCCTCTCTCCAAGAAAGGGTCTGGGTCAGGTACATGCAGAAGAACAGAAGGCAAAAGAAATGCATCTTCCAAACTGTGGAATGACCCACGGGACCTCTGTAGACCACATACTTCTCACTTCAGTGACCCCAATACCAAAGAACCACAGTCAGCCACGCTCACACCCTCTCTATAGAGACAACCATTTGTCAGTAGTAGATGGGAAACTGCCAAGGGGTAACCAGATCCGGCTGGGATGGCGAGGCCACAGGTTGGGACAATGGACCTAGCAGGTTCCTGACTCTCTCTCTCTTGGTGACGGTGGGGCGAGACCTCTCGGTTCTCTGCCCTTGAGTGACCACGCAGGAGGAATCTGTCCCGCGGGGCAAACGTTAGGCTTGGTTGGGCGCCATGGCTAGGAAATTCTTCATTTGTCCAAAGGAAATCACGGTGTGGTCAGACTATTTTGTGAAAAGCAGACACATGCAGCCCGAGGAGAGAAGAGCCTGTACCCAATGGCTAAGTGGAGCGTGGAGCCCTGGCAAGGAAGAGAAGAAAAGCAGGCCTGGGCTGAGGGCCACGGGCGGCCTGCCTGGTGGGAGCCCCATTATTCCACCCCCCTCCTGCTCTCTGTGGCTGGGAACACAAAGAGAAAGAGGGTGGGGTGGGAGGGCTTGGCCCCTCTCCCTGCAGAGGTCGGTCCACTGGCCTCAAATGATTATTGCCTTTAATGAATTGCAGCTTGTAAAAGGCTTTGAAGCTAGAAGGCAGAGCCTGAGTGCTGAGGATTCTTTTTCTTAAATCATTTTATTCTATGGCTCAAAAAACAAAATCGCTCTTGAGCGGAGAGCAACAGTCAAGGCTGCCAACCTCCACTCGTGCTAACTTTTTTCTTTTTTTTCCCCTCAAACTGCAGTTAAAAGGTGAAGACTACAAAATGTGGAAAAACCAAAGCACAAGAAGACAACGGATTTGACATTTAGGCGGGAGGTAGGGGACCGTGTTAAAGGGGCCGCCACTGGAGCAATAACAGTTAGCCCCATTAGCTCGTGCATAACCCATAAATGTAAGGAGCACATAAACAGTGAGAGTGAATCACTGTGGTGCCCCTGGGAGAAGATCTCGGTGCTGGAACCATCTCGCAAAACGGACATAAAAAGATCATACAGTGTGTGTCTTTCAGTGGCAATTAACCTCAATTACTATCCTACAGTCCATAAAAACAGCTGCACCAGATAGGTTCCATGTGGGATCTGTGTCTGAGTCCGGGCTGTCCACACCAGTTATCCTATAGATGGTGATTGCGTTTGGGGCCTTTTCAGACATAATATAAATCTTCCCCTGCGTTGTTGGCTCCTAACTATAAAAGAAAGAGTAGCAGGTGTGTCTTCCCAACCAACCCTTTATAGCCTGGGCATTGTGACAGCATCTTGCTGGCTTGCACCAAAGTAATGAGCTAGAGAAAAGCAAAGAAGGGAAGGCAACTGAATTCACCAGGGTTCTTTCAGGCACCTTGAGGAAAAAAGTTCAGCCCAGCTTTTCAGTTCATATAGTTCCTTTCTCTGAAGAATACTTTGCTGGTATTATCACTTTAAGCTGTCTGTGTAGCTTTATTTTGAAATTATTACAGGTATTTCGTATTGGTATTTTCCCTCATTAACAGCAAATCAATATTTCTATAAACATCAGAATAATTGCATGCCTCTTCCTTGGAAACATTTTTAAAATTCTGTCTCTTCTCCCGTGTCTTGTTCCTCTGCTCCCCCCCCTTCCCGTGCCCTCCCCATGTCTTTGTTATGGTATATTCATATATTCATGGGCTAGCATTTGTTGCCCATTCCCCTTTTCTACTTGTTAGTCATACTCTAATCTTCCCTGAAACTTTGTTAGTATCTCTTAATACTTCTTTTTTTAAAAGATTTTATTTATTTATTTGACAGAGAGCACACAAGCGGGGGGAACAGCAGAGGGAGAGAGAAAAGCAGGCTTCCCACTGAGCAGGTAGCCCGATGTGGGGCTGGATCTGAGGACACTGGGATCCTGACCTGAGCCGAAGATACCTGGCGCCCCAGTATCTCTTAATACTTCTCAAATCTGTCTTTATTTTAAAATTTTTCTTGTTGTTAATGGTTTTTAAATGTTGTGATATATAATGATTTATAGTAAGAAATACATGTTTGGGGCGCCTGGGTGGCTCAGTCGTTAAGCGTCTGCCTTTGGCTCAGGTCATGATCCCAGGGTCCTGGGATCGAGCCCCGCATCGGGCTCCCTGCTCAGCAGGAGGCCTGCTTCTCCCTCTCCCACTCCCCCTGCTTGTGTTCCCTCTCTCGCTGTGTCTCTCTCTGTCAAATAAATAAATAAAATCTTTAAAAAAAAAAAAAAAGAAATACATGTTTGGTCTTCCTCCCCATTCCTGGCCCAGAGCTCCAAAATCCCTTGGAATTTTCTGAGAAGCTATCAATTGATCAAGGTGTCTTTTATTATGTTAATAAGAGAACCTTAGGAAAGCTCCAGGTAACCCAAGTGTCGGGGCCTGGTTGCCAGGGGAACCAACCCTGATTAGATGGTTGGAAGTTCAGCCCCACCCTCTGACCTTGGGTGGAGGGACCGGAGATTGAATTCAGTTACCAATGGCCGGTGATTTAACCAGTCCTGCCTGGGTAATGAAGCCTCCACAAAAACCCGAAAAGAACGGGATTTCGGAGAGCTTCCGGGTTGATGAACCAGAATGCATCCCTGTGCCAGGCCCAAACTCTGTGAAGACAAATCTCCTGCCTTGGAACCTCGCCCTCTGTATCTTCATCTGGCTGTTGATTCATATCCTGTGATTTCCTTTGTAATAGACTGACAATCTAGTAAGTAAACTGATTTCCTGAGTTCTGTGAGCAGCTCTAGCAAATTAATTGAACCCAAGGAGGGGGTTGTGGGAACTTCTCATTTGTAGCCAGTCTGTCAGAAGCAGAGGTAACAACCTTGACTTGTATTTGGCATCTGAAGTGGGGAGAAGGGGGGTGCAGTCTCATGGGACTGGGCCCTTAACCTGTGGAATCTAATGCTAGCTCTAGGCAGATAATATCAGAGTTGAGTTAAATTTGGGACATCTGGTCAGCGTCCACAGAGAATTGAGTTAATTGCTTGGTGGTATGTCGAAAATAAAACACATTGGAAATGGTGTCAGAATTGGAAGTGTCCTGGTTCTGTGATCCATGTAAATGGCTTTGATATTTTTCCAATTTATGCTCTTTATTATTTTCCTTGCTAGGTTGCTTATCTTTGTCCTTCACTTGGCTATCCTTTACGATATCCTTTTTCAAGAAAGCTGTATAATATAGAAGAAAGGCAAGTCTGAGTTCCAGCCTTGGCTCAATTTGATCTTGGGCAAATTACACAACTTCTTAGCCTCAGCTTTCTTGACTATGAAATGGGAATAATAAAGCCAGGCTCCCAGAGCTATTATGAGGACTAAATTGAATAGCATAGGTGGAACCGCTATATTGTGTCCACAAATGTTGGTTCTCCTTGCCATTTCAGGCAAATGGTGTCCATTTTATAAACTCGTAGTAAGGAAATAACTTCTGATAAGTCTTTCAGTATAGACAGGTGAAACTTCAAGTGTTGTCTCCCATTATTATTGTGTGGCTTTTTGGTATAAAAACATAAAACCTTAGTCCATAGGTAAAGTAGGCTTTTGTCATATCAAGCTTCCTTTTTGAGGAGCACACCTGCTTCACAATAGCTCCATGAGCTATAGAGGTATGATAACCCCTGTTTTATAGAGGTTCAGGAGTGTTACAGAAGTCCCCTTCATCACTGGAGGGAATTATGTAATTGTTCATTCTGAAAGTCTTCATGTTTCCCAAGTGAATGCGAGAGAGGAAAAGGGTGGCTGTTTCAGGTCCAGGGCACGGATATTGTTGGGGAAAGAGAAGTGTGGGAAGAGGGTCACGTTAGATCCTTGCCTGGTGTGGCCAAAGTATTCGCTGTGATGTTACGTATTTCCTTTTATGGCACCACATCAAATTCGCTATTGAAGCAACCAATGGTTAGCTAATACATGAGAAAACAGTGAGCAATAATAATGCAAGAAAGAACAATACTCATGCAAGAAAAAGAATATGAGACAGCAGGACATACCCTCAGACAGAAAAGCTCCAACTCACAGAGAATACGGTAGTGAAGTTGCAGCTGTTGGGGTGCATCGGTAGCTCAGTTCACTGTGGCTTCAAAATGGTAGGGCCTGGTTAGATTAAGTCATAGAATACGTGGGGCGCCTGCGTGGCTCAGGTCATGATCTCATGGGTGGTGGGATCGAGCCCTGCGTGGGTCTCCATGCTCAGCGGGGAGTCTGCTCTAGATTCTCCCCCTCCCCCCGACGCGCTTTTGCTCTCTGTCTCAAATAAATAAATCTTAAAAAAAAAAAAAAAGGCAAAGAAAATGGAAACTACTTGAAATCATGAGAACTTGAGAACTAACGCCAAGAGCTGGGATGGTAGAGAAGAGAGTGTCATTCCCATAGAATCAATTCCTGCCCATGTGAAAGAGGCATTCACTTCAAAGGGGATAGCGACAAGTCTTGAGGATGGGTGTCTTGGGCCACTCTAGAGAGTTTTATTTGAACTGAGAAATTGTTAGAAGAGAAGTAGGGGTCTCTGATTTCCTACTTTTTCCTATTTCTCTGCCTGGGCTTGGGTACACCAGACATTGTTCTCAGATTCTCTCTTAGGAAGTAGAGAAGAGAACAGAAGTCCTAGAATGACATTCTGTAGTTGAGGTTCTTCCTTGAATAGAGCTTTTAGAATAAGACTGTTGATCATCAGAGTGAGATATTAGAGTAGTGGTTCTCAAAGTGTGAACCCCCCAGTCTACTGAAACAGAAATTCTGGGGTTAGGCTCAGCATTCTGGTTTGACAAGCCCACTGGATGATTCTGATTTGTGCTGATGTTTGGGAACTGCTGGATGAGAGCACAGGGTTTAAGAATGCAGACTATGTTACCTGGGTTCTAATCTCAATTCTACACTTTACTACTTGTGGGATATCTAAGGGCTGTTACAAGGATTAGATAAGACAGTGTCTGTTGACACGGTTTTAACAGGATCAGAATCCTAGCTGGCGCTCAGTTGGTACCCGTAGCCTTGGGTGGAATGAGGAGGGGGTTGTGAGTTTGCTTGTTGAGAGGCTTGCCAAGGGAACTAGTTATTTTTGCGTATTAAGCCTCTTCACCTCGTTCAGTGTAGTGGGTTCTGAATGACTTTGCCATCCTTGTGTCCCACTATTATCGAAGAAGTGTGGAGAATGTTTCTTTTTTGAGTGCGTTGCTAGTGAGTCGAATGGCTGCACCAGTAGTGAAAACAGGCTGGCTGAGGCCAGAGCTGCATCTTAACTTTGTTTTTTGGAAGCTGGGTGGAGGGAGCAGGAGTTACCCAGTTTTTTTCCCCTTTGGCAACACTGTTCTTCCTGAACCCTGAGGAATAATGAAGAGAGAAAAATGAACATTTTTGTGGTTCAGCTGACATTAAAACGGGAAAAAGCACATCACTGGAATTAGAATGTCCTATTCATTCGTCACTTTTTCTTCAATTAAAATGTCTCTGCAAGCAGGAAAAAGAACAAGCCCCCGATGACCTCATAATTCATTATTTCTAAGGAATATACTTAATTCCCAGCGGAGATAAATCTGAAATCGATTTTCCATTTCTGTCGGCCATTGACTGGCAGCCTCTCAGGTCCTTGTGAAGGAGAGTATGTACTTTTTGTGGGGTTGGCAGGGGCTGCTGGGGAGAGGGGATTGGTAACCTTGAAGGCAGCTGCTGAAGATCTATTTTCCTTCGCGAGCCGTTCTGAGCCTTTTAGAGACTGAAGAGGAGGAACTTGGGCAGGCATTTTCATTGCAAGGCTTTGCTAACTGTAGTCAGGGCCACTCTTAAAACTGAGATCCCCTTTCCAGACCATTAGAAAAGAATGTGAAAGGCACAAAGTGCTGATAAGGGGCAGGAGGGAAGGACAATAGAGCCTTCATTGATAGGACCACGGTTGTTAGAAAGAGGGTATGGTCTGATGCTTTCTATAACATCCTTTGCCTCCACATCCCCAAGACCTCTGAGCTTGAGGTTAACTAGAGCTGTAATTGAACTTTGAACTCTCTGAGCAACCCCCCTCCCCTTCCCCAATGCCAGGATTATACCTTTCCTTACACAAAGTGGATGGCTCAGCATTCATCTCTGTGGTTAGACCAGGAAACATTTCTGGGCATGGTTCACATAGCTTGTACTATGACAAGCTGGGCCAACATTGGACCCCCCTATGTGGGTAACACCATTCCCTTTACCTCCCTGCAAAGTCAACAGACTAGAGTATAGATCATCACAGAATTCAGCAGTGACAAATTCACCTCCAAGGTCAGTGAAATGTCTGCTGGTTTTTCAAATGGTGTTTTCATGTTGAATTTACACTTACCAGCTGTGCAAACACAAGATGATAGGAACGGAAGTCACAAATGAGCCACACCTCAGAAAATGTATACTAAATTTAACACTTTGTAACTTGATTCCACATTAATACACTCACATTCCTTTTTACAGAATTAATTAATTGAAATAATGCTCCAGCCAAAAACCAAATAATTCTGGGATTGACATGATGGAAAGTAGCTGATAAGCAAATCTATATTGCCTTAGCTATCATAACAACCTTAACAAATTGCATTTAAATAGCAGATTTACATATAACACTGTAACTAGAGCCATTGTTTAGCAGTGGTTCTTCATTGGAATGATAGAATAATTTCTGGGGACCTGGCCAAGAGAGTGTTCCCCACAGACTCTAGGGTCAGGCTTATGTTCCTGTAGTAGGCTGAATAATAGTCCCCAAAGATATTAGGTCTTAATCCCTGGAACACATGAACATTAATTTATATGGCAAAATCTTTGCAGCTGTGATTTAGTTCAAGGCTCTTGAGATGGGGAGATTGACCGGATTAGCAGAGCGGGATCCCAGTGTAATCACATGTATCCTAATAGTGATGCAGAGGAGAAGGCTGTGTGAAGCCAGAGCAGAGAGGTTTGAGGATGCTGACCTTGAAGAGTGAAGTCATGTGGCCACAGGCCAAGGGGTGCTGTAGCCCCAGAAGCTGGAAGAAGCAGGGAGCAGATTTTCTCTGAGAGCCTCCCTCATGCCAACGTGATTTCAGCCCAGCGATAGTGACTTTGGACTTGTGGCCTGCAGAGCTGTAAGAGAAAGTGTGTTCTCAGCCCCTGGTTTGTGGTAATTTGTTACAGCAGCCACAGGAAACTAGTACAGTCCCTACAGTCTCTTCCTGAGGGTAAATCTGAGCAGAGGACTGGGGTGCTAGGGCAGACTTCATTGCAACAGTTGAGGCTTTTCACAGTCTCACTACATTCAATCCCTCCTGTAGGACACCTGGGGTCCTTATGCAAACGAACCATGTCTCATCTCCTTTCTACTAATACCCAGATGCACAGCTCAGACCCTCATTCGGGATCCTGTTACACACACAAGCTGCTGTATTTAGGACACAGAAGTAAGGATAAGAGAATGTAACCCATCCCCTTCCCCACCCCCCATAAGCCACTCAGTGTGGTTCTTTCATTTATTCGTTCGGTCACTTAGCAATTATTCTTACGAGCCTGCTCTGTGCCATGAACTGTGCACTTTCAGAAATTCAGCAATAATTTATCTTTCAGCTCTTTACATCTAAGCCAAAACTCAGCTGAATCTCATTTAGTGCAAAGTTTACACGGAAAGGAGAAATGCTTTTCCTGCTTAAAGAAAGGCCATTCCTAAAATCTAATCTCATTTAAAAATTGTCTCTGGTCATGTGGATGAATAGTGATTTGTTTCTTCTCCCACTCACTACATCAGGTGAGCCAATCCAACACAAACCTAGGATGTTGCCTGTGATGACAATATACACAGGCTTATCGGGTTTGCTTTTGTCACTAACTGATTTCAGAGGATGTTAGTATCTGTATTTGTACTTTGAAAATGTCCATTGCATTTTAGAATAGGGACTTTAGAGATCTAAGGTGACATCACATTATTTTGTGTCGTATGACTGCTAACAGTATCAAGTCTAGGAGCATGTGTATGACTAAATTATAACAGAGGAATACGGTGAATTCAACAGACTGATTCTACTGAGATTTATCTATTAAGGTATAATTCAGATAGATCTTAAATGTTAAAATCCGTTGACTCACTTTTGCAATATGTGCTCATTTTTGTACCTCCATGGATCTCTGTACTTGCTGAAAAGTCTGAGTATCTCTGGATCTTGACACTTTTACAGAGGGTGTCTTAGTGCCTGAAATAGTAGTTAAGAAGCCAGATACTGGAGGCAGAATGTGGGAGTTCAAATCTCATCTCTGACCACTTATAAGATATGGAACCTTGGGCCTGACCTCACTTGGTTTTAGTATCCTTATATGAAAATATAAGAATTACAATAGTTCTTATCTCACAGGGACTTTGCAAGGTTTTTCCGAGATATGCGTGTAAAGTATATAGCATAATGTCTCTCACTAAGACAAGAAACAAGGTAACAATATCCCCATTCATCACTGTTTTTGACAAACCAGATTATAGAGCGTATACCAATAAAAGTAGCAGTGGCTGAGAAAAATAAAGAAATGGAGAAAAATAAGAAAATGTAAAAAATTTTTTTGACCTTTTTGGCAATAGATGAGAATTGAGTATGCAATACTTGACTTGAGGGCTTTAGGCTTTTTTGTGGGGGAAGCAGTGTCTATGAAGTTACCTAGGAAATATAAAGAAGGAGCCATCCTATTTTTTTTTTCTCCTTCCCTTTTTTTTTTCTTTTTTCTTTTTGTTAAAAGGACATAAACCTCCATGATACGGGAAGCTGATGGCACATGTCAATCCCTGCTCTATCCTTTGCTCTTAGTGGAGTGTCTCTCTAGGATGAACCTACATCAATTAGGATTAGTATTGGCTGCCAGTAACAAAGACCCAAATTACAGTAGCTCAAATAAGATAGACATTTATTTCTCTCTTGTGAACATGTAGGAGGTGGGCAGTTCAGGACTGACTGGCACCTCTGCTTCCCAAAGTCCTTAGGGACTTGGACTCTTCCAACTCACTTTTCTGCTGTCTCTAGAGTGAGATTTTTGTCCTCAGGGTCCAACATGGTGGTTAGAATTCAAACCATCATACCCAAGTTCCAAGAAAGGAAGAAGGGATGGAGAAGAAAGGGACAAAGCGTATCTTAAGCTTTCTTTGAGAAAATTTACGGAAATGGCAGGACAGTTCCATCTATTTCCCATTGGTCAGCAACTAGAGACATGGTTACATCAAGCTGTGAAGGAAACCAAGATGTGGTCATAAGTCTAGTTAAAAATTGGGGGTTCTGTTATTATGGAGAAAGGAAAGTGCCATGGTAATTTCCTAAATCCCAGTTCTCAGTAAGTCATTATTTTAACCAGTACATGTTGGTCTAGCCTTCTCTGTATCAACATAAAGCTACCATTATGCAACGTAGAAGATATGGCTACCTACAGTTTCAAGTTGGTAATAAGACAATCTAGCTTCCTTCCTTGATTCTGATAAGTCTTGAACTGCTCTTCTGAATTAGAACTGAAGAACTGCTCTAATATTTGAGTTCTCACTACAAGTGAGGATTAGGAATCAGATGTAACTGGATTCAAATCCTAGCTCTTCCACTTAGTACCTGTGTGACTTGGAGCAGATTACTTAAGCTCTCAGAATTTCAGTTTCGTTTTCCTGTTACAGTCATAGCACCCATACCTAACAATTTTGTTAGGGTTGGATATCAATAGAGATGTTAAATACCTGGCATATGGGTGTAGTTGGTAGAATAAATGAGAACTTTTGTTCCCTCCTCTTTGAATACACTTCTGGAAGCTGCTCTTCTGCTCTCTGACCATTTCTAGACTCCCAGCCTCCCAAGACATCTTTTCTTCCTGGTTTGGATGTTTTCCAACCAGTTCACCTAAAAGGGTATGACCCAGCATATTCAGGGTCCATTGTCAACTGCAGGAATTGCCATGCTGTCATTGAAAGGAGGAAATGGACTACAGCCAGGAGCACATTCCATGGCGTGATGCTCACCCAGAAACATGCAGAACATACACAGCTATACCAAAGACTTCCATAAATATAAATGTTAATGTGCACAGGGATAAGCATTTATCTTTTTACGAGCAGTAGGTCGTCATGGCTGAATCAAATTCCCTGGAATAGCTGGAACAAATGTGGTCCCTAAAGTAGTAAGGGATTCTAGATGGACCAAGGACCAGTGCTCTAGACTGAATATTTGTGTTCCCCAACATTCATGTTAAATCCATATATATTTGGAGGTGAGCCTTTGAGAGGTGCTTAGGTCATGAGAGTGCTTAGGTGGAGCCCTCATAATTTATTAAAAAAAAAAAAAAAAAGTTCAGAGAGCTTCCTTCCCCGCCCTGCCATCTGAGGTGTAGGGCCATCTATGAACAAGGAAATGGGTCCTCACCAGACCTTGAATCTACTGGTGCCTTGATCTTGAACTTCCCAGCCTCCAGAACTATGAGAATTAAATGTGTGTTATTTATAAGCTACCCAGCTGAGGGGATTCTGCTACAGCAGCCAAAGCTGATTAAGACAACCAGCCTCCTACCCAGCCTGGCTCCTGTGTTCTCTCCTCATCCTTGTCTTTGCTAACAACATGCCATTTTGTCTCCTTAGTCATGAGGCTCATTCCAGGTAATTTATTTTAATACTTACTATATTTGTTTCCTAGGGCTGCCATAACAAGGTGCTATAAATTGGGTGGCTTAAACAATAGGCATTTATTTTCTCACAGTTCTGGAGTTGAGAAGTCTAAAATCAAGGTATCAGTTGGACCATGCTCCCTCTGACACTGGAAAGTCATTCCTCGCTGCTGCCTAGTTTCTGATGGTAGCTGGTAGCTGCAACACTCCAGTCTCTACCTTTGTTGTTTCATGGTGCTCTCCTTGTGTGTCTCTGAACTTTTCCTCTTATGAGGATTAGGTGCTAGCCTAGAGATCTCAGTTGGTTACATCTGCAAAATCCCTGTTTTCAAATGTAGTCACATTCACAGGTACTGAGAGTTAGGACTTTAACATATCTTTTTGGGGGACACAATTCAATCTGGAACACTTAATGTAAAATTTTGAGAAATTAAAAATAAATTAGAACAGATTCAAGGTTAACCCTATGCAAATTTCACTGACCTCTAGTTGCTTTCTGGTAGTCTTGATTAGCAGAAAAGAATGGGCTAGAGTCACATGCTATTGGCAGTGGAGAAGTTGAGGACCCTGGGTGAGCTTTGGAAGTGAGTCTTAAATGTGAATATTGCTATTACCAGGTTGATCCCAAAAGGTGGAAGGTTTTCCTCCTGCTTATGGGTGGAGATGGGATGTTCAAGGAAGATATGGCCAAGTAGTTGCATTGGTGGTCAAAGTCAGGAGCTGGGTTGTGCTAAGCCTGTGTGTGCATGTGCATGCATGTGTATGTGCACATAACTTTGTGAGTGACCATGTGCATGTGAATGACCATGACTGTGAAAGTTCATGTATGTGAGTAAATGTGTACATATGGGGTGAATGATTGTGTGTGTGTGTATGTGAAATTTCTAGAAGGCAATAATGGGAACCCTGGGATGTTAACAGCAGTTACGTGGGTGGGGAGAAAGGACCATCACAGGGGCAGAGCATCTAACTATAGGAAGTTAGAATGTGACTTTCTAATGAAAGGGAACACAGAAGATTATGTAAAATTAGAAACCTGAAAGTCTGTGCCAGGTCTATATCCAGTTGCCTTATGTTTCTCTTCCTCCATTATTTAGGATGAATGGCTATAGGCCAGATCCAATTGTAGTTTTTGCCTCTGATTTTTTTTTTTTAATGAGAAACAAACACTAGTATTTTTTATCCTGTCATATTTAGAAAACTATATCCCTTCCTCCCTCTTTCTTGATTCTACTCTAATATAAGAACCACCAAACAGATTGAGATCAGTCTTGCCAAGAAAGTTTTATTATAAAGATGAAAATGCACAGAGAAAAGTTTTAGTCTGAAAATACAAGGTAGTTAGATAGCTTTAAAAAAAAGGAAATCTAAATTTTAATGCATGGGCACATTTTGCTGTAATTATTTTATTTGCCATTAGCATTAAGTCTCAATAAACTTAAGCTGTAGAGCAACCAAAAACCTATTTGGGAACTTAGTACCAATGAATGAGCCATTATCTCTACCTATCCCACTTACTCTCACTTTATTTTCAATCCCTTTGATGTCACATTCAAAGAGTTTGAGTGTAATGAAATAATGCAGAAGAACAAGACAGAATGGAAAGTGAAACTAGCTTTGAAACTATTTTTCCTGGAAAAAAAAAAAATGAAAGAATTCCCAAGAACAAGATACACCAACGGGAGATGAATATTTTCTATAAAATAAATATGAATCAGAATATGGTGCCCTCCACATGGAAGACACTAAATAAGAACTTGTTTATGATGATGGTGGTGGGCGTGGTGATTTGAGATTTGAGATCTGGAATAACTTGAACCAAAAAGCATATTCATGTGGCTGATTGGGTTTCTCACAGATGGCCATAATAAGATGGCCTCAGTTAGATGGCCATCGCTTCCCACAATATGTTCTTACAATGTGACTCTGACATACCTATATTATGTCAGAGTATGACCTTGACGTACATTGGTGTTATGTTTCCTCTCTCTCATCCTGGGCAGATCTTTGTAACTACTGTGCCCAACAGAATGTGACAGCAGTGGTGCTGGATGACTTCCAAAGCTAGGACACAGTATGTAATAGGGCTTCTATTTGGTGTTCTCTCTCTCTCTCTGATTGTTCTTGAAGCCCAGCCACCATTTTCTGAGAAGTACAGCCTACATGGAAAAGCTGTGGGTGGGTGTTCCAGCTGACAGTGCTAACCAGGCCCCCAACTGATAGCCAGCTTCACTGCTAGACCATGGTTGAAGGAGCCTTCAGATGATTCCAGCCTCCAGCCTACAAGCCTTCCAGCTGAGGCTCCAGAACCAGTGACCTGTCTGAATTTCTGACTCACAGGAAATGGGAAAGATAATAAATAATTATTGTTTTAAATCATTATTTCTGGGAAGTAATTTGTTAGGCAGTAGTCACATTCTTCCTAAGAGAATTCACAGATACTACCAGATCACCGACACAGGGAGCTGGGAGATTCTGCTTTTTGTGGCATTGTCTTGCTTGGGTACAAGGGCTTTCTCTCTGTCCTGGGTGTTACTTCTTGACCCAAGTTCCTGTCATTGCTGGCCTCAGCCACGAGGCTCTCATAGGCTCTTCAAACTGATGCCTCAAAGTTATGGTTAGGGTTCCATAGTCCACTATTCAAATTTTTATTGTGTGGTCACGTAATATACTTGTTTTGAATTTTGGCTGTATGGATTAATGCTTTCCAACCTTTAATGTGCATACAAATCACCTGGGGATCTTGTTAAAATGTAAGTTCTGATTCAGTAACTGTGGGGTGGGACCCAAGAGTCCGTTTTTCTAACAAGCTTCCAGGTACTTCTGCTGCTGCTGATCTGTGAACCACACTGTGAATCAAGAGTGTAGAAGGCTGTATGGACAAAACAGACTTTTGTATGATTGGTCCCCAAGGAAAGAACCAGGGATAATATTATCATTGATCATCTGTGTGATAAGACCCTACCTAGGTGTTCTATATACATCAATTTTAGTCCTCATAACGCTCATGCAAGGTGTAAATATTATCTCCACATTGACTATGTAGAAACTAAGGTTCATAGAGGTTAGGTAAGCAAGCAGAGCCAGGACTCAACAAAAACTTTGTCTTTGCCATTGTGTGGTCCATCTTTCATGCTTCCTAAGCCTATGATTGGTTTGCTGGTTATCATTTTATTTTGAATAAAGATACTTTTGTAATGGGTCTGTGCAATAGAACTTTCTGTGATGACAAAAATGTTCTATATCTGTTCTGTCGAATATGGTAACCACATGTGGCTATTGAGAATTAAAATGTGGCTAGTGTAATTGAAAAACTAAAATTTTCATTAAATTTGATTTTAGTTAAAAATGTAAATATATATAGCTGTTGGCCAAGAAAAGTGACTAATTGCTGTTGGCTACTGTATAGGACAGCACAGCTTTATAGAAAGGGTCCTAGGGTCGTTGAGTTTGAAAGGTGACTTGGATTTGCACTGTAATGTATGTGCCATGACCACCCCTGCTTGTGAGACATTTTAAGCACTTAATACAGTGCTCATAACTTTCATCCATAATCTTTACTTCTATCTTCTTCCCTTTCGTAAATCACATTGCATCAAACGACTTCTTCCTTTTGGACTCACATCATTTAAACAGAAGTTTTAAACACGGTACAAATACTGGAGGCTACAAAGGGGAGGAAATGCCTATTCAGGAGGGGGGAGGATTTGATGCTGGGAGTCCCTATGAGGCTGGAATAGCAAGTGGAAACCACTATTGCATTCTTTGAAGATTTGGGAAAAGAGTGGAAAAGATGTGTTCAGGTTCTTTATTTTTCTCCTGGGCCTTATACCAATTAGAATGCTTTCAGGTACGAGGAAAAGAAACCTTGATTCAGATTGCTCTAAACAAAGAAGTGTATAATTTCACATAGTTGGAAGTCCAAGGCAGAGTAGACTTCAGAGTCTATTGACACAGTTGCTCCCCAGTGTCTTAAAAGACCTGTGTTCTCACCGTCGCTCTTCCCTTTCACCTTTAATGCTGGCTTCCTCATCATGCAGGCAGCAAGGTGGCCACAACTGTTCTGGGCAGTATATCCAGGCATGGAAATTTGCAGAGGAAGGGGGAAACTTTCTCTTCCTGCAGCTTTCTTGGAAGATTGAAAAATTTCTCCAGAAGTGCTCAGATTTCCCCTCATGTTTCTTTGGCTGGAATTTGGTCACATAACCACTTATGACCTCTTCCTTATACCAATCAGGTCCACTCCTGGGACTGGGAGTGAGGTCAGCTTTTTCTAAATACATGGATCCCTAAACAAAATTGGGTTTCTATTAGAAGGAGAGAAGGGGGAGGCAACCCCATTGTCCACTATAAGACCAAACCTCCAAGGGAGGTTGGGATAGGGAGCTAGTGAAGCATCTAGTTTGGTAAAGGCAAACCAGAGAATATCAGGCAGGGTTAGTGGCCTGTTTCTCTGATCATGACCATGGGTGGCTCCACATTTGTCTCAGTGCCACATCCACTGCTTTTTTGGACTGAAAGCATCTGTGGAGTCTAGGCCGATGGACCTGTTCTGGGGCTGCTGATTCCCCGTGGCCTAGGCAGGGCACACAGGGACCCAGGGTTCCCATGTGCCCTGGTGAAGGCCAAAGAAGGGCCAGAGAGGTACTGAGAGATCCTGTGGCCCAGCAGAGGCCCAACGAATATCAGCAGCAAGTGTAATGTACCCTGCACAGAGTTCAAAAAGGGATGTCCTTTTCATACATAGGACTCTTCTTGTCTCTAAGTATATTTCCAAGTTTTGTGTCTCACCCTACCATCCTGGGGCTGATGTTTGCCAATCTCTAAGATAACTTCATGGTGTCAGGGGACTGCTTTTGCCTATGCCTGGGTTCTTGATTCTTGTTACATTTAGAGAACATCAATGTGGCTCAACTTGTGCCTTTAGGGATTCATTCCCAGACTTCTGTGTGAAGGCAGAGGCTTGGGAACAATGTGATTTGCTTATCCTTTTCTCCACTTAAAAACCTAAAAAATGTTTACTGAAGTACTGGCAAATAACATCAGCATCATATGTTTTCCACTTAAAGAGATCATTTCCTTGAGTCACATTCTCTGATTTTACTGTTCTTCAAATTCACTTAGATTATTCTAGAGCTCTCAGAGTAAGACATCCAAGATGGCTGACACCGGTCCTGTGCTGCTTCACTTCTTTATCTCCTAGGTGGGTGGCATTCACAACTTTACATATTGGAACAAGAAAGGAGCCTAGCCTTGAGCCGATCTCTGTGCATTCAGGCTGCAACCACTTACTGCTGTGGCTATGAAATCTCTCCTGTCTTGTGCACTGGAAATCCCCAGAGCTGAACCTCTCTACAGCCTCTCCTGAATTGCTGCATGGTTTCCTTAGGCTTCCTTCCTTCCTTGCTCCTTAAAAATTCTGTTTGTGGAGTTACCTTTTTTTTTTTTTTTTTAAGATTTTATTTATTCATTTGACAGAGAGAGAGAGACAGTGAGAGAGGGAACACAAGCAGGAGGAGTGGGAGAGGGAGAAGCAGGCTTCCCACTGAGCAGGGAGCCCGATGTGGGGCTGGATCCCAAGACCCTGGGATCATGACCCGAGCCAAAGGCAGCCACTTAACCGACTGAGCTACCCAGGCGCCCCACCTTATTTATTTATTTTTTTAAATATTAATTCATGTCCTGTCCCGAATTCCTCCTTGGCTTCCTGAATTCAGCATTTGGTTTATGCTCTCACATTCCATGCCACTGTACCCACGTATCTCTGCCAAATATATCTCTCCACCTGACAGATCCTGTTGGCTGAGAACACTGCCACACCACTCCCTGCGTGTCCTTCCCTTTTCCTTGGTCCTACATCCCTTTGTAACACAATGGACCATCGGGTTTAGAAAAGTCTTAACTGAACCCTGATGGATGACCCAAGTGTATTTCCAAAGGTGATTCCCCTCACTAGAACCAGATGGTATCAGGACTGCCTGTGGAGTTTTTGGAAAATGCATCTTTCCAGGTCCATGTCCTGACTACTGAATAAAACACCTGGGGTGGGAGTAGGGGAAGGGGACAGGAGAGTGAGTCTATTTTTGACATACACTTCCTAGGTGATACTGCCGACCTAGGCGTGGGAAGCACTAGTTTGGTGCCTCCTTAGTTCTCATGTGGCTCTCTGATTCCCATGTTGAAATCGCTCTTGCAATGGTCATAAGTTAGGAACTGAAGGGCCTACATGGTGCCTTGGGGATAATAGGGGTGAGAGAGCGGATTCACCTACAAGCCAGACCGTGAGTCCAGGCACTCTGAACAGCCACTCACAGGGGTCAGCAATAAGGCTGCAGACATTTTGTTTGTTTGTTTGAGGGATAGGTATTCAGGAATTTGGGTTAATGATAATGCCTAGGATTTTGTCATGGTTTGAACAGTTCTTAGGTAACGTTAACTCAATTATCCTTACTGTCAACAAACATCCTTTGAGTGTCAACCATGTACGGGATGCTGGGGCTTGGTGCTGGACACTCAAAAAATAATTCAACACCTTCACCTAGAGTTGGGAAAGAGCACACAGGCTTTAGAAGATGTGCTGAAATTTACTTTCCAAGGAAAATTGGAATCTACTTGTTTCAGGTCTGTTTTCTTCTTAACTCACTCATTTAAGGATTCCTAGGGATTGTGATATACCAGGAGCTGTGCTAAGCCAAGGGTGGTGTAGAGTGGTAAAGGATACAGAGATAGGAAGAGATGGTCCCAGTGTAACAGGGAGCAGTATAACTCCCACACAGTGTAGTTAGAGCTAAACAGAAATCATATTAATCTCTGTGGGGGCCCAGAGAAGCAGCTCTTTTACTGTGGTGTTTAGAGCACTGGTTGCTTATATCTGCCTAAGAATGAACTATGTACCTGGGAGTGCTCCAGGCACTTGAAGTGATCTCATTTAATATAATTTATCATTTTCTGGGATCCTTTTAGGTAAATATTCTTACCCCAATTTTATGATCATATGGATTCTCCCTGGATGGTAACTGAAGCTTCTTTGAAAGGAGATAAAATACTATCCCTGTAACATTCCTGGTATTCATTTGAATGTGCTGATTTGCATAAGAGGGTCCGAGGTTTAAGAAGGACTTGAACTCTTAGGTGGGAACAGTGGGAGAACTTTTCGGAGAGAAGTCCTAAAGGGGTGGAGGTGGCCCACTGAGTTGGTCCAATTAAAGATTTGTTCAAGTTTTAAGGTTTGGAGATTTCTGGATACAAGTGTGCCCTGTATTTCCAATCCATCAGTATCTGGGGAAGAAGAGCTATCAAACTTTGGGATCCAATCAGTATTGTTGCATCATTTTGGGAAATCCTTGACAGACCAAAACATGTATGATGAGAACTTCCTCTCTTGTTCTAAAAAGAACTGTTAAGACATGGTAGTGGTGGTGCCCAAAGGCTTGAGCAAGGAGGATCAAGATGGTGGCAGGGTGGTGGATTTTCCTCCTGACTGGCAGCAGATCTGCCCCAACTGGCAAGGAAAGTCAGTCACCTTTAGGTAACTGATATGACTGTGGCATTAACAATGAGGACAAAATTCCAGCCTCCACATGCACTCCGTGCATCAGCTGGGTCTGGATTTAGAATCCGTATTCAACAATCTTCCTTAGCAGTTCCCAAAAATACTTGGGGTGAGGGGATCTGTTAAAACAAAATAAAACAAGACAAAACAAAAAACAAAACAAAACCATGAAACCAGAACTGAATTTGCCTTTAAACTGGTTGGGGGAGGGACCGGGTGGTCAAGCCAGTGAGAGTCAGGGATTGGTAAGTGCCTAGATTTTTATTCCTAGTGTAGTGGAGCTTTTTGAGCTGCTTACAGATGAGAAAACTGAAGATTATTCATTTCTCGTGGTCATGGAACCAGGACACAGCAGAGCCAGGATTCAAACCCAGACTCTTTGGACTACAGATGTATTCCTCTTGTGAGGTGACCTTTGAATAGAGGCTTTATAAGTGGGAAGGGAGCCTTTAGGTCATTCCAGAGACCGTTGCAGCCAAGTATGCAAAGACCTAAAGGTTGAAACAACCAGGGTGTTTGGGAGGCTAGGCCACGTAATTTGTAATTCAGCGAGACTGACGATAGACTTCATAGAGGAAGTGATAATAGGTGAGCCTGAAAAGACACGTCGGGGTGGATTGTGCAGACTCTGTGTACCTTGCTAAGGTGCAACATCTAGACCTCTCTTAACCCACCCTCCCGATTTTTGATAAACACAAAAATCTAATTTCCTCCTTTATAGTTACTTCAAATATCAACTACAATAAATATGTTAACAAAAAAACACAGCAATGGAAATTTTTACAATGCGGATTTCTAAATGACTATGTTCTTGAGTTCATTTACTATTTTCTATCTCTGTTGCCTAGAGGTAGACCTTTAGAGTTAGGGAGATCAGGATGAGGCCATTGTAACTCCACAAAAGCAGTGCAGAAGGAGAAAGAACAGATTCAAGAACCATTTCAGAGAAAGAATTGAGAAGAGCTCTCACAGGAGAGAACTACTGGATTTTTAAGCTGCCTTAATTACTGAGGACTTCTGCTTTGAACGAGGAAGCCGCCATATTCCAACTCTGCATAGACATTGGAATTTGATTCTAAGTTCAGGAGTGACTCAAAGAAGTGAATTTTAGACTCCGCTTTTCACAGCATCAATGTAAATGGGTGTTTTGTGTCAAAATGAAAGAATCTATGACTTCAGTGATTTCTCCCTCAGAGCAACCATTTACTTTGCCTCATGCATATCAATTATTATCCTCATTTTATAGAGAAGGGAATGGGGGCTCCGAAACGAGACCATACAGCTGGTTTAAGTGGTGGAGTTGGAATTGGAACTCAGGCCTATTTCATGTCATAGTCATTCTGAGTGTGTGTGGATTGGATGCAGGGAGAGCTCAGGGGCTTACACAGTGAGCTGGAGCGCGGTCATATCCTCACTCACCCCCAGGCAGAGATAAGGGCAGTGCCGGGCAGCAAATGCCTCCTGGAGTCAGGTCGTATCATGCCTGTAAGGAGACCTTTATTCTGTGCCAGAGAAGGCCCCTGTAGTCCTTTGACTTGAAAAAGAGAAGGCAAAACATTCTCTGAAGCTTGTCCCCAGTGCTGCCCAACTCAGATCCAGATGGAATATAGAATGGGTCCAGGTGCACATAGGGCCAGGAATAGAGTCTCAGAGAAAAGGAGAGAGATTCATCTAATACCTCTGGCTCAGGGGTCCCAGCCTTTAAATGACCTTGACTCTTCCCTACCTGGGTTTATATTAAATCCCTTGTATTTAATTTGTTGCACTTTTATTTCTTAAAGTTATTATTTAAATAATTCTGAAAAATATTTTTCATGTTTTTGCTTTAAGAACTCAGACATCATAAAATCCTGGGGCAGCTTTTAAATGTTTAACAACAGGCTGCAACTGTGAAAGAAACAAGTTGTAAATGGCATTTAAACACAAATTGAATTCATTTCTCCCAACCGCTAAGGACTTCTGCCTGCTAACCACAGGATACAGTTCACCTTATCATCTATGGAAGCCTTTTTACTTGTCATGGATTCTGGGGGAAGAAAATACAGGATGTGTTCTTATCTAATGTAGTTGTTTTAAACTGAATAAATGGCCTTCTAAAAGCCACTTTTGGATTGTTTCTCATTGGCCTACAACTTAAATTACTAAGGTTTAAAAGTGCACGAAGATAGTACAAAGGCCCTTGGCTACTGTCAAACTCAATTCTCCATGTATTTGGCACCTAAGTCTAGGTCAGACAAGTCCCAGCTGTAATTTGATAATGGCCAACCTCAGCATTGTGATATATGGCCCTAGAAATGAGGAAGAGAAAAGCCATCTCAGAAAGAGTTGAAATTTGTAACCGCTTAACTGGCAAAAGCTGAATAGAGTAATGGTAGAACAATGAATCCACATTTCTTTGGAAGAGGAAACTAAGTAAGAATGGAACAATCTATAAATGTGGGAGGGGAGTAGGTAGTGAATCTCCCAAGGTTAACCGCAATGGCAGTCCTTGTTTTCCCGAGTTGGAAAAATACAAAGTTCTGCACCACCCAAAATGAAGTCAGACCAAGCCCATCATGTTTTAAATATGTGGTGATGCTTTCTTTAGAAAGGGCCCCTGAAGAAGACATAAGAAAGAACAGTTCTGCCCGCAGGCCCGGTCGAACGCTGGCTTTGACAGCTCCTGTGGGCTTTTATGTGGCTATTTACTCTGAATAAATAATGGAACCACATTCTCACACAAGGACTGCTAATTCTGCAGCCTCCTCAGATCCAGAAGTTACCGCAAAACCAAACCGTGTACTTACATGTGCAAGGGGGTCTGGAACTCCAACAAGAAGCTTGCGTCCCTCTCAGGCTAGCTAACATCACGAGTCTGTTCCATTTGCGTTTAGAGTGTTCTGTTGTTCATTGGCTGGTAGGTTGTGTCTTCCTCAGTTACATTTGAAGGTGGTGATGGGGGAATGGAGTATTTGGGTAGGTTTGTAGGAAAAAGGTTGATGGTGACCTCTGTCTTTCACATGAATCTAGTTGCACCATTGAGTTTCCAAAGAGATGTCTTGTCACTGATTTAGGGGGTGGAGGGAATTAGCAATTGACTTTTCCTTCTCACTGGATGATGCTATGGGAATAAGTGCTAAATAGCCAAGGGAAAGGGCCAACTACTCTCCTCTTCAAGTGGGACTGTAAAATTTCTCACCTTGTGGCTACCCAAGGCGTTGAGGTGGTTCACTGTCATGAGGGAGGGAAGTGAAATTAAATGCATATCCCTTTTTTTGCTGACCTCTTAAGACTGCATTTATCTCTCATTGCCAAACTCCCCAGGCCCACAGGGAGCCCTCTCTCACTACTAAGCCTTTTGGGAATTGAACTCCAGGCCAATGATAATTAATGGAAGAAAAGAATAGAAAGGAAGAAAAACAAGTGGGTCTTCACTTTAACAGTGGTCAGTCTTCCACTTGAAAATATAGACTGTGGTTACTATATAGAATGCATAAAATTTCATTCATTAAATTGGGTGCACATTTTTACCTTGACCTATTTGTAGCCTTTCAAGTGGTTCTTTTTACTTAGATGCTATGGAACAGAAGATTTTTTAAAGTTTCTTTATTTGTGACTGTTGTCTGCAGAACCACAAATATGAAAAAGGTGGACTAGTAGTTTCCTAAGTACCTGCCTGCTGATGACTCCTTACCCTCATCGTAGCTCCGTGAGGGAGGCCCTAGGTCTTTGTCACTGTTGTATACCCAGGGCTTTGTGCATGGGAGACACTCAACAGATAGCAAATGAGTGAATGAACGACAAAGACAGTAAAGAGTTAGAAATTGAGCGCTATAGTAACAAATGCTCTAAATAAGCAAAATTACCATGTGCATCCATAATAGTGACATTAGGGTGAAAAATACTTTTTACTGTTTACATGAAGATTCAGTTTTAGGAATGTGATGGCAAGAAGAGGTAAGGGGTCAAAGTATTCGGTGAAGCTACAACATCCAAGGACTGACACACAAAAGTAGTAAGTAGTCAGTGGCAGGGTTAATTTTTAAGGCCTCTAATTAGTCATTTGCAAGGAGAGTTAAAAAAAAAAAGCTGGGAAGCATCAGCTGGTTTTTTTGCACCATCTCTTTATGACTCATTTGCTTTAAGTAACTCAGTCCTTTAGTGTGACACTGACCTTTTAAAGCCACTAAATTGGCAATATATTTCCCCTCCCCAGACTAATCATTTATTTTTTGATTCATTACATATTTTTAAAATGCATATTCTAGATCACTGTGTTAGCACTGCAGAATAGAAAAAAGATTGTACACACAGTCCTTACTTTCGTTACTTACAACCTGTGTCAGTCTGTTCAGGCTACTATAGCAAAATACCATAGACTGGGTGGCTTGTTAACAATAGAAATTTAGGTCTCACAGTTTTGGAGACTGGAAGTCCTAGATTAGGGTTCCAGCATAGTCAGGTGAGGGCCCTCTTCTGGGTTTCAGGTTGCTGACTTTTCATTGTGTCCTCACATGGCAGAAGGGGCCAGGGAGTACCCTAGAGATACCTCGGTAAGGGCACTAATTCCTTTGGTGAGAACTTAGGCATGGACCTTATCACCTTCCAAAGACCCTATCTCCTAATACCATCACCTTGGGGGTTAGGTTTTAATATGTGAATTTTGGGGGTACACATTCATATCATCGTATAACCTAATTGGGGAGGAAAGATATAAGCCTGTGAAAAACTAAGGTGATCGACAATGGAAATGGCAATACAAAAATATTTTGGAAGTCAGTATGTGATCAGAAACCTGAAGGAAAGTTATCCTTCTTTTAGGAGGCATTACTTCCCCATCCTGATCCACAGGATTACTACAGAAGCCATGTTCCCATAGTGTGAACCCACTTGCCTGGCCAAAGTTGAATGACCAAGGGTGGCACCTGACCATGCTGGACCAATCAGATCCTCTTCTAGGGATTTGGAATTGGGCATAGGATCCCAATTTAGTTTGGTTATCCGCCTTTGTAGAAGAGATGTAAACATTGGTAGTGGCTATTTTCCATCATGACAAAGCAAAGAAAGTCATTTGCACTATGGAACAAGTAAACATGAGGAGAGAAGCAAAGATAAGGGAAGATGAGAAGGGCCTCTGGTTCTGTCATGGGCTCTAGTCCTTATTTGGAGATTCAGTTTTCTCCCTGTCTTGCCACCCATGAGACATTTTTGTATCCATTTAAGGGTGCACTTCTACTTGCTCCTGCAGAAAACAATTTCATCTTTAACAAGGTGACTGGTTGATCTGACGTCTGGCTGGCTTGTTTCATTGGAAATCCAGGAAATTCCTGGTCCAAATTGAGGACACTTTCCTAATCCCCCCCCTTCTTTCTGCCATGTGTGTCCACTAGCACCTCTCATTTCATACCATCTCAGAGGTTGGGTTCTTCAACTACCCGTGGGTCTATTGCTACCCTTTCTTTCAGCCTCCAAAGTGGACAAGTGCTTCAAATATTTCATCTTATTTAATTCTTACAGTAACCCTTTTTGAGGTAAATACTGTTAACTCCATTTTGCAGATAACTCTGATGCACAAAGAAATTGACCAATTTACCTACCATCACAGAACTGATACGTGATAGAGCCATGATGTGAACCGAAGCAGCGTGACTTCTGTGCACCTGCTCCCAGCGCTAAGCTCCTCCCCTTTCTGCTGTTACAGCAGAGGGAGCATCACGTAGAATGATATTTTCTTCAGCGCTTTAAACTGTTAGGATGGTTCTATTCCCCCCATTCTATATATTAGTGTCAGAAAACATAAACCTCATTGCAAACACGAGGTTGGTCCTTACTGATCCTTCTCCTCTTGCCAGGCACACTGGAAGTCTAAATTCCCTACTCTCGCTTGAAGTTAAGGTGGAGACAGTGCTGCATACTGGCCAATGGTATGGGGCAAAAGATGACATATGTCCCTTCCAAGCCTGGACATAAACTTCTCTAGACAGTTCTCTTTGCTCTTTTTCTCCTTTGATGTGTATAAGGAGTCCATATTCTATGGATGACTGTGGCACAAGCTACGAGGAGACTAGATCTTTGAGTCATTCCGTGGAGGTGAACTATCTAGGAGAACCATCCAACCCTCACAGACTGACATGAGCAGTAAATAAATGGTTGTGGTGAACTACCACAGTTTAGGGTGGTTTGTTACCAAAGCTGCTGGCTTTCCCTTATTGATCCACCTCCTGAATTCCAACAGTTAGGTGAGCATGCTGGCAGCCAAGAAGGTAGGCACTTGGGTAGACATACCAAGATTGTTTTTATAGAAGCTTCATCCTTTAAGAAATCTGATTTATGGTGTTAATGAAAGAAAGTATTGGTAATATTCTCAAAAAGCACTCAGCCCAGTGCTTCTGTGGTTGTTAAGAGGACAGTGCCACGGGAGTCTTTGCCATAGTTGATGGAGTCAGTCTTGCTGTGGCTCCATCAGAACATTCCCTGGGCAGTGGGATCAGCTCCTTGCTTACGCAGGGACAGAGACTTCAGTCAGAATTGGGAAGTTATATTTCAGTATGGGATGCTCAGGGGCTCAGGTCCAAGTTACATAGAGGCTGCATTTAGTTGCTTTTTAACAGCAGTGGAGCATGATAGAAGGTTTTTTTGTTTTTTTGTTTTTTTTCCCGACTTACTTACAGTGTGACCATTCAGTCTCCTTGAACCCATCCCTGTAAGGACTTTCTCCATTCCTTCCGATTAGAAAGGGGAGTCACTGTTGTCCACATGGAAAACTTCTGGGGCTTGGGTGAATAAAGGAAGGTGTGACCAAGTGGAGTCGACTAAGAATTAACCCTTGGTGTTTGCACATCACCTATTGGAACTGTAGAATAAAAACTGTTGCCTTATGTTAGGAAGTCCACCTTGGAAGCTGACAGAGTCTTTTGGGGGAAGCAGTTGAAAATGTGTTAAGAGTTGCTAAGTTTAATGTTAATCTCATCATTAAGTCAAAGGTCAAGGTTTTATTTCAAATTAAATTTATCATAACATTAGGAAAATGGGCTTGCCACATTTCTCAATGATCTCCACAATCCCTGTATGGTTTTATCATCTTGCCAATGAACCTTCTGACTTTGCCAGTGCACAAGGCTCTCTGCCTGACCACATAAAGGTAAAGAGAGACACAAGGGCTAAAATCTCTGCTTTTGTTCTATTCTTACAGTTTAAATTAAATGACCTAAGAATATCCACCATTTCTTCAAAATACACTGGGATGCCAAGAGATGGCTGCATTAAGATTCAAGGACATGAGCTTTGGAGATGTCATGCTTAAAATAATCTGTGGCTATTGTTTTTCTAGGTTATTGTTTATTCAACTAATAATTCCCGAGTGCCTCAGTGTTCTGTGCACTAAGTGCAACAGAACTGCTACCTACCATCTGGTGGGGTAGGTATTTACAATCTGTTGCCACCTCTGCTAGAGCAAAGCCAATTTTAATACAGTAGGAGATGGAATTCAGAGGCTGGCACATAGTGGGTCCTCAGAATGCTTGTTGAATGGACACATGAGCCCATTATGGAATCTGAGAAATTCTAGGTGAGCAGCAACATAGCATCACCTCTGCTTTACTTTAATCTGTGTCCCTGTGAAAAGGATTGGCTTTCCCACTTCGAAAAGGAAAATCCTTGTTTCTATAATGTATTTGTGCAACGAACATTTATTGAGTGGCTATTTTGTGGTGGATGCAGCGCTGGGCTAGGAGACACCAAGGCTCTGACCTCTCCTTCCAGCAGCAGCATACTGGTTGACCCACCCTTTATTGACTGGGCAAGTTAGGTAATTCTCAGTTAAGCGCTGCTGCCTTTGAAAATGGGCTCCTTTTGGGCGCCTGGGTGGCTCAGTTGTTTGAGCGACTGCCTTCGGCTCAGGTCATGATCCTGGAGTCCCTGGATCGAGTCCCACATCGGGCTCCCTGCTCGGCAGGGAGTCTGCTTCTCCCTCTGACCCTCCCCCCTCTCATGTGCTGTCTCTCTCATTCTCTCTCTCTCAAATAAATAAATAAAATCTTTAAAAAAAAAAAAAAAAAAGAAAATGGGCTCCTTTCTTTTCACCCTCAATTATGCCAGGGGAGGAGAGAGGGAGGCAGCTGATTGGTATGAATGTCAGGGCCATAATAAACCCTGATTTACTTAAGAGTACGTGGAATGAAATAAATAGAGTGTTAACCAACATTTTCTTTGAAATGAGGTTGGGAAGGATTAGCTTAGGGGAGGGCACCGTTAGAAAGAGAAGAGCCATTAATCACTGTCCCGAAATAATCCAAGTTGAATATCTTATTGTTTAATTATTTTTAATCTTTTGGAAATACAGAGCCGCCCTAGGGTGTTTTCTTTTCTCTGTCCCTCCTACAGAGCAGCCTGCTCTGGGAGCTGAAGTCCTCCTGTGTATTCCTTGAACTGGATCCAAATTCATTATAGATAGACTGTGTCTTGGATGGAGATGATGAAGCTGGTGAAGAGGAGGGGGCAAGAGGGCGAGCAAGCAAGCCACGGTAAGTAGCTAGGGCTAGTTGTAAAAGTTGAAAGGTGATCTTTGACCTTCTCATGACTCATAAAGCACTTTATGCCTCCCACCCCTTGGTCAAGAATTTTCCAGCTCAACAAAAGGGCTTTTAGCTCAAATGCCACTTTAACCTAGCTTCACAAGGATGACTTATTTTAGTTTCTGTGTTGACCAAGTAAAGTTCTTCACTTTGACTACCTAATAGCCCACCACCTTGGTTGATCCTGTGTCTGTTTGCCAGGTCGTGCACTTTGTCCAGGCATGGAACAAGGTGGGCGAGGTTTTATTTCTCAGTTGTGGGAAATGGATCATAAGATGTCTGATTTAGGTACATGGATGGATTAGAGACGCCAATATGCAAAATAGAGGAGAATTTCCAGTCAAGAGTCATTCCAAGTTGTCAACCCTCACAAGTCAAGCTAAAGGAATCCCCAGAGGAGGATTTCTGGGCTCAGTACCCTAGGCCCATCCCCAAGGCTTTGTAATACTTTTGCAGCTTTCATCTCTGATGCTGCCCTACCCCTGATAAAGAGTACCAATTATTGCATTCACCACCATTGAAATGTCCAGTTTCCTTCTGGGAAAGAGAACTATTAGAGACTACAATGGGATTCAAATGTAGTTGAGTTAGGCAGTAAGCTATAGAGGGCCACAGGCACGAGAAGATTTGGATTTTTCTGTTCAGTTTTATACATTTTCCCATCTCTTTTGAACTCTATTTCCCAAGCCTGAAAACATGATTAAAGAATTATAGCCAGTCTTCTTTTAACAGGCCTGGCAAGTGCCATTGTGGCAGATTAAAGATGGCTACAAATTCTTTAACATTCCTTCAGTGACAGCTGGGGTCTTCAGCTTGAATCTGGACACCCTCTCTGACTGCTTGACCAGTAGAATTCTTTGGAGGGAACACTGTGTTTCTGTGGCACTTTGTTATGTGGCAATTGATGTTGAGAATATGTTGGTTGGGGTCAAGATAAGGCATCTGAATATGGTGATACATAGGGACCTCTTACAGTTGTGGGAAAAGAATATACTATTTTCTGGGACTTGGGCCAGCTTTGTGAAACAAGGATATTCATATACGGCTCCCATGCTTAAGAAATTCACGGTCTAATGGAGATGATAGATGTACATGAGCTAGCATGATTTGAACCAGTGATAGTACTGATGGGATGCAGGCTTAACAAGATGCACAGGTTACCCTGAAGGGGGTGACCGAGAACCCCATTTTAAACAGTACCAGCTGCAAGAATGTGGAATTTGGAGTGACTCCCGGGGACTGTGCAGGGAGTCCTCTGAAAAGCCTCCACTGAAAAGGTGACAGTTCAGCCAGGTTTTAAAAGAGTGGGAGTTGGTGCTCCTACATCCAGAGTTCTAGCAGCCCTACATGTTGTGAGAGGTATAGTATGACAAATGCTAAAATGCTTCCCTAACCAAAAATACCTTCCTCGCTAGCCCTGCCACAGTGTTTAAAACTTCTACAATATTCAATCTTTGAATAGGCTTTGAAGGTCTGCGAAATTTTAAATATTATTTGGGAAAGGTAACTACAATAGGTCATTTTTTAGTCACTCACACATTAACACACATTTCCTTATTTTTATGTTCAAAATTATTGTTTTTCATGGACTCTCTAGGCTAGTATATTATAGATGTTAAAAATAGTGGTTCTGATTAAATAAATATTTGTCTGGCGCTCAGACAGTATGGATGCTTAAAGGCATAGACTATTTTAGAGAGAGACACCTTGGTGAGTTGTAGGGAATCCCTCCTTTCAAGGCACGAGTTGTTTCCGCATAAAGAGTGAGCGTGCGCTCTTGAAAAAACAAATACCTGCTTATGTTTGGAGCGTATTTAGCACTGGGGGTGGTAGTGAGGGACACACAGCAGCATTTGGCATGGTGCGTTCAAGGGGGTTGCGGTCTACTTAATCAAAAGTAACGACTAACTGTGAAAGTTATGATGTATACATATTTCAGCATGAAGTAATGGGGCAGCCGTTCACAGTGGTGTAGGAAAGCAGCAAAAAAGTCAGCCAAAGGGGGCTTCCAGTGCCAAGGAAGGCTCTTTACGAGCTTCCTATGACACAAAAGGACCCGGCCCTTCTGTGTGATATATTCAGTGTTGTTCTAGATACAAAGAATGTCCATAGATTCTGTGGAAGGAAACGTCGAACTTAGAGGAAGGTTATCTTTTGGAAAGGTAATTAAGCATAATGATTGTTTGGGTGATGCAGGGGGATGATTGTACTGACTCCTCAGCTGTTACCTGGACCAAGTTCTCTGGGGCCGTCATGGTCAGAAGAAATTCTTTTATTTATTTTGATTATCTAATCTCTTTGCTCTACTTGTTTCCAGAAAGGGGTTTGAAGCTCAGCAGTGTCATTAATCCCATTTCTGTGTAGCTGGCAGCCTTTCTAAACTATGGGTCTGATGATAACACTTCACTGCTGAAAGTCCATAAAAATATCCCACTGCCGGAGCGCCTGGGTGACTCCGTCGGTTAAGCATCTGACTCTTGATTTTGGCTGAAATCATGATCTCAGGGTTGTGGGATCGAGCCCCACATAGGGCTCAGTGCTCAGCATGGAGTCTCCTTGGGATTCTCTCTCTCCCTCTGCCCCACCCCCCACTCACACTTGCTCTTGTGAGCGTGCATGTGCATCTCTCTCTCTAGAAAAGAGAAAAAAAGCCCTCTTGCCTCCACCCAGCGTAGCATTCTATAACCTGGCCCCCTCACCCCTCGGGGCTCCCATCTTGCCCCAGGCTCTGGCCACACACCTTTGACATTCCTTTCCCCACAGTCCCTCTCAGCCCACAATGCCTTCCCCTTCCATCTAGATTGACTTCTACCTGTACTAGAACCAGCTCAGGCATCAACTCCCTAATTACACATTAACTTTTAGCTCCCAGGAAAGAATGCTTTTATTGTGCTCTTCATTGTGTACTCGTTGCACTTAAAACTAGGTGGTATTCTCGATATCGTTATGTGCCCCCCTCACCCCACCCACTCTCCACCCTTCTCCATTCTTCTCTGTGCCCCAGGAGGCTGACCCATATGCACCCCAAGCCCCCTATCCTCCTGCTCCCCATTGGCCTTGGCTAATAGGGGACACCAGCTAGGGATCAGGAAGTAGGAGGAGAGGGAGGGAGTTGAGGTATTAATCCCCTGACTCCCTACTGCCTGGTTGCTATGGTTTGTCTGTGTCTTTCTGCCAAAAGCTGCAGTCCCTTTTAGGCAACCTTGCCTCTCTAGCTGCCCTCTCCTGCTTCTGGTATCCTCTTCTCTTTCTTGTGTATTTGGGCTTCCAGTGGTAGCAGCAGTTCTTAGTTGCTACTAGCCATGCAGCACTGCCTTGTCCTGGTCTATTCCCTGAAACCTTGCCTATGCCTTTGTGAACAGTCTAATTCAGTATGAGTGAACCATCTGTATCCTGCAGGACGCTCACTGATACAGCTAGTTTGCAGGGTAAGATCGGGAGCTTTCTGTAATGTTTATAATCTGATGTTTTGGTGTCTTTCTTCCAAGATGTCATCCAAACTGCTTCTTTGAGCTGTAAAACAGGTAGACACACAGCCTGCCTGTAACACCAGAAAACCTTACTCCAAGCTCTCCATTCCTGTACTTCAAATGGGGAATTTGGATGTCACGTTTATTCACCGCATCCATAGTGCAAATCTAATGAATTCAGAATAGGAAAACTCTAATAGTAGGATTTATTATTAGCCATGTGTACCCCACTCTCAATTAGCAGAGGATAAAATATTTATATAGAGGCTGGAGGCAAATATAAAGAGGTAATCTTGCTCTTCCAATCCCTCCACAAGATCTGGAGGTGGCAATTCAATTCAATAATAGATGTTTGGATTAATTATGGCAGCTGAAATGACAAAGTAGATGCTCAGTAAAGGCTTGTAAAATAAAATTTAATTGGGTGATTGCTCACACCACAAGTAGTGTGCAGAGCTGAGTTGAAACCAGAATTGAATTCCCAGTTGAACTGGCCAGTTTCTGAAGGCACCCATGTCCTTCCTTGGATGTTGGTGGCACAGCTGACCTTGTGGTCCGTCTGTGGAGTGCCCCGAGTGAGAAAGACCACCCATTAGTCTCTGAACTGCAAGCCAAGGAGAGTAACTTGCTGTAAAGTATTTATTTGCCAAATGATAATGTCAACTGCACATACACCACGGTGGCTGGAAAATTACATGTCTGAGCCAGGGACAGTTGTACACTTAAAGGCTAAGATGAGCAAGGAATCCCTCTGGCTTTCCTCCCTGACAAAGGTGCAGGTCTGCATAGACAGATGCAGCTGAGCCTCTAGGCTGGGGGGTCTGCAGAGGCAGCCGCCACAGAGGGAGTTTTTCATGAGTGATGCTTGCGGATCAAAGTGAAACCCCTGACTCGTGTGCCCAGGGGCGAAGAGCTGAACCCCTGGCCTGAAAGAGGGCTCTGTTGAAAGAACAGTAGTCCTCCCTATGCTGAAGTTGGCCAGTGGGAGTTTTTCAATTTGCACCTGGTGTTGGGCAGGAGTTCACGAAAATCCACAGAAAGGAATGTTTCCGAGTTGAATGATGGAAGAGGAAAAAAAAAAAGTTGAACGGGAGTCCTTTGGAATCATGAAAAGCACTGATTGAATTTGTGAAACAGAGACTTAAATCTTTGCAGAGGAGAACGCTCCTCGGAGGTCTGCCCTCCACGGACGCGAGCGGTGGTGTGTCTGCTGTCACCTCGTTGGCAAGCCTTTGGAAGGCGAGCTGAGTCACTCACAGCCACCCGGGGGAGCCAGAAGGGCTGTCCTTTTCTGACCAGGAGTCTTTTTCATCTTCTCTTTCCAGGGCAGAAGGCTTTTCCCAGCCCACTAAATATTTAAGATTCATACTCAGTGACAGCCCTTCCTTCACTCAGCAGAAGATTTTTGGGATTTTCTAAACCCACTTCTTCTTTCCAAAGGGGCCAGAGTCTTTTTGTAAAACACACATTTTATTTCATCTAGAAATGTATCTTTTAGTAGTACAAAAATAATAAATGCTTATTACACAAATTTCAAATGCCACTAAAGAGACTAATAAAGAGACTTAAAGGGCGCCTGGGTGGCTCAGTTGGTTAAGCGACTGCCTTCGGCTCAGGTCATGATCCTGGAGTCCTGGGATCGAGTCCCGCATCGGGCTCCCTGCTCGGCAGGGAGTCTGCTTCGTCCTCTGACCCTCCTCCCTCTCATGTGTTCTCTCTCTCTCATTCTCTCTCTCTCAAATAAATAAATAAAATCTTTAAAAAAAAAAAAAAAAAAAAAAAGAGACTTAAAGTCACCTGGAATGTTACCCCAGCGTTGATCACAATCAAAGGATCAGAGGATCTTCTTCCAGCCTTCATTTTCTAAGCATTTAGCAATATACAAGAAATGCATTTTTTAAACTACAAAAGAAAACCCAAATGTATATTTTAGACCTTGAAACTACAATAACTGAGGTTAAAATTACTGAACACCACAGTGTTGCTTAGCTGAAAGGACACCTCTGTATTCCTATTTTATATGACTTTCCAGAGCATGTGAAATTGCTGACCCAATGTCTCTGAGCATTTACGTTTCTTGTCAATTTCCCCCTCATGCAGCCCTTTACTGCTCAGTCTCTAAAACCCACTGCTCCTAAAGCTTTTCCCTTCTAGGACTTGAGGTCTCTATGCCCAAGATTTCCAAATTTGTGTTCTATGTGATCACAAGGCAGGCATCTTAAACATAATACGGAAATGTGAAAATGGTGTTATGCCGTGAATTCTGAACGCTTAAAGGAATAAACTTCCTCTCTGAGAAGTAGAAATGATCTAAATGGTTTCATTCTTGGCACATTGCTAGTTTTGAGAAGTTGAGGAAAATGTTTAAATGACTTGTCTGAAAAATATTAGGCAGGCCACATGTTAGGGCACTTTGGAATAAAGTGATGGGAAGTAGGGTGAGGTAGATAGGGAGTGATTCACAGTACGATCTGGATTCTAGGGCGTGTCCACACTAACAAGGGGAAGGACGACACTGTTGCTCCAAGTAATGTGGAAAATCTTCGCCATGTTTCACTTAAATGCCCTGTAACTTTTTTACAGAAAGGGCTGTTCCGACACTGGGAGCTTCTGGTCTCCTCATCAGAGGAGCCTGCTGGCCCCATCACTCATGATTTCACTTTCCATTAAGATGCTCATTTGCTCCCAGGTGGACTTATCTCAGCTCTGTCTTATTTCTTTGTGATCCTGCTTAAATGTGCTTGAATTTGTCAACGTGCTAGGTCCAGGCTGTAGTCAGGGTTAAGATAATTTGTTAAGCTGACAGAAGCAAAAACTTCAGAAAGGCTTGGACATTGGACTTTCCAATACCTTTATGAAAAATTGAGAATCTTGGGCATGGATAATAACGATAATGAAAATGTTTGATCTCTATGTGCCATCCACGGCGCTGCATTTCTTATTCCCAGCCCACAGAGGTGTACACAAGGCTCAGAGAGGTTAAGTCACGTGCCCAAGATCACCCAGCAGATAAGCTGCAGGGCCTCGGTTTAAACCTGGGCTATTCTACTCCAGAAACTTACCTGTTACCTGTTGCTGCCTCCCCTTGTCGTCCTGGAGAATTTCTCATCAGTTGAACCCAGTAATGGGGTTTCAGGCTGGCAGGGGCTCTCAACCCTGGATGCACATTGACTCGGGGTGGGGGGGATCTTCTGAAGAATACTCATCCCAAACCTAGCCCCCAGAGATTCTGATTTAATTGGAGTTGAGGCAAATATTGGTATCTTCAGTTAGGTAGAGGCCAGCATTTTGTTTGTTTGTTTGTTTGTTTGCTTGTTTGTTTTAAAGTGATTCCAAAGCTCAGGCAAGCTCTGGGTTAGAGATATATTTTCTTCTGGGAAATGGATACATCAACTCCAGGAGTTTAATGCCTTCCCCTCAGTCTTTTCACCTCATTCTGAATGCCTAGCCTTCTCTCCCACAGATGCACCCATCTCAAGAATCATCTAATCACTCCCCGTTGCACTCCCTAAGTAATTCTGTATTTAGTTTGGCCCAGATATAGGTGTGGAGAGTGCCTTATAGTTAGATTTTGATCAATTTATGTGTGCTACATCTTCCCACCCAGTTAATATGTATAGTCCTTAAGGGCAAAGCTGTGTCTTCTCCCACTTCCGTTTGCCTGAAGACACCTTGTATAGTGGTGTGTGTGCAGGGGTATGCAAAATGCTGGCTTAGTTAGTGGCAGGACTACTATGGGATTTCAGACCTGTGAGAGAGTGTGCAAGGAGCGAAGAAGAAAAATAAACCAAGTATTAGTAGTCTTTTATAATAATTGTATCTCAATTTTTGTATTCAGTAAATAGTTATTGAGCATCTACTATGTGGCAATCATATTCTAGTGAGAGACAGAGAACTATCACATATATAAGCCCATAAATGAGTCATTTCAGATAGTATTAGTATCCTGAAGGAAATAAAAGAAGTTAAGGTGGAAACGAGTGACTGGGTGGGAAGGGGGCCTTCAGGACAACTGGGGAAGGTCTTACTGAGGGAGGGACGATTGAACCTAAGTCTGAGGAGATATCCATGGAAATTCTGGGGAGTGCTTCAGACAGAAACCTTGGAAGCAGGCATAACTTTGTGTGCTTGGGGAACAGGAGCAAGGCCCATGTGGGGCAGACATACTGAACAGGAAGGCTAGTGGGGAGGTCAAAGATGCAGGCTGTGCCCGAGTCTGCAGGCCTTGAATGTCACAGTAAGAAGTATGGATTTCTTTGTGGGCGTAATAAGATTTTTGAAAATTGCAATTCACAGTCAAATGATGATGCGAATGTAACTATATGTGGGCTGTCCTAACTATTTCATCTATTTGGATTGGGGGCCTCAAGGAAATTCTACTAGTGACCTCTAGGGTGGGGAATGCTTCGGAGTATTGGGTTCTCTTTGTTCCAACAAAACATTTCCCTGACACAGTATTCAGATGCCTGAGGGACACATTAGCATTCACTCTGGGTTTTTTTCCTAACTGTGCTGAGAGGTGAGGAAAGGCCTGTCCCCGACAAAATGTTTCTCTCATTTTACTCTGGTGTTAACTTGGCAGTAGCGGACTTGTGGCTCGTTGTGCCACTTATAACATCAGTTGACTACAGAGCTCAGCTTGGTTTTTCATTGTTTTAATATGAAAGCTCTGAGAAGTAGAAATGGCTGATAGACACTTGGTGTGTTAGTTATCTATTGCTGAACAACAAATTACTACCAACTTAGCACATTTATGACCTCACAGATTCCATGAGTCAGGAGTCTGGCCACAATGTAGCAGGGTACCCTGCTCAGGGTCTCAGAAGGCTGTCATCCGGGTATCCGCTGGGCTACATTCTCATTTGGAGGCTTAATTGGGCAAGAATCTGTTTCTAAGCTCCCTCACATTTTGGGGAGAATTCATTTCCTTGCAGTTGTAAGACTGGGGCCTCTGGCTTGTTGGCATCTGTCAGCCGGAAGCTGCCCTAGAGGCTGCCTTTAGCCCCTTGCCATGTGGGCCAATCTGACAGCAAGATGGAGTCTTACATAACACAACATAATAATTGAAGTGATAGCCTATCACTTTTTCTATATTCTGTTAGGTCAGAAGCAAGTTCTAGGTCTTACCCATACACGAGAAGAAGAGATTACACAAGGGTATGCACACCAAGAATATAGAACTAAGAATCACGGGGCCATCTTAGAGTCTGTCCACCATCCTTGGTTTTATTAAAAAAATTACTTGTCTTTGGAAGTTATAACTAATGTAATAACATTCAGTGGTTGTTGAAAAGCAGATATCTTAAACATTTTCCTTTTACAAATGTAAACTTTGTTCTCCATGGGTCTATTCTGGGGTTAGAAGGGGAGGTACATCTTTGAAACATTACTTTAAAACTGGTTTGTAAACTGACAAATGTCTGCACAGTTACTGATTTTTGGGACAGTCTAAGGCTATCTCCCATCTTTTTGAGGTAAGACCACTTCATCCTGTTCTATATCGTAAGCAGCCAAAATAAATCTGCTGAATTTTTTAACCTGCCTTTCTAGGAGACAAGCCTTCCCTGGAATATTTGCAGAGTGAACATCCTCCGTGCATACTCACATGATGCTCTGTCATCTTTGGGAGGAGAGCCAATATTATAAAAAGTTGCCAGGGAAAAAATGGATCACAGCAAAATAACCTGGGCATTTAACCAGGCTGAATTTGGCATGCTTGATGTCCATACACTTTTAGTAAAGATTTGCCTTTTATTGTCACTCTTGCTTAGCCAGTATTTTAGTGGTTCCTTCTGCTTCTGGAAATTGGAGCCCCCAAGATACTAGATCCCAAGTGTGGTGTTGTCAGGTCAGACACAGTCCCAAAGAGCGGCTTGGAGAGGATACCAAGAACCTCCATTACTGCCATGTTCACCGCCCCCCGCCCCCACCCCATCCTCCCTTCCTTGTTACCACTGCCTTTTCCTTGATATGGATGGTGAGTGTTTTCTCAATCTTACGTAAGTGCCATGCCAACCAAGCTCTGGGACTAGACTCCTGCATCTATCCTCTTCCAACCAGATTGCTTCCCCCAGACCTCTCTCACTGAGAGTGTCTGGGACTTCTTCCATTTCATGTTGATATCAAAAGAGAGATTTGGAAACATTTATATCTTTTTCTTGACCCTTCCTTTAGAATTCAGAGGGGAAAAAGTCACTTTAAATATTGTCTGAAAATGGGGCATGTGGGTGGCTCAGTCGGTTAAGCGGTCTGCCTTCAGCTCAGGTCATCCCAGGGTCCCGGGATCAGGCCCTGCATTGGGCTCCTTGCTCAGTGGAGAGCCTGCTTCTCCCTCGCCCCCTCTCCCATCCCTGCTCCTGTGCTTTCTCTCTCTCTCTCTCTCTTTCTCTCAAATGGATAAGTAAAATCTAAATAAATAACTAAATAAATAAACAAATAAGTATTGTCTGAAAGACAGATGTGAGCTAGTTGTATCCCAGGCCCAGACAACTGGTTTCCTTTCTTCTCTAGGAGGTGGTTGTTGCCAGCCCCTGTAGGTTTCCCGGGTCAAAGAAACAGAATTTAGAACCTGTATGTGTTGATCAAGACCGATGCCACAACTTTGATCAGTTAAGTATGAATAAATCTGAAATTTATGTTTAAATTCCCTTTGAAATACATACACACTTGGAGGTTAAGGGGAAAAAGTGTTTGGCAGAATACATCTGAGAAGTTGCCAGCCATATAATGCTTGAAAAATAGCCAGACAGAGTTTGCCAAACCTAAAAGCAGCCAGGTTTGCTCATCTCCACATTAAAGGAACATTAAGGTCTTTATCTATTGACCTGAATGTATGAAAGAAGGGGAATTCTAGAGCTGAGACTAATGTTTTTTTGGAAAAATCACCTTCTGCTGACTAATGATTGTTGAGATCTCTGTGCAATGTTGCGTATCTAGTGCATGATATTCAATAATACACAAGTGTGGAGTTGGCAAATAAGTAAAGGATGTTGTTACAAAGAGGGCAGAGACCAATTAGCCTCATTAGGTCGAGCAAGCATAAGAACGAGTGATGGCCCATGACTGCAGAGAGGAAGAAGTAGATGAAGTGGTAGGAAAGATGGCATTATGTAATAAGGCCACAGCTGCATCAGGATGTAAAATCACTTTCTAAAGAACCCAAGATAGAAAGCATAGGATAGACACACTCTTGAAGTTCTAAGAAAAAGAAGTATTCAAATAATAGTGATAATTACTGTTTGTTATGATTATTATTGCTACAATTTATTAGATACCTAGCATGTGCTTACCTAGCATGTTGTGTGCTAAGCCCTTTGCATATACTGTTGAGAAACCTAACAGCCCTGCAGTACAAGTATTTAAACAGTTGGTGTGATTTCTCTTGTAAAATTCCTTATTGAGATCTTGAAGTCATGTTATTGGTCATCTGAATCTTAGGTTTTATGGAAAGGTATCTCTGAGCAGCCAGAATGCCTGAGACTTAGAGGTTCTTGTGGATGTCCAACCGTTTGACTATCCTGTCTTGCCCAGTCTGTCCCAAGGTGATTATTTGCAGCATATCATAGAGCCAGTTTAACAGCTATGAGGGATCGGTGGCCCAGTCCATGTTCAAATTTGCTGAGAAGGTGCAAATAGTATTTCTTAGAGTTAATGGACCAAGTGGTGTTTTTGGATATATCCAACTGGCCAATTCCATATTGACTATGATATGTGAGGTAATATTTACTGAGAGCTTAGCATGCATCAGATACTGTTGTGATAGTTTGTATAGATAGTAATTAATTTAATCTTTAATAATGACTTTATGCTGTAGTCTTTAGTCATGGGTGACTAATACTTCGAGGTAGTATTAGAATTGACTAATTGCTATAACAAACACCCTCAAATCTTAATGGCTTCATACAATAAAAGATTGATTTCTTCCTTACCTCACTGTCAAGTACATGATTGGCAAGCAGATTTCCACACCATGGTTTGGGAGCAGCAACAGCTTTAGGGGGTCTCAGAATCTTCTCCTGGATCTTCTGCAACTGGCAAGCAGACCGTGAGAGGAGAGAAGGAGCCCAGAGGATCTCGTGGGAGATTTTAAGGGCCAGCCCAGGAGTGTCATTCCCACTTCTGCCCACATTCTAATAGTCAGAACTGGTCACCGGGCCCCACATAGATTAAGAAACAGAGTGGGAAATGTGGTTTTCCTGTGTTCTCAGGAGGGAGAAGAAACAGCATGGAAGATGCATAGGGATACATCTGCCCCAGAGAGGTGCTGCTATTATCCCTGCTTTATAGCTGAGGGAATTAAGGCATTGGAAGGTTTGATACCCAAGATCATGTAGTTCAATACCCAATGTCAGAGTCAATAAGTAGGCTGAGGATTCAAAACCAAGTAGTCTTATTTCTGAGCCCATGCCTGTAACTACAACTCTCTACTGACTCTCAATTATTGCCAGGTCAGAAATGTTATTCTCAAGTTATCACTATTTGGTTTGATGATTTTACCCCAGATCTAGCCCCAGACTATTATTTAAACATTTTTGTGATTGGGTAGGTGTGCCGTTTACAGAGTCCCAGTCACGGATGATAATGAAAGGTGGTTAGACAAATAGTACAGAATTCTAAACTCTGTAGGAACATTTTACATCAACTTTTCACCCCTACCTCCATATTCTTTCCCTATCTCAGACCCACCCACCCACCCACTTATTAACCACCAGTACTGCCACTACCCAGAAAAAAGGAGAAAGAAGTAAAAAAAAAAAGAAAGGAAGAAAAGTCCTGATAAAGCTTTCACAGTATTGGGAAGGTCAAAGGGAGTTGAGTGAGTTAATATCTGCCGGCACCTGAAATTAACCAGACGTTTGGCTCTTTTCCCAAAATGGATGGTTAAAAATATCAGACCCTGAGTTCTGAATGAGTTTAGCCCAACCTTCAGCCTTGTGCTCAATAGCAGGCTGCTCCATGATTTTGCTTACCCTCCACTGCTATTTCTCATGTGTCCAGAACCATCTGAAACCATCTCACTGAGCCTCCGCCGTGGTGCCTTGCCCTGAAGTCTTAGAGACAACCTCAGATTGGCCTGGTCAGACCCTTGGAAAGTTTCAGAATGGTGCCTGTCACATGTGTACATGTCAACACGCCACCTGTTCTGGCAGGAAACCAATTTTCTTTTCTATTTCTTCCTCCTTTGGGAAATGTGACTGTTTCTGGCATCTGTCCCTATGTATCTTGCTCATACACTGAGACAAAGAAGTCATTTCATTTCTCAAGCCGTCTTTCCACTTAAAAAAAAAAAGTTCTTGCGTTCTCTCTTAACAACCCTGTTGACTCCTTCATCTTCCTCTACTTTATGTATTTAAAACTATTCTTGCTTCCTTGTATAATATTCTTGCTCCATTTTCGCTTAAAGTTCCATTCTTTGTTTTTGTTTGGAATCTTTATCTTTTTAAAATCACCTTTGATTATATAAAAGAACCCCTCTTAAGTATTCTAAGGTGTTTTCATATGCATCAACCACTGATCTTAATGGTTTTCACTGCTGTTCTGGAACATTTTGTCATTTATCTTTAGACAAGTTTGACTATTTGCTTTTCTTTCTTCCTAATAGTGCATACTAAGTTATAGAGAGTATGAGTGAGAAAACATGACAGTATTGAAATATGGGCTTATGCTATTGATCTATACTTTAGGGAACACTATTTTTTAAAAGAACGTTGGACTTACTCTTTTTTTTTTTTTTTTTCCAAATTCCTGCCACCTCTGTTGTTTAAAAAACATGATTTCTTTGGGGGGTGAAAAGAAACAAGTTCCAGGGAGGTTGCTTCACTGCCGTGTAGGCAGGTCAGATGGATTCTCTTCTTCCTACAGAATCATCCTGTGATCTTGGTAAAGTGAAGCTGCAGGACAAAAGTGTATTTAAAGAAAGATATTATGGG
Source organism: Phoca vitulina (assembly GCF_004348235.1). NCBI lineage: Eukaryota > Metazoa > Chordata > Mammalia > Carnivora > Phocidae > Phoca > Phoca vitulina. The sequence continues at coordinate 56,409,030 of NW_022589709.1, forward strand.
ACCGGAAGCTTAGAGAATTTAACTTTACTTCTGTGACTCAGATGCCTCCCATTTTAAGAAAGTCCTCCGAACGCTGTGTACTTTGGTTTTGCCTTTTCATAAAAAGGAACCAATAAAAATATAACATCTACAATGCAGGCCCCTAACAAATTCCAATAAATGGCTCATTAAAATCCTTTTCAAAAATGGTGTGGGTGAAAAATTAATGAACTTACCAGGAAAATGAGATTTGTTTCCCAGGAATTGGTATTTTGTGAACATTCTATGCCCTCTTCCTTCTGTCTTCTGCCACATTTTTGCCAGTTCTTCTCTTCCACTGAGCAATACTTAGATTTTCCAGATGAGTTTCAAAGGGCATGAGAATTGTAGTGAAAAATACGAGAAAGCAAGGTATAATGAGATATGTGGTGTGTGCTCTTGGACATGGTACAGATTTACTTGTCATCATCTGTCTGTCCTCTCTGAGACACAGTGTCACCATCACTAATTCTGCAAATTGTCAAGGCAGAGCCCATGGGCTCAAATCCTGGCTCCATTCCTGATGAGCTCTGTGATTTTCAGCAAGATTGATAACCTCTCTAAAGGTTAGTGTTGATTGGTAGGTAAGAGAGGTTAACCTAAGACCTTAGTGTCTTCATTAGTAAAGTCCTCTTTGGGAGCTGTAAAGATCACATGAAGAAAAGCAAGAGAAACACTTACCACAGTGCCCGGCATATTGTTAATATGCAACAAGTGGCTCTCCCATAAGCTCAATGGAGAATATTCTTAAAATATTAAGCTAGTCTCTCTTCCTCCTCCCTTCAAATATTAATCCCTAGCAAATCACATTTCCTTAAATTTCTTTGGCCTTTACAATTGATTGCCACAGGGAAAGAGAGGGTATACCGGCAGATACTTAAACTCAGAGGTTATCATTTTCCTCTGCGTTGAAAAGCTAATGTTTTGGGTTCGTAAGTATGACAATGACCTTGAAAGCCAAGCTTTTGGGGAAAAAAAAAAAGAGACTTCTACTTTGTAAAGCTTCCCTTTACTTATCTAGAGTGAAGTCTGGTAAATTTGGACTCCAGAGCTTTATTTATAAGACCTAGAAAAAGGAAGAAGGAAGATATGATGTAAGAATAAATTTCATCTGACTGAAAGGGAAAGTAACAAAGCCCTTCAGGGTATCAAGAGAGAAGAATCCAGGAAGGAAGAAGAAAGAGAGGTAAGATATCAGAACTGAGGAACATGACATCACCATCAAGATCAAAATTCCCCGTGGAAGAAGGTTTGAGAAACTCTCCCGGCAGGTTGACACATCCCAAACATCTCAAGATAAATGTTAGTTAACCCCCCTTTGGGGGGGCTCCCTATTCTCAGCCTAGCACGGCAGCAGCCTGGCACCACACACACGGGAGTTCAGAAAGGCAGGAGGTACCCTTCTTGGTCCACACGGAGCTCCAGAACCCTCATGTGTCCAAGTAGAAGAATCAGGAAGTGCTATAGGCCCCTGAACCACAGAGGGACGGAGAATGAGGAGGTTATTTTATGGTGCTGGGTCTTCATGTCAGGAGGCTATGGCAGAAATCACAACTTCTACATCAAGTGCGAGGTGCAAATGAGGTAAGCTGCCTCACACTAGAGACAAGAGTGGGCAACAGAGATAAGATCCAAACAGTCACATCATGTCAGGCTTGGAACATCCAAGGAACAACAAAGACACAGTAACCTTGGAGTAGCAACATTAACTTTTCTCTCCTACCTGTGGAAATAAAGCACCCTCCAATAAGATAAGATCTGAGAGAGAAAATAAAGAATCTATGTTTACTTTTGCACATCTGAATATAATTCATAAATTTCTGACCCTCTATGAAAGTAATTGAGACCTGGCCTCATATTGAAGCTGACTTTCAGTTTCTGTGTGTGTGTGTGGGTGTGTGTGTGTGTGTCGGGAGTGGGTGGGGGGCAAGGTGGTTAGCATAGGACCTCTAACTACCTCACAGAGATGTGAACAGAGAAAGCTATCTTTTGGAAAATAAATTTTGAAGCTCCATGGAATAAAAAGGTAGTCTGTCACAGTAACATTTTTTCTTATGAGAGTGGGTCACCTAAGGGCATCCACCGAAACACACAGGCCTGTAGCCATTCCATGCCATGCCAGCCACTTGGCTATAGGAGTAGTCCTAAACAAAGTTTATGAGTCCTAATCAGATATATCTCACTGCTTACTGCCTGAAGCACTCCCTGTTTGGGGCTGAAGTAATTCGACTAAAAATATACCTACCAATCAACACCTCCCTGTTGTTTCTAGCTACATGGACGCTCAGGGCAGAAAAAGTCTCCAAATAGACTTCAAAGAGCCCACAGCTCTTCAGGACACTAATTCACACCAGTGTTGTGGAAAGCAGAATAGATGTGTAGCACAGTTACCAATAATGTCAACAAACTCAAGGTGTTAGCGTGTGAAATGAGGTTGTTATTTTGATGACACTGATTATATCAACTGTGTTCCTCCTTACAATCATAGGGTACTTTTAGATCACGGACACTAAAATTACCAACCAGTAATTTGGAGATCAAATTTACAGCAACCCATTCAAAATAAATTGGTTCATTTTGGCTCTGTGGCATTAGGCAACAGGAGGAATGTGAAGTTCTCAAACTGGTTTGTACCACATTCTTTGTAGCTCAAGCTTGATGAAGTTCTGGACAAATGGTTCTTTCAGGCATTGCTCAGCTAGGAGATCATTTCTGCTGTTGTCAGAATGGAAATCCCAAAAACACACATTTGAGAGTCCACAGACTGTCTTCATAGTATATTTAAGTAACTTCAAAAGCTTTGTTGGAAAATTATTTTGTAACCCAGGTCATCCTGCTTCATGAGGAAACACTACGTTCCTGAATATCCATCAATCTTATTCGAAGTCACCATATTGGATACAAGAAGTACTGTCCCCTCCTCAAGTATTTCTAAGCATCTCTGGATGGCTTACATTCCTGGTGGTTGCTTATTGTATCAGTTAAGAATTAGGCCCAGTTGCATGTAACCAAAATCTAACTGCTGTGGTTTAACCAAGCAGGAAGAGGGGTGTTGTTCTCACACATTGGAAGTCTGGAGGTGAGCAATCCCAAGGGCTCTGGAAGGTCTTTAATGTTCTAGGCCCCTTCAGTATTTCTTTCCTCTCTCTGTAATGAAGGGCTTTTGCCTCATGCTTGTTGTCTGGTGGTCACAAGATGGCTGCCCCTTTTCCACACTCAGTGTCTTTGCTCTCGGCAAAAAGAAGGAAGAACTGAGGGGCTCAAAGGACTAAAAAAAGAGGACTAGGGGACAACACCTGAGGCAGCAAAACAAAACTTGCCCAAAAATCCCCAGCGGACTTATTATATCTCACTGGCCTGAAACATAATGTCTGCACCTTTGCTGTAGTCTGGGAAAGCAAGGATTTTAGAGAGATATATTCCTACCTGAAACAAAATGTGAATAGGGTTGGTAAGGAAAAGGGGGAGCATAAGCTCCCTGAGCACACAGCAGTGCCTGAACACTCTCCACACCCCTCTTTCTGAGCCACTGCTCCTGGCTTCTCCACACTGGCCATGTTTGGCCATTTCCTAACTACTGGGCAGAACCGAAACACTGTATACCAGATCTACATGCCTTGGTAGTGGCCTTGCATCTTTCTGGGAGAGTAGCCTCCTGAGCATTTCTTTGTGATCATCCAGCTTGACACCGTCTTATTCGTTCAATTAACAGATACTTTGGTGGTACTTCTATGTGTCAGGTACTGTTGTAGACATAGAGAATATGGAAGGAACCAAAATCTCACAGCCCCTACCCTCATGGAACTTACATCATGGGGAAAACTGATTTTCAGCCCTTAGTCGTCCCCATCTCTGTGCACGTTTGTGCAGGGTACAACCTGCACCACAGTTTGACAACCCTGATAATTACCCAGGGATCCAGGCTTCTATCTATCCATTCCTATCAGAAGTCAGAAATAAAGACAGTCTGACAAGGTCTTTTCCTCTTGCCCTGTTGACTCAGAATTCTATAGGTAAAGAGAATATACAGTACCAGGGTCCTATGTAAGGTATTCAAAGTAGAATGGGATCCTTGAGGAATTTGAAGAGTCTGTATGTAGGTGATCAAGGTTAATGTGGCTGAGTTTATGAGTTTATAAACTTCCCAACATAAAGTCCTTTCCAGACTGTCTCTTCTCCAGCTACCGTGCTCTGTTTTGTGTTCTGTGTTCCAATTAAGCATAGGATTTTCCTTCTCTCACCCTCACCCTTTCCCTAAAGAGCTTCTCCCTGCTCTCTCTCCAGCCATATCCTTTAAACCACATTATTTCAAACCATTCTTCTTAAACTCACCACATACTACACTGCCTTACCGGTCCTCACTCTGTTCTGCCTGACTCTTCCTCAACACTTGCATTTAGCTATGTCCAACTACCCATCACCACACCATCTATACATGGGGCCACTGCAGGTTTAAGATGCAAAATTTCTCTTCAGCATGCTCAATTTTCTAGGCAATTTATATTTGAGATTGCAGGTAAGTGGGTGTGTCACTGGTTCCAGCCTTCTCTGGGTGGTGACAGAATCATGGGGAGGCAATCTGTGTTTCCTCCACCTCCTGAGACTTCTTTGTGCCGAAGCAGGTACAATGCACCAACTCAGGCTTTGTTTTTACAATCAGCCTTTGACTGAATCACTCCTCTTTGGGAGTCCACTGATTCCGGGTCCTCAGAGGAGTAGGTATAAAGAGAGGTACAATTCCATGCACATGCTAATGGGGAGTGCAGAACCGAGCTCCAGTTTTCTTCCCAATAAAACGAGCGATTAGATATTTATCATAATTTGATGTAAGGATTATATGAGAAAATGTATAATAAAATCCTTTGTACATTGCAGGTGCTCAACATATATTAATTCACTGCTTCATCCCTGTTACATTCTCATGTTGAGATATCCACTGTTCAGTTACATGAAGTCTCATTCCCTCCCAGACTATTATTGTGAACCCCTCCAAGAGAAAAGTCATATCCTATTTATTTTTACCTAAGGAAGAATCAGGTGATAGAAAGAACATGAGGAATCATGAAACCATGATCTTGTTCATGGACCTGCCATTCATTATCTATGTGACTTTGGGCTAGTTCGCTTGTCAGTAAAATAAGGGGTTTGATTTGGAGGATTGCTAACATGTATGTGTCTAACCTAAACCCCCAAAGAACTTAGTGATGGGTACCTGATAAGTATAATACTCAAGACTTTTTTTAAAAAAAGCTTTTATTTAAATTCCATTTAGTTAACATACTCATATTAGTTTCAGGTGTACAATATAGTGATTCAACCCTTCTATACATCACCTGGTGCTCATCACAACAAGCACAGTCCTTAATCCCCATCACCTATTTCACCCATTCCCCCACCCTCCTTCCTCTCTGGTAACCATCAGTTTGTTCTCTATAGTTAAGAGTCTGTTTCTTGGTTTGTCTCTCTCTCTTTTTTTCCCTTTGCTTGCTTATTTTGTTTCTTAAATTCCACATACTCAGAAGTTTGTAATAGGCAAATGGGCGAGTGTCCAATGTCTTGATGGCATTGTGATCATACCAGGTCTTCCTTCCCAATGGGCTCATTCAAGTCTGACAGACTAGAGAACTTAATCATGCTGTAGCTCCTCAGGCCCACAGAGGAAACATGTCCCTGCAATCAAGCCCAATCCCCGGCCAGATTCTATGAACCAGCCATCCAAGTCACAAAATGCACACCCTCCCGTAAACATCATCCATCCATCCCAGCCAACGAGGATGATGTGGGGATGCTGGTGGGAATGATAGATTGAGAGATAAGAATTTAAATTCAGGTTCTGCAACTTCCCTTTTGTTTTACTCCCACACTAGCTGATGACAGAAGCTAAGGTACACAACTGGTGAGCAACTGTTTGGCATCTTCTCCACCCACAGACAGTGTCATGAAGTTCAGTATTGATGTTGAACATGGCTTTGAGATTATCAGGTAAAAAAAATGCTATATTGGTCAGATTATAAAATTTCCAATTCTCCTGTCACATTTCTATATCCTAAGAAAGGTTTTTCCTTGCCTGAGGTCTTTTATTTAGAGTTCTACAAAACCCAATGACTTGCATTACAACTCATCAGTTTAAGTGGTATCTTTGAGCCTATTTTAAACAAAGCTGGGATGAAGGTCCTGGTTCTTGATGTGTTCATGGTACCATTACAAGAATATGTACCATATTGATTTCTAATGAGCTAGCTTGGATTTTTCTTTAAGAATGTTAAGCCAAGGGGCACCTGGGTGGCTCAGTTGGTTAGGCATCTGATTTCGGCTCAGGTCATGATCCCGGGGTCCTGGGATCGAGCCCCACGGGTGTTCCCTACTCAGCGGGGAGCCTGTTTCCCCCTCTCCCTCTTCATGCTGCTCCCCCTGCTCGTGCTCTCTCTTTCTGTCAAGTAAATAAAAATTAAAAAAAAAAAAAAAGAATGCTAAGACAAGATCATTCTGATACAATTTTATTTCTGCCTCTGAAGGCCAGGAACCTCACACTGAATACAAGTTTTCATAATTTAAATTGGCCAAAGGTCAAACTGCAGAGAGGAAGGGATTGGAAATTAGCCACCAAAGGAGAATGAATTGTCCAGCTGAAAAGGTAAGTTTGCCTCCATTTTAGCACATTCCTCATTTGGAAATCTAGACGAGAAGGCAGTAAGGTAAAGAGATACAGCTCTTCCTAAGATGTGAGCTAGCTCCTGGCTGTTTTCAATTTTCACACATTCTTTAGTTTAAGGATTTGCCAGAGGACTTAGAGCAGATGTTGTGAAGGCTGTCAACTCAAATGTACCTAGGCATAACTAATATATCCTCTTCATCGGTTTGGAATATGAAATAGCCTCACCTTTCTTTGAATGTTCAATTTATAATAATTCCAACTCCCTGTTTTCACTGAGAAGAGAAGTCTCTACTTTTCTGGCCCTTGCCCATGAGAAGTCTAAGAACTCAAGTCCACACAGGCCAACACAGTCACTCATGGAAGAAGATGCTAGCTCTTTCTGTGTCACTACTGAAAACACTGGTCCCAGTCTAGTGCAGGCAGAAGGGTTGCTGTCATCAACCGTCTAGGGACCAGGGGAAGTTGGCAGGGCAGAGTGCTTCTCCCTGGAATGCCATGTTCCACTCAGGCATGGGGCTCCGTGCCTTAGCAAGCTGGGTTCCAGCTTGGACCTGGTCTTTGTGACCAGTTTTCTTTTCTCACATACTTAGCCATTTGCCACTGAGCATGGTCACGGTGTGATGATGACTCAGTCTGGAAGGGACAATATCAGTCCCAGATCAGCTCTCCTCTTGGACAACCTTGACCCTGTTCTTAAGCTTAGGGCACTCAAATGGGCCTGATGGTGAAGTTCCCCTTGGGCCCCACGCCAGTGACTTTTCCTGCTACATTAGTTCAATTAAAAAGATTTCAGTGTTTCAGAGATGTTCTAATAACTTGGCATATCTAAAGTAAGGACTCTGATTCCTGTTTCTTTTCGGCTCTCAAAGAATCACATTATAAACATGGGACTGGTACATGAAGGAGTGACACTGTCTAATGCCATTGCCAAGAGCAGCCAAGCATCAAGACTTTGTCAAGTCAGAGAATACCCTGTTACAAGCCCTCTGTGAGAACAGTGGGTGAGCGGTAGCCTTACATCTGCTGAGCCTCTCATGTGGCTCAGCCCAGAACAAAAGTGTCTACATCAAAGTGATTGGATAACTAGAATCAGAAACAGCAACTTCTAAATGGCCTTTTCCCAAGAGTAATAATAAAGATGATATTTTTAAGTTCGACATCGTTGGGCCACCAGTAATAGTTTGTGTGAACAGTAATGGTTTGTGAGAATTGATTGAGTACTTTCTATATATACGTTAATACTCAGTGGAAAGGGGAGGGTGAAAGAGGAAGAGCCCTGAGCCCCCACGTGTGCAGGTTTGTGCTGGTCCTGGCATGCTTGTCTCCCTACAAAGCTAAGGCTCAGCGAAGTTAAAGATAGGAGTGGCCAATGTCCATTGTCACAGAAGCAGTGCCTGGCAGAGCTGGGATTCAGAGTCCTGTCCTCCTGACTGTAGTAGCGTCCATGCTCTTAACCACTGTACCCGAGGTCCTCTCTGGGTGAGCAATAAGGGAAGATGGTAATCAATCAAATAGGCAGAAAGGTAGAAAACACAAGGTCTGGGGTCCCTCTAAAACTCTGTCTCGTCCTCTCCTCACATCTCTGCTCCATGCCAGGTGTGCCTTGGTGATTAATGCTTCTGACGCGCTGGGTGTGTCCAGATGATATGCTATCTACAGCACACGAATGGGAAATTTCAAGATGGTGTTCTTTAACAGGCTTGCCACCAAATGCTGTCAGAAAACTAAAATTGTCCAGGCTATTTTGAGACCAAACTCAAAGTTTTATCCAGCTTCTCCCCCAAGTAAATTGATGTTCACGAATCTCAGAGCTGTTCTCTGCCTCACATTTTAGTCGGAGTCAGGTAGCTAAAATTTGTGCTCATTCAGATTCGTGTCCCTATGTGGACCCCAAGCCTTCTGAAAAGCCCAGTGGAATTATATGGTCTCAGATGGAATCGGGGGCCTGCATTCATTAGCTTCCAAGTAAAGAGAGAGAAGGCAAGAGTTGACTCAGAACATGAACACAGTACCAAGAAGAAAATTAGAATTACCCATTTAATGTTTACACATCTCCTAGGCTGGGGGTGAGTGTAGCTTGTTTACTTTTGAGTGTAAATTACTGAGTTTTCCCACCTTGAGATAGAAACCCAACCTGTGAGACAAAATTTTCTTTTCTTCCCTCCTTTTCTAACAAGTAGGGATGGCTTGGTGAAATGTGCATCGGTTTTCATTCCAGGTGAGAAAATAGAAGGAAGGCTGCAGTTCCTAAGTAATGCATCTAAGATGCATCTGAGACTAGAGACAGGACACTTACATAAATAGTAGCAAGGACTGGAAATTTCAAGTCCTCCCACTCCCCCACCCCAATTATTGGCACTTGACACTTGGCCTTGGGTCCTGGAGTCCACATGGTCACTGTGCAGCCCGGGAAGTGATGCAGGATGACACACACACAGAATCTTTTCCTGGAAGTGGGTTTGGAGGAGAGCTTATTATAAACAATAAACCCTTGTGTATGGAATTGAAAATAAACTCAGACAGTGCATAAGGTTACGGTTATGTGTTGAAAGGCTAAAATCCACCATCTGTCACCTATCTCCATGCCCTGCCTGAAGCATTTGCTTCTGCCTGGAGCCCCGTTCCAGGAACTTTGACTAAGTGGTCATGCACTTCTTTATAGAGGCAGTGATTTACGGTAGATGGCCATGGACTTGAAACTTATTTTTAAAAACAGCTAACGCTTCTGTCCTTTTTAAGAAAGGAGGTGATTTTGTATTAGCTGATCACATGACCTTTCATCTGTCCGCTCGTGCCTGGTTACCCACCTGTGGTGGTCTCACGGACTCTTCTGGGTCAGTTTTCATGTATTTTCCTCCGTGAGTGTATATGATATTATCCAGTCATAGGGCGCTACTGGCTTCAAGCTGTGTGAATGAAAATCAGTTACAAGCTCTCAGGCTCTGCCCCTCCGTACAAAGAAACATAATAATTTTCTATCATTGCTTTTGATGGCCTCCTAAAGTTATCATTAAGCAGGTAATATTTCTGGACCAGGACCTGTGTATATGGGTCAGTTCCGCCATGATGTACATCTCAGTGGAAATGCTTCCTTCCTGTCTTTCTTTCTCCTGCGGCACAGCTACAGTTCTGGAATTAACTATCATTTCAAGAGGATATTTTCTATCAATTCAAAGCCCTTAGGAGGGCTCAGGGAAGAGTATTTTGGCGCTTACCTAGGCAGGATGATTGTGCTGGTTGTCATTTCATTTTGGAAATTAAAAGTGTCTTGAGTCTTGTGATTACATAAAGTCCTGCTTGGCAAACAAGGATTGTTCTGGCATTGGGGGCCTGGGATCTAACGTATCCTCTTTTTTACCTAAATCCTTTCTCTGTGAGTCTGCATTATTGGTAAAAGGCACAACCCAGGACGGTGCTGGCTAAAATTCCAGTCTGACAGGTAATGAACAAGGCAGGGGTCCGGGGGAGGGCAGGGGGCTCAAATCTCTTCAGTCATTTTAGAGGATAGGGAGGACAGGGTGGGAATGTCTCGGCTTCTCATTCTGTTGGCTCATGTTCAGCTACAAGAATGAGTTGGAGGGCACACGGGGAAAGCATGACTCCTGTGTTCCCATAAGATGGTCCCTGAAATAGGAACATTTCACGTATTAAATGAGTCCCAGTGGCAGCTGAATGCTATAAAAAGTTAGAAATTTTACCCTAAGGACAGGTTCCCAGCCTGTGGGCTCCTGGCAGGCTGCAGTTTTGTAGAGGGTAGAAAATTCACAATTGCGGAGAAAGAGCCTGTGTAATAGGGGGCATGCAAGTGTGTCCAAGGTCATCTGGCAGAGTGGTTAAGGCTCTGGAGCCTGATAGCTTCAAACCCTGGCTGTGCCTTTTACTAGTTGTGTGGACCCAAAATAAGGTATTTAGTCTCTGAGTGCTTCTGGCTTTTCATCTGTCAAATGAGGGCACCCCCTCAGGGTGGTCATCTTAAGTGAGTTAATATATGTGAGCTAGTGTTGCTCATGCAGTTAAGACACAAGACGTTTTAGCTATGATTATTAGGCAGACATATTTGTGGCTGCTCTCATGATAAATTAAAAATATATGCATTTAAAGGTGGTTTCATTGCAATTCTTTGTCAGTGTATATGGTTTCAATGGATGGAAATCAAACGTAGAATTATCATCATAAGGGGATTCTTATTGTCAGAAAGAGATGGAAGGAATAAAGAGGTGGTGCTAAGTTTTCCCAAAACAGGGAAGAAAATACAACTGGCACGCAGGGCCAGTATCTCCCGGTGGGTGCAGGAGATGGAGAGGTGAGGGCCCATGAGACTTTCAGGAACTCATAAAAATGTTCTAAATTCTTTTTTTTTTAAAGATTTTATTTATTTATTTGGCAGAGAGACACAGCGAGAGAGGGAACACAAGCAGCGGGAGTGGGAGAGAAGCAGGCTTCCCGCTGAGCAGGGAGCCCGATGTGGGGCTCGATCCCAGGACTCTGGGATCATGACCTGAGCCGAAGGCAGCCGCTCAAGAACTGAGCCACCCAGGTGCCCCCAAAATGTTCTAAATTCTTTTAAAAGTAGAAATAATATTTTCATGTGTAATTGTTAATATTAAATATACCTTGATCTTTAGTGGATATACATTTAAAATATAATTTTTTATATTTTTATGTGGGAAGTTGGCCAACGAAGGCAAAATATCCAGGCCCACGGATGTCTGAGTGCAAGTGCTTCTGTTACATCTGTTCATGTCCTTTTCTGTGTCCCCTCCTGAGTGGGGAGGTCTTAGGAGCAGAGACTGCATCTTATTTGCCTTTGTACACACAAAGCCTTTCATGGTGGCTGGCACCTAACAGGCAGCCAATAAATATTTGATGAAAGAAATGATGAGCATTTTGGGTGACATGCAACAAGCCTGGGGCCTTGGAAAGAAGGGGGTTGTTCCGTCTCTAAGCGAGTTCATCTCAGTGCATCCTAGAAGTGCATTTGAAAGTGGCATTCTATGTGATGTGGATGAAAACCCAAAAGGAGGGATGCCTGGGTGGCTCAGTTGGTTAAGTGTCTGCCTTCGGCTCAGGTCATGATCCCCAGTCCTGGGATCGAGTTCCACATTGGGTTCCCTGCTCAGCGGGGCCTCTGCTTCTGCCTCTTCCCTCTGCTCAAGCTCTCTCTCTCTCTCTTTTTTCTCAAATAAATAAATAAATCTTAAAAAAAAGAAAACGCAAAAGGACGGAAAAGTCACTGAGCAGGGCGAAAGAGAGACACATACTCCTTTTACTCTGGATTTGACTTGAGAGCAGTCTTTACATGAAAGACTGACCATTGAGCTCCAACTGGGGCCCAGCTTCTGGGAAGGGAGCCCTCACATGTGGGCCCTAGCAGAGTGGGGCTGTTCGCAGCAGAAGGGGGAATGCAACTATGGAAACGTGAACAGAAACAAGTAACACCCTCCCCTCCTCCCTTAGGGCTCTTCTGGGTCCTCTGCTGCCTGAGGCCAGGGAAGGAAGGGGTCCCTGGTAGGACAGCAGTGCCCCAGGAAGCCAAGATCTTGGCGGCTAAGAACCAGATCCAGTGGTAAGTAAGTGGAATTGCCAAAGTTGTGCCCAGAGCTCACTCTGAGCTGGATCTGCTTCATGGAATACCGGGGACGTGGTGGGGGGCAGAACTGGGGAGAAGCATGAAGAAAATCAAGACAACTGTCGTCTGTAGGAAAAAGGGAAATATTGTTACTTTGGATTTTTAAGTGAATCAAAAATCTCCTTTTGCTTCATTTGTTGTATTCAAAAATATTTCAGATATACTGTGAACTATTCACAATAGGAAATACACAGAAATTAAAATAAGTAACAGCATGGATGATTCTTAGCAATAAAATATTTAGCACTTTTTCATACGGAAAATTTTAAACATATAGAAACAGAAAGAATACTGGGATTTCCTCCATGTACCTACCACCCAGCTTCCATCTTAGCCAGTCTTGCTTCATTTGTATGTCTTACCTCCTTCCCCCTCCCTTATTATTTTGAAGAAAAGCTCAGACATCATGGAATACCATTTTTATAATCTTAAAAATAACGAAAATTTAAAAAACATTTTCATGAATACATGGATTCAGTAAAACCATATAAAAAGAAATTCAAGGAAATGAAAAGCACAGCACTTGGGGTGGTAGTTACTGCATGTAGGTGGGGGTGGGTTACATGTAGATTAGTGTCTGGGATTTTGTTTTCAGTGGCCAGTTCTGGGTACTTAACTTGTTACCTTGTTAAAAAGAACTGATTAAAGGGGTACTTGGGTGGCTCAGTCGGTTAAGCGTCTGCCTTCGGCTCAGGTCATGATCCCAGGGTCCTGGCATCGAGCTCCACGTTGGGCTCCCTGCTCAGTGGGGAGTCTGCTTCTCCCTCTGCCCCTCCTCCTGCTCTCTCTCTCTCTCAAATAAATAAAATATTAAAAAATAACTGATTAAAGAACAAGATGTAGAAGGAGACCATGCAGAACCAATATGAGAGGGTACGTGAACCAAGGATTCATGATCATCCCGTGCTGTGCACAGAAGCCCCAAGGGTCCTCTTTGCTCCCTGAGCCAGTGGTATCATCATCTTCCTTTTCAGAGGTGACTGGAGTGTGTGGTAGGAGAGGACTTGGGATCGAGCTTATTTGAAGGCCTGAGTGACATGGGTAGAGCTCTGTGTCTGCAAGCATGTCCATGTGCTATTTTGCTGTAACCCATTTCACTTTGCCTTGTTCCTGCCTGAGCTGTGGGACCCAGAACCACAGCTTGCTAGGAGAGGCTGCAGAATGATTGCATCCTACACAGGAGAGGCACATCCATTGCAGCCAAATGTACTACTGTGGGGGCTCCAAGAAGATGCTTGTGAGGCGAGGTTTATTTCTGGCAGGCAGGAGAGGTTCCAGAGCAAGGGGGAAGACAGGGAGAAAGAAAGAAGTAAGAGAGAGGGGGAAAGGTGAAAGAGAAAGGCAGAAAAGGAATGAGTCAAGGGAGGGTTTGTTCATAGCTATTTATAGTGTATATTTTCTCAATCCAAGATGTATTTAAATTAATGAATTGGAAGAACTTTTCCACTTTCAGCCTATGTCCTCACTTGAGTTTTGAATTTTGAGTGCCTGGGTGACTCAGTCGGTTAAGCGTCTGCGTTTGGCTCAGGTAGTCATGGTCCCAGGGTCCTGGGATCGAGTCCAGCGTCCGGCTCCCTGCTCAGCAGGGAGTCTGTTTCTCCCTCGGCCTCTGCCCGTACCGCCTGCTCGTGCTTGCTTTCTCTCGCTCTCAAATAAACAAATAAAATCTTTAAAAAAATAATGAATTTTAATACAATTGTGGTAGATGGAATTGCTTGATTTAATTAACTCCCATATATTGAGCAGAGGGGTATGGGCAGAGTGTAGTCCTTTGAAGCACCTCTTTTTAATCCTGGCTCCGACCTATTGAGCAGGTCATGTAAGCTCTCTGGGCCTCAGTTTCCACATCTGTAAAAACAAGGAGGTTGGACTAGAAGATGTCCAGGGTCAATCTCAGATGTAACATTTTATGATAAAAGAAATTTTTATATTTCTTTTTGTATGGTTAAGTGACTTGAACCAGACCATAAATTGCACAGAAATGAGTATTTTATAGGGATTAAAAAAAAACAACAACAACAGTAAATTTGGCCTCCGACTCCCCAGATTAATGTTAAATTTCTATACATGGGCAGTTGCTTAGGTCTTGAATTCTCATGTTTTTCCACATTTCCTCATGACCTGCACACCTTAGGAGAAAAATGAGGGCTGCAAAATCTTCTCCACACAAGCCCACAGTAAGTGGAGCAAAACTTTTCTTGAATAAGGAAGAGTTCTCTGAATGGGAACAGTGACTAAGGGAACAGCCTCAGATTCTAGATTCTGTATTCAGTAACAAAGTCACAGGTAGAAAATGGCTCTCTGATTGTGAGAACCACAGGATACAGAGCACCAGCCCTGAAACACACACACACACACACACGCACACACACACATAATTAAAGGAAGCATCTTTTTGCAGTCTGTGCATTCTGATTCGGGGCCCAGAATCACGGCTTTTCTACTTAGATGGGAACAGGTGACAGGCTTGATGCTGATGCCAAGACCCTTTGTGCCCCAGGAGAGATGCTGAGGCAGGTGTGCGGGCTCACCCATCTGTGCTCCTGGTGGGGTCCTGGGGTAGAAAGGGTGGGACTGGAATCACAATTAAAATACCACAGGAAGTAAATAAAAAGCCCCGGATCAGACCCAAATATAAATTGTTTTTAAAATATGATGAAGATCAAATCTGTGGGGGGAACACATTATTTAATAAATAATGCTGGGATAACTTTGTTCAGTTGAGAAACTCCAAGTTGAAACCTAAGCTCACATTATACACTTAAATACATTCCAAGTGGACTAAAAAGTTAAATATAAAAGTAAAACTGCCATCTAGGTAGGAAAAAAATACATGATTTTTAGATTGAGAAGCCTTTTCCAAGGCAGAAGCTATGAAGAAATAAGTGGATAAGTTTGACAACATGAAGATTTTATATTTCTGTACATGCTAAAAAAATAAACATTAAAGGCAGAGGACAAACTGGAAAGCATATTTGCAAAATAGGTGATGGATAAAGATTCAATATCTCCCTTACAGCAAGATTTCTTATTAGTCAATTGAGAAAAGATAAATCCTCAAAAACAGAAATTGACATGGGCAATAGGAAAGAAAAAACTACAAGAGAGCCTCAGGTATAATCCAAGTAGTATAAATTAAAACAACGAGATACTATTTTGCCCATAAAGTCAAAGAGTTAGAAGACTGATAATACCCTTGCTAGTGGTGTGGTGAAATTAGCACTCTAAGATTAAATTTACTCTTCGCTCTGACTTTAGTATAAAATCTTAGGATAGACATTTAAGCTTTCTGAGATTCAATTTTCTCATCCATAAAATGGAGCACATAATAGTCTTGCAGGTTTAGGGTGAAGATTAGACGAGATAGTGAATTTTAAAAGAACTTTGTAAATTCAAAAGTAGTATATACACAGGAATATACAAGTATAATTATTGGGTCTTATAAGCCAAGTGGATCTGTGCTATACCTCAAAGAACAAAAGGCAGATGAGGGGTTAAGTAGACTTGCTTCTTGATGCCATCTTTAAGATCCTACACTACTCAAATAAGTTCCTTGAAAGAGCTGTGTGGGATTATAGATTCAGTAAACTACAATTTAGAGGTTGTGCTAACAAGGACTGAGATACTTGGGTGTTGCTATAGGAGCAGCAGATACCCTAAAAAACGTGTTGGCAGGAATAGATTCCTGAAACCACCATTCATTGCTGGCAGCCATGACAAGAGGTGGTGATGGAAGCTATTTCCAATGACAGAAACTTCCCCAGTGGAGCATGTGCTGAGAGTCCCTGGGATGGAACTGTGTCCAAGGAGAGCTATCACTAGGGACAACTTCAGTGAGCAGGAATTACCCGCAGAGCTGCCATTGAAAATCACAGGTCAGAGATGGCCCTGGGGAGATCCTGGTGGAGGTGGAGACCACTGTTTTTTGTGTGTAGTGGTTAAAATGTGTGGGTTTTAGAACCAGACTTCTCAGGTTCAAATCCTGACTCCCAATTGTGTGACCATGTGGAAAGTCTCTGTGAATTAGTTTTCTCATTTGTTAAGTGTAGATAATAATTGCATTTAACTCCTATGCTTATCATGGGAATATATGAGTCAATACACATAAAGCATTTAAAGATTCCTGAAACATAATAAATACCTAATCATGTTAAGTATTACTATTATTGTTGTGGTTATTGGGAACACCGCTACTACTACCACCACAATCTTTCTTTAAAAAGAGAATAACAGGGGCACCTGGGTGGCTCAGTTGGTTAAGCGACTGCCTTCGGCTCAGGTCATGATCCTGGAGTCCCGGGATCGAGTCCTGCATCGGGCTCCCTGCTCAGCAGGGAGTCTGCTTCTCCCTCTGACCCTCCCCCTCTCATGCTCTCTCTCTCTATCTCATTCTCTCTCTCAAATAAAGAAATAAAATCTTTAAAAAAAAAAAGATTAAAAAAAAAAGAGAGAGAATAACAGCTTCTCACTAGGAAACCTGGCATCATCCAAGCCTTAAAAATTCTGGTTAGCGGGGCACCTGGGTGGCTCAGTCGTTAAGCATCCGACTTCGGCTCAGGTCATGATCCCAGGGTCCTGGGATCGAGTCCCACATCGGGCTCCCTGCTCGGCGGGAAGCCCGCTTCTCTCTCTCTCCCTCTGTGATCTCTCACTCTTGCTCTCTCTCAAATAAATAAATAAAATCTTAAAAAAAAAAAAAAAATTCTGGTTAGCATCTCCAAGCAAGCCCTAGAGCCCCTTTAATTTCCAAAAAAAAAAAGAAGAAGAAGAAGTCTAATAGAGAGTTCCAATCGTAACAGTAGGTTATTCCCCTTGCTACATAAAGAAGTCTTCATTTATCATTTGGCTCTGCCCCCTTTTTTCCATGCAAAGAAAGGAAGTACACACTAGGGTAACTTACAGCATTCACAAAGATGCGGCTCCTTCTCACCCTCACCAGAGACCCTCCTGGGTTCACAGCCTCAAATTCATGCTCCAAATAAATGTCCCCATTGGAAAGGCCATTACTGGGCTCTGGCGAGAGAGGCCAAGTATAACTTCTTGCTTTCTGTATTCAACAGGAAGTTCAAATATCTCAACCATGAAAATTTCCTAAAGAATTTCCCATGATATTTTTGGAATGTCCAATGTGGAGGTGTTTGATTAAAAAATGAATAAGCACAGGTCAGACTCCACTTCCCAAATTACTCTGCCCCCCCTTCCCTTCTGGGCCAAAGTGTGCTTTGTACCCCGGTGTTAGTGGTGCTAGAAGCAAAACATTTTCCCTGTGTAATTTGGAAAATAAAAAGATTTGAGAAACTAATTTTTAAGTACAGCATTTGGGGGCAGGGGCGGTGACCAGTGACACGTGCAGAATGGGTGGGCAGTCAGGGGTGTCTGATCCCCAGCGACCCAAGATTGGGGTGTTTACCAGTCATCACTGCCATTCAGAAGAATGCCCACTAGAAGATATCTCTCTCTAAGGCTTGTCATTGGAATAACACTTAATTATTCATATCATAAGAAAGAGAGTGTGTTTGTTTTGAGTAATGCTTCTTGTGGAGGGAGTAGAGGTTCAAGAAATGCTTTGGGTCATGCCCCTGCCATCAGATACACAAGGTACTGTCATCTCTATAAATGAAATGATCAGGTTTCAAGAGGCTAAGTGGCTTGCTCAAGATCACTCACCCAGATTATTACTCATGGGAGGGAACAAAAGAGAAAGGAAAAAAAATACTTTTTGCCTTATATACATACCATCCATGCTATCTTTTTCTCCAGAGAGAACAAGGGGCCACAGCATTCAATGGCTATAGAATATACACCAAATACTCCAACTATGGACTGTAAAAGAGGCAGCCAGAGAGAAGGAGAGTAGAAAAGGAAAAAAATGCCTGAGTACTCAAAATGGACAGAACAAATTAAATCCTAGATGTTGAAGAACAGGCATAGCCCCCAGAAGATGGCTGTTCTACCTGTGTTGTCAGAGATGAGCTGATAGAAGAGAGTAATGAGAGGTGATAATGCAATCCAGCTTTGTTGACTTCTCTGAGGAGCAACTTGACTTTCCTGTCCTATTTAATTGTAGCTACTCTGTTTGAGCAAATGGAACTCTGTTCCTTCTTGGGTTTCTTGATGCCGACACCATGTTCTTTTCCCTGTGTAGTAGAAAGAACATCCTTTGGGGTAATATATGGTACTGGCTTGGCCAACTAACTGTGAAAACATATTTGCTCATCTGTAAAATGGGAATGACAATGGTAGTAGTGATTTTGGAGGGCTGTTGTAAGAACTAAGTTGAATAATATTTGTGAAGTAGTCAGCATTGTGTCCAGCACATGTTTCTTCCCTAACAAAGGTGAATTCCCTATTCTTTTGTGGGAAGTAGAAATAGGGGCAAAAACTAGCTGGCATCATACTCTATCAGGCTTTTCCCCCTTCCTTCTTCTCTGCCTTCAACTTGAAGTAGAGGGCTTGGGCTTAGTAATTTCCACTCCTGGTATTTTTTTTCCCCTTGGCCCCTGACGTGTGAAATATCAGAGCAACCAACACAATAAATTTTTTAATTCACCAGCCTTTTGAGCCTATGTAAACCTATGTTCAGATAATACAGCCTCACCTAACCACTGGTTAGAGACCCTCAGTGTCATATATTTATAAGGAATGGAACACTATTGCTGTAGATTTAACCTGGATATTGTATCAAAATGTATTAGCAAGCCAAGAGTTCAAGTTGTGATGTTAATGTGACTAAATCCAAAGTAAAGACAACAGAGTAGCTTACTTACAACACACTCTAGAGCAGGAATAAAATTGGAATGTCCCATTTAATGTCAACACCTTTGAGGTGCTGGGGCTGGAGGATAGCTGGTTGATATTGGCAGAATATACCATGTGTCAGGAGGCACATCTCCCTCTGTAATATAACTTCAACTATTTGATCCTAGTTGTTTTAATTGAAGAAGTTCAACAGATCAGCTAGCTTTGAGGGGAGACATATAAGAAAACCGCATTTATATTACCTGAAGGAAGGGAGGAGTAGGACTAGATTAGTTAGAAGCCCACCAATCACAGAGGAAGAACAGATATGCCAATCCTATAAAACTTTGGTTGGACCATGGAGCTCAGAAGTAGGATCTGTTTCAATGAGAGAGGTGGATAAAAGAACCCAGATTTACCTATTGAGGGAAAACTCTTCAGAACATGGTATTTGTATTAGTTGGGTTTCTTAGTTCGAAACAATAAGCTTTGGCTAACTTACTCAAAAAAATAATTTCTTGAAGAGATACTTAATTGCTTCAGAAAAGCCTTGAAGATGGAGAACTAGAACTAAGGAGGCTGGGGTGACAGCCAAAACCATGTCACAGGAATTTTCTGGTGAGAATGGTGTATTTGTTTGCTAAGGCTGGCATAACCAAGTACCATAGACCGGGAGGCTTAAACAACAGAATTTTATTGTCTCACAGTTCTGGAGGGTAGAAGGCTTCGAGGTGTTGGTTCCTTCCAAGGTCTATGAGGGAAGTGTCGGTGCTAGGCCTCTCTCTTTAGCTTATAGATGACCATCTTCATAGTCACAAGGCAGTCTCCCTGTATGTATTTTCATATTGTCTTACCTTCTATGCTTGTCTCTGTGTCCAAATATCCCCTTTTTATAAGGACACCAGTCGTGTTGTCCACCCTAATGACCTCAATGTCACTTGATTACCTCTGTAAAGACCCTATCTCCAAACAAGGTCACATTCTGAGATACTTCGGGTTAAGTATTCAATTCAACATAAGAATTTGGAGGAACACAATTCAACCCATAACAGATAGCTCCACTGGATACTAGTTATAGGACACGGTTTCCTACTGGTGCTGTTACCTCTGCTATGTTGGTAAATAAGAGAAGAATGTGCCACTGCCCCAGGCAGGAGCATCTTACTGGTTGGGCTTAGTCACATGCACATCCCACCCCTGCCATTGAGAAGAAGGAAAGCTAGAATATGGCCTTTTCAGTTTCTAGTTGGGAGGCAGGTTCTGCTTTCTACCAAGACTCATGCTGTGGGGATTATCCCAAATGTAGAAAGGAAGCTCAGTGGCTGCGCATTTCAAAACCTGACAAGTAGCCACATCAGTGCTTTTTAAACCAACCAGTGTCTTCAAGTAGGCATATTAGTTTTTGGAAAGAAGCTCTGAATAACATTTAAATAGAGGGTCTAGAAGCCAAGCCAGATGAAGAAAGAACTCTAATGATTATTGGCAAAACATGTAAATTGTAGTCCAAGTCTACCTCTGATTCACACTGAGAGAGGTGAGATAATGTGGAACCTTTCTGCTCAAAATCATTCATTTCCATTTTCATACTCCCCAATGGAAGTGGCAAGCACCCAGGCCCACATATCCCTTGTCCTCTCTGACTTTGCCACCACAGTTGACTGTGTTGAGATAGGCAAGTGCTGAGATGTGGAGACCAAATGCTTCTTTGGATTAGGAGAGAAGCAGAACTGGACAAATGCTGCCGGAGCTGTTGGTCAGAGTCACTACTGGGTGATAGACATCCGTGTCAGGAGGGTCAGGGAGAAAAGGCAGTCCCTGTGTCTTCCCATGGGAATACGTAAGTGTTGAAAGGAATGAGAGCCCAAGAATGAGTAGCTACCGCCGTGGCAAAATTCTTGGCTTCACACTCTTCATTACCATGTCTTCTGCCGGCCTCTTTAACCCACTTTCAGTTTCTTATTTATTGAGCACCTATGGGCCAGACAACTGTGCTAAGGAGTGGAGATGTCATGAAAATACTTGGTCCCTGCCCTAGGAAGATCCCAGCATAGAGGAAGAGACTGACATGCTTTAAATAGCTACAAAGCAGTATTCTTAAAGCACATACCAGTATGTGAAATTATGTATATTTTCATGCATTTACTTATTCACTCGGTCCTCTCCCACTGCAATGCAGTGGACTTGGTCACATTTACTGTTGTGTGTGCAGCACTCCAGCGCATAGAGTCTAGAGAATGTTAGGGATTCAGTAAATATTCATGAATAATATTTATTTATTTTTTAAAGATTTTATTTATTTATTTATTTGACAGAGAGAGACACAGCGAGAGAGGGAACACAAGCAGGAGGAGTGAGAGAGGGAGAAGCAGGCTTCCCATGGAGCAGCGAGCCCAATGTGGGCTCAATCCCAGGACCCTGAGATCATGACTTGAGCCAAAGGCAGATGCTTAATGACTGAGCCCAGGTGCCCCTCATGAATAATATTTATGATGGAAGCCTATTAAAGAGTGCTGAGGGAAATCAGGAAAGGCTTCCCAGAGGAGGAGGCTACACGTCATCATGACTCATTCTCATTGTGGTGAATTGATTGCATTATTAGCAGTGGGTTTTTCGTACTTCTATTATATTCATGCTCTTTGACAGTGGTCTTGGCCATGTGACTTGTTTGGACAATGGGATACTAGCACACTTTATGTAAGCAGATACTTGAAATGTGGCTTCTAATTTCTTGGAGCCCTGCCACCACCAGAAACACAAGCCTAGACTAGCCTAGAAGATATGAGACCGTAGGAAACAGAGATGAGTTACCCCAGCTGAAGGCCGTCCTAGGCCAGCTAGGCCCAGCTGAATGGACAGCTGATTGCAAATACACGCATGAGCCGTGGCCATATTGGCAAAGCTGGCCAGCTGACCCAAAGAAGAATGAGAATAGTAAAAGGCTGTTTTAAGCAATGGGCTTTGAGGTGGTTTGTTATGTGGCATTATTGTGGCAGTAGATAACTGATACACTTAACCATCTCACTCCACAACAATTTGTGAAATAGTAATTTTTATTGCCACTTCAATTATAAGAAAGCTGAGGCTGAGAAATAGGAGTAGAGTTTCTCCCAAGTGTTTGGACTTCAAATCAAGTACTCCTTTCTTTATACCATAGCTGCCTTTATGTTTAGAAATGTGACTCTGCTATATCATGGTAGCCGATGGGATACTTATGTAATGGAATGAAGGAAGAGAGAGAAGGAAGGAGAAAGGGAGGGAAAGAAGAGAGGAGGAATGAAGAGAAGGAAGGGGGAAGGGAGGAATATGTTTGACCGCCCCCCAAGACAATGTTTGTACCACTAATCTAGCCACACAAGCGGTGCTTGGCGAATTCTGAGTGATGTTTAATATAACCCAAAGCTAACTTAAAAAATGGATTAAAGAGAACTTTTTAAGGGTGAAAAGGAAAGGAAGGGTAGACAAGAAAGGACAGGGTAAAGGATGTATATGTTTCTGTGAGACAGATGAAATCATTCATCCCACTTTTGGCTGTGTCGTCAGGGAAGAACTCTTTTGAGGAGGTGGCAATCTGAGATTTGAGTAACAAGAAAGAACCAGCCACACGAGGATCAGGAAGAACAACCTTCAGAGGCAAGAGACCAGCTGTGGCTAAGGACTCAAGGCTAAAACAAGCTGGGCAAGTTCAAGGACTCAGAGGAAGGCTAGGGTAGCATGAGTGAAGTGGGGGTGGGTGACAGATCTTATTCTGGGTGATACATGACCTATGCTTTGGAAAAGAGAACTCTAGAAAATGGATTGTGGGAGAATAGATGATAGGCGGGCAAACATGGAAACAGGGAAACCAGGTAAGCATTAATGTGGTTGTCCCTCTGAGAGATGATGGTTGCTGGGCTTTGGCGATCGTGGTCAAGACCTCGAAAGGTGGATTGTTCTTGGAAGTCATGTCAACCAGACCCGCCAGTGGATTGGATATCAGGGAAAGGCAGGAATCAAGAATGAATCCCAAGTTTTTGGCTTGAACAACTGGGTGAGTAGTGGTGCCATTTACTGCAATAGAGACAATCATAGGAAGAAAAGGGTTTTGTTTTGTTTTTCCCACAGTAGGGGATTCATAGGAAAAAGAGAACAAAGAAAAGAGGAATGAAGGGTTAAAACGACAGTAGCTGCATCGGGGAGAGACTGGGTCACCACTACACTATCACTCTGAAGCATCAGTACTCCAGCCGCGTGCCCTGATCTAATGTTTTAGTGTGTCTGAATGATCCAGGAAGGTTAGATTGTTATGGAATAAAAACAAACAATTGAAAAATAGAACCACAGCGATGCTGAAGAGCAGCTTGTTAGTAAGTAGCAACAGCTGGAGGCAGAGTATGCACAGTGTGTTTTTCCTCCCCAAACCCAAGCCCGGGGCACACGCAAGACTAGCGCGACTCAGTGGTGAGTTCTTGGGTAACCGCCTCTCTTTCCACCCACCCCCTCTCCACCACAATGGAAAAAAGAGACATTTGCGTTTGTTTTCTAGTACAGCCCACACTTTTAGAGCACTTTACATGATCACTGACGACAGCTTGGTGAGGTAAGCAGAAAAGATACCATTATTCCCAATTTTTAAATCAGGAATCTGAACCAGAGGCAAGACCACATGGGTTAATACGTGGCGGAGCGGACCCCTCCTGCTGCCTGGGTGCAAGGCTTTCTCTCTTTCCTACGGCTGACTCTGTGTTGCGGATGGCCAGCCCTCTCTGTTTTCCACTTTTCGGATCCTCCTATGATACTCCCATTTTTGGTGCCCTCTTCTCCTCACCTCCCTCTCTACCCAAATGGATTCCATGGTCCAGCCTTTCAGTCATGGTTGTGTACACTCAATAAAAGCCTATGAGAACACATCCTGTAGATGAGAATTCAGCAGACATCAGGCATCCATCCCCCATTGTCGTTTCACTAACCTAGGCGCAGCAAGGCTCTCCATTGCATGCAGCTGAATTTTGGGACCCTATGGATAGTGTTAGGGTAGGGTTTTGCTCAGCCATCAACTCCTTTTTACTGTATTCTTCCATCACATTTGCTGACCAGCTGTCCATCTCCTCAGGGTTGGCACTCAGGCTGCTGGGAGCTGCTGTAGGAAATCACCAGTTGGTCAGATGAATGCCAAAGTCAGCTTTTGCTGGGCCAGAGGCATTGCTCTGAGATCCCACTCCATCTCCAGTTTGTTTTTCTGACCCTGTTTCAGGTCTCTTCTCTCCAAACCTCAGATCCCTTCCTCATTAGAAGGAGGTGACTTCCTACTTCACAGAGACAACAGAAGCCATCATGTGGAAATGACTTCATCTTTTGGCCATGAGATCTACACGCATTCCTGAATCAGTATTCATCCTTTTCCCTTCTGTTTACAGTGAAGGAGGTAGTCCTTCTCTCTTCTAAGGTCTTTCCATCCACTGTGCTCTGGATCCCATTTTCTTCTATCTTTTAGCATGTGTATTTCCAATGTTCCTCCTCAAAAAGTTCAAGTCTGTCAAAAAAAAAAAAAAAAAGACAAAACACAGAACCTTCCTTAGACCCTCATCTCATACTCTAGCTATTATTTTGTCAGCCTTCATCTATTCATAGTAAACTTGTCCTCTTTGCCATCTTTTTAAATTCTTTTTCACTCTTCAGTTTCTTATCACATCTGGGTTCCTTCCCCATCTGTCTATCCAAACTGGTCCACTGACTAAGCTCACCAGTGATCTCCAGGTTGTTAGGTTCAATGGACACTTGCTCATTTTATCTGATCTCTCAAAGGTATAACACACAGTTAGACATTCCATAGTCACCTTTAGGAAACATCTTGGACTTGTACAGCATCGTTCCTACTAGGTTTCCTTTTAACTAGCTGACCACACCTTTTGCATTCTGCTCTGCACCTTCCCTTTCTTCTTCTACTCATCCATTAATTCTTTTCTTATTTGACACACTTCTCAGATGATCTTATCCATACCCTGTGTACTGATAACTCCCAAAACTATACTGCTGCCAAGAACTTTCTACTGAGCTTCAGACCCATGTATCCATCTGCCTACTTGACATCTGCATGTGTAAGTTTAATGGGCCTCAAAAGGAACATGTGCAAACTTGAACTTGTGGTCTTTCCTCTCAACACTTTACTCTTCCTCTAGCACATGACCCCACCATCCACTCAGTTGTGCCTGTGAAAGTCCTAGTTGTTACCTGTAATAAGTACTGTCATTCTCATCTGCCTAGCATCCATTCCCCACTGTGCTCATAATAGTTCCTCAGATTTCTTCCCCTACCCTAGGTCTGTTTGCTTTAGGAGGAATGATATTTCCTGAAAATATTGAAATGTTCTATTCTGCTGAAGTTACTGCCCTGTGAGGATATGGACCTGGGACTGCCAGGTGCTATCTTGTCACCCTGAGGACAAAAGTGAGGCCAAAGCAGCAGATAAACAATCAGAAAGAGACCTGCTCCTAAAGACATCATCTGAACTCCTGGATCCAGCCGTGTCTGAAGCATCTCATCTACTCCCAGAACTTTTCCCATCCCTGAATCAATCCATTTCCTTTCAGGCTTAAGCCAGTTTGAACTGGGCTGCAATCACTGTGTAGCACCTCCCTTTCCTTCACCCCTCCCTTTCCTCTCCCCATCTAATCAGTCCTCAGGTCTTTTTTACTCCATTCTCTAATTAACTAAATATCTGTGAAATCACTCTTCTGCAACCAATTCCACCCATTAGTCTAGGCCAGAGCACTATCTCTCAGTTGGACAATCACAATGGCATTCTAACTGGTTCCTTGTATCCAGTCCTGTCTCTTCAGTATACTGCCCTCACAATGGTCAGTGCGATCTCAGTAAAACCTAAGTCTGATTATGTGTCTTCTCTACTTAGAGCTCTTCATTGCTCCCTCCTGCCTGTATGATTAAGTGCAAAAAATCATTCATGTGGTCTTTGGCCTCTGAATGGGCTAGCCCCTGCATAACTTTCCAGCTTGAGCTCAGTCCATTTTCTCCCTCAACCCCTCATCCCAGTGAGGCTGGACATGATCCCTAAATCTCAGCACTTTCATAAGTGCTGTTCCCAGTACCTGGAACAGTCTTCCCCCCAGCTCCGCTTAACTAACTGCAATTTAAATGTTATTCCTTGGGAGAAGGCTTCCCTAATATATTACACCAGGCCCCTTTCTTCCCTGAGCCATCTCTCATGCCCCAACCCCTTTTATTCTATACTTCGCCTTCTCAGCATTTGTATGTGTCATCATTTAATTGAGCATTTAATGTTAATGATCTACATGTGGTCTCACTCCCCCACTAGACTATAATAAGCTTCTTGAGGATAAGGGCCAGGCCCATTTTGTTTACGACTATAGCTTACACAGGGCCTGACATCCTTTTGACTGATTTCCTTTGTTCTGGGAGTGGGGGGATGGGATGGGAGAAGAGGAAGAAATTAAAGAAAAATAGAGATGTTTGATCAGGTTTACAGATTTCATTTGAGGTGAAAAGCTTCAGATTGAAGCAGTTGACCATCCGTTATGCCATTATTCTTTCTTTCTTTTTTAAAGTTTTTATTTATTTATTTAGGTAATCTCTATACCCAATGTGGGGCTTGAACTCACGACCCTGAGATCAAGAGTCGCACGTTCCACTGACTGAGCCAGCCAGGTGCCCCATCTGTTACACCATGAAAGCAGTATCTCTTGCAGGGAAAGATAAGACAGAGAATGTCTTATCTTTCCTAAATATAATTATTATAATATATATATGATATATAATATATAATATATAAATTATTATAATTTCCTAAAACTCTGGTTTATGTAAAGAATAAAATCTGAGAGAGAAAAGGAAGGAAAAACACACAAAACCTCATCCTGCCCTGTTCTTTTCAACAAAGTTTAATGAAAAAAAAAATAATAAAGAGAGGGACAAAATCATGCTAGATTAAAGATTTTTTTATTATTTTTTTAAATTTATTTATTTTTTTTAAAGATTTTATTTATTTATTTGAGAGAGAGAAACAGCGTGAGAAGGTAGAGGGTCAGAGGGAGAAGCAGGATTCCCGCTGAGCCGGGAGCCTGACACGCGACTCGATCCCAGGACTCTGGGATCATGACCTGAGCCGAAGGCAGTCGCTCAACCAACTGAGCCACCCAGGCATCCCTAGATTAAAGATTTTTAAGGGACGTAATAACTAGGTACAATGCAGAATCCCAGGTTTGAGTTCAGTTTGGATAAACCAACTGTAAAGGACATTTTGTGGACAAGCAGGGGAAATTTGAAGATAGGCTGAGCTTTAGGTAAGATGAAGATGAATTGACAAGGAAAGATGGGTATCTTTAAAGAAAGCAGGTTACAAACTGTGTGGTCTCCTTTTTGTAAAAATAGGTATACATATATTTATATGTGTGTAGATTCTAGATTCTTTAACTGGCCTAAATTGAATTGACATAAGACAGATTCATAGGAAAACACACGTATGATCTTGTATGTCCCGGAGACTCACATAGACATGAGATGGTCAAAGGCAGTCAGGCCGTCAAGGTCTTTATGCCATCATGAGCTAAGGAAAAGGGTGTAGGGATCTGGGGCTTCAAAAGGAAGGGAAATGATTCATAGAAAGATGGGAAGAGCATATGTTTGGTAAACAAATGTTTGTCATTACATGCAGAGAAGTGTTTCTGATGTAGAAAAGAGTTATCTCTGGTAGTAGCTGTCTTCCTGGTATAGGCTCCTTATCAAAATTTTTTTAGGCAGTTAAGGGGGAGGTAAAAAGCTCTTCTCGAGTGTGTTAGGCCTTGATTGCTTTCAGTTGAGATAGGCCACCTGCCAAAATGGTACATTCTGGTTCAACCTCCCTGAACCCCAGCAACTCATAGAAAAAGATTTCAGGGTATACGCACAGGTGTGTAAACAGTGGTGATCAATGGGGGTAGGAATAGGGTGCTATCGTTTTCTTATTTTTCTTTATCTGAATTCATAACTTTCTATAAGGCGCAAATGCTGCTTATGAAATAATAAAAATTGAAATGTTAATTAATTTAAGAAATTTATAAAGTAGGCTTAAACAGACTCAGATTTTTACTGAAAGCTGTCCAGGACACTTTTTTTCTGTGTCCTCCACCTTAGCAATGAATAGTGTGTCCCAACTTCTGAGTAGGTCTCAGCATGAAGGGTTGAAATTTTTAGCAGTCCTTGAACTGAAAGTGAATCACTCAGATATTGAGCATGCATACATTTTCTGCTGGCAATGTCCGTAAACGACCTCCCCATCAGTAGCAGGAAAGGTTGCAAGAAAGCAGCCTTACAATGAGGTGCTCATATAATTACCAGGCAATGTTGAAGCGGCCATTTCCTGCTCTAATGGAAAAATCCACAGTTCATCAATTCTTTAGAGTAGTAAGTACATAGAAAAATTTAGAAAATGCCGAGTTCCAATGCTGTCTGATAAGGGGAGGGAAGAGCATTTTGGAGACAACTGTGAAGGACTGGAAAGGTCACTACTGGACACCAGTGAACTGAGTATCATGAGACTTGTATTCAAGCTCTAGCCTTACTCCAAAGGGAGTGGAAAAGTTCACAGCCACGGTAGTCCTCACATTTCTTATCTGTGGAATGAGATCTAGACAAAAGCTAGAATTTTAATTGCTTCACAACCGGGTTTATTGGATAACAAAATATAATTGTTGGACACTAAGTCACCACATTAAATATACCAAGAGAATTTTGCTGACATCCCCTTTAATTCTCATGGCGTGGCGCAAGTTGCCTGTAGAGGGCACTAGTCTGTTAATAACATCTTTTTGAGTCAGTGACTCAGGAGCAGGAAGGGACCTGCTCCATATCATATATCCAATCCTTCTTTCTTACAGAGGAGGAAATTGAGGCCCAGAGATATCAGGTGATTTGCACAGAATCAGATAGCTAGCATTGGCCAGAGCTGAGGTTGAATAAATTCTGATTCATGCTAAAAAAAAAACAAAAAACAAAAAAACAAAAAAAAAAACCCACAACCTACAGAGATCTAAAAATCAAATTGCATTAGTTGCCCATTTACTGAATCACCTTCCCTGAAAACAATAATGTCACCATCACTGTAAAAAAAAGGACACTATCCCAGAAAACCTACTCTTGAACATACTTTTTTTGAAACTTTTCATTCCAATGTCACTCCTCAATAACATTGTTATCCAGTAAAATTCCCCTAGCCTATTACCATTTTGTTGATAACCTTTGCTATTTTAATACTACTTTGCCAAATGTATATAGCCCTCAAACTGCACTGGGAAGGACAGGATGGTGTGTAGGGATTTTTTCCCCTCCCAGTCCCATCAGTAGCAATTACTGTCAACCAATGGGCTGCATCTACGTCATTCATTTGTTAAGATTGGACTTACAGCTGGACTGACATTGTGGTTTCCTCAGGTTGTTGTTCAGTTATTTCAGTCATCCTATGGTCAGATTAGATCTCACACTGCCAGATTGTCTCTATTCCTTGCCAACATTCCAGAAATCAGTTCATCTGGTCCAGTACTGTACATGGACCCAGGCTCTGTAAAACCATGATTTAGGATGTATTTGATATCTTTGGGTTTTTCTGTTTGTTGTTGTTTTGAGAAAGAGATATATAGAGGCATCATGCTATAGTGGAGGAATGATCAACTTTGGAGCCCAGGAGACATAGGCTTAAATCCTGCATCCATTCATTTATCAGTGGGTTCTCCTCAGCAAGTTATGTTGACTCTGTGAGTATCAGATTTCTCATCACAGTATTTATCTTATAGAGTGATGATTAAATGAGAAAATTCTATGAAGTGCCTACACCAGCACCTGGCACCATACAAGTGAGTCTCCCACTTAGAGAATATGACTTGTTTTCAGAACTAGGAGAGAACAAAGAGTAGAATTCTACAGTGTAATGGATTCAAGGTCATTGCTACTAAAGCAAGGTGATGTCTTTAAAACATACCATGGAGAATAGATGAGATGAATATTCTAGTGGATGAGTGTCAGAAAAGTAGCTTTGAACCTAGCCCAAGCTAGTGCCGTGGTGCTCTTATTGTTCATCAACTTTCCCAGCAGTGACATTACTAAAGGACAGCCTATGGCACCCCACCAATATTCATGGTGACCAAAGAGCATGTTCAGTTAAGGGTATGGGTGGAGGAACTTAGAACACTTAGCCACTCTCACTTCATCATATTTCCAGGGTGCAGAGAGAGCATTTCAGCTTCTTTGTTAAACTCAGTCTTTTCTTAGGGCTTATGGGAAAGATAATGATGGAGGTCCCCAAAGCATGATGGTTCATGCAGAGGTGCACAGTTGCTGTGGCTATTTTTTCACAGTTCTGCATAGTGGGTTGACACCTACCAAGTGTATATTATGTTCAGAGCACTAGACATATATTATTTCATTCAAACTGCACCACAACCGGATGGAGAGATACTATTCTTAACTTCAGTATATTGATGGAGAAATTGAGGTTTGACGAGAGTGGGTTGCTCACCCAGGTCGGGCAGCTAGTAGTGTAGAGAAACCAGGGTGAGGCCCTGACAGGGACTCCAGAGTCCATGCTCTTCACCTCTGCCTCTGTGGTCTCTTATGTACTGGCTCTTTCTCAATATGCTAATAGTAGGCAAAAAAGCAGGTAGCAGCCTTAAGGGGAAAAAAACAAGGAACTTAAAAATCCACCAAGAACCAAAACCATTTACATCCACACGGTCTACATGGACATGTCTTTACTATTCTAGGGTCTTCATCAGCATAACGTTTACTGTTCCAGAAAGCTAACGCCCAGGAAGATAATAGTTACAAATAACTTTGTTGCTCATTCCAAGAACTTCCCCAGAGACCCATCAACTCATTGATAGAAAACATGACGGGACAATTTTATATCAATTTGAGCATTTTCAAAACCCTCACCTGAAAATCTTCACCTTGTTGAGTTCACTAATTCTAAAGATTGGATCACCACCCTCACCCAAGCCTAACCGGACCTCCCCCAGCCCCTCACTGAGAGACACACATTGAAAAACCAGGCTTCACAGTCTCAAAATGTTCTCAGCCTTGACCTCCCCACTCTAAGCCTCTACTAACACTGTCAAGGTAGTGTTCTCAGTTACCTGTAAAGCAATGGTTCTCAACTGGGTCCAGCTTTCCCTTCCAGGGAACACTGGGCAATGTCATAAGACATTGTTGACTGTCATGACTGGGGGTGCTACTGGCATGTAGAGGGTCTAGGTCAAGATTGCTGTGAAATACCCTACAATGTACAGGACAGCCCCCCTCCCCCCAACAAAGCATTATCTGGCACCAGTAGGTTATTCTGATAATATTTTGGGGAGCCAGCATTTGAACCACGAATTAGCAATATCTAAATTAGTTCTATAAAGAAGTTTCTCAAACTCTGAACCATTCAGTCTACATTCTTATCCTCCATTGCTACTGATTTCTTGTGTCCCAGCAGGTTAGTGAACCCTAAATACATGCTGCCCATCCTGAAGAAATTTCATCCTGAGAGTCTGTATTATAGACATAAACCAGCCTTTCTTTTTATGAGGTTTTCCATCTTCTAAAAAAAGATCACCTGGTGGCTCATTTCTCTTTAATTTCTATGCTTTGTGTTCTGTGCAAGCAGTCTGATGAATTTGAGACCACGATTTTTTCAGGAGATGTCCTCCTTAGCCATCTTAATAACTAAAGAGTTCCTGAAGTTGTGAGCATGGTTTTCATAAGCAGGAAGTATGGTCTCCTTGCAGCCAAATAGCACTAATTCAAAGTAATAGAGAATATGGAATACGACCTTGTGAAATTAGCACTTTGTACTTCACCTCTTCTTCTGGATATTTCCACTGATAACTATTTCCTTGGAAGTCTGCTTTTGAGCTTATAAGATCAATTTGTGACCCCAAAATATAGTCTACTTTTCCTGCTTGTGGTAGGTAAAAGGCAAAGCAAAAAAATATATATAAACAGTTCAAAAACTGGTATTACTTAAGTCTTGAAATATTATGCAATAATTTTCTGAAGGCAAGTAATCGTCTTGGATCTTGGGGACTTAATGAAGTCAAATGCCAGCCCTCACTGTGGGCACAGAAGCCAGGGCTCGTGTTGTTGGAATGAAGCCCAGGATGATCTCAGCCTGTGTGGAGACTGTATCCATGACCCCACAGTGCCTTTGTATTAGGCAGCAAAGTCTCGGTCACCAGGAACCTCAGTGAACCTGCCCAAAGCTCTCAAGCCCATCACAGAAATACTGCTTGTCTCAAAACTTGCCTCAGGAAGGACCCAGGCAATTTTCCTTTTTAAAAGTTCTTGTAATGATACAAGTCTTAAATCTTGTGGGGACCCACTCAGACCAGGGTTGGTATAAAGATCATGTCAAAGACAAAACGTGTTAGCTAAAGCAGATGCAAAAAGAAATCTTATCTAAATTGCTGTTATCTGACTACAGCAGAGCGTCCAGAAAATACAACTACCGTAAAAAAAAAAAAAAAAAAAAAAGAAAAGAAAAGAAAATACAACTACCGTTAATCCCCCCTCCCCGGGGAGTTTCCTGCAAATTCAGCTGCCCTGGGGACAGACTGCCCATTCCCAGTAGCAACAAAAAGCAGAGCAGAACCTTCCATTCCTTCCTATTAAAGCCCTAACCAACACCACTACCACCCCTTTGTGTGAGGTTTGGTACAGGAACCTTTTTATCTTTGGCAATTGAGTGGGTGCCTTGTCACTGAGTACTTCAACCTGTATGCATAGATTATCTTTGTCTTTTCTCTTGATAATCTGTCTATTGTCGGTTAATTTGCAGGCCCCCAATGACTAGACAGGAGTTGGAAGAAGAAAAGTTTATCTCCTAACAGTTTTGGTGTTGATTACAGACTGCTGCTCAGATCTGAGGACCTCTGACCCAGCTGACCTAGGTAGATCTCCTTACCGGTGCTCAGGGTCTGATGGAGCAAGGCAACAAGCACCTCACCTTTACTTTTCTTGCCAAGAGTCAAATTAGCAGGAGAAAACAGTTACTCAAACTAGCTGTTTGTATTTTGTGACTCTTGGTTTGAGTGCTCTTAATATAGATCCTTTCCTTCCCAGGGATAGCTTTTGTGGCCTGATTGTCTCATTTTATGTCTTGAGAGCTTGGTCTGGATCTAGGGAGAGCATTCGCTCTCTGGTTTTCTGTCTGCCTGGGAGTGCACATTTTCGGATCTGTGCTCAGAAGAGGCTCTTAGGTTGGAGGCATGGGAATCTGTAGTCTGCAGGCACAAATAAGTGTGGGCACTCCTTTTGCTGCTGGTGTCCTGCAAACCATTGCCAGCTCTTAGGGGGCTTGTCTAAATCCAAATAAAGTGTCTCAGTCCATAATGCCTCCTCCTTCATTTCCTCATTGACTTGCTAGTGCTGGGAAGAACCATTCCAGCATCCTCCGCCTAGTGTGACAGGTAGGAAGGTCTGTGATTGAGGGGTCTCGCTTTTATGAGAATCTAAGACACAAGTTTTCACAGACACCATTCTCATCACCTGTTGGAATGAGATTCTTGGCTTTTTCTCTTTGGCTATTATTGGGAGTGACTTAGTATCATGGGCCTTCATCTTCCTGCCTTTTGGGGGGATGCCTCTTGTGTCCATGGCTAAGTCATAGAAAGGCTTATTGGTTTTGAGTCACACTTTGAAACAGGTATCCCCTTGGAGATCTTAAAGCATCATTGGCCAGACAACAGATCCTTTGGTTTAGAAAAGCTTTTGTATTTGTAAAGATTTTTTAAAGAGCTCTCACCTTAAACAAATATCCTATTACCAGTACGGCAACATCATCTTGAAAGGAGGACACACACACACACACACACACACAAAAGATCAGCTAGCTTAAAAGGCTCTTTTAACAAATTTAAGAACAGAAATCAGATTTAGAGCAGAAACTAAAATCTACACCTACCACAAACCCCTCCACCACCTTCCCCCTGCAAATGGCCCACTTGGGGGCAGATAATCAGGGCCTGATAGAAGCTCTTCTAGAAGCCTTCCCTCTGTAGGTTAATTGGGCTCAAGTAGAATGATGTACTTAGAGGGAAAAAATATATCCTAAGCTTTTGTTGAATGATTTATAAAAAACATTCCAAAGACATAGAGGTCTAAACCCAGAAGCCTTGGAACATGGAAATCTTTTGGTTTCCACCTGATATAAATAAGAAAATTCAAAGTAATGTAGTTGGATGGACAGGCTTGCCCCTTACTATTATTACTGAGGCTGCCACTCCATTCTTTGAAGAATTAAAAATAACCATCCTCACCTTGTTAATCAAGTCTTTATGAAACAGAAATGTGGCTCTAGGAGTAACCCAAAGCTCACCCATCTTCCTTACCAATCCCCAATCCTCCCCTGTTTGTCTCACGATGCTTGCAGATACTTTAAAAAGCCAGGACATTGCACTCAAGAAGAAAAACTTAAATAGTAATTGGCTAGGCCTCAGCCTCCTCAAACAGGTTCCCCTGAACCCTCTTCTTAACTAGGCCTCAACCTGGACCTATTAAAAACTACAGACTCTCACACAAATGATTGTATCCACCTGCCACACCCCTCCCCCTTTAAAATGCCTACTTGAGAAAGCTCAATGCTACCAGGAGAATTTACTGTTTGTCCCAGCCAAACCCCTGAAAGCACTCTTGGAGCAGTTACTTTAAGAGGTTGCATCTTTCCTGTCCCTCTTCGAGACGTGAATCTTCTACTCCCCAGAACTGTCTTCTCAAAAACCTGAAAGCCATCTCTCTCAAATGCAAACATCCAAGGAAATAACTCTGGCTCTCAGCCAAGGGGTGCCTTGCTTCTAGTTGCTTGCACTACTGCTTCCTGTCATAAAATGTGAGAAATTTATTTCTCCTCCTGATAAGCACCCATGTTCCCCCTTAAGAAACCCACTATGCCCATTTCCTTAGCACACCCAGCCTCTAAAAAGTAATGTCTCAGTCCATTGACACAGTGACCTGAGCCGAACTGCAGCCTCTATGGGATCAGACATTGGGGCAGAGAGAAAGAACTCGAAGATCTCCCCCACAAATACTGATAAAAAGCTTTAGCCCTTCTATTAAACAAACAACATTCCAACCAGAAGCATAGTTTGAATAAAAAGTGGGGCAAAGGTGAAAACTGACTCTTATATAAACTAGTGAGTTTTGTATTACTGTGAAAGCTGTAAGATCTCTGTGTGTACATGTATGTATGTCTAGGTACGCATGTTATATAATGTATTTTCATACTTTGGGATAGTATTGTCAAATTAATTGATAAAATTCCTTAAAGGAGCTCTATTTTAATTGGCAAAGAAGAATAAATGCTTAAGTAAATTAAAAATTCCCCAAAACTGAGAAACCGAGAAACTAAAACAGGTATTTTTCAAATTCACATCATTTGGGTAAGTCTTTAATAAATAAGACCAGTTTAATATTGTTGGCTTAATAAGAACAACTGTGTCTTCTGAGTTAACAACATCATGATGCAAACATATATTTTCAGACTAAAGTTTATTAATCAAATAAGCTAATATTACATTTATTAGGTGTTTAAGAGTGTAAAACTTTAGGATTTGATTTTAATCAAATTTAATCATTGCTCTTATAAACTTTAGTTCAATAATAATTGTGTTTCATTATATATCTGCTTAGATGTAGTTTCCAAAATCTTTTTGGTAATTTGAAATCTTAAAGTTCTACTGAGTTAAGTATATTCATTGAATATAAGATCACTTTTAGATAAGGTAACACACTGAGCCATTAATTACTGAACATAACTTTACCTACTTTGGGCTTCTTATTTATACAGAGAGACTAACGATATTTGGATCTATTAATAAGCATGGTCTTTGTGTCACATTGAGAAATTGTACAATGAGGAAGCATATGCCTGTAGAAATTGTGAGGTACTATATTGATAAATTTGCTAATTTAACTACAGAATACTGGTATATGACAGTCAGTTCACAACTGTCTAATTAGTTTTCTCTGCAAAATAAAGGTTACTAAGGATTGAAAATTATAATCAATATATGTAAATGAAGCTATAAGAAATAATAAGAGTGAAGAAATAAAAACTCTGAATGCAAAGTATTCAAGGAATATTGGATTGTATTTGTTAAGGGGGAAAAAAGAGTAATTTTGTCCTAAAGTAATTGTTTAAAGATTGTTTCAGAATGAGAAAGAGAAAAATGAGGGACAAAAACATGAATGGATTTAGAAAGTTGCAAAGGGTCGGGGATTGAGGGTTTGCGCAGTGCACAGAGAGCGAATCGTATCTCCTGTGGTCAAGCTGGCTAAGATTGAATGGATTTATTATAAGGTTTAAAATGAGTTTTAATATCAGTATGTACCAGTGCAAAGCCAGAATTTGATTTTCTCTCTCTCTTAAAAAGTTTGTTGGACTATTAGTCTGTTCTTAATAAGAAATTGTGAACGATTTTCTTTACCTTTTAGTAAACACAGGTTCTGTGTTTTATTGAAATAATTTCCAGTGCTTTATCATGTCTTTGATTATTTTAGAAAGCCAAGTCTCTTTTTCTCCCCTCCTCAAAAAACTGATCTGTGATCTTGTTTAATGGGATGTTCAAACCTTTGACATTTTGGACAGCTACCTAAAATCAAATTCTAAATGAAGTCTCCTTGACCCCAAACTGACTTTGAGACCTTCCAGAGAGTCTCTGGAAAATCTCAAAGGATTATTTCTCTTACCTTGTAAAAAGAGAGATATAAATTAACTTCCTAGAAAGTTGTTAGTGCCGTCCCTATTCATGATATGTCTTGATACAATGTTATCAGCCATAATTCCAGTTATTACCTTAAAATGTTGTGTGTCACATAAACAACCAAATTTCTTCATCAATTGCATAATTTTTTATAATGAACTCTCATCAAACTTTAACCATGGTCATTTTAATTTTTTTGTCATTCTCTAGTAGTTGCTGTTTTATTCTGGTGCTTTCCTAAAAACTCTTACAATTAGCTACAAGCCAGAACATTTTGTCTTCAACAAAAGGATATCTCAGAGAACCAAAGAAAGGTCTATAACAAGTACTCTGGGTTGCAGGCTTCTGATGGCATTGCTTAAATAACTGAGAACATGCCCCTGGACTGAGTGAGGATTTCCAGAACTCTAGTGGAGAAGCTTGTAAGTTCATCAAATTGCTAACCCAAGATCAAGCTGAACAAGAATTAATTACACGGGACTGAATGAACAGATGAAGAAATGGTTATAATTTTTATAGTTTTGATCATTTGTTTGGAACATTTCTGGTTCTTTAATGTTTAATTTTCTAGATATAATTTCTCTTTTCTCTTTTTTGTGTATTTTTTCTTATCTCTTAAGCTATCTATAATTGACAACAATTTAGTAGGTTATATCTTTGTAAATAAAAGTGAAACATTTATCTTTTTCTCCCTATCTGATCCCTCCAGAATTCAGAAACTCTTATTGCATATTCTTATTTTCATTGCAATATAATTGTTTGAAAGTTCAATAAGAATCTGCTCATTCTCCTTATAACAGGACATAATTGAGAAATTTGGTTTTATCACCAAGGCTTTGATTAAAATGTCCTATTTGAGAATAGTATGCTTAGAATTAGTTATGACCGGACAGTATTAAGGAATTAGGATTGACTTTTAAGGAATTAGGATTGACTTTATGGAGTCAATGTTTACAAAGCCCTTTGAAAAAACTGGCCTGCTAACTAGTTGGCTTATAGGTTTCCCAGCCTTATAGGTGAGTACAGAGGTCACTTTCTGGCAGGCCCCAGGAACTTTAGAATATTTGGGGGAATCTCAAGAAAAGAGGAGATCACCCAAATCTATAGGAACTGAACATGAACTCTGATGAGTTCTTGGCTTGGCTTATAAGCATCAAAAGGAATTTCAAAGTCTAATCTGAGATTCCTTGTAATAGAGTAGAGCAAACATAAAAAGGCCTATGTGGTCATTTACCACTCTTGCTGCATTAATGTAAATGATCAGGCCAAATTTAGTGAGACTAGGCTTATTTTGTAAAGAAGAGTAATCTTACTTTGATTATCTTTGATTAAGATGGGGATGATTGCAGAGAAAAATTTGATGTTTCCATGAAAAATAATAACCTACCCTTCTGTGTTATCAGCATTGAGTCTTGTTCATTGTTTTTGAGCTGTTTTTC
The DNA here is from genome assembly GCF_004348235.1 of Phoca vitulina. Classification (NCBI taxonomy): domain Eukaryota; kingdom Metazoa; phylum Chordata; class Mammalia; order Carnivora; family Phocidae; genus Phoca; species Phoca vitulina. The sequence continues at coordinate 56,447,232 of NW_022589709.1, forward strand.
ACCTCTTTGTAAACTGTACCCTGCTGTCTTACATATTTTTTGGTAATTAATGTTTCCAGTTTTTCTCCCATTCTGACTTGGTATCACTGAGAATGAAGACTGCCTTTTTTCCTGAAGCCCAGCAAGCTGAAGCTGGACAACATGATATAACTTGAAAGGATTTATTACCACAACAGTGTGGGCTACTCTTAAACACTAGAACGCCTGCATCCTCCACATTCTGCTCCAGAAAGTAAGCATGACTGTGACATTACCACTACCATCCTCACTAAAGATGTTTTGAACCCAACATCTAGAAACCTTTTTTTTTTTTTTTTTTGAAAAGGGGAGATGGGGGGAGGGGCAAAGGAAAAGGGAGAGAGGGAATCTTAAGCAGGCTCCACACCCAGTGTGGAGTCCAACACAGGGCTCAGTCTCACGACCCTGAGATTGTGACTTGAGCTGAAATCAAGAGTTGGATGCTTAACCAACTGAGCCACCCAGGTATCCCCCAACATGTAGAAATCTTAACTGGCTTCCCTCTTGACTCAGAAACTGGGTTTGTAGTCTGCTCCAACCATTATTCTTTGTTTTTCTTTCCCTTTCTATATCTTTCCTTGAATCTTCTAATTGGAATCTTTCTCCACAGCAATCAAGCTTCTTCTTTTTTTCTTTTTTTAAGATTTTATTTATTTATTTGACAGAGAGAGAGACAGCGAGAGAGGGAACACAAGCAGGTGGAGTGGGAGAGGGAGAAGCCGGCTTCCCGCGGAGCAGGGAGCCTGATGCGGGGCTCGATCCCAGGACGCTGGGATCATGACCTGAGCTGAAGGCAGACGCTTAACGATTGAGCCACCCAGGCGCCCCTCAAGCTTCTTCTTCTTTTTTTTCTTCTGGTGAAACTTCTAGGGAAGTTTCCGATGGAGAGAATGGGGGGAGCCATTCAGACCTCCAGAGCTGATCTTAAAATGAAAACATTTGAGCTAAAAAATGTACAGAAAGAAATCTTATTTTAACTCCTCTTATCTGACCAAAGCAGAGCCTCTGAAATATACGGGCTGCCATTAACCCCACTCTGATGGGAGTTTCCCATGAATTCAGCTGCCTTAGATACAGGCTGCCCATTCCCACTGCCATCAAAAAACCCCAGAGAGGGGCGCCTGGGTGGCTCAGTTGGTTAAGCGACTGCCTTCAGCTCAGGTCATGATCCTGGAGTGCCAGGATCGAGTCCCGCATCAGGCTCCCTGCTCAGCGGGGAGTCTGCTTCTCCCTCTGATCCTCTTCCCTCTCATGCTCTCTGTCTCTCATTCTTTCTCTCTCAAATAAATAAATAAAATCTTAAAAAAAAAAAAAAGCCCCGTAGAAAGCCTCTTTTTATCCGTGGCTGTTGAAGTGAGTTACCCATCACTGAGTAGGTCCATGTGTAGACATAAGTAAACCTTGTCTTTTTTCCTGTTTATCTATCGTCATTAATTTGCAGTTCCCAGTCCCTGGACTCAAGTTGAAAGAAAAAAAGATTTCGCCCCAGCAGTCTCCTCCCTGCTGTTTACAGTGGACCGCTCCCCGAGGAAAGCCGCTCCGCCACGGCTACAGAATTTTCTATTCCTGTGTGCGTGTGTGCTTATGGGCAGGTGTGTATTTACAGAGCTGGTGGCTCAGCAGGTCGTGACTGAACGTCCTTAGGAATTTCCTTTGAGAGTCAAAGCTTATTAAAGCAGAAACACTTCCCAGAAGATCAGAAATCTATCTTCAAACCAAGCTCATTCCCCTGCTTGTTGCATCATCAGGCCGGGCAGCTTAAAATAAATCATCTAATAAAAGTCAACCAATTACCGAACTCACCTTCCGACACTTCCAACATTAGTTTTGGGAAATGTACTGGAAGGACTCCTACAATGGTAACTTGACCATGCTCTCCCTGATGACATCGTCTTGGAATGTTGGTAAACTTCTTTTGGCATATGCTCCAGGGAGAAGACAGTTGTCTAAGTTAATGACAACCTTTAATTGGACACAGTTACGAGCTTTGGTGTCTGGTAGACTGGGCTCAACTCCCAATTCAACAACTTGTTAGTTTTGCAACCTTGAGCAATGCTTTAACTTCTCTGAGGCTGCCTCAGTTTCCTTATTTGCAAAGTGGGGGAAATAGCACTTAACTTGAAAGATTTGGGGAAAGATTAAAATGAAAGAAATGTGTATGCAAGTGCTTAATTTTCTCCCTGGCTTCTTTAAGGTGCTTTCAAAATCACTTGGGACACAGGATTAGCACTCTGTAGGCAGCAATAACACAGCTCTTCTCTGTATTATAACATGTACCCTACTTCATTTGCTTAATTTTCCACGTCTATTTTCCTGTTTCCATTATTCCTGGAAAAAGATCACACCTGCTTTATATGGACAGAAAACATACTCAGTTTTTCCTATGAAAATCACATCAAAACTTTTAAAGAGGAGAATATCTTTGATCATTTTCTTTTCTTTTTTTTTTTTTTTAATTTTATTATGTTATGTTAGTCACCATACATTACATCATTAGTTTTTGATGTAGTGATCCACAATCCATTGTTTTCGTATAACACCCAGTGCTTCATGCAGTACGTGCCCTCCTTAATACCCAACACCGGGCTAACCAATCCCCTCTCCACCCTCCCCTCTAAAACCCTGTTTGTTTCTCAGGTCCATAGTCTCTCATGGTTCATCTCTCCCTCCAATTCCGCCCCCCCCCATTTTTCCCTTCCTTCTCCTAATGTCCTCCATGTTATTCCTTATGTTCCACAAATAAGTGAAACCATATGATAATTGACTTTCTCTGCTTGACTTATTTCACTTAGCATAATCTCCTCCAGTCCCATCCATGTTGATGTAAAAGTTGGGTATTCATCTTTTCTGATGGCTGAGTAATATTCCATTGTATATATGGACCACATCTTCTTTATCCATTCATCTGTTGAAGGGCATCTCGGCTCTTTCCACAGTTTGGCTATTGCGGACATTGCTGCTATGAACATTGGGGTGCATATGGCCCTTCTTTTCACTACATCTGTGTCTTTGGGGTAAATACCCAGTAGTGCAATTGCTGGGTCATAGGGTAGCTCTATTTTTAAATTTTTGAGGCACCTCCACACTGTTTTCCAAAGTGGCTGTACCAACTTGCATTCCCACCAACAGTGTAAGAGGGTTCCCCTTTCTCCACAACCTCTCCAACATGTGTTGTTTCTTTCCCTGTCCATTTTGGCCATTCTAACTGGTGTAAGGTGGTATCTCAGTGTGGTTTTGATTTGGATTTCCCTGATGGCTAATGATGATGAACATTTTTTCATGTGTCTGTTAGCCATTTGTATGTCTTCTTCAGAGAAGTGTCTTTTCATCTCTTCTGCCCACTTTTTGACTTGATTATTTGTTTTTTGGGTGTTGAGTTTGAGAAGTTCTTTATAGATATTGGATACCAGCCCTTTATCTGTAGTGTCATTTGCAAATATCTTCTCCCATTCTGTGGGTTGCCTCTTTGTTTTGTTGACTGTTTCCTTTGCTGTGCAGAAGCTTTTTATCTTGATGAAGTCCCAAAAGTTCATTTTTGCTTTTGTTTCACTAGCTTTTGGAGATGTATCTTGAAAGAAGTTGCTGTGGGCGATGTCAAAGAGGTTACTGCCTATGTTCTCCTCTAGGATTTTGATGGATTCCTGTCTCACATTGAGGTCTTTCATCCACTTTGAGTTTATCTTTGTGAATGGTGTTAGAGAATGGTCGAGTTTCATTCTTCTGCATGTGGCTGTCCAATTTTCCCAGCACCATTTATTGAAGAGACTGTCTTTTTTCCATTGCATGTTTTTTCCTGCTTTGTCAAAGATTATTTGACCATAGAGTTGAGGGTCCATATCTGGGTTCTCTATTCTGTTCCATTGGTCTATATGTCTGTTTTTGTGCCAGTACCATGCTGTCTTGGTGATCGCTGCTTTGTAATATAGCTTGAAATCGGGCAACGTGATGCCCCCAGCTTTGTTTTTCTTTTTCAACATCTCCTTGGCGATTCGGGGTCTTTTCTGATTCCATACAAATTTTAGGATTGTTTGTTCCAGCACTTTGAAAAATGTCATTGGAATTTTGATTGGGATGGCATTGAAGGTATAGATTGCTCTGGGTAGCATAGACATTTTAACAATGTTTATTCTTCCGATCCATGAGCATGGACTATTTTTCCATCTTTTTGTGTCTTCTTCAATTTCTTTCATGAGTGTTTTGTAGTTCCTAGAGTATAGATCCTTTACCTCTTTGGTTAGGTTTATTCCGAGGTATCTTATGGTTTTCGGTGCTATTGTAAATGGAATCGTTTCTTTAATTTCTCTTTCTACAGTTGCGTTGTTAGTGTATAAGAAAGCAACTGATTTCTGTGCATTGATTTTGTATCCTGCCACATTACTGAATTGCTGGATGAGTTCTAGTAATTTGGGGGTGGAGTCTTTTGGGTTTTCCACATAAAGTATCATGTCGTCTGCGAAAAGAGGGAGTTTGACTTCTTCTTTGCCAATTTGAATACCTTTTATTTCTTTTTGTTGTCTGATTGCTGTTGCCAGGACTTCTAGTACTATGTTGAACAACAGTGGTGAGAGTGGGCACCCTTGACGTGTTCCTGATCTTAAGGGAAAGGCTCTCAGCTTTTCCCCATTGAGGATGATATTCGCTCTGGGCTTTTCATAGATGGATTTTATGAGCTTGAGGAATGTTCCCTCTATCCCTATACTCTGGAGAGTTTTAATCAGGAAAGGATGTTGTATTTTGTCAAATGCTTTTTCTGCATCAATTGAGAGGACCATATGGTTCTTCTCCCTCTTCTTATTAATGTGTTCTATCACATTGATTGATTTGCGAATGTTGAACCACCCTTGCATCCCGGGGATAAATCCCACTTGGCCGTGGTAGATGATCCTTTTAATGTATTGTTGGATCCTATTAGCTAGGATTTTGTTGAGGATTTTGGAATCCATATTCATCAGGGATATCGGTCTGAAATTCTCCTTTTTGATGGGGTCTTTGCCTGGTTTGGGGATTAAGGTAATGCTGGCCTCATAGAATGAGTTTGGAAGTTTTCCTTCTGTTTCTATTTTTTGAAACAGCTTCAGTAGAATAGGTATTATTTCTTCTTTGAATGTTTGGTAGAATTCCCCAGGGAATCCATCAGGCCCTGGACTCTTGTTTTTTGGGAGGTTTTTGATCACTGCTTCAATCTCGTTACTGGTTATTGGCCTATTCAGGTTGTCAATTTCTTCCTGTTTCAGTCTGGGCAGCTTATAGGTTTCCAGGAAGGCCTCCATTTCATCCAGATTGCTGTTTATTGGCATATAGTTGTTGATAATAATTTCTAATAATTGTTTCTATTTCCTTGGTGTTAGTGGTGATCTCTCCCCTTTCATTCATAATTTTATTAATTTGGGTCCTTTCTCTCTTCTTTTGGATAAGTCTGGCCAGTGGTTTATCAATCTTATTAATTCTTTCAAAGAACCAACTTCTGGTTTCATTGATCTGATCTACTGTGTTTCTGGTTTCTAATTCATTGATTTCTGCTCTAATTTTAATTATTTCTCTTCTAATGCGTGGCTTAGGCGTCATTTGTTGCTTTTTCTCTAGTTCTTTAAGGTGTAGAGTTAGTTGGTGAATTCGGGATTTTTCTATTTTTTTGAGTGAGGCTTGGATGGTTATATATTTCCCCCTTAGGACCGCCTTTGCAGTATCCCATAGGTTTTGGACCAATGTGTTTTCGTTCTCATTGATTTCCATGAATTGTTTAAGTTCTTCTTTGATTTCTTGGTTGACCCAAACATTCTTGAGCAGAGTGGTCTTTAGCTTCCCAGTGTTTGAATTTCTGCCAAATTTTTTCTTGTGATTGAGTTCCAGTTTTAGAGCATTGTGGTCTGAGAATATGCAGGGAATAATATCAATCTTTTGGTATCGGTTGAGACCTGATTTGTGACCCAGTATATGGTCTGTTCTGGAGAAAGTTCCATGTGCACTCGAGAAGAATGAGTATTCTGTTGTTTTAGGGTGGAATGTTCTGTAAATATCTATGAGGTCCATCTGGTCCAATGTATCATTCAAAGCTCTTGTTTCCTTGTTGATTTTCTGCTTAGATGATCTGTCCATTGCTGAGAGTGGAGTATTGAGGTCTCCTACAATTAACGTATTGTTATCAATATGACTCTTTATTTTGGTTAACAGTTGGCTTATGTATATGGCTGCTCCCATGTTGGGGGCATAGATATTTACAATTGTTAGGTCTTCTTGTTGGATAGACAAGAATGATATAGTGTCCTTCTGTGTCTCTTATTACAGACTTTAGTTTAAAATCTAATTTGTCTGATATAAGAATTGCTACCCCAGCTTTCTTTTGAGGTCCGCTGGCATGGAAGATGGATCTCCATCCCTTCACTTTCAGTCTGGATGTATCTTTAGGTTCAAAATGAGTCTCTTGTAGACAGCCTATGGATGGGTCCTGTCTTTTTATCCAATCTGCAACCCTGTGCCGTTTTATGGGAGCATTTAGGCCATTCACGTTGAGAGTGATTATTGAAAGATATGAATTAATTGTCATCATGTTGCCTGTGAAGACGTTGTTTTTATAGATTGTCCCTGTAAATTTCTGTTGTAGATCACTCTTGGGGTCTTTCTCCTTTTATAGAACCCCCCTTAATATTTCTTGCAGGGCCGGCTTAGTGGTCACATATTCTTTCAACTTCTGCCGGTCGTGGAAGCTCTGCATCTCTCCATCCATTCTAAATGAAAGCCTTGCCGGATAAAGTATTCTTGGCTGCATGTTCTTCTCATTTAGTACCCTGAATATGTCTTGCCAGGCCTTTCTGGCTTGCCAGGTCTCTGTGGATAGGTCTGACGTTATTCTGATGTTCCTCCCTCTGTACGTAAGGAATCTCTTCCCCCTAACTGCCCTTAAGATGGTTTCCTTGGTTCTAAGATTTGCAAGTTTTACTATTACATGCCGGGGTGTTGGCCTGTTTTCCTTGATCTTAGGAGGGGTCCTCTCTGCCTCTAGGACTCGAATGTTTGTTTCATTCCCCAGATTAGGGAAGTTCTCAGCTACAATTTGCTCAAATACATCTTCTAGCCCTCTCTCTCCACTCCCTCCGGGATTCCAATTATTCTGACATTGGAACGCCTCATGGTGCCACTTATTTCTCTGATTCTATTTTCATGGATTCTGAGTTGTTTTTCCCTGGCCTCCTCTTTTCCCTTTTTATCTATTATACTGTCTTCCAGATCGCTTATTCTCTCTTCTGTCTCAGTTACCCTAGCTGTTAGATTATCTAGATTGGCTTGGATCTCATTGATAGCATTTTTAAGTTCTGCGAATTCAGCTTTCATTTCTGCCCTTAGAGACTCTATGTTGCCATTAATTGATTTCTCCATTCTAGCCATTGTCTTCACAATTGCTAGCCTGAATTCCATCTCCGACATCTTGGTTATATCTGCATCCATTTGTAAATCTGCAGCATAAGTCATAATCTCTGAGTCTTTTCTGATTTGGGCGCTCCTCCTCCTAGTCATTCTGTTGATGGGTGTTTGAGGGAATGTATAGAGTCCCAATTATTGACCAGAACCCAAGCAAGATGCACCTGTTTTCTTGGGACCTTAGGGTTGCTGGCCTCTTGTTTTCCCAGCCTGTCTTCTGGGGGAGGGGCCTGCCGCGCTGTTCCTCAGGCAACCCTGTTTGGGCGGAGTTGCCTTGCGCCCCTGTGGCGGGGGATGGGCTCAGTGGGAATCAGTCTTTGGGGCTTTTGTTCTCTGGCACCTTTCCCTGGTGGCTTTCCGCGTCTGTTCCGTGAGTTAGAGCAGAAGAGACCGTTTCCAACCCTCTGCCTCAGAGAGACCTCAGTCTGTTCTTCAGTGAGCTCTCCAGGCCACACTGTCTCTGTTTCTGTCCCTGCTGCTATAAACTGCAGCAGCCTGGGTTGTGCGCCCCTCCGTAGCGCCCCCAGTCCTGCCTCCAGGTTGGGGCACGTCTCTGCCCTTTGTGCTTCTAAAACCGCCAGCCGCTCCCAGTTCGTGTGCGTGCGACTCCGCTGCTCGGGGTTTCCACCCCCGGGGGTTGCAGTTCACCGGCGGGACCCCGGCGCACCGGGTTTCCGTCTTGGAGACTGCAGTTCGCGTGCGCGCGACCGTCGCTCCGGTTTCTGTTCGGGGGGTTGCAGTTCGCGTGCACGCGACCCCGCTGGTCTGGTTTTCCACCCCGGGGGCTGCCCTAAAGTCCTTTCCCAACGCTACCGGTCTGCGAGTCTGTGCCCGTCCGCAGCGCGCGAGGCTGTCACTCACCGGCGGTGTAGGATCCCCACGGCCAGACAGCCTCCCGCTGCCGTTTATCCTCCGATATCTGCCTGCAGGATCACGGCTCCTCGCTTCGTACCTCAAAACCAACCACCTGCGATATTCTGTTTGTAGAGATCCAGATCTTCTTACATCTCAGGCTGGTTTCGCGGGTGCTCAGAGTGGTCTGGTAGATATCCAGCTCAATTCCGGGGACCAGTTGAAATAGGGTCCCCTACTCCTCTGCCATCTTTCCCCTCTCTCCCTTTGATCATTTTCTAAATAATAATTAAAAAAACTTGAACTGTTTAATTTCATGAAGTTTTCTAGATTTTCCTCTAGCTTAGGTCTGGTGGGCACAAGCTGATAGGGAGTCTGGATCCCCTTCTCTTGTCCTTTCCTTGCATGTATAAATCTCATTATAACTGGCTCTACCCACCATGACCTGGCTCTGCTCGCCGTGATGAGCCACCCTGAGTCTGGACTGACTGCATCAGGCAACATGCAGGCCAAGATCTTTCTGGTCAGGGCTTGGCAGCATGAATTAAAGAGGATGCCAACATTGTTGCCAAATGGATGGCTCATATTTTCCATCTTGGTCTTTGTGGATGGCAGCCGTGCTCCCCGTGGTGCCCAGTTGTGCAACAGACACCAGAGGCACTGAGCCAGAGCAAGAGCCTGGGATGAGGTTAGGCCTTCCTGATAGGCATGGGCCTGGGTTGGGCTAGCAGACATGATTGTGTTCAGCTTGAATAATCCCCTATGGCAGGTTAAACTAAGGCTTGGTTGGGTAGATAAAATCAGAAACAGAGGCTGAGAGTGGCCGTAGGAATAGCAAGAAGGGGTGGGTCCAAAGGAGGAACTTGAGCTGGTGTTGATGTAGAGATGGGGTGTGGTCATCAGATCAGACTCAAATGAAGGGAGGGGAGGAGTCAGGTAAGGCCATAGCTGGGAGACTACCGAAGACAGTAACCAAGATCATTTCAGATGCTTCCAAAAGGGCATGCGATGCTGATGGTGGCTTCCATTTACCAAAGTGTGGCTCAGAATTTCTCTTGGCAGCTCCACTATGGAGCAGCCAATCTGTTTTTCTCTAAGAACCAGTTCACGGTGGGCCAGGAGAGTGAAAGGGGGATTCTGATTCCACTGAAACAAAAGCTGAATACTCTTTGGACCATAGCCACTGCATCTTTTTAGATAAGCAGTTCTGTTCCCTGAACTGAAATCTGAGGCACAGACTAGGATTTTCTCTCTCCATTCACAGGGCGTGGAGAAAGGTACCTGCCATGGGGCCTCTAACCAGAGAAAACTGGTGCTTTAGGCAAAGTGCTTTTCAACTTCTGTCTCCATGTGAGAGTGATATCTTTGGTGAGTTTCAGGGACTATATCACGGGGCTACATATACCATCAAGGAAATCCATCTTTTGCACTGAATGCTTATCTGTCTATAAGCATTTCTATCCGTGATGCCCCAGAAAGGATAAAAATTTTTGTTAACAATAAGTAGGTGTCAATGTCACCAGTTATAAATAATTGTAAAACCCTTTGAGGTCCCTTAAATAATTTATCAGTCCCAGACCTGAGGTTTTTATTGACCTGTGCTTGGTCCCTCAGCCCAGTCTATGGCTTATAAAACCCTAGGGATTGTCATAAGGTGGGGTAGGGATAGGAGAGGAGGTGGATGATGAACAGCCACTCCCATGAGATCTCTGGCCTCTTTTGGTGGGGTACATGTCTCTCAGGGCTTCCTATACCTTCTGGAACTCTTTCCAGAACTCCTGCAACTCCCATGGGCCTTCTAAGCATCCCTGGAAATGAAAAGATCCTTGGGTTAGGCAGCAGGTGAGGTCCTTCCTTGCTGTAGAAATATGAGGTCAAGAAACTTCTATGACCTCTTTGGTAGTGATGTTCACACACAAAGTAGGGGCACCTGGGTGGCTCAGTCAGTTAAGCATCTGCCTTCGGCTCAGGTCATGATCCTAGGGTCCTGGGATCGAGCCCCGTGTCAGGCTCCCTGCTCAGTGAGGAGCCTGCTTCTCCCTCTCCCTGCTCATGCTCTTTCTCGCTATCTCTCCTGCTCTCAAATATATAAATAAAATCTTCAAAAAACCACAAAAAATGAAAAACAAAACAAAACAAAAGTAGAGTGAGCGTTGTGGATTGCAGGAATCAGGACTCCTATGTCCTGGAAGAGTGCCATATCCTTCCTGAGGGCTTCATTCCGTCCTAACAGAGCGGCAGCCATTACTGACCCAACATTCTGTGGCCCAGCCCCATCCCAACCAGGTGTCCTTCCAGAGGGAGAGGCAGCCTTCCCAAATGACCACAGGCCACCTGGGTTTTCCCTCATTAACTTTCATGAGACTCTAGAACACATTATGTACACTAAGTACATAAATTAAAAGTCTGCATGTGATAGTTTCTTCATTGGCAAATGAAGCCTCAGTCCTAGACATAGGAAATAAATTGGCTTTACAGTACATCTGAAAGAAAAAAACCCTAAGACTAAAATAAACAAAAATCCTTGGCTTCTTCAACGTTCACATATAGAGACCTTGCAATTTTCAGCAGAAATGTCTTTGTACACATCGAAGCAAGATACAAGTGCTTAAAGCTTGTAACAGATCCTGGAATGTCTTCAGAATCTGAGGTAACAAGCAATGTATAGTGAGGGGAGATTTTCACGTATCTCTCTGGCCCGTGCAAAAATGACCTCATCTATCTGGATCCTGTCCACCTACAAGGCACTTCTTAGACTGAATTATCCAGGTGATTGCTCTATCCCTCCAACATACTTTTCATGTATAAAAATATCTTAAATTAACACTAAACATGATGCCATTTTTAAAAATTGAACTTGAGCTTTTATAGTGTTTTGCAAATCTATAGTTTGACTTGTATTTCCTGGAATTTTTCATTTTTTGTAATACTGTTCAAAAAAAAACACAAAACACACACACTCAAAAAAAACCCTCAGTTGATTTGTGCGACTGAGCTCCCCCGGGGAATAGGCTGACCTCCAGCAACTCCTCACTCCACCCCCAGTAGGAGCTTGAATAATGACTGAGTGACAAAGTGTCCCATTCAGTTATTATTCAACTATATTAAATTGCTAAAGTTGGTAATTGGAGCATATCTTATTACAAAGGCAAAAGTTCAACATTTTTCCCCAGGCACAATAGGCTTGCACATTTAAAAACTTCTGGTCTGGTGAGGATTAGATGTCCGGGCACCGAGCATGCACAAATTCAACAGGGAAAGATATGTTAACCAACCCTGGGCAACATTGCCAGCCATTACCTTGAAGATATTTAGCATTCATTCTCAAGCCTCATATAAAGGGGTGCAAGAGATGAAGTATAAGGGAATCTTGAGAATCCATCAGTATTCCCAAGCTCTATTAGGCTTACTCAACTGAAAAGCTATCACTTAAAATACTAGGGACCGATAATTAGATAGTAAACACAAAATGTTTGTATTATATTTTTGGTCTACTTTTATTAGTTGGTACCCGCACAGTACTGATATTAAATATCTTGAAATCTCACCAGATTATATTGAAACCTATTTGGATCCACAACTATAGACTATTTACTGGAAGTATCATCTGGGATAGGGCTGAGGCATCTAATCTGCTGTAAAATGGTATTCCAGTGAAGAAGCAGTTTTAGTAAAGACAGCAGGAGCTTTGGGTACCTGTTAGGATGTGGTCACCCCGAGTCACTGCTTTAAAGAAAGGAAGTAAGGGTTGGGGAAACTACAGAAACCCATAGTCTATGGTATTATTCTTCAAAGGTACCTCATCAGAAGATTCATTTGGGGCACTTATTTAAGAATCTAGATTCCCAGATGCCTTCCCTGGAGATTGTGAATACTCGGGTAGGCCTAGGAATCAGTATTTTTAATAAGTATCCCGATAATTCTTATGGTAAGGCAAATGTGGGAAATGCTATTCAGGTAGTGATACTCATTTATGATGCACTCCTTTTTTTATTCAGTTATTTAGCACTCTGTTGTTTCTCAAAGTGTGATCCTGGATCCCCTACATCAAAATCATCTGGAGTGTTTGGTTAACATCCAGACATTGGGCCCTATCCCAAACCTACTACATCAGAATCTCCAGGGATAGGACCCAGAAATCTGCATTTTAAATGAGCATTCCGACTAATTGTTCTGTAATACGATTTGAGAATATCTCCTATGTGTCAGGCGCATAGCCTGTCTCTTCAGGTTGTCCATTCCCAATTATTAGGTCCCAAACACTTGGTCAAAGATTTGCTGAGGCAGGAATCAGTGAATGAGGTACATAGCCGTAATGTAAAGGGTGAAGGGAGACAGGCAGCTCTTCCTGCTTCAAGCTGGAAGTCTGCAAGGCTTGTAGGAGCAAGGGAAGCTGCCCGACAAATGGAGTGGCCAGGTTTTGGGGAACATGGGAAATCTAAGTGAGGCCCAGGCCCCTTCAGCCTCTGGAGCCTGTGGATGGGCCAACCAATGCCTGGCTTCACAGTCCCAGGGTCAGGTGGTGGGGCACTGACGAGAATTCTCACTTGGAATTTCCTGCCACAGCTCCAGCCCTGCAGGACATAAATATACTTTACTTCTCTCCTTTCTTCTCCCATTTCCTTGGTTTTGTTTGTGCAACTGTAATGGAACTTGCCCAGGCATTGTTTCATGTTGACACCATATCAAGGTCTGCTCTGAATTCACTTTCTCCATCAGAAGTCTAGGGAGTGTTCATTGTTCCTATGGACTTTTACTGATGTACAATTGTTTTAAAAATAACTTGTCCAAAGCGTAGCTGGAAAATAATAAGTAAATTTATTTCAAGTAAATTTTGGCTGATGATTCCAATTCTGATTTCTCTGACGGCTCATGTGGATGAAAAGTTCAGGCAAATGCCCTTCTGGTTTTGAATGGTAAAGAAATGAAAATCACAATGGTAATGAAGTACCCAGGAATCTTGTATAATTGTAGCTGTAGCATAGAATATGAAGTCAGAAAATCTGAGTGATTCTCCTCCTCATCTATAAAATGGGAATAATGAGACCTGCTTTAGCTACCGCACTTGGTAAACTATAAAGCTTTATGCCAACAGTGATTCTTGTTTTTAATAATTTTTTTCTTGTCACTTTGTCCCCCTCTAGCTTCAGATGTCATTGAAACATTTTTAGTTAGCATGGGTCAGCCTAAAACAAAGCACTAGAAAGACAGGAGTTTGGGGAAAAAGTGCCTACTTTTGAAATTGTCTTTATTACAGAGACAATTATTGGACGAAAGTATTATTTTTGCTCAGGTCTGAGAAGGAAGAAGTATGATCCAAATAGCAAAGGTCCCCGTGACAAATGAAAGGCGTTTGGAAACTATGGTGCATTGTTCTGTTCTTCTGGAAGGCAAAACACTGCCAGGATAAGACAGAGCCCTTCCAAGTGGGTGATGAAATTTACTTTAATGACATTATCAATAAGGATGTATTTGTGGGAAACAAACACGAAGTATAGCCACACTTAGAGGACTTGCCAGGTAAGCACAGGGAAGTGGGATGTCTGATCAGGAAGCTTAAACCTTTGGGCTCATTTAGCATTGGTTTCATGCCTGATTAGCTGTGTGATTTTTCGGTAACTATCTTCCCTCGTAGATCCTCAACTTTCTCATGCATAAAATGGGTATAAAACTTTCCATTACACATTATAAGAGCACAGGCCATGTTTTTCATTGGAAGTAAAACATTGTACGTAGTTTATCATTACTAGGTAATGAACATTACGTCTTACACGTGGGTTAAAATCAAGAAAGATATACAATAGAGATAGCAAATCACAGCATAACACACAGGCCTCTGTTTAATATTTTGACTTGTGTAATATAAATACCTTACTTTTGGTTTTCTGGGTTTTTTTCCCTCTTTTGAATAAGTGCATATTATATCTACCCTCTTGTTAGATCATCAAAAATTAAAAACATGCCCCTCTTCAGGACAGTAGATGGAAAAGGAGTTTCATCATTCCATATCATCTCTTTGTGCTTCCTAGAATCTTGTGAGAAGAATGAAGAGTTTGGGTACATGAGATGCAAGTTCATAAAGTTAATGGTCCTGCCCTAAATTCATGCATATTACGAGCTGATGAATCATTGCTGGTTCCTGCAGAATTTTTTTTTTTAAGATTTTATTTATTTTTTCAACAGAGAGAGACACAGCGAGAGAGGGAACACAAGCAGGGGGAGTGGGAGAGAGAGAAGCAGGGTCCCCGCAGAGCAGGGAGCCCGATGCGGGGCTTGATCCCAGGACCCCGGGATCATGACCCGAGCTGAAGGCAGACGCTTAACGACGCCCCCTTGCAGAATTTTTTTAACTGGGAAAAAAGTTAGGGTATTGATTGTTAAAGTTGTCAAGTTGACAAATCCAGGTAACAAAGACCTTCTCTTTTAGGATTAGTTAGGAGTCATAGTGTGTTTGAAGCCAGAAGGAACCTTCAAAACCATCAGTTTATAGAGGAGAAATCTGGTTCACAGAGGTAACTTGTAACAGTAATAATAGGAATTGAGTGTTTTATGTGCTAGATATGTACTAAATGATTTGCATGTATTATTTCATTTAATGTTCAAGACAATCCTCAGAAATAGGTGCTGCTGTTATTAATGCCGTAGTAGAGATAAGGAAACTGAGGTTTGAAGAAATTAAGCATGTGCTCAAGATTACACAGCTTGTTAATTCTCCCGAGCTGCCTTGGTGTCTTTGTCAGTTCCTGCTGCTATAACAGAATACCAGAGACTGGTGGCTTAAGCAACAGGAATTTATTTCTCACAGTTCTGGGGGTTGGGAAATCTGAAATCAAGGTGCTGGCCAATTTGGTATCCAGTGAGAGTCCTTTTCCTGGTTTGCAGATAGACGCCTTCTTGCTATATCCTCACATGGTGGAGAATGATCTTTCCTTACGCAGATGCTAACCCCAATCCTGAAGGCTCCACCTTCCTGACCTAATTATCTCCCAAAGGCCTCACCTCCAAATGCCATCACACTGGGGAATTAGGCTTCAACATACAAATTTTGTGGGGACACAAACATGCGGTCCATGGCACGTGATGAGAAGAATTATTGATTATTAACATTTATTGAGCACACAGTATGTGTCAAACACTGTCCGTGGCACTGGGAACACAAAGGTAAAATAATGAGTACATTCCCATCTTTGTGGTATATACAGAGCAGTGGGGGACACAGACAGTACTTAACTACTCCAAACTAGGAAAAATGGTTTTGAAGAGAAAGAGTAGGAGTTGTGAAAGCAGAAGACTTTGTCTAGTCTGGGGAGTCAGAGTGGCTTCTCAGGGGCTAGAACCACTGGGTTGCGATCTGAAGGGTGAGAAAGAATTAATTAGAACAGTCGGGGGAACAGAAGAGTGTTTCAGAGTTGGGAAACACAAGTGCAAAGACCCTTGGCTGAAGCACAAAGAGCTGGGGTGAGGGTGGGAGGTAGTGCAGAGAGGTGAATGCTTGGCAGGGGCCAGATTATCCAGGGCCCTGAGATGTTTGGTCTTCATCATGAGAACAGTGGCTTCTGGAATTGTCCTCAATAAAGGTCACCAGTGACACGGTAGTTACCCCATTTTACAGCCTTTCCCCAGGTTCCGTCCTCCCCAGATGTGTGGAACACCTGGGGGCAGGGGCCTTGGGTTCCATGGTCCTCTAGTGTCAGGTCCTCCAAGAACCTTAAGAGATCTTTCTCTGCTCCATCTTCTCAATGTAAGACTGTATAGTAAACTCTTTAAAAAGTGTTGGGGGGGGCGGGGGCGGGTTCTCAATGTTTATTCTTGCTAATT
The DNA here is from genome assembly GCF_004348235.1 of Phoca vitulina. Lineage (NCBI taxonomy): Eukaryota > Metazoa > Chordata > Mammalia > Carnivora > Phocidae > Phoca > Phoca vitulina. The sequence goes on from NW_022589709.1 coordinate 56,463,336, forward strand.
TTTCCAAGTGCTCAAATCTCATGTATTGCATTGACTACATTTAGTGAGGCCACTTATATTTTTGGAACACAACTATTTTTGAAATAGTGTACTTGTCCAATATTTTGTTTTATCCCATGTTCATTAATAGCTCTAAATGTCTATGCTGGGGCACCCAGGTGGCTCAGTCGGTTAAGCTTCTGCCTTCGGCTCAGGTCATGATCTCAGGGTCCTGGGATCAAGCCTGTGTCAGACTCCCCGCTCAGTGGGGAGTCTGCTTCTCCCTCTCCCTCTGCCCCTTGCCCCACTTGTGTTTTCCCTCTCTCTCAAATAAATAAAATCTTTAAAAACAAAATAAAATGTCGATGCTATTAAGACCTCACTTGGGTTGAGAAGTCATTCCCCCATTGCCACCATGCTTACTGGCAAAAATCATTTTTCACCGGGGCGCCTGGGTGGCTCAGTTGGTTAAGCGACTGCCTTCGGCTCGGGTCATGATCCTGGAGTCCCTGGATCGAGTCCCGCATCGGGCTCCCTGCTCGGCAGGGAGTCTGCTTCTCCCTCTGACCCTCCCCCTCTCATGTGCTTGCTCTCTCTCATTCTCTCTCTCTCAAATAAATAAATAAAAAATCTTTAAAAAAAAAAAAAAAATCATTTTTCACCCATGGTCTGGCTGCTAAATTTCCCATTAGAGCTTCTTTCTTTAGACTGAAACATTATGTAGTATGTTAAAATAAATGAATAATCTGAAAACATGTAACACTTAGGTTATCAGTCATTTACACCATAATGAAAATGACTTTCAGATCTTTTCCATTGGGCAAGTTTCAATGGAAATGGAGGGGAAGTGCAGAATGTCATTGAGCTCCTGATTAAGGTGGAAAGGGGAGCTGAGAGGTGTGTGGAGGAGGAGGGGAGGTGTGGGGGAGAGATTCTGCTCTTCGAAGTTGGCAACTTTGAACATTGTCAACTCTTCTTTCTTTCCTGTTCATAAATGCTATTTATTTATTCTTTGGTAATTATCCATTACAGTGAGTAAATTTCTGGTTAAAATTTTTACTGTGGTTTCCTTTAGGCTGTAATTATTTGAAAACTCTTGATTAAAAGTAGTAACTTGAAATACAAACATTTAACCCTGGCTATATAACCAATTGTCCAAATAAACTTAACATTTTTTCACATTTAAATTATTTTCTACTCCAATACCATACAACATTTTAAAGGACTACCGTGCCTGAAGGCATCATTTGGCTTAATGGGAGATGCTACTTTGAAAAAAAAAAAAAAAGACATTAGCTAAATTCGACAGCAGCATGATTCAAGATGATTGACACTTGGGAGTGAGCATCCAAGTTTGTTTCATGAACAGTAGGGGGAATTTGGCTTCAATTGAATATTTACTTATCAGTGTTTGTGCTACTGGTTTCCAGGCAATGTATAAATTACTGCTTGCTTGCATGTGGTACAGAGAATCAAGGCAAATCCATCTTTTAGGAGGCAGCCAGGCTCTACCTGATTTATTAGTTACGGTACCATTAGGCCCACTAATGGGAGGACTTAAGTGGAGACACGACAAGATGGCAGCTTTGTGCTAAGTCAGGAAGACTCTGGAACTCTGCTGGTACACTGGGCTTATTGCCTGGCTGGAAGGAAATATGCTGCAGTGGTCAGAGGGACATGGTCTTTCTGTTCGAAACTTGTATCTCCACGGGCTTTGAAGTAGTTTGTGAAGTTCTATTTCATTCTGTGCAGCCTCATACCAGGTCTTGAGCCAGAGGTAACTGCTTTGTTAAGTTTCCTTCAAAGCCTGTTCAAGGACCTGACTTCAACAGTAAAAAGTGTCTGATGTTTGGGGATGGCTTGCATTGTTACAGATATAAAGTGATTCATCCTCCCCCCCACCCCCTCCTACAACAGCTACTTCTGAACGGAAAGAGATAAAATGGGTCACTATGTCACAGATAGCCTAGGAATAGAGAAAAACTCAGGGCAGAACTGTCCAGATGGAGGGCAGCTGAAACCCAGTGATGGTCAGAAACTCACTTGAGCTCCCCTCGGCAGGTGCACGGGGCGTCTAATGGAAAGTGGATGCGAGTCATGGCACACAAAGTAGGACAAACGGAAACCTGCCACACGGACGCTTCTTTCTTAAAGGGGAATGTTAGCTAAAAGGGAAACGCCTGTCCTTCCTTTATATGGAAAGCTGCCTGGTTGTCAGCGTCTTGTCAAATGCTGAAGGGCAGCAGCTAGCACGTCTGGGGCAGAGTGAGGCAGAGGGAGGAATTGAGACTCGCTTCGTCAGACAGTTACACTTGGAAAGAAAGGTTACTTGGTTTATTTGATCAGATTGTAATCGTGCCATTTTCAAAGCATTTTGCTGTTTCCCCCCACTTATCAGCCTCCTTTTTCTCACCTCAAAGCATATGATTCAACCAGAAATTCTGCTCCACAAGCATTTGCAGAGGCCAGAGGTGAATGGCAGGGGAAGGGTCTGAGGGCCCCAGTTCCACCCCTGCCCCTTCCCTTCTGCACTTTACAAAGCAGATACTCCTTGGAGGGAAATCAGACTCCCGTAAATCAGCAAGAGCTTTTCTGAATTTGTTACCCATACTGCTCTTGTTCTCGTACTGGGCCCACAGCAGGTGGCATTTGCAGTGAGGGGAAGTTGTGGAGCATTGGGGGTGGGGGGGGTGGGGGGGAGCCCACTGGGCTGCATGCTGCAGTCACAGGAAGCAAGACAACTTCCTGCCCCGCTTGTTAAGTACGGGGCTCAGCCATCCCTGGGCAGCAGGCTTTCCCTCCTGTGTCTCAGTACCATGGCTTTCCTGTGCTGACTTACCCTCTCTCCAGGAGGCAGAAAAAGGAGATGAAATTTGGGGAAGAAGGAGAAGTGAGCTTTAAGTAGAGGGAGGCTCACAGAAGCTTAGTGAAGCCCCTCGGTAAAGAGAGAGGCACAGGGTCTACACCAGGAGGGTCTTCCTGACCCCCTCCCCCCATGACCCCTGATGCTCTTGCTCTGTGTGCTTCAGCCTCCAAAGCTCCTTCTTCCTTCCTTTCTCATTCCCCCCAGAGCGCTCCCATTGGCAGTATCGAACTGTTAGAATGTACCCTGTTCTCATCATTTAAGGAGCCTGAATTCCTGCTTGGAATGAGACAGCTGAAGTTCAACCTGCCCTTCCTACTGTTGGGGAATTAAAAGTCTAGCCAACCAACAGAGCTGTCTTCACATCAGTGTGGAAAGAAAGGCAACTGATTGATTACTTGAGTGTACACAACGGAGCAGATAGGTAGCCAACAAGACACCACAAAGGCAGGATGAAATTTCACACAATTTATACAGCAAAGCAGAAGAAATAGCAATAGAATATCTCTCACCTCAAGAGGCAAATATGTACATCTTGAGATAGGTTCCCAGGTTGACTCCGGGGCAGGTGGTTACACATGAGGGGCCATCGAGGCCCATGACCTTGAAGACATCTCTGCATGGTAAAGCTGGGATGGGGCTTATCTAGTCCCGTGAGAGACCCATTTATCTTCTCAAAGGCTAGAGCAAGGGTTCAGGTCCATTCCCTTTTCAAGGAGACCCTTACTACTAATTGTCATAGCAAAAAGGCTCTTCTGCAAGGAATCAACCTCTCGGAATTAAAGAGCATCCTGTTCTTTTCGTACCTCCAACCCTTCATGGCTTGTCTCCTTCAGCACCCCCTTTCCCTGAGTGCTCCCATGTAGCAGTGCCTGGGATGAGGACTCAGGCCCCCGAGTACAGTTTCCCCCCGCGCAGCACCCTGTGGTAGAGACAGGTCATGTGGAGATAAAGATGCCCATTCCCCAAGGGCCAGGGGCAGAAAATCAATCCCACACTCAACTGTGATGGATGGCAGCCCTTGAACCTGCTCACTAGAGCTTCCGACATGAAGAGGTAGGGAAAGATTCCCTTTTGTCCCTTCGACCTACTGTTAAATCAGCTCCACAAGCTTGGAGACTGGGAGCAAGGACTATGTGAGGCCTCTTCATTACTGCCAGCTTATCTTTAGCTCCTAGCACCTACTTCGTGCATCTCCAACTTGAGACGATGCTTGCAATGCCTATTTAAAGTGCACACTGCTGGGGCGCCCGGGGGGCTCAGTCGGTTAAGCATCTGCCTTCGGTTCAGGTCGTGATCCTGGGGTCCTGGGACAGAGACAAGTGGGTCTCCCTGCTCAGCGGGGAGCCTGCTTCTCCCTCTCCCTCTGCCCCTCCGCCCCACTCATGCTCTCTCTCAAATAAATAAATAATAAAAAAGTGCACACTTCTGATGCATTTGTCTAACTCAGCTTTGGGATGGATCCAAGGAAGCTACATTTTTATAAAGCACCCTAGATGAATTTGGTGCTTGTGGTACTGAGAAAACACTGACTTACATTGTGCTGCTACCCAATAGATACGCACGAGCCTGTCTGCCCAGCACGAGCCTATGTGCCCAGCTGGGGGCTCCTCGAAGGTAGGCTAACACATGCCAACAGTGACCTAGGCTCTCTTAATTGTGCCTTTTGGAAATATTTACCGAGGTAAATGGCTCCAAGGGCCAGGTCTCAGGGACATTAGTATTAGGGGATATAACATGTCAGAAAACTGGGTTAAACCAAGTTAAACAAGTATTTCTACTTCAGGACTTCTTAAATCCTTTAACATGTCAAGGAGGAGCCGATAACAAACACAATGTTCCAAATTTCTATGTCTGTAGAATCCTCTGCTTGAACTTGGAACACAACACATACTGGGAGGAAAGGATCGAGGAGTCTTTAGGGATGCATCAGGACAGTTTCATTCTCTTCGTGAATGGCTACTAAAATGCTCGTTTGGCTTTCTGAAATAATGCTAGACATGTCAGTGTATGTGGGCCGCACCACGTACACAACAAATAAATCCCACACTGGGTGATACACAATCCCAGGTGCCGTCATCACATCTACTGTATCATAGAGTAACATACACTGTTTTACTGAATCCCCACATAATCCTGTGAGGTGGGTATCATTATTCATTCTTACTTGACGATGAAGAAGCTGGGGTCAAGAGAATTTAAGTAACTTGTCCAAGATTACACCATCACTAGATGACTTGGCTGAGATTCAAATCCAGGATTCAAACCCAAATCAATCTGACTTCAGACCCACATCCTTTTCCTTATACTCCTCTGCACCCCTAGCCACATAATACTTTCAGTGGAACCTCACCTTCTGTGGGGTTAGGTTTTAAAGTCAGGTGCAATCAAAGGTAAATGAGAAAAACATTTAAGTCTCCCATAAATTACAGTCATAACAAGGTTCTGGGCATATAACCCTGTCCAATATTGTGTTGGTATAATAGATGATGCTTATGTGTATGCAAAATATAATTTTACAGCATTTTTATTTTAAGTATATAAAAGAGAAAACTTGTATAATTGAATTAATGTAAGTTAAACACCCATATGATGCCTCTCTATATAGGCACCCATTGAAATGTGTGCCACATTAACAGCGGTGACATCTTACGGAATCATACAACTTTAGCGCCTGAAAGGAATCAATGATCAACGAATTTGTTTTACATTTGAGGGAACTGAGAACCCAAGAGGCTGTTGTTTGGCCAACCTCACTGTCTCCCTTGTCTTCCAACATGCTTTGTGACCCTGAGTGTCTGCTCCCGAGTGTCAGCTAGGAGGAGAGTAGCGGCCACCTGCCTTTCTTACTTCTGCCCATCTCGGCCCTGCTGACTTGAATGATGTGCAGGGAACGGGCAGGTGGTATGAGGTGGCTGACATCTGGCCTTTGAATCTTCCCGGAAGGCAGGTACTTTCACGGGGCCACTGACTGCAGCTTCAGCTCCACCTGGGAGTTGTCGTCCCCTAGGAGACAGGTTCCCAGCCTCTGCCTCTTGTCTCTGCAGGTCCTAGGATGGTCCAAACCGGTGGACCCATGGAAGGGCCCAAGCGGTGTATAAAGGGAAGGAAATCTGTAGCTTTGGAACTCAGTACACCTCCTAAACACACACACACACACACACACCCCACACACACCCCACACACTTGCTCCATTCCTTTGAAAAAGGAAGAAGCCAGACTATGTGATATGGTCAGCTGTTTGGACTCGTAATTAGTGTACTGAATCTAAGGAATGGGGTAAGCTGAGGAGAGGGCGCTCGTGGTTTTTTTGCGGGGGAGGACAGGGATAGTTCCAACTCTAATCCTAAGGGTGAAGGGAGTGACCAGACCTGGCCTTTGTCATGGGAGAGCACACCCCCCCCCATTAGGTGGCCTCCCCGATCTCATTAGCCCTCTCCCATCCCGTTGTCCATGTGATGCCTCCCTAGCTGCCTTCATTCTGTCAGCTAGCTGCCAGGGTGCGTGAGCAATCCCCACCAAGATGGCAGATGACAAGGGATTAAGTTCCCTCTCAGGCACTTTCACGGGGGTAATCCTGCAGTTCCCAGTGCCTCCAGAGGCAAAACCATATATGGATACAGTGTCAGACCGGTTGGAGAGAAATTTCTGGGCCACACGCCTCCATGATGCTTTTCATATCACAGCCCAGGTCAAGCCTGTTACTTTGGTAAGCAGGAGAGAGGCTGGTTGGGAAATTCCCTCTACCCTGAAAAACCCTCCATGTCTGGACTTGGAGGTAGAAGCCACCCTCTGACACCCAAATGCCTACCTGCCTTCATTTTCCAGACAATTGTTTTTATACCTGAAAATCTTCCGTTTTATAGCACCATTGGGAAACAGACCCCCCCCCCCCCCGAAATGCAGCCTGGGCCATTCATACTTACATCATCTTGTCCTGTGATTTTCATCAAGGCAGCTGAGGGCCTCACAGGGGGTTGCCCCACCGCCTCCCCCCTCTAAGAACATTCACCTGTGCTGGTTGTGAGCAAACTGTTTTTCGTTCTTTTTCAAAAATAAAAAGATCCTGGAAAGATACAGTGGTTAGCCCAGACACCCAAGTTGTTGGCTGTCCTCTGACAAGGAAACTTTCGGTGTCCGCTTCCCTTGTTTTATTTAACTGGGAAGATGACCTACATCCTGTGGCATGTAAGGCCCAGAATGATGTTCCACAAAGACCAGCGTTAAGAACTACTTACCTCAAAACGACCTGGGACACTCGTTAGCATGCCGGTTCCTGGGCTGAGAATTGGATTTTAAGGGCACTGATGCTTGAGAACTCTTGGACTAAAGGTTGCTGTCTCTCCTGAGAGTGACAACTCCACCTGAGTGGCAGGTTACCCTGTCCGTCATTTCCTGGAGAGTTCTGTATGAATGCCCTGCATGGGGGGCGGGGGGGCAGCACACGCAGGGCCTGGAGGGAACAGGGCAGGAGCAAGTCTATGTTCATCAAGAAGGCCCCTTGCCCTGTGCTCGGGGACTTCCGCCCAGACCTGCTACTCAGCCAGGGACACTGAAGCCTCATCCTACCTGTAGGTGGGCCTTGGGACAGCCTCGCCCTAGAATGATGGACTCAGTGTCACCAAGAATTTCTCCAGTCCACCATTCCCTGTTCACCCCCCAGGTACAGTAGGCTCACTGAGACACCCCTGAGAACACAGCCTAAAAAACGGCACCCCAACTACCCAAGACTCAAATCACCACCCTCTTCCTCGAGACTAAACAAAATCATAGTGGGAGGGAGCATGGCGCGCGTTCCAATTCCACATGTAACACAAATAGCTCTAGGTGGTAAGCAGATTGTCCTGCCCCTTGGCGCTCCCACGTCCTCATCCATAACACGGAGGGACTAAGAGAATCTGCCTCTCGGGATTGTTTAAGAATGAAATGTGACCCTGCGCACCAAATTCTTAACACAGTTTGCCGTAGAGCGAACAGACCACAGCTAGCACGCAAGACGGCTTTGTGTTTAAAAAAAAAAAAAAAAAGCTGTCTTCCTCTAGGTAGACACATTAGAACATAGGCTTCTTCCTCTGGCCTGGCTCAGGCTGCTGCCTGGGTTCGTAACTCGGGGAGCAGAGTCTGTCCCCCGGCCGGCCACGCTTTGGCTGCTCGCACCCCAGGAAACTGCTTGGGGAAGCTGTCACTGGATGTCCGCTAGAGTGATCATGCAGGAGGGCGGGACCAAGGTGGGTTGGCGGTGGGAGCTCCCCCCCGAGGCGGGATTCTCCCTCGCACCGTCCCTCCTCCGTGGGCCTTGCAGATAGATGACTGTGGGGGCCCATGTGCAGCGGGCGGGGGCTGCATCTCGCTTCTCAGAATCGCCCCGGCTGTGCTCAGCAGACGCTCATCTTGATAAACTTCCGCGAGAACAAAGGCCTTGAAGACACACTGAACGTTCCTTTTCTGAGCTGGGTGCCAGCTGATCATGCTTCCGGTTTCTCTAAGAGCTTCCTTGACATAGGCGACATGCTTCTTTCAAATTTGGTCATTGCGCTCTCGCTTTCTTTTGTGAGTCAGCGTGGCTGCGCTGGTGCACGAGTTTGTCCTCCTGACCCGGGTCCCTGACCTCCCCAGGTAATCCCCCCGCTGCCCAGAGTGAGCGTCCCCGCCCACGCGGCGCTGCCTCGGAGATGTGCACTGGGGACAGGAGTCACGGCCCCGCCCTGTCCTCCCGGCTGAAACTATTCCTGGAATGCCTCTGCACGCAGTGCACTCCTGCTTCCTGGATTGCACAGCCCTCCGCGCAGGAATCCGCGAGTCACACGCCTCAGGCGGAGGTTCCACTCGGCTGATCTCAAGGTGGTTGCCTGAAGTCAGGAAGTTTCTAAGGACGTTCTCTGTAGGCCCGGCGTCATGCACCCTTCGCGCAGCCTCAACTGCGCACGCGCACCTCCGGCATGTGCCTGGGAAGGTGTGTGCCTTTATGGTGGCTCAAAAGAAATCGCTCTGGAGTTCTGCGTTAAATTTAGAGGAGGCTGCAGCAAAATGGGAAGCCAGAATGACCATTACAAACAAGAGATAGGGCAGGACAGATGTCTTTGGGCAGATGCACCTGGGGGGTTATACCTGGGAGGAAAGAGGCAACAGACTGGGAGAAGAGCCAGGGAGAGGTACAGGTCCTTACAGATGAGGACACCGAGCGGGAGGAAGGTGAAGTCCTGAGCTCAGGGTCTGCAGCCAGCAGGCAGCGAAGTACATACCCAAGCCGTCTGCCTCATAAGCATTAGCTTCTGTGGCTCAGGGTAAGAAGAGATTCTTTTTCCAGGAGGATATTAGAAGGAAGGGGAGATGAGTTTAGTTCACCGATCCTTCTATGACATCCTGATGTGGGTCTCTCCTCTCCTATGCTAGATTTTGACTTATGCCCAAGTGGCAGGGATCTCGGGGAAATTCTGGTGCTGGATGCAGGTGGGGTGATCTCGCACGGGGGCTTGAGTTCAGGAGTCCTAATTCCATGTTAGTGTGGCACTGACTGAGTTGCTGAGAGAAACAGAAGGAGAGAGCATTTAACTTCCTGATTTTCCTTATTTGACGAAAACATGAGAACTTGAGCATGACAAAATAAAAATCTCTTGGCTAGAGAATTTCCACATTCTAAGAAATAAAACCAAAAAGGAACAAAGCAGCTCCTCGGACAACATGGCAGAGGATCCTGGAGGAGGTTGCAGGTGGGCCGAGGCAGAGGTGCCTTGACAGCAGGCGTACAAAAAGAACAAGAGAGAGGCAAGAAGTCCCTCTTCAAGCCACCTTTGAGAGAGTTCTTATCACTATCCCCATTTTTTCAGACGAGGAAACTGAAGCATAGAAAAGCCTTTGAAATCCATTCGATTTAAAAGCTGCTGCTTTAACAGACTTCTACTGTAGAGCCATCTTCAGTGATTACATGACATGATGTTTAACAAAGATGGAGCAATTCAGTCTGTGATAATATCCATACAACCAGCTCTGGTGGGGTGAAGACTAAAAGGAATGAGAAGTTTCCCACTAGGAGCGTGTGTGTGTGTGTGTGTGTGTGTGTGTGTAAAATGAGGAAAGGCAAGAACCATAGAGAGGTGTTCATTTTCTAAGACATGAGGTTGAAATCTTTTGTGGCTAAAACATGTTGCATTAGAAATACTGAGCTGGGGGGAAAAAAGCATTTAAAACTAAAAGAACTCAAAACCACCATACTGTTTTTGCCAAAGTCACAACACCAGATAACTGCTAAAAATTGACCATTTGGTCAAAGGTAGGGGCCCCCGGAACAGAATCCCCTGTTTGCACATCTGCCCTTCAGGTTCTGTGTCTCCAAGTTACAGAAGAAGTTCTGCTCACACATGCTTGGTATTTCAGACTTCGACGTGACCTCCCTGAAATACCCCCTCACCAATGCCTCCAAAATATGGAACTGGAAACTGCTTCTGCTGTGTCAGTTCGAAGTTCACATGAGGTCAGAGGTCTTCAGAGAATGAAATGCTATCCTTTGGGCATGAAAAACCATTGTAAAGGAAATGATTTAGCAAACAAAAAATGAAGGATCTGCAATTTTTCAATCCAAAGTGGACTGATAAACATTTCAGTTCATCTTGTTTAAATAATGAACATGAGAAGCCTATTGTTTAGTATTTTTCATAAAAAAATCTAGCATTCTTGAGGTTTTTTTTTTTTTCTTTTTTTCTTTTGTCTTTTTTTTAAAGACTTCTTTTATACTCTGAATATTCATGGACCTTTCCAGGGCCTCAATAAAAAAAGAACCATGAAAAAAAAAAATCCTTGACATGAACCCCAAATAAAGCCGGGTAGCAATATTTTTAACTGAATTTTGAAACAAATCAAAATGGGTCTCTCCTCATAAAACTACCAGTGAATTGTGCAGTCAGAGCTGAAATCATATTTTTTCTAAAGTGTTGAATTAGAATAAATGAGTATATCAATGTATTCACTAAATTCATATTCTGATTACTGCAAGTTTCTAAGTTTCTCTCCATTTCACATTAAACATGGAAAGTTTCCATTAGTTGGTAACAAGAGTTTTAACATTTGCATATCTCTTAAAGGACACAAAGCAAGGAAGATGATGAAATTATGGAGGAGTGTCCCACCCAACGTCATATCCCATTTGTAGCTCTATCATTTTGGACAACAGAAAGGTCCTTGCACTGGACTCTGCCCACACGCTTCTGTGCAGTTACACGTGAGAAAAGGAGCTATAGTTTTTGTAATTAAGGGTCTCTGGGCAAATCCTGGGAGAAGAAGAAGAAGGAGCATTTGAGTGTAGCAGGGCAAGGGTCAAATTGTTTTGAGAAGAGTTTTAACCCTGAGCTGACCTCTTTTCCACCTCCGCTGACTTTGACCCTCTTAGTCCAGGAACAGGTGAGCAGAGGGGGTAAAGCTCTTTCCTCCAGAATGATCACCCATGTTTTAAACAGTGCTGTGGATGGGAAATGAAGAATCAGAAGAGTTGGAAGTCTTCATTCACCCTTTAAATAGTCTTGACAGCTGGGGCAACCCGATCTCACTAAGTCAGTATTCCCATCTGTAAAATGGGGGATAATAACACCTAGCCTACCCTCACAGAGCTATACAGAGAAACAAAAGGAGAGACTACACAATGAGAGATCATGATTATTGGCACTACGAGGTCACCGCCCCCCCCCCCCAAATCCAGCACCACCTACTTCAGGGCGCTGGAAGACCATATTAAATTTTATTTACTCTTTCGTGAATTAATTTCTCAGTCAGCTATGTAAAATAAATTCGTCTTTTTCCCGCCTTCATTATTGTCATTAAGCCTTTAAACTCCAAACAAATCATAATGCATCTATTTGGGAGCTCGATTTGGCTGTACCATGGGGTATGAATATTAATAGAAAGTCCATATGTTTGCAGTCTCTCTGTAAAATACAAAGAAAAGTGCTCTTAGCATTCTGTGTAAAACTCTATTGTTAAATACTTGTGGCAATCATTAAAATAACGGGTGCGGAGATGAAGGGCAGAGAGAGCTTTTAAACCAAGCATCTCCCCCTCTCCCGCTAACTAAATGAGAAAGACCAGGTGGGGAGGAGGAGGGAGACCAGCTAAAGTTTACGCACTCAGTTATATTCCTTTGGAAAGATGAGCAGATTTTCAGGATTTCAGGGGGCAGGATGGGGAAACCACCAGAGTCAGAATTTTTTTTTTTTTAAGATTTTATTTATTTATTTATGTATTTGACAGAGAGAGAGACAGCGAGAGAGGGAACACAAACAGGGGCAGTGGGAGAGGGAGAAGCAGGCTTCCTGTGGAGCAGGGAGCCCCATACGGGGCTCGATCCCAAGACCCTGGGATCATGATCTGAGCGGAAGGCAAATACTTAACGACTGAGCCACCCAGGCGCCCCAGAGTCAGATCTTTTTGTGTGTGGCCCCGTGATTTCGCGCATGCGCATTCCAATTCAAGAAATGCTATTCTAAGGTGAAAACATTTAGATCATGGGGTTTTCCCATTCTTCTGGATTTTCCAGGTCTCCGCTGGTTTCCAGCATACTTGATAATTAGGAGGTCATGGGATCAGGGGAAGTCAGAGCCGCAAGGGGCGTTGGAGACCCTCCAGCCCAACCTTTTCTTTCACATAGGATGGGCTGAGGCTCAGAGACTGGGGAGCAAGGCCTGGCTTAGGGAACAGAGACTCTGGAAAATCTAAAAGCAACGTCTTCCCTGTAAATGATGACAGGCAGCTTTGAAACTTGCTTGTCACTATCCTGGTTTTATTTTTTCCCCCAAGTCTCAGTAAGGGGAACCCTTCTGTGCCTTACGGCAGAACCCCCAGAAGCTGCTGCCTCCGAGCAGACACTCCCCTCCCCCCGGCCTGCAGGCTGGAAGGGAGCCTGGAGGTGACCTGGCAGCACCTTTGGAGGGGGCTGGGTTGCTGCTTCCCCACCGTAGCGAGTGCACACTTGGTTTGTTTAACGGGCCAGAGACTGACGACGGGTCCTGCAGCTCTAGCTTTTGCATTTGGGCAAGAAAAATGTCTTGGTAAAAAGAATAAGAACAGCAGCTTGATAATGAAAGGAACAAATGGGATCCGGTCAGTGGCGAGGTGCCCTTCCAGCCCCCAACCCACACACACCCCTGCACACATTTCTTGCTTCTCGGCGCTTGCCTGGCAGGCTGCCTGCAGTGCTGATTTCGAAATACCAACTGGGAAAGTTCCACGGGACTCTGTCATGTAGGCAAGCCCTCCAGTCCCCCTTTTGAAGCTGAGGGGAGCCAGAAAGAAACCGTGTTAAATTAGACAAGACAAGAGAGGAAGAGGCCCCCCTGGGCCTGCACTCCGGCCCCTGAGGTATGCGTCGCATCTGGCAGCCAGAGCACAGGAACTGCCCCGAGAGAGGCCCTGGGCAGCCCGCAGGCTTCCCGCCCCTTCACAGTTTCTCCCTTGCTCCTGCCCAAGCCACCAGAGTCTTCTGCAGCCTGGACGTGGGGGTCGTGCGGCTGCGGCTTCCTGTATGATTGAAAAGGAAGCTGGCCCCCTTCTCTACTTTTCTACAGAGGCCTGCTTGGAGGTAATCCTGGCCAGAAATGCACTACGGAACACAACGGATCACTTTGAATCCTTCCACCCTTGCTCAGTGCCTTAAGGCACACCCCCTTCTGTTTCCACACCCGCACACACTTTTTTGGAAAGATTGGAAGGAAATTCATGTGTACTCATAACTAAGAAGGGAGAGCACTTACAAGTGTGATGTCCCGTCTATTTTTTCTGCTTTACCTTCTATCTGATACTTTATGGGATAATTTGAGTTTTGTTTTCGTATTATAAAAAGCACATATTTGTGTGTATCAGAATCTCTTGATAAGTACTTGTGAAGCAAATTGTACATTTCCACTTGGATAGTTAGAAGTAAGGGGCCAGCATTTAGTATAACAAACATTTATTCGGCACCTACTATTTGCTAGCACCTGTGCTAGAACTCTGAGGCCACAGAGCTGAAAAGTCTACACCTGCTGATAGGCTTAGATTATTCTGTCTTCCAATCTCTGTGAGAGAACACAAAGAATTCTAATCAGTGTTTAATTCCCAAATGCTTTTTTTTTTTTTTAAAGGAGGAATGAGATTACCTGAGTACCTGTATAAACCTATACAAGTATTAAGGATCTGAACATGGAGAAAAGAAGAGCAAATCTACTTTACCCAACTATAAACCTTAAGCTTTGGCAATGCTCGGGTTTGAGAACTTGATATATATATATATATACATATATAGATATACATATACATATCTATATGTCTATATCCATAGCTATCTATCTATCTATCTATCTATCTATCTATCTATCTATATCTTAGAAACCTACTGTGAAATGTGGGACCAAGCTCTATTAGATATTTGATATATCCCAGGAAAGGAAGGGGATAAAAAAGAGAAACCAGATCTCCAAGTCATTTTGTGGGTAGGAAGACAGGGCTTGGATAGGGAATTAATGAGAAAACTCAAGAAAGCCGTCATGAGACCAAAATGGAAGGATAGATCGGTGATCTTCACAGTGGAGTGTAAAAAGAATAGTATAAGATCTTCTGTTTATATTTATGCTTGTTAAAACATAAAAAAGACATTAAATTTAAATAATGTTTAACAAATAGATTGGCAGTAGTACATTTGTGTACTATATTTGCATATATATGTATACATATCCAATTACGTGCTCAAACATTTATTATTAATAGGCTACATAAGCAAAAAATGTTAAGAGGCTACTGATGGATAAGAGGAAATAGGATAAAAGTTAAGGTCCAAAACAGCATGCTCCAGGGCGCCTGGGTGGCTCAGTCGGTTAAGCATCTGCCTTCGGCTCGGGTCGTGATCTCAGGGTCCCGGGATTGAGCGCTGCTTTGAGTTGGGCTCCCTGCTAAGGGGGGAGTGTGCTTCTCCCTCTGCCGCTCCCGCCACTCATTCTCTCAATCCCTCTCACTCTCTCAAATAAATAAATAAAAATATTAAAAAAAAAAAACCCAAAAACCAGCATGCTCCAAATTGTGAAGTGAGGATAGCCTAAGAGAGGAAGTATCAAAGTTAGTAGCTGGGAGAACAGAATCCAGTCACTGCAAAAAGGTGGTCACCGATCAATTCCTTCTTTCTCCATATACACAAGCTCTTCTACCGTTCAAGAGGTACTAGCCCATTTTTCCTCCTCTTGAATCAGGGCTTTGCGACTTTCCTTGACTAGTAGAATAGAGCATGGGTGACATTCTGGGATTTGTTTCCTGGCAGGTTCCACTTTATCCCTCTGCGAAAGCAGCCACAGTGTGTGGAGTCTGACCACCTGAGACGGAGCTGTGGGGCAGAGCAGGTTAGCCACACGGCGGGGAGAAGCCGCATGGAGAGGCACCGAGGTACCAGACCTACGTGAAGTCCCTTGGATCTTCTAACCCTGCTGGCTGCTAACTGAATGTAGTCCAGGAGAGCCAAGAGCCTTGCTCTTCCCTGAATTCCAAGCCCACAGAACTATGAAAAAAAGGTAATTATTGTTTAAGCCTCTACTTTTTTTTTTTTTTTTAAGATTTTATCTATTTATTTGAGAGAGAGAAAGAGAAGGAGCATGAGCAGGTCGAGTGTCAGAGGGAGAAGCAGACTCCTTGCTGAGCAGGGAGCCCGATGCGGGGCTCATCCCGGAACTCCAGGATCATGACCTGAGCCGAAGGCAGACGCTTAACCAACGGAGTCACCCAGGTGCCCCCACTAAGTTTTAGAGTATACTTTATTCCCCAGCAACAGATAATAAAAGTCAGGAATTAGTCCCGGGAACAAACACATATTTACCAACATTCCTCTTTTTATATGTTGCCACCTTAGATGGGAAAAGCAAAATTCTGATGGCAAGAGTATGCAGTCAGTGAAATCCTAGGGGTAGAACAATCCAGAAGACAATGGGACAGCCACAGCAAATGAACAAAGTATTTTTTTTTAAAGATTTTATTTATTTATTTGAGAGAGAGAGAGAGAATGCACAAGGGGAGGGGTCGTGGGGGGGTGGAGGGAGAGGGAGAAGTAGATTCCCAGCTTAGCATGGAGCCTAACTAGGGGCTTGGTCCCAGACCCGGGATCATGACCTGAGCGGAAGCAGAGGCTTAACCGACTGAGCCACCCAGGTGCCCCAACAAAATGTTGTTTTACAAATAATGCAATATATGTTAAGAAAGAAAAAAAGAAGAAGAAGAATGTAGCAGGAGGGGAAGAATGAAGGGGGGGAATCGGAGGGGGAGAAGAACCATGAGAGACGATGGACTCTGAAAAACAAACTGAGGGTTCTAGAGGGGAGGGGGGTGGGAGGATGGGTTAGCCTGGTGATGGGTATTGAGGAGGGCACGTTCTGCATGGAGCACTGGGTGTTATGCACAAACAATGAATCATGGAACACTATATCTAAAACCAATGATGTAATGTATGGGGATTAACATAACAATAAAAAAATTAAAAAAAAATATTGTTTTAAAAGAAAAAGTTGCAGCTGGGTACTTAAGGATTTGGATATTTTACAATAGTAAAATAAATAATTATTTTGCCTTTTCCTTTGGCAAAAGGCTTCTGCTTTCAATTTTTGGGGGTTTTTGTTTCTTGAGCTATATAGGCCAGCTTATCTGTTATGCACTTCCTTATTGTTATGGCTGGAAGCCTAGGAACTACATTTCCCAGCATCCCTTGCCAGTAGTTTCAAGACTTCCGCTGATGACCAGAGGTACAGGCATGAGATTTTGAAGGGAGAAGAGACATAGAAGCCATATTTTTTAAAAAAAATTTTTTATTGTTATGTTAATCACCATACATTACATCATTAGTTTTTGATGTAGTGTTCCATGATTCATTGTTTGTGCATAACACCCAGTGCTCCATGCAGAACGTGCCCTCTTTAATACCCATCACCAGGCCAACCCATCCTCCCACCCCCCTCCCCTCTAGAACCCTCAGTTTTTTTTTCAGAGTCCATCGTCTCTCATGGTTCGTCTCCCCCTCCGATTTCCCCCCTTCATTCTTCCCCTCCTGCTATCTTCTTCTTCTTTTTTTTTTCTTAACATATATTGCATTATTTCTTTCAGAGGTACAGATCTGAGATTCAACAGTCTTGCACAATTCACAGCGTTTACCAGAGCATATACCCTCCCCAATGTCTATCACCCAGTCACCCCATCCCTCCCACCCCACCCCCCAACTCCAGCAACCCTCAGTTTCTTTCCTGAGATTAAGAATTCCTCATATCAGTGAGGTCATATGATACATGTCTTTCTCTGTTTGACTTATTTCGCTCAGCATAATACCCTCCAGTTCCATCCACGTCGTTGCAAATGGCAAGATCTCATTCCTTTTGATGGCTGCATAATATTCCATTGTATATATATACCACATCTTCTTTATCCATTCATCCGTCGATGGACATCTTGGCTCCTTCCACAGTTTGGCTATTGTGGACATTGTTGCTATAAACATCGGGGTGCACGTACCCCTTCGGATCCCTACATTTGTATCTTTGGGGTAAATACCCAGCAGTGCAATTGCTGGATTGTATGGTAGCTCTATTTTCAACTTTTTGAGGAACCTCCATACTGTTTTCCAGAGTGGCTGCACCAGCTTGCATTCCCACCAACAGTGTAGGAGGGTTCCCCTTTCTCCGCATCCCCGCCAACATCTGTCATTTCCTGACTTATTAATTTTAGCCATTCTGACTGGTGTGAGGTGGTATCTCATTGAGGTTTTAATTTGGATTTCCCTGATGCCGAGCGATGTTGAGCACTTTTTCATGTGTCTGTTGGCCATTTGGATGTCTTCTTTGGAAAAATGTCTGTTCATGTCTTCTGCCCATTTCTTGATTGGATTCTTTGTTCTTTGGGTGTTGAGTTTGATAAGTTCTTTATAGATTTTGGATACTAGCCCTTTATCTGATATGTCATTTGCAAATATCTTCTCCCATTCTGTGACATAGAAGCCATATTATTGCTCTTCTGCCAGAAGTGGACAGGTGTGTGGGTGTCAGCAGATATCAGAGTTTGCATAGAATCCCAGACATTCCCCTGTGAATCATCCACCTCAGAGCTGGAAGCAGATGACACCACTACTAGCAGTTTCCTCTAGTCCCTGAAACTTCCTGTCTCTTAAAGCTAGCAGCATATTTGGAAAGCTTGTGGCTTTCCCTAACTCCTTCAGCCCTCCTGGGAGTTCTGTATGCATCCAGTTCCCTGTATTAAATTTTTTTTCCTGCCTGAAATACCTAGAATGGTTTCTGTTTTTCTTTAGTAAATCCTATTATGTAAATCAAAATCTCGTTTTATAATGAAAATCAAAATAAAGTAGAATTTCTCTTTATATAATTTTCTATTTTTTCCCTAAATAGCTACAGATTTCTTTCGTAAAATTTTGAACTCAAACCCGTTTACGTAACAGCATGAAGTGAAACAAATATGGAAGATTGTCAAATGGCAAGAAGTAATAGAAGGTGTAGTTGGGGTTCTAGGGGTGGGGGAAGTAAGCAATTTTTTTTTCCCAATTAAAGTTTTAGAGGTAGGGTCATGGTCACCAGATTTAGCAAATGACAGAACATCTAGTTAATTAGAATTTTAGATAAACATTGTGGTAGGCAGAATAATTTCCACCCCCAAATAAATTCATCTCCTAATCCTTGGAACCCATGAATGTGTTACATGGCAAAAGGACTTTCAGATGTGATTAAGCGTAGGAGCCTGGAAAGAGAACTTGTCTCCATCATGCAGCTGGGCCCAATTAATCAGAGTCCTTAAAATTGGAGAACCTCTGCCAACTGCACTCAGAGGGCGGTATGACTAAGGAAGAATGGAGAGGTGCAATGTTGCTGCCTTTCAAGATGGAGGAAGAAGATGGCGTGCCAAGGAATGTGGGTGGGCCTCAGGAGCTGGAAAAGGTAAGAAAGTGGATTGTTCCCTAGAGCCTCTGGCAGGAATGCAGTCCTGCTGATACAGATTTTATCCCAGTGCTGACCTCTGTAACTGTAAGATAATAAATTTGTGTTGTTTTAATCCACTCACTGTGATGATTTGCTACAGCAGCAATAGAAAATTGATACCAACAACAGGTCGTTTTTTAGTGTAAGTATGGCCTTGAAATGATTAAGACATGCTTATATTAAAACGGGGAGGTTTTTTTGAAATTAAAATTTAACTGTGAGTCTTTGTATCTTACCTGGCAACCGTATTTATAAGAAGGTGGGGTTCCAGAGCCCGTTCACAATATCAATCTTTGGCACATATGTCAATTTTTGGCACTTACTATGTGCCAGACACTTAAAATAAGCGAGTTACCTCTTCTGTTTTCATCTGATCATTGCAAGTCTTTGGTGTAGGTATCACTGTGGCTATTTTTAAATGAGGTAACTGAGTCTACACAGAATTAAACAATTTGCTTAATGCAAGTTTTAGGTTGTGAGGAGCTGGGGTGGGGTTTGGCAGGCCTACGTGACCCCAGAACCCTTTAGGCTAAGCTAACTCCGTCTGCTTTGCTAGGCTGTGACTCCATTTTTCATCTTGCTGTCATGGCTAGAGCTCCCAAAACCAGCCTCTGCTATCTCTTCCACATCCTCCCACCCACTCCTTCCTGCAGCCTGGGAATCTGACTTCTGCTGCCACCTCTTCTGTACCATCGAAACTGCCTTCTCAAAGGTCACTGATAACCTTTGATCAGCCACCACTTCGAAGTCCTCCTTCTCTTTGCCATCTGTGCACCATGTGACCTCGCTGTGTTCCCCTCCATCTCCCAAGCATGCCTCCTCTACCCCCACCCCCCCACCAAGCTTTTATGTTACAATATTGTAGCGCCTTCTGCCACTCTGATTTTACTTTCTAGTGATGGCTATTGTTACGTGTCAGCTTGACTAGACTAAAGGATGCCCAGATATCTGGTAAGCCATGGTTTCTAGGTGTGTCTGGGAGGATATTTCTGGAAGAGAGGAGCGTTTGAATCTGTAGACTGAGGAGAGAAGATAGCCCTCACTAATGCAGGTGGGCATCGGCCAATCTGTTGGGGGCCTGAGTAGAACAAAAAGATAGAGGAAAGGTGAATTTGCTCTCCGTTTGGGCCAGGATATCTGTCATCTTCTGCTCTTGGACGTTGGCTCTTCTGGTGCTCAGGCCTTTGGGCTTGGACTGGAACTATACCACCAGCTTTCCAGAACCTCCAGCTTGCGGTCAGCAGGTCATGGACTTCTCAGGCTCTATAATTGTGTGAGCCAATCCTTCATAATAAATCTGTATACCTGTATATATCCTATTGGTTCGATTTGTCTAGAGAACCTGATGAATATACTTCCGTTTCCTTACTCTTCTCTCCCTTTACGATGGTATGGGAGAGGCTTGGTTCTGTTCTCCCTCCCGTCCATTTTTTTTTTTCCTATTCAAAACTCCCTTGGAAATTTCACTCTCACGGCTTCAACCTCCACCTCTAATGATCATTCCTAAATCCTGTCTCCAGCCCTGCTTTCTCCCCAGTTCTCACTGCACACTTGTACAAGTACCTGCTGCCCAAGCCCACCCCCCTCATGGTCCGCCTGCCCTCCTTCCCCAGTCTGTGAAAGGCATGGGTACTCTGCGCACACAGGTTCTAAAGCTGATGCATTTTTGATTCGTGCCTCTTTCCCCCAATGAGGTAGCTGAATAGTCAATATATCGCAGGTGTTTTGTTCTTCACCGTATCTTCAGCATTTCTTTCTTCCTCTCTGTAGCCTGGTTCCTGCTCCAGGTCTTGGATACTGCCTACTCTTTGCCTCAGAGGCCCTCGACTTTGCAGCCCTATCTGGGCCCCACCCTTGATTTCAGTGGTTCTGGGACAAGGCCCAGAGAGCAAACTTGGGTAAATCTTGCCCAGGTATTTTCGTTTTCTATGGCTGCTGTAACAAACCACCACAAACTTAGTGGTTTAAAAGAACACAAGTATAGTCTCCTATAATTCTGGATGCCAGAAGTCTAAAATGAGTTTCACTGGGCCAAATTTAAGTTGTCTCTCCCTCTGGAAGCACTAGGGGAGAATCTCTTTCCTTGGCTTTTCCATCTTCTAGAAGCCGTTCCATTCCTTCATAAGTGGTCACATCATGTGGTCTATTCTTGCCCTGCCTCAGTTGTCACATTGCCTTTTTCTTCTTCTGTAAGTCCCATTTCCCTCCCCTCTCTCCCACAGGGATACTGGTGATTACAGTTAGGGTCCACCTACATAAGCCAGGATAATCTCCCCATGTCAAGACCCTAAAGTAAGTCAGCAAAGTCTTTTTGCCTTGTGACGTAACATCACAGGTTTCAAGGATGAAGCTGTGGATATCCTTGGGGTCGGTCGGTTGGTCTGTCAGTCCGTCCATTTGTCTGTCGGTCAGTCCGTCAATCACACCAGGTGATTCTAATTTGCAGTCAAGCTTAAGAACCACTTTTAGAACTGACCAACTTTCTTCCAGACTTCTTTCTCTAATCAGTCTTGTTCACCGTTCTCCTAATACACCATCCCTATTATCACATGGCCCCTGATGAAATGCCACCAAACTCCCCTGCCTTTAGAATACACCCCAAATTCCTTAGTGGAGAATGCAGCCCAGTACGCACAGACCTGAAGACTCCTCACCTGAGCAGGCTGTTCTACCATTCCTCTACACGAACGTTTTGCTTTAGGTAAACTGCTTTTCTCAGACGACGCCTGGCATTCTGATTGGCTTAGTTATTTTGTTTTTGCTGTTTCGCTCGCATGTAAGTCTTGCCTCATCCTCCTGGGCTTACTCCAATTTTACCCATGTGGCAAGCTGTGTTCTTTTCCACAGTCTTCCGTAAGAGAGGACTACAGCCTGGGTGGCTTAAAAAGTGATCTAGAAATGCATCGTCTCACTTTTCTGGAAGTTAGAAGTCCAAAATCAAGGTGTGAGCAGGGTTGTGTCCTTCTGAAAGCTGTGAGGGACATGTCTGTTTGAGGCCTCTCTCTGTGGCTTGTAGAGGGACATCTTTTTGTGTCTCTCCATATTGTCTTCTCTCTCTGCATGCGTCTCTGCAAATTTGTCCTTAAAAGAATACTAGTCCTGGTAAATTCGGACCCGTACTAATGACCTCGTTTTAATTTAATTACCTATATAAAGACCCTCTCTCCAAATAAGAGCACATTCTGAGGCACTGGGGGGTTAGGATTTTAACATAGGAATTTTTGGAGGGGGACACAATTCAGCCTACAACATAGGCTATCACAGTCCTATTTGGTTCCTGATGTCTTTAGCCTCCTTTGTGACTTAGGCAAAAGGTCCCTCCTCCGTCTCAGTAATACAATAGTTTTTGTCCATGCATTTGGAAAAATAACAACTAAACCTTGAATGTGTCTTCTCAATTGTCTTTAAACACTTTACTTTGTGTGTGTGTGTGTATGTGTGTGTGTCCGTGTGTCCGTCCTTTCCAGACAGAACACGAGCTCTTCAAAGACAGCCATTGTGTCTTATTGATCTCATTATTACACTCAGAACACCTATGATAGGTACTCAATAAATATTTGGTGATTTCATTTCAGAAAATTTAAGAGTGTTTAGTTTGGGGTGGGGAGTGAGCGGAGATTATTTCAGTAACGGGAAATGATCTAATATTGTTGTATCCTTGAATGAAGGATCTCATCAGTACATTGGTTGGAGAGAATCTAAGAGCATGCTTTCAGGTGGTGTGGTGCTTAAAAGCCAGGAGCTGACCAAAGGGAAAGAGGGGGAGAGAGACAGAAGAAAAGCAAGTCTCTTGATACTCAAACTAATTAATCTAAAAACTGGGTGAGTCAAGGTTAACAGCATTTTGCATCATCAGCATCATCCATACCGCTCCCCCCACCAGTCCTCAGGCTGCAGTGATAGGATGGTGCTTTGGAGGACTTATCAAGCTGACGCAGGCAGCCTGAGTCGGGCGTCTGGCCAGTCCTTCTCTGGGTGCCCTTGC
Organism: Phoca vitulina; assembly: GCF_004348235.1. Classification (NCBI taxonomy): domain Eukaryota; kingdom Metazoa; phylum Chordata; class Mammalia; order Carnivora; family Phocidae; genus Phoca; species Phoca vitulina. The sequence continues at coordinate 56,486,131 of NW_022589709.1, forward strand.
ACTTCTGTCTACTTGTTCTAGTTACTATTCTGCCCACCAGGCAGAGAACCTCTGGTCACTTTCACCGAAGCGCTGTCCAAATGACTGAGTGGGAGACTGTCAGGTTGAGAAATGCAGAGGGCTGTCTATGTAGGAGGTATTTATCTTCTTAGTCCGAGTGTCTGCAGAACTGCAACAGGGGAAGCCGCCACATCAAAAGGAGTCACTGGAGCACACGAATGTGTCATTCCTTCTGAGAGGAATATGTCTGAGCCCTATTAAGAAAATGAGGAAGCAGAGACCCGAACCAACTGTTAAAAATAAACCCCTTTCCCTCGAAATAGTGTGGCACTGAAAAACCTGCATCTTTGCTGGACGATCCGGGCACTTTCCTGGTCTCTGCTGCCCCCGCCCCGTTCTCCAGAGGGGCCCCGTGCCTTTGCACATCTCTCAGACATTGCTGGGCTCCAGTTCCTGCGGCTCTAGTCCCGGCTGGTTTTCGTGTAATCCCGCCCGGGACACACCAGCTGTCCCCTCCGGGTGTTGATGCTGGGGCAGACGGGAGCCTGTTCAGTTTCACCCTGACTGCCGCCTCGGTGGGGGCTTTCCGTGGACTTTTTTTTTTTTTTTTAACTCTGCACCCCTGTACTTTTCAGTCCCTCTCGAGGGGAGCCTGGGCACCCAGCAATGGCTACCTCCTCTGCTGCAATTCCTGGGCGCTTCCCAAGTATGTGGGATGGCAAGCACTATCTGGGTCTCCTTCCTTCTTGCTGCAGCTGCCACACTTGGAGAAGGAAGGGGACTCTTGAGGCATCCGATGCTTGCTTGAGTGGGCTGCCCTTCCCTCTCAGAACTCTGAGCGTGGAGTGTAGGGCCGGGCTGGTCCCCATGGCCTCCAGCGTGACTGGAGCAGCTGGGGATTATTTTTGCAGTGGGGGCGTTAGAGAACAAGAGTGCAGTTGCGCAGGGCTGTCCTCCACGTGGGACTGTGCAGGGTGTGGGGGGGGCGGGGGGTCACAGGTTAGAGCCGGCTGCGTCAGCTTCACGGAGCGGGAGCTGAGCTGGTGTCAGCCTAGCCCACATACCTTCTCAAAGTCCCTTCCGTCTAGTCTTCCTTTCCAACCTCTGAGCTTAGGACCAAGAGGCCACGGGTCTGGATTACCTCATTTTAGCCCACCAAGCTGTTCAAACAGCTCTTGACATTTGACTCACCCTCACCCTATCCTGTGTGGACTTGGGACTGATCCTCTATTTTGTATGGAAATGGTCACCCTCACTTTAATAGACATCTGTTCAAAATTCTTTATTGTTCTTGGTAGATTTAATGCCTTTTCCTGTATTCTCCTATATCTTTGTGCTCTCTCAGTGCCGTCAGATGGGGACTTAGCAATTTGCTTCATACCAAATCGCATCCTGTAACTTGAGGTTTGTGTACAAGCAACAGAAAAATCCCAAATTATAGAAACTCAGGAGCTCCAGAAACATGCATGGATTTCTCTCATGTGAAAGAGTAGAATAAAATTGTGTAGGGCTGGTAGCATGGCTCTGCTCCAGGAAATCCTTAGAAAACAGTCCACTGGGCTTTTTTCTGGACAGTGTGACCTCCTCTTCATGGTCCAAGGTGGTATCTTCCCAGACAGCAGGAAGAAGTGATGAGAGAGGCAAAGGGCGTGTGTCGGCCAACTCTCCCTCAAGGTTCCCAGGAGCTGCTCTCTGACATTTTGGATTACTTCCCATTGGCCAGACCTTCCTCACAGGACCATGCTCAGCTGCAAGGGAGGCTGGGTAACATGGCGTCTATTTAGAGCAGCCACGTGCGTGTTAAAAATTGCAATACTAGAAAAGAAGGTGAGAATGGATAGTAGAGAATAACTAGCAGCCTCAGCTGTAAGAATCTATTCTAAAAATAGATTGTGGGGGGGGGGCGGTGTTCTTGGTAAAAAGAAAAAGTACACATTTCTACAAAGTAAACCAAATGATTTGTCCTCGGAGGGCACATCATTACCTACCCTGGTATATGTACAAACACACCAATTTATATAGGTCAGGACTTACATACATAATATATTTTAAGTCAAGTAGACAGAGTTATATATTGGGAACATTTTTAAGCTATTACTGTAAATAGTGATGACTTGTTCTGGAATGTTTTCCCCAATATTGCAATAATTCTCTGAGCTATTATGTTGGTCTGTGATCTTAAGCAACTCAGCCAGCCACTCAGATGGTGAAATCTCTGAAAGCTCTCTGGGGTCCCAGTTGCCAGAATTATTTCAACTTAGTGCTAGGAAACAGTATCCCATGGCTGTCACGTCTACATATTTTGTTATAGAGAAGCAGGATGCCGGGGGAGACGGTGACACTTGAGTTAAAGCAAGGTGTGGGGAAGGTGTATATATGTTTATGGGGGGGATGTATATAGGCTGGACATTTGTGGGGAAAGGCATGGAATGCCAGGTGAAATAAGGTGCTTAATTAAGAATTTTGAGTGCCCCGGTGGACAAACCTATCCCTTGCATGACCGTGGCCCTCTAACAGAACTTAAAATAATCTCTTGGGTTTTTAGGTGAACTTTTTAAAGAGGACAAAATATTTTTGCTTAATTTTATTGTTATTGTCTCATTTCTCTATGACATGAAGGATTCCCCCCTCCCCAAGAGACAGTAAAATTCCATGAGGGAGCAGCCTTTACCTTGATAAACTTGAAAATAGTCTTTGAATGTTGGGTCTGCAGATACAAACTTTTTAAGTTATTGTTTCTTAAAGGAACTACATTTTTAACTTTCTAGTTTGTGTTCTCTAAGGGAGAAAGGTAAATCTAAATCAGGAGCACTTTTGAGCAAAAAAATCTTTTTACCTTCAGTTAGCAGCTGCCTGAATATAACTCCTCCTTCCCCAGTCCCACTGTACAAGTGAGTTCTCTGCTCTCACTCTCTGTCCTCTGAGGTGTAGGATTTCTGTGATGGTTTTTGTTTTGTGTGTTGACACATGTTACTATAAACCATTCTGGACATTGAACAGTCACCTTGCAATTGCGTGCTGCTACTCAGTTTCCATGCCTGAATTGGCATTTGTGTTTGCCGAAATTGCAGACTCTCAGCCAATGGCAGCCAAGACAGGCCTAGCTCCACAAGGCCTCAGTCATAGCAGTCACCGCCATGATGGTGCTCTGAGCAAGCACGGTGGTGGGTGCGCTTCTTTACAGTCATGCAGATGGAGCAGTTCATAGGAGGCAGAATGGGGAGTTATAAAAATGCAGGCAAAACTTTTTATTAAATGAATAATTTTTAAAGATTTTATTTATTTATTTGTCAGATAGAGAGAGGGAGGGAGAGAGAGGGAGAAAGCATGAGCGAGGGGGAGCAGCAGAGGGAGAGGGAGAAGTAGACTCCCTGCTGAGCAGGGAGCCCAACGTGGGGCTGGATCCCAGGACCCTGAGATCATGACCTGAGCTTAAGGCAGATGCTTAACCTACTGAGCCACCCCAGCTCCCCTTATTAAATGAAATTTAATGTTTTTTCCCCAGTATTGCATTTGTATACACAGTTTTATTTTTTTATTTTTTTTAGAAGGATTTTATTTATTTGAGAGAGAGAGAGAGTGACAGAGAAAGAGAGAATGAGCATGGAGAGCAGCAGAGGCAGAGGGAGAAGCAGGCTCCCCACTGAGCAGAGAGCAGGATGTGGGGCTGAATCCCAGGACCCCAGGATCATGACCTGAGCCGAAGGCAGATGCTTAACCGACTGAGCCACCCAGGCACCCCATGGGTACACAGTTTTGAATGGCTCATCAGCCTAATAAATTGATGACTAAAAACTAAATTGTTAAACAAACAAAAATTAAAAATAATGACTCAACAGCTTTCAGAAGTAAAAGATCCAAGTTTAAAAAAAAAAGTCATTAAGCATGCACATGCATCTTTATATTATTAGATCTAATAGGGATGATTTCATTTGAGCAAAACCAAAATCTTCCATTTCATTAAATTATAAAAATGTATAAATTTAAATTTGTAAAAATTAAATGATTTACATTTCTTTGGATTTTGGGATAATATTACAGCTATATACATCTGTTAAGTATTTCTTTCTATAATTAAGTATAATAATATTTCTTAGCACTAATAATTTTGAGAATTTTTTTCCTCTAACAAGAGGCAGAAAGTTTGCAGAAAAACCAGGAAGCTAATTTGTAGTGTCTACCCTTGTCCACATTTCTGCACCATCTCTCGCCTGTACTTCCAGGCTCACTTGCCCTTTCCCCATCGGTCAGGAGCACCACAGGTGGACCCTCAGTTGAAGCACTCAGTTACCCTGTCTGCCTAGGAGGCTGACACACTTTTACCCTAATGAGTATTAGTGAAATGTCAGAAGGTTAGTCTAATAAACAAGATACAACAAGTGAAGAATAGAAATTTGTATTCAATACTAAAAAGCAGAGATGATAGGGAGCATTAGCTGGCTGAGGGCCGAACCTGCAGAGCTATTAGTTAATGAATTGACTTAGAACTGTCATTGTAGGAAGTGAGGTATAAGGAGGGTCCTTCTGCAAATTTGTGACAATCAAATTTAACATGGCCCATTATAACCAAGTCCTTCCTAAGGCTCGTAAATTGAATTTGTTATCCAGTTGGATATATTTTTATATCAGATGGCTTTTTCTTTTCTTGGACTTTTATGAGTCCATCAGCCTCATTCTCATTTTCTGGGTCCATCCATCCCCACCTCCATTGTCCACAAAGCCCATCGCTCCTATGTGTGTGCACTCAGATACACACACACACACACACACACACGGAGCCCTTGGGGGAAGGAAGGGATTGATAAAGTAGATAAAATACCAGAAACAATAACAAGAAGCAAAGTAAAAACTGGAGGCAGAATGAGTGTAAAAAAAATGGAATGCATCAAGTAGAAATATTTAAATATTGCTGATTTTAGTTTATGAATTTGTATTTGCCCTTCTGAGCACAGATGTGATTATTGAGCAACATTTTGTTCTCGCTCACCTTATTTCATCCTCCCATAATATAACCTTCAGCCAACCACTGGAATGCCTAACCTGTCTCTTTTACTGGAGGAGATCTTGAGTCTTATAGGTTATACACTGCAGAGCCAACATGAAAGGACACTATTGTTTTTTTTTCCCCCCAATCTCTCATGAAGTTGTTAGACCCTTACACTGGGAGGCTGATTTATGTCTGTTCACTGGGGAGGGATGCTTAGTGGACAAAGACAAGGAGAATAAACAGAATTTGGCCTGTGATTTGGTACTGTTTGAGTTTTGTAGTCAGGAAAACAGAATGTTCATTTGTGTACCTTCAAAGACATTCTCAAGACATATCATCCCATAAATTTCCACGTGAGTAATTTGTATTCTCAAAAGCCCTCTGAGGAGTGATCTACAGAGTAACCTTCAGGGATGTTCAGGCAACCAAGAACAGGCTGGATTCTTCAGAGGGCACATGGCTTCCTCAGTACTTAATCAGTCTGTCAGGAGATGGGCAAAACCTCCCCTGTTAAGTTGGCTCTTCTGTGTAACTTGACTTTGTCTCTCCCTTTCGGTGTTCTAAGGTTACCTTTGAAGCAAAAATAAGAATGATTTGTAAAAGTTTTTCAGGCTTCATATATGTTTTCTTTAGAGGCCAAATGGGAAGGTATATAAGTGAGATACTAGGAAATCTAAACCTAAGGAGCTCCAACTAACTTTTGCTGTAGTTGTAATTCAGTAAGTTGATCTACTTTACCATAGAGAAGAAGAAAGGTGACTCATTAGACCTCTGTAAGGATCAGCTGTAAAATGAAGCTATATCAACCTCAAAAAGCCTGAGATTATGTAAGCAAATGACTTACTATGTATTAGCACATACGTGCTAATGGCTGTTATGAATATAGGTTTATCAGGTAGTATGGCTTCTTTAGTTATTTAAGAAAACAACCATTTAGCTTAGTTAGGCTGGGCTCAGCTGGATAGTTCTTCTAGTTTTAGCTGGGCACACTTATGAACCTGGTGTGAGTGACAAATCATCTAGGTGTTTCAGCTTCTGGGATGTGGCTGGCTGTTGATTGGGACAGTGGCACCAGTGGTCCATATGTTTCCCATCCTCAAAAAAGCCAGCCTGGGCTTATTCATGTGGTGATCTCAAAGATCCAAGAAGAAGAAAAGCTTTCAAGGCCTCAAGGCTTGAGTTCGGAGCTGGCCTACTATCGTTTTTGCCGTATTCTCTTGGCTAAAGTAAGTCACAAAAGTAGCTCAGATTTAAGGCATGGGAAAACAAGATTCCACCTCCTTCTGGGAGGAGTGAAGGCATATGGCAAAGGCCATGGATAAAAGGAAGCTGAAAATGTATGGATGTTTTTGTAGTCTGCCACAGTAAGTATATATGGTATAATTTATTCTTTATACTTAGCTTAATTTCACAATGATTTTGAGGTGGCTTATTTAAAAAATTGATATGGTGATATAGTAACATGTACATAAAAATTTAAAAGTAAGAGACTTAATATACATGAAAACAGGAGGCCAAATCCAAGATTTTTACATTAAAGAACACACTATTGTGAACAGTGAGGTTGTCTTCATAGAGCATTCAAACCATTGAGGAAACAGGTTTTGGTTGAAAACCTATTAAATAAAATGGTGACATAAGTTACTAGTAATGGAACCCTTGAACTTGTACAGTGTATATTAGAGCTGATTCAAGAGCTAAGGGATTTGTGATATAATTGTCTGTGTCCTTCTCTTGAACAATTGATTGCTGCTATTCAAGGACCTCATGAGAGGCTTCGTGAGGCAGAAGAGAGGGCTTCCGAGTTTTGAAGACCATCCTGATTGACAAACTGGGGGTTTAATCCAGTTCTGTGTGGGCTTTCTTAACTTTCTTAACAGTTTTGTCAAATTGGGGCTAATGATGCTTATGGGACAGAATCTGTTAAGTCATGTGAAAAAGATGTTAGAGATGTCAGAAATGTCACTTTTCTCTGATTCTTTATTTTATCTTGTCTCCCAGAAAACCTGCATAACTGCTTTTTAAGAGAGGGATGGTTTTTTCTTGGTCTCATTCACAGGTACATCCAAAAATAGAGAATATTCATGAAACGTACAGGAATTGGTGAACATTCTGAATCTTGACCCCATATAAAATTTCCAAAAAGAGTTTCTGGAACCAAAGCAATGGCCTACCCAGTATACTGAGGGGAATTTTCCATGCCTTGAAGACTCCAATCTGCTCAGCTCTCCAGTTTCCAAACCCCGAGGGCATTGGGAACATTTTATAGCATAGCAGTTCTCTTGAGAGTGTGTGGGGGTTCCTTTCACTCAAGCAAATTTGTGGCCTCCTGAAGCTACATCATTTGCTTCTTTCTCCGTGAACAGAGGAGGGGATCACGTGGCTAGAAAGACCTCTGTGACTTGACTGAGACATTTCATTTGTATTTCTTATGCTCCTCCTATGTGTTTTCTTGGCTCAGGGTAATGTGAATAAGATAGACAAAGTTCCTGCTCTTAACCCTGGTTTCCATCTTACAGAAACCAAGGGGCAAAGAGATAATAATGTACAAGATGAGTTCAGAAGATGATAAATGGTATTTTTTAAAAAGCGCGATGTTGTGATAGGGCAAGTAGTGGGGACAGAGGAGGGCACTGTTTCCATCTAGTGCCGTGGAAGACCTTACTGGCAAACAGGACTTGTCTGAACTGAGATGGCAACTCAAAAGGAGTCCTCCAGGTAGATCTTTCCAGTTGGAGGGTCAATAAGTACGAAGACTCTGAAGCAAGAATAAGCTTGATGTATTTAAGGAACAGCAAAGGCAGTATGACTGGAAGTCTTGGGAGAGAGAATGAATGGAAGGAAGTAAAGCCAGAAAGACAGGCAGGAGTCAGACCATGGAGGTCTATGGAGACCCCCATAGATTTAGTAAGAAGCTGGGGTTTTCTTACCGAGGGGAAAATTATATATTAATGTATGTAATATAATACTAACATTTTCAAATATATAAATATAGTTTCAAATCTAAAGGTAGCTTTTTGGGTGTCACTTCCATTGGTGACATACTCTTTGGTTCAAAGCCACAGACGATATGAAAGTTAGGTCTGCTTCAATTAAATTTCTAGTATGTGTAGCCAACTCATATATGCTAGAAACGTTTTAAGTAAATTATTCCTTGAAATATACTGAGACGGAGGACCAGAGGACCTAAGTGGTCATAGTGAGTGTCTTTGCCATGGAGTGAATCCAGCATTAGTGGTGAAATCTGAGGATCCATGTGTACTTGGATGTGATCAGAGACTTCAGAAATGGTCCCTTTGCTCTCAGCCTCCTTTCCCTTCCATGATTTATTAGAAAATAAATACTTGGTAGTTTAAGAATCCTGAGTGGGTGATTTATGTTAGTGAGATTGTGTGCACATATCTGTGTCTTCTGTTAGACATCAGCTTGTAAATTTCTGAACTATTCAGGATTCATTTGCTAATTTTCTACTCACACCAGTAAGCTCTTCTATAGAAAAACTGCTCTTCTATAAAAATGTGTCCATGTAGGAATTATGGGGAAAAAAACTATAAAGTAATTTATCAGTTTTTAATGAGCATCTACTATGGGCATTGCACTAAGTGTTGGGGATAAACAAGGAACAAAAAATGCATAGCCTATTAATAGGGACCAGAAAGTGAACTGGCTTCTTTCTTTTTATTATGAAAAAAATGACAGTAAAATATAGCATATAATGAAAACTAAAACTCCTTCCTCAGAGATGACCATTTGCAATTGTTTTCTGGTATTTCTCCTACATATTTCCAAACGTATCTCTTTGTATAAATATTACTAAAGACACATTACGTATTTCTTTTTGTATTTTTTCACTTAATAGATCTTGAACATCTTTTTGTGGGAATACTGAGATGTAAACTCTTTTTAAATGGTCGTAACTGACAGAAATAAGAAACTCTTTTCTTATAGGTCCAAGGAGGCTACAATGGGAACATGTAGAAAGGCACATCCTCCCTGATTCTGAAGATCAGGAAAGAGTTCCCAACTGATACATGGACAGAGATCTGTGAGGTAAAAATGTTGGGCCGGGTGGGAGGCTGGGGAAGGGGGAAGCCAGCATGTTGGAGGAGACAGCACTCCAGATAGAAGAGACCTGGGCAAAGTTAGTGAACAGGGGTGAGGTTAGGGATGGAGAACAAGGCACTGAATGTAGTTCAATTCTCTGAAAATTATATATGTAATTTTAATTTTTTTATTATTTATTTATTTATATTTATTTTAAGTAATCTCTACATCCAACATGGGGCTGGAACATACAACCCTGAGTTGAAGAGTCACATGCTCTACCAACTGAGCCAGCCAGGTGCCCCTAATTTTTAAATGTGGGATAAAATTTATATTTGAAAATTTTTTTTAACTTTGATACAAATTGAAGATATTTATAATGTATGTCATACAAGGTGATTGAAACTGAGGTAATAACACACTTCTTAGTGAGCCCATGGTGTCCTATACGGATCACCACTTTACTTTCCTTGCGCTCTTGGAGAAGAAATGAGTGATGGCCAGAAGCATCAACGACTCGTTATTGGGGTGGAGCCAAACACTGCAGAGATCAAAGGCATTATCAAGTAGTTCAAGAGGCAAATATTATTGTGTAGTACTTTATGGCTTAACAAATATTTCCACTTACTCTTCACAGCATTTGTGAGAATCGGAAAAAAATTGAAAGTCCTAATTTGTAACTTTTGCCAATTTTCATGGTATAAATACTCCTACTGTGGCCAATTTCAAGCTAATAACATTTTAACAGCTGGCTCACAAATTCCTGAATATTTAACAATCGGGTCTCCAGCACACATCTATAAATAGTAGGTGGCACGCAGCTTCATTTTTTCCTCATTCCAAGTTTTACCTCTGAAGATACCTCTATCTTTGAGCCCTTGAATTCAGTTTGGTCACAAGGTGAAGTCTGCCCGTGGGTTCTGTTTGTTGATGAGGCCATTTCTTCAGCAAAGAAATTCAAAGATAGTCTGTATCTCTTTTATCCTTTAATTATTTAACACTTATTTATTAAGCACATGGTCACGGTTATAAATGAAATCTCAAAAAACTTACAAGGCAGCTATTATTATTATCTGTACAGATGGCAACAAAAAACAGAGTGATTTGTCCAGTGTCACCCAGTTGCTAAATGCAGACGCTGGGATTCGAACTCAGGCATTTGGCTTGAGTCTGTTCTCTTAACCAGTTCCTACTGCTTCTCCCATGTTCGCATCAGAAATACACCTGCAGCACATTAATATCTCAGCCCACCTCACCTAAGACATGAGGCCTGAGTCAAAAACTTACATGTTTAGTAACAGTTCATTTCGAAGTGAAATTGTAAGGGAGCAGCAGTGATGGGAAAAGAGGGGAAATCAGGACAGGGAATGCTGCCCATAGCCCCCGGGAAAGCTATTATGTGGTCTCAGAGGATGTCTTCAGAGAAGCCACACAAAGCTTCTGTATCTCTTGACAGTTCTATTCCACGGATGGAAAGAAAAATTCATCCCAAGGGATGTTAACTCACCTGTACTTTTTTGGGTTGTCCATAACGGGGGTGCCAATTGTGTCCTAGGACGTCTCCTGTCTTAGCAGCCACAGAAAATCCTGCGCATGAGGTTGGAGGGCTGTGGGGGAGGCTGTGGCAAGGTGCCATTGGGCCCTGCCTGTGAGTGGTTTGAAGGTCAGAGTAAGCGGCCACGGAAGCAGGCTCTTCAGTCAGTGGTGGTGGCCAAGGCAGCGGTGACCTGGCTCCATTAGCACAGGTGTTGATCCCGTATGGCCCAAACCGAGGGAAGTGGTCAGACTTGGGAGAGTGCCTAAACTAGAGGGGGGGCACTTACTTTCCAAACTTCTGATGACATTGAGTGGAAGGGTATCAGCCTATCCTATGCTTACGTATTACGGCATGGGGTAGACCAGTTGTGGACTCCTTCCACAATTCATCTTCGTGCCGCTGGTGACATAGGAGGGCTCACTGAGGGCATTATCCCTTCCGACAAAATCACCCAGACCCTTGTGACTGGTCAGGGAATAGCGGTAAACTGAAACTTGAGACCCAGGCCTAAGCCTCCTGAAGAAGTCAGAAATCAATTCAGGTTGTAAACATTTAAGTTATCCCCTAAAGCTACTTGTGACAATCCTAGGAGGTCATAAATAAAAGGATTAATTCAATCTCCCTCTATTATACTCTCATAATACTTCTGTTGTTCTTCATACGACACTTACATTTTACCACAGATGAACACTATTTGACCCAGAATCCTAGACTGTAAGTTCCTTGAAGGTGCATCTCTTTTTTTCGTCTTCATCAATCCTCTTATTGGTGCATGTAATCAACAACTCAGTATACGTCTGTTGACTTGAGTGCAGTGCTGTATCCAGAGCCAATTCCATGTAATATGCCGGGCTCGGTGCAAAATGAAAATGCAGAGTCCATGTTCAAAAAAGTTCTCACAAAATGGTCGACTGAATGGGTCTCACGCCCAAGAAGTCAACCCTGGCTTTATCTTAATTTTAGCAAGACATCTGTCGACTGTGGAAAAATAAGGCCTAGGTCAGTGGCACGGAAATGTTTTTGATCCCAAACATCATAAGAAGGACATTTACATTGTGACTCAGATTACACACATACCTATATATATCTGAGACAGAAGTTTTGTGCAATAATACTTAAAACTAATAGGAGAGGCCCTCTGATAACTTCTGTTGAACTTTAAAGCACGAACAACCCACTCGGTTGATTTCACAACCAGTATCAGTTGTGACCCTGTAGTTTGAGAAACACTGGGCTGGAGTGGGTTGACTAAAAGTCAGTAGTCTGACAGTGATGACAGTTTGTATTCTACAACTTAAAACTTTGCACTAAAGTAGATTATCCAGCTGGAGAATCTTGCTCAAAGACAATTCATTAAAGGAATGGTTGTAAAGTGGAGGCAAGTGTTTGGCGATGAACTGTGAGGTTCAGTACTCAGCCCTGCCTGGTTGAACGTTTTCATCCGTGGCTTGGATGAAACAGATTATAGTCCCATTCAACGCAGGGAGCGCAACTTTGGGGCTCCGCACTGTGCTTTGGCTGGGGTTGTGTGTGGTCTGCACAGGACCCATACACGTGAATCAGCGCAGGAAGATGAAGCTCTATGACAGATGCCACCACCCAGGGATATAGGAGCACATGGACAGGAAGAGTCCAGTCCTAGAGTGTGAGCCAGTCAGGCATAGTCTTGGGATCTTTGAGTACCATCCCCCAACATGTGAATTACAAATAAAATAAAAAATGGGGGGAAAGTAGATTTCACATGCTTTTACTCATCCCCAACACATAAAGACCAAAATGCCCAGTAAGTAAAATAATGTTCTAAAACAAGGGACACCTAACTTTTTGACAAATGATTTAAGAGGCTCAGAAAAGACTAAACTCTGAATCTCTCTTGATTTCTTTTTTTGCAACTGGGATTTACATAGAATTTTTTTTTTTTCCTGTTATGGCTCATTTTACGTGTCAACTTGACTGGGCCGTAGGGGTGCCTGGGTATTTGGTGAAACATTGTGGGCATGTGGCTGTGAGCGTGTTTCTGGATGAGTTTAACATGAGACTCTGCAGACTGAGTTAAACTGATTGCCCTTCTTAACGCCAATGGGCTACATCCAGTCATTTGAAGACCCAAATAGAACAAAAAGGCTGCCTCCTTCTAAGTGAGGGAGAATTTCTCCTGCCTGACTGCTTTCTAGCTGGGACATCAGATTTTTCCTGCCTTCTGACTCGAACTGAAACCTCTACTTCTCAAGCAAACCAGCCTTTGGACCAAACCCATACCATTGGTCCTTCTGGCTCTCATGTCTTCAGACTCGGACTAGAGCTACAACACCGGCTCTTCTGGTCTCCAGCTTAACCACTCACCCTGCAGGTCTGGGGACATGTCATCTTCCATAATCCATGAGCCAGTTCTTTAAAATAAATCTCTTCACCCACACACATGTCCTGTTGGTTCATTGTATTGGTTCTGTTTCTCTGGAGAACCCTAATAGATAGTTGTAAAAAATTTTTCAAGTTATTTTAATGTTCTTTTTATTATAAAAGCAATGTAACTTTAAGTGAAAAAGATATGCACAAAAGAAGGGCTGGAGAAGGAGGGGAGGGAAAGAGAAGGGAAGGAAGGAAGTAACAAAATCCATAATCCCACTAGTTTTAGTTAATCCCTGTTAGAACCTTGGTATATATACTTTCAGATCTGTGAATGTTTATACACATATATTTAGTATAGTGAAAATGGAATTATATACTTTTTTGAACAATTTTATTTTTTCAGATAATGATATATTTCAACCTGTTTCCATGTCAGTAAATTTCCATCCTCCACATCTTTTGTAGCCAAATAATATTCTAGAACTTACTACCCAACACTATATTAATATTTAGATTGTGTTCAATATTTTAACATAAATAATGTAAACATCTCTGCATCTATTCTTAGCATATATCCATTATCATTTCCTCAAGATAAATTCCTGTTGTGGAATTTCCAGGACATAGAAATGTACATTTTTAAAAAACTGCCCCCTTTTTTTGGGGGGGGGTGTAGGTAGGAATTGTCTTCCAGGAGGTGGGTCCCAATCTGTACTTCTGCCAACAAAGTCTGAGTGCCTAACGTGCTTTCTAAATGTGCACTGTTTGCAGAAAACACAAACTGAGAGAAGTCATATATTAATTAAAAAACAATAAAAATTTACAAAAATCTCAATGGTTGCAACTTTAAACAGCATGAGCATTGACAGAAATAATTAAGATCTTCATTTAAGGGGCACCTGGGTGGCTCAGATGGTTAAGTGTCTGCCTTCGGCTCGGGTCGTGATCCCGAGGTCCTGGGATCGAGCCCCACATTGGGCTCCCTGCTCAGCGGGGAACCTGCTTATCCCTCTGCCTCTCTCCCTGCTCATGCTCTCTCTTCTTCTGTCTGTATCTCTGTGTCTCAAATGAATAAATAAAAAAATCTTAAGAAAAAAAGCTCTTTCATTTAAGTTCATAAAATTTTTTTGTGTGTGTACCTATAACTGGCTGCGAAAAACCCGCACTGTTCTGATCATTTTTTGCTGCGTAACAAACCACCTCAAAACTTCGAGGCTTAGAACAGGGACCTCATTTATTTTGTTCAGAAATCTGGATCTGCAGTTTGGGCAGGCCTTGGTGCGGTCCCTTCATCCGTGCTCTACTTAGCATCAGCTAGTGTTGATGCTGGCTTTCGGTGGCTGGGACTCCAGGTGAGGCTGTCACCCAGAACGCCCACACGTGCCCTTCCCCTGGTTGACTGGTTTCCTCATGGCGCGATGGCTGGCTTCTAAGGGCAAAGGTCCTCACGTGGTCCAGGTGGGATATCTATTGCTATGATGACTTAGCCTTAGAAATCATCTCGTGTCCCTTCCTCCAGTCCCAGGCCCACCTGGATTCAAGGGAATGTAATCTCCCCCCCAATTCTCTATGGAGGGGAGTCAATATCCCATCCTAAGAATAAGAATGCAATATACTGGTGCAGCCATCTCTGGAACACACAATCTACTAATGAATGTTCTGTGAAGACGGTGTTTTAGCTTTAAGAACAGTGTCAATCAATTACAGATACTGCATGCCAAATACAGTCTGAAGTTCTATACTGTATGTGCCTGAGCATAAGAAGCATTTTTCCCTGTAATTATCCTGCAGGAAATAGGGGCTGGCCTCATATCTGAGTATCATCTATAATGGGGTATTTTATTTTGCACAACTAAGTACTGTTTGTGTAAGGTAGATAACCTGAAACAAATTCAGTGTTTGCTTGTTTGGAGATGGTTTTAAAGGTCATGTGCTAAGATCTGTGAGAGAGAAGTGAAGAAATTTTGAGATGTTTTAGTCATTCTGTGTATGTGACTTCACAGGCGAAGATTCTAGGTCATTGAAAATACGTATTTTATACATCACTTTAAAAAGTGAGACAGTAAGTTGTAGTTATACCCACAGAATAAAGGGGGGGGAACTACTCTGTTCAGAAATGGGCACCCGTGGCTTGGGATAAAATTTCCTGTGTCAGCATTATACGTTTGTCTCAACTTGGACAGAATTGAAAGTGATATTTTCCAGAAACTGTGTAAGATCATCAGAATTGGCTTAAATGATGATAAAGTCGGTGATATTAAAGGTGGATATATAAAGTTGGAGTAAAATAATTTCATGAAATATGAGTAAGGAAAAATACTTCTTCTAAATTAAGACTATTTTATACAATTTGTAGTTGAAAGAGTTGTTAAAAATTCATAAATTCCTAAACAGCTGACTATATCATCTCCATTGTTCTATAAATATTTGCTTCCTGTTTCCATATAGAGTT
This sequence comes from Phoca vitulina, assembly GCF_004348235.1. Lineage (NCBI taxonomy): Eukaryota > Metazoa > Chordata > Mammalia > Carnivora > Phocidae > Phoca > Phoca vitulina. Next base: position 56,501,500 of record NW_022589709.1, read on the forward strand.
TATATTTTCAAATTATTTTTAGAACAGTATTAAAATAAATGAATTTCTGAAGTATTCTCATTTTTAGTTTGTTAGGGTTATTTTTCTTTTCTTGACTCTGTTCAGTTAGTCAAGTGATTTAAAATATTCCAAATAGATTAAGATCAACCAAATCTGTGTTTAAACTAACATCATGATCTCTTTGTTCCAGTGCCTGGGATGTACTGGGCCCCTTGGTGAACGTTCCTTGAAGTGAATGGATCTCTTAGCTCCTCTCTGCCATTTTGTAATTAGTCTGTAAGGGCAGGGGAGGAAGGGAAATAAGACCCAGCAACCCCTTCTGAGTGCTTGCTCCACAGGGATCCCCTGCCCACTACCCCCACCATGCTCACACATGCAAAAATTTAAAATGCAGGAGGAGGAGGGATGCCAAAGAAAGTCACTCTTAACATTTTGAATGTGACCTGCCATAGGAAAAAGAGGACAGAGAGCATAAATATTATGACAACTGTTTGGGGCTTGGCCAAACTCTGTGCCAGGTCATCCCTTGCCTGGAGGAATACTCTGAGGGACGAGGTCACACAGGCCAATCCAAGGAACACATTATGCCACTTCTTGATTGTGCTTTTTGAGTGACAGAATCTCAGGGCCACAGGAGGTAGCCCAGCTCTTGAGGGCAGTGTGCTGTAGGATTAAGCTTGTGTTTGAATTACCCAACTGACAAGAGTCTCATTTCTTGGACTTGGGGGGCCAAGGCTGTGGGACCAGTGTTGCCCGTGGCATGCTGCTGCTGTAGGGGTGACGGGTGAGCACTGAACTGGAGGCCCATCTAACAAATGATACCGATGCTGAATGTGGAGGACACCCCAGAGTCGGAAATGTTAGAAACTTTCCAGAATTTTCTTTTAATCCATGCATGGAACCTCTTGATTTCTATTTAGTATTCACTCCGTGATGGCTCCTCCTCCTGTATCTTTTTCCTGCAAATTGCAGCTTTAAAAAAATCTCTTTTTGTCTGGATATCAGATGGATTTGAGGACATGTGAGCTTAGGAAAATGAAAGCTCTTTTTCTGAATGGCAGAATCGATACTGATTTCTACTGCAGATTGGTCAACTGTATAGGCTTGGTAATGTAATGTACATGTTAAGAAATAGTGTTTCATAGAGCATTTTTTGAGATGTTCCCTCTAGTTAGAAAAAAGGACCTGGTAAAAGTAGAGTAAGTCTTAAGCAAGGTTTTTGGTGGAGAGAGAAGTCTTTGATGTGGTTGCTGATGCTTTGGCCATGGTACTACCACTGGGGTAGCTCCTGAAGGTGTTGATTAGCAACTTATTCTTGGGATGATCTATGTCTTGATTTTTTTAAAGATATAAAGCATTATATAACAAAATGATACGTGCAAGGAGAAAGTTAGCAATCCTATTGGTGATACCGCCATACTGCTTCACAAAGTGTGAAATAAAATATTAACAATATAGTGTGACTAATTCCATATATGTCTGCATGTCAATTGACTTTCTTAACAAGTTTTACCAAAAAAGCACTTTTAACTTGGTTGGTCTCATTTAGCAATATACCGTGGTTATGGTCAATATCCTATGTCAATACATACAGCTTCAACTCATTCTTTTTAATACCCGTATCCACAGTACACCTATACTGCCTTTGAGACTGTTGTGTTCTCCTTTTTTTTCCCCTACTCTTTGAGCAATGCTTCTGTGTTTTTGTAGCTACCCATCCTTATGTATGGATACTCAAAGGGTAAAAAACCTTCTCCTAAAGGAGAACCCTTTTGTACTTTTGGCAGGAATGCAAACTGGTGCAGCCACTGTGGAAAACAGTATGGGTGTTCCTCAAAAATTTAAAAATAGACTTACCATATGATCCAACAATCACACTACTAGGTATTTACCCAAAGAAGACAAAATACTCATTTAGAGGGTAACATGCACCTTGATGTTCATAGCAGCATTATCCACAATAGCCAAATTATGGAAACAGCCCAACTGTCCATTGACAGATGAATGGATAAAGAAGATGTGGCATATACAATGGAATAGTACCCAGCCACAAAAAAGAATGACATTTTGCCATTTGCAACAACATGTATGGACTAGAGAGTATTCTGCTAAGTGAAATAAGCCAGAAAAAGACAAATACCATATGATTTCACTCATGTGGAATCTAAGAGAACAAACAAGCAACAGGGAGAAAAAAAGAGGCAAACCAATTAACAGACTCTTAACTATAGGGAACAAACTGATGATTACCAGAAGGGAGGTGGGTGGGGGGATGGGTGAAGTAGGTGATGGGGATTAAGGAGTGCACTTCTTATGATGAGCACCAGGTGATGTATGGAAGGGTTGAATCACTATATTGTACCCCTGAAACTAATATTATACTGTGTTAACTAACCAGAATTTAAATAATTAAAAACCCTACTTCTCACCCCTATTAATTTTATAGATCCATATCCAACACAGTAGCCATTAGCTACAGGTGATGATTGAGCTCTGGAAACATGGCTGGTCTGAGTGAAGATGTGCTATAAATTTTTTTTTTTTAGAGGGAGGAAGGGAAGGAGAGAGGTGGGGAGGGGCAGAGGGAGAGGGAGAGACTCTTAAGCAGGCTCCATGCCCAGCGTGGAGCCTGATGGGCATGGAGCCTGACACAGGGCTCTATCTCTTGATCCTGAGATCATGACCTGAGCCAAAATCCGGGTTGGATGTTTAACCAACTGAACCACCCAGGCAGCCCAAGATGTGCTATAATTTTAAAATATACACCAGATTTCAAAGACTTAGTATGAGAAAAAAAAATATCTCTAATAATTTTTTTATTGCTTCCATGTGGAAATAATACTATCTATTGGCTATAATAGGCTAACCAAAACTTATTACTAAAATTAACTAAATGTGTTCTTTCTTTTTTGTGGCTATCAAAAAAAATTTTTTAATTCCATATATGGCTCACATTTGCGGATTGTATTATATTTCTCCAAAGAAGAATGTTACAGATAATTACATTTTTTCCCCAGATGTCTCCAGTCATTGTCCTGAAGAGGTTTTTTGCGTTGTCTTGATTGAAATTTTGAATAGGTAATATGTGTGTACAGCATAAAATTCAAAAGGGAGAAAGGGTGTAAGAAGTGCTTATAATGGTCTTCTATCGCTGCTATAACAAATTACCCCAAACTTAGTGGCTTAGAACAACACAGATTTGTTTTCTTACAGTTACGGAATTCAGGAGTCTGAACTGGGTCTCACCGGCCTAAAATCAGGGTGTCCTTTTGGCAGGCTTGCCTTTGCCCACCTTTAGAAGTTGCCTGCATTCCTTGGTTCATGGTCCTCTACCATCTTCATGGCCAACTTCATGGGTTATATTTCCTGATCTGACTCTGTCTCCCCTTTTATTTCCCCTTTCCACTGTTTTCAACTTTGTTGAGATAAAAATCACATAGCATACAATTTACCCTTTTAAATGTATAACTCAGTGGCTTTTAGTGTATTCATAGAGTTGTGTACCCTTGATGACAATTTTAGAACATTTTCATCACCCCCAAAAGAAACCCTGTACCCTGTGGCCTTCAAGTCCCCTCTAATCCCTCATCCTCCCAAGCTCCTGGAAACCACTAATGGACTTTCCATCTCTAGATTTGCCTATTCTGGACTTTTCATATAAATAGAAACACAACATATGGTCCTTGGTGACTGGCTACTTTCACTTAGCATGATGCTTTCTAGATTCATCCATGTTGTAGAGTGTATTGGCACTTTATTTGTTTTTATTGCCAGATTATGTAGCATTGCATCCCTTTTCCACTTTTGAAGACCCTTGTGATTCCTGGTCCTCTCAGACAATCTAGGATAATCTTCCTATCTAAATTCAACTGTTCAGCAATCTTTGTCCCATCTGCAATCTTAATTTCCTCTTGCTATGTAACATACATACTCACAGGCTCCAAGGATTAGGATATGGGAGGTCCATTATTCTGTCTCCCCAAGCGCCCAGCTTCAGGGGGTACCATTTACAGCAGAACACAAGAACCCTCTCCCCAGAGGCAGCACTCTTACTAGTGTCTTATATATTCCTAAGTCATATTCTACGCATATACATTTTTTTTTAATGTCACTAATAGTGTATACCCTATGCTACAAACTGTATATACTGTCTTTGGTGTTTTTTGGTTTTGGTTTTCTAGTCTTAAATCTCTCTTGGAGTTTGTATTCATTTCCTGGGACTGCTGTAACAAATCACCACCAACTAGGTGACTTAAAACAACAGAAATTTTTTCTCTCACCGCTCTGGAGGGCAGAAGTGTACAATCAAGGTGTGGGCAGAGTGGGAGGCCCTTCCGAGGCTCTAAGGAGGAAGCTATTCCTTGCTTCTTCCAGCCTCTCATGCAGCCAGACATTCCTTGGCTGATGGCTACATCATTCCAATCTCTGCCTCTGCCTTCACATAGCTTTCTGGCCTTCTCTTCTCTCTGTGTGTCTCCATCTATCTCTTAGAAAGATACTTGTCATTAGATAGAGGGACCACCCAGATAATCCAGACTGATCTCACTTTGGATCCTAATTTAATGGATCCTCTATAAAGACCTTTTCCCAAATAAGTTCCCATTCACAGATTCTGGGGCTGAGGACATGGACATACCTTTGGGGACATCAGCTTTCAACTTACCACAGAGATCATTCCACATCACATGTGTAGCACTGTGTTATTCTTGAAGCAACTGCATAGTATTTCATGGTAAGATTATGCTTAAACAAGTGTCCTCTTGATGGGCGACTATATTGTTCTATTTATGGCTTTCCTTTTAAATTAGTTGTCAAAATATTTTGAAATGGCCTGTAAATTTTCATAAAGGTATAAACTTTAAGAGCCAGAAGAGCTGATTTAGACTGTCTTGTGGGATTGTGCTGGGAGCAGAATTTAGCAAAGGAACTTATCAGCTGTGCCCATCACTGTTGAACTTGGAGGTTATTTCACATGAAAGAGGTACTGGAATCCAGTTGAAATATTTCAGGCTTGTGAAGGGACTTGAGGTCACTGTGACCAGGGAGTATGACAGAGCCCCTGCCGGTGCCCTTCCAGGGCGCAGTGAGCTTGCTTCAACAGTGAGCGCGTGTTTACAGACTGCTTGAGGATCCTTGGAGAGAGGTGTGCAAGCAGCCAGGTTTGCCAGCGTTCAGGAGCAGCCTTTTCTCCTCTGGGGAGAACGAATGTCCTGGAACCTGTTTACTGTTTAACCAAGTGCTTGCCAGTGTGACAGATGTCCTGCCCCCGCACCGCGGGGTCTGTAACTGGGTGGCGGCATCTGGGTGAATCGCCCTCCCCGTGGGATTTCAGATGCTGCATTCTGCGCCCCCGTCCATCTTCATTTCCCACAAATTGTGCAAGTGAGAATTTCACGTGTGAGTGTGAGTTGCAGTTTGGTTTGTCTACCCACTTTCCTTCCCCCTCAACGCACACACACCCCCCTTCAGAAGAAATCCCGTCTGGTAAACTTGGGCTATGGTGTTTCTTAGGTAAGGCTGTTAGATAGAGCCTGAGGCGAGACGCCGCTTGCTTCCAGTGGCCTCCCGCCCAGAGGCGCTTTGCACAGAATGCGTTGCACAAAGGCACGATTCAGGGAGGGCTCCGAACAAGGGCATATTGTATCCTGTCGCTTTGTTGGGAGTCCTGGTAATGGTTGACATGCGCTGTGTCCTCCAGTTTAAACATATATGTCCTATTTGGCAGGAGCAACCTGAGGACTAATACTTGACCCAAAAACCTGGGGTGCAAACGGCCTTCCTTCCCTCCCCTCTCCTTTCCGCCAGCTTCCCTCATTATTTCACTCTCCGCTCCACCCCCCACCCCCGGAGCCACTGCTCGCTTCCCATGTGACTCCAAGCCCTCAGGGCCCTCTCTGGGACTCAGTGCTCGCCAGTATCACGGGGCCTGAAGGAGGGGGGACAGTAGGCACCCCAAACCTGACAGGACAGAGCAGCACCCTCTCCCGCCCCCAGAGGAAGTAACTGCTTCAATGCTCCTGGGTGTGACTCTCTAGCTCTTTGTGAGCCAGGATGGATGGCTGTACGTTCTCCATAGATTGCTCGGTCAGACAGATAATAACAGTGTCCAGTTCTCCATGCGGCCCTCGGGAGGAGACAAGCGGGCTGTCTTCCGAAGCAGAGGGAGAAGAAACCCCCTTACGTCTCTGCCACAGATGGCATGGAACTCGAGTAGAGCTCATACTGATACAATGCCGGCTAACACTGAGTGCTCACCATATGGCCGGCCCTTTTCAAGATGATTCCTATCAGTCTTCACGAGAACCCCGGGAGGTGGGCATTATGACTGACGCCATTTATGCGGATGGGGAGACTTAAAGCACAGAAAGATAAGCGGCCAAGGGCACGTCTTAATAAGGAGCAGCTTCAGGGCTGGTGCTCACTGGGAAGACGACCCTACCACAGGTAGGGGCGGGCCCTCACTGGCTCAGCCTAGTCCTGTTTGGGGCACACTGACAAGGGCCAGGAGGGGGGCAAAGAAAGTGGCTGTGCATGGCGGGGGAGGGGCCATGAGATTCGATAACCAGGCAAGTTCTGCAAAAGGTAGGAGTGATTGTTCCTATTCTTTTTATAAACATGCCATATATTAAGGATGGCCTCTTCTTTATCATCATCTCCCCCTGGAGTAGCGATGAAAAGACAGTAAACGCCCTGTGTTGGTTTTAAGGAGGATCCAAGACCACCTCTTTTCGGAGCCTTGTGGGCCACGTTCGCTCAAGTCACTACAATCGAAAGCATCTTCTGGTTCTATGTTTGAAGACATACGGTCCTGTTCAGTTATTATTTGCCCTGGGCCTCCTGGGGCACTCCCCAGTGTCCTTCCTGTCATCATTTGTCTCCTGGGAATTTTATCCACTCTTTGTGGCATTATTAGTCAGCCGAGTGCTTACCTAATCAATTCCTTGGGTCAGACCTAGGGCAGCTCCATATGTGCAGAAGAGCCTAGATCATGTGAGGGAGGCGAGGGGCGGGGGGACGTCCCCCGTGCCTAGAAGACTTCCTCACTCCTTAGGAGCGCCAAGGCTCTGTCATCTCACCATTAGATTCCACTCTTGCCTTAGACATCTCTGCCCTCAGGCCTCTGTGCCGGTCCAGACTGAGTTGGGTTGCATGTAACGGGAACCCAACTTTCGCTGTTTGACCAAATCATTTGTTTTTCTCACGTAAGAAGTCTGGAATTGCTCATGCAGAATGGTGCACCCCGGAGTAGGCCGCCCAGGGCTCTGGCCCCTGCACCGTGGCCTCCCGCTCCAGCACCTTCTGTGTGTGGCTTTTGTCCTCAGGGTGGTAAGATGGCAGCTGCGCCTCGGCTACGCATCCCATCCGCATTCCAGGTGAGAAGAGGAAGAAGAACAAAAGGAACAAAGCTCAGTGCCAGCTAAGTCTGCCCACTTTTACTAGGCAAGCGGTCTCCTTCCCAAACCTCCACCCTCTAGACTTCCTCTTCCATCTCAGATCCACCTCTGTCTGAGGGGATGTTTGGGGTGGGGGAGGGTGGTCATTGGTTTTCACCAGGCCCTTGCTTTGGACAAGGTTGGGAGTTCCCTCAGTCAGGCAAAAGGGGAGGTTGCCTCTGAAATAGGGGACTGGTGAAGGCCGCCACACCATCTCTCGAGCAGGATTATGTTTGGAAATGTTAGCATATGAAGTCATTAATACTATAATAAAAATTGGGGTACAGTAGCCTGAGATTGTTTTCCCTCCACTAAAGGGACCAAGGGCCACTTAGGGACACCGGACTCTGTGGCGTGGGGGTTGTTGAAAGGAAAAAGATCAGGACCCGAGGACGACAACTTTGTCCTCAGCGCACATCTGCTGAGGGTCGCCTTGCTCCTGGGATGTGGTGAAGTTTCCTCTGGTCCAGGGTGTCTGAACCTTGGCACGACTGACGCTTTGGCCCGGGACATTCTTGGACATGAGAGTTGTGCCGTGCCTTGCAGGGTGTTTATCCTGGCCTCTGCCCACTAGATGTCGGTAATGCTGGCCCTCGCCCCCAGCCGTGATAACCAAAACTGGCTTCGGACTCTGCCAGAACGCCCCTGGGTAAGAACCACTCATCTGGTCTGTTCCACTCGACAGAAGATTGCTGACAAAACTCCTCTTTTTCCTTGGTTTTGAAATGAGAAGGGTGGAATTGTCCTGCTCCCCAGCAGTGGGCCTTGGCCAAGTAGGGCAGCAGGAGGAGTGCCTCCCGGCAAGAGGTGTCCCGCACATCTGCCCCGCAGCTGGAGCGGGCTTCTGGCCTGGCCCGGCGGCCCCCTCTGCCCCTTGTATTTGAAGCCCGGCAGGCACCCCAGGGGCAAAAGTGAGGACGGGCAGATTTTAAATAAAAATAAAAACATGGGATGCCCAGTGAAATTTGACTTTCAGATAAACAAGTAGTTTTGTAGTGTAAGGAGGTCTCACGCAACCCTAAATGGGAAGCACGGATCTGCATTGTCAGTCTGGATAATTCCTGGGATCGCCTTTTGCTGCCACGTTTCATGACGTTTGGCACAGCCACTTCCTGGTGCTGCCACGGAGCACGCTGGCAGCCAAAAGCTCTGATAGAAAGATGTCACACACAGTCTGTGCCCTTACCCTGACCTTGAACCCCGAGTGGTGCCAAGCAAAGTCACCAGGCACTCAAATTGCAGTTCTTATTTCTGCACCCTCATATCTTGAATGCATCAGGCCCATTCATTTTCACCGACTAAGCGATCCTCTGGCTGGGCTGCTCCCCTTGTTCTCCATCTCTGGGGGGCACAGAGAGTGTTCCCCAGGCAAGGGGCAGGATTGTGTTACCAGAGAAAATCCAGGTCAGCCCCAGACTCTCCAGGGCAGAGCTGCCGGCCCTGGAAAAGTAGGACGCTTGCCTTCTTCAGAGACGAGCACTGACATTCCTCCTGAAACACTCAGAAAAGTGGTTCCCAAAGTGTGTCCCCAGATTGGGCTCCTGGGCCTGCCGCCAAAGTGCCCCCGACACACCAGTGAGCGGGCTTAGGGAGCCACAGGATACCTGAGCATGTTCGAATCCAGAGGGGTCCTGCATTAAGGAAGCCTGTTTGACTTGGTTTAAACCAGGGTTCCTTCACATTATCTTTTCCTTTTTTTCCCTTTTCCTTGCACAGGACATATTACCAGAATGTACTTGGGCATTTACCGCCAAAGCAGATGACCTGTAGAATAGCAGACAATGGACAAATATTTATTATGCATATATATAGTGCTGGGCCAGGTGCTCGGGATAGAGAGGTTTGTCCTTTGTAGTTCTTAAATCAGTTGTAAATATTTAATTAAATAGTTATTTGTTTAGTGTCTGACTCCCCCAATAAAAGTTTCATGAGGGCAAGGATGTTACCCCTCTTACTCACTATCATGTGGCCAGCCCCTAACAGTTCCTGGCCCATTGTAGACATTCAATGATTACTTGAATACATAGAAGAAAAAAAAAAAAGACCTTTGTCCTTTGAGAACTTCCTGTCTAATACAATGGTTCTCATGGGACTGCAGAGCAGAATCACGGGAGGAAGTTTTTCAAGATACAGGTGTCTGGTCCCCATGGCTGGAAATGGTGTAAAAAGATGGGGAGATAGTGTTCTATAGACAAAGCTGAGGTTTGAGACAATGCCCCTTGACTCTTCAGGAAGCACACACATACCACACTTGGAATTAGACCGCTTCGTGGAGTTCTTTCTTTTGTCTGTCAGGGCTGGCAAGTCTGGGCCTAACTTGTGCCCCTAAGAGGCCCCAGGAGAAAAGCCACTTGGAAGCTAAGGGCTCGCCAGAGGGCAACAAACTTTTCTTTTAAAGGGACCAGAATAAAGCTTATTTAAAATAAAAACAAAACTCCTAGAACATGTCGGCGTGCTGAAAATGGAGTAGACTGCTTACTCATTTCCAGAAGGCATTTCTAACTTTCCTTTTTAAGCCATAGCCTGGGCTCTGACTTTCAAGCCTGGCCCTAACCTCCCTCTTCCTCCTGCCAGCTCCTTACTGCTCACACATTATCCTCTCGTGAGGCTTTGAGGTAATTTGTCAGAGCTCACTTTTAGTCCCTGGTTTTCCCTGAGAACAAAGTCCCTGTTCTAGCCCCGGGTAGGTGTTTGGCTTCTCTGCGTCTCACTTCCCATCATTGCCTCCCAGTTTAGTCGGGGGCAGACCATCTGCCTAAGGAAGCCTTTCTAGGGAAGACTTTGTCCACACACATACCCCGCAGAACTCCCATTTATATGGGGTTATTATAAAAGCTGACGTTTTGATTTCTGCACAATGCTTTGAACATTGATAGAGGTCTAAATATAACTGTGTCTCCTCAAGAATCTTGGATATACAGAAATTTGAAGTCATTTAGCGTATCAGGATCTGGTTTGCTATATACACACACACACATATTTGTCCATAGTGTCTAACAACATACTTTTCAGGGGTTTTAAGTGTCTTTTTGCACTGAATTCTAGTGGAGGTGCATAACTTCTTTGTTTACCAATGTGTGTATTATGCAAGTTTCCTTTCATCATTCTACTGAAACATGATGAATTATCACCTTAACTTGGCTTCTGAGTCCTCATCCTCACTAGTCCCCTTCCGTAGAAATGGTTAATTCTTGTTACTTATTTGTATCTGTCTCTTTCTTACACGATTACCAAAAAAAAAAAAAAAAAAAAGAATAGAATTAAAGAGATTTGAATCAGCTGCTAAAAAAGCCAGGATTCACAAAGTTCTAGAGCATAGGACTCTAGAGGTAGCTTCAGTGAATAATGCAGTATTCTACTTAAGAGAATTTGGAGCAGGACTTTGATATAAACTAAGAGTTTTCAGTTTGGCATGTTTTGTTCCAGTAAACTGCCCTTTCTATGTTAAACATGAGAATAACCCCTGTTGTGCTGTGTGGATCCTTCTACTGCTTTTTCACGCTGACGCCTTGTCCATCTCAGAATTTGACTGCCTGTCTCCAGTCCAACTGAGATGCTGCCTCAGGGCTCACAGTCTGTGTTGATGTCCATCATAGCCCATGGCCCTGTCGTCACGGCGTTGTCTGTCTCCTGTGGTTGACTGGCAGCTCCCCGAGGATGGGGGGTTTATTTAGGGTTGTTGAGGGAGTCCTCTTCAGCTGTCCTGGCTAAGACCTGCATTGTTGGATCACAGAGTAGTGCCAACCCCAGACACTAACCTCCAAATTCTTCTTTCCTGGCTGCCTTCTAGAGAAGATCAGTCTACTAGGAACCTATTGGCCACTCCAAGGAAATGTTAGCTTTGAATTCTTCATGGTATTTTAGAATGATAGGATCTCCCCAGCACAGTAAGTGTGAAGATGGAGGAGATACTCGCCTGTTGTTTTTCTATTTCAAATTTCATTGATTGCTACTCCTTGTTATTTCCTGCCATCTTATTGCTTTGGATTTAATTTGCTCCTCCTTCTCTGATTTCTTCAGGTAGAAGTTTTGATAGCCAATTTGAAAACTTTCTCCTTTTCTAGTAAAAGCGTTTAGTGCCATAAATTTCCCTCTAAGTACTACTTTAACTGTATCCCATACATTTTGGTATGTTTTGTTTTAATTTCCATTCTGCTAAAATATTTTTAATTGCCCTTGAGAATTTCACATGGCGCCCTGGGTAGTTTAGAAGGGCATTGCTTAATTTGCAAATATTTGTGGATTTTCCAGATATCTTTCTGTTATTCATTTCTGGTTTAATTCTGATTATGGCCAGAGAACATACTTTGCACGATTTCCTAGTCTTTTTAATTTGTTAAGGTTTATTCTATGGGCTGGAATATGACCATGTCTTGGTGAATGGTCCATGCACACTTAGAAACAATGTGTACTTTGCTTGTTAATTGGAATATTCTATAGACATCAGGACAAGTTCGTTGATAATGTTTTTCAGGTCTTCTTTATTCTTTGTATTAATAACTGAGAGGAGAGTGCTGAAGTTTTGATGTATAGTGCTCATTTTTTTTCCTTTCATTTCTGTCTCTTTCTGATTCAAGTATTTTAATGCTCTGCTGTCAGGTGCATCCAAATTTTGTATCATTGTCTTTCTGGATAACTAACCCCATTATCATTATACAGTGTTCCTCTTTATCCCAGAGGTAGAGGGTTTTTTCCTCACCCCAGCTGCACTGGGCTGTCAGTGTTGGCTGCCTCCCCCTTCTCCCCCCACAGCAGTTTACAGCTTTTGTTCTGCAGAGGAGAGGCAGGGGAAGAATCCAGGCAAAATTTCAAGCCTTTCTGGCAGTGGCCTCCCTTCCCCTCCCCCTAGCCTCCCCCCCCCCCCCCCCGCCTGCCCCGGGATGCCTTCCCGTGCCTCTCACCAATCCTTCCACGAGTGCCCTCTAGGTCAGTGCAGAAGGGCCTTCATGACTTCTGTGGCTCCCAGGATTCTCCTGTCTCCCTTGCCTGCATGTGGCCCCTGCCAGTGAATTCTCTAGTGGTTTCAGCTGACCCCTCTCTAGAGCACGTCCAGCCTTATCAGCCCCCCGGGGAAGGAAGTGCTCCCATCCCATTTCACTCGCAGTCATCTGTCTTTCTTCAGTTTACTTAGTTTTAGTTGGTTAGTCGGTTAGTTAGCTGGTTGCCCTGTGACCTCAGCTCTCTGATGGATTTACAAAAAGTTGTGAATACGCAAGTCTGGCTTTTTATTGTTTGAAGAGTAAGAATGCAGCTCTTTTTAGCTTTCTACGTCTCATGTGTAAACGGAAAGTATGGATTATTATTTTATTGAATACCCCCGTCCTTTCTCAAAAGGAATTTGAAATGGCAATCTTGAGAATATCTTTTTGGAACCCAGCCTAATATGAGATCCATTTCCTTGCCCTTAATAGTGGAGCCAGACTTTCTGAAGGGAGGGAAGGAAGAAAGGATAGAATGGCTAGGAGCAGAATTCCCTGCTTAGCCTTTTCTTTTCTCATTGATGGAGGTTGAGTGAGATAGCATCAGTATTGCTCTCCCATCCCAAAACAATGGGTTTGAGCTTGGAAAACTAGGCAATATCTGGAGGCCAAAGGAAAAAAATAGAGCAAGTTTTTAGCCACTTCTAAATGAACTGAAATGAGGGGTGCTTGGGTGGCTCAGTCAGTTAAGCATCTGCCTTCGGCTCAGGTCATGATCTCAGGGTCCTGGGATCGAGCCCCACGTCAGGTTCTCTGCTTAGCAGGGAGTCTGCTTCTCCCTCTCCCTTTGCCCCTCCCCTTGCTCATTCTCTTTCTCTCCCTCCTCCCCCCTCATGCGCTCTCTCTCAAATATATAAATAAAATCTTTAAAAAAAATAAATGAAAATGCTGTCAAGGAATTAAACCCTTTAGGAGAGTAACTAATAGGGTACATTTTGTCTTCCTTCTACACCTCCCCTGGTCCCCCCTTGTTTCCCTGCCCAGTGCAGTTGGGGCCTCAGTCTGCTACCCCTTTGGGAAAGGGCCGAGAGACTGGGCAGGAGTGGAAGGTGAAACACTGTTTGCTCCTGCCATTCATGTCTGTTAAATGGTGGCATCCACCCCTTGGTCATGTTTGCATCACAACACACATCATCAGCTTGCTTTGACCCTGACACCATTTTATAGGCTTAATAATAATAAATCTATGTCCTGAAATAGTTTCACAGATTATAGCAATCAATCAAAATTCAGGGAGCCCAAAGCCATTAATGTCATCAGCAGTGACGCGGCACCCCGGGAATCCATCGAAATCAGCCATTATGACGGAAAATACACCTTAAGAGCCTGAAGATAGAGTAGACAGAGGCATAAATTGCAATTCTATTTTTGTCAGCCATCAAGTGATGATTTTCTTGGGAGGTTTTGTTCCTGGTAGGAGACGAAACTAGGGCTTGCTGTCTGTTGCTGATTCCCACTCCAAAGTATAAACTGGGAAGATTTTGCTGGTCCCAGGACTAAGAGCACCAAAATGCAGTCTGTAGCCGCCTTCGAGCCTAAGCACTGGGCATTTTTCTTTTGAAACTCCCCGGTGAGATAAGTCAAGGCCTTGTACTCTGCCTTTCCTGGTAGATGGCTTCAATTGCTCACATGTTCCCCTTGTCAAGACGAATCCTAAAGGAACACTCAGCTGGGAAAGGCTTGAGATGCTGCCACAAGGAGGTCCCAGGCTGTCCACAAAGATGGCTTGTGGTTAATCATGAACTGAGGATGAGGGGTAGGGGGGAATGAGAAGTTTCCTTCTCAGGCCTTCTGTAGTCTGAATCTTCCTATAAGCTCTCTAAGACTTATTTCCTGTAAGACAATATGGTATGGTAAAAGTAACTGAGATCTAAGAGTCAGGAAAACTGAGTCCTGGCTGTTTAGCTAATGATGATAATCTCACCTGTATGCATCTTATTTCTCCATCTATAAAATGAACAGATGGCTCTAAATCAGATATTCTAAACCAGGGATCCATGGATCAGATCCAGATGTGGGTTTTGTTTGCTTTTGCCTTGGTCTCTGTGTGTGTGAGCTAAATAAGGACTGAAACATTAGTAAATTTCACATACAAACTACCATTTCATCTTCTCCTGAAAAATTGGAGGTGCTAGCTACATGGGGCCCTATCCCCACGTGGCAACTACATGGCATTGCTGGCTAATAAAGGCTGCTTGTGACAGAGCCTGCCCTCTTCTTGAATACCCTAGGGTCCCCACCTAATGTCCTACCTGCCCCTACCCCCATGACTTAATCACATTAATTGTCTGACTCTTGGAAACACAGCTCCTGGATTATATGATCTCTATAAAGGGTGATATTTAACTTTGCCTACTAAGGCAGAACTTACCTTAGAAGACTTTGAAAATAAAGTCCTTAAAAAAATAATGGAAGGTGGAAGCCTCAAATAATCATGTATTGTCTGGATCCCACATTTTCATTTTTCATCTCAAACAACCACTATGAATACAAACAGCAACAGATGAGTAACTGTTGGCTTCTTAATTCACAATAGAAAAGTAAGAAATCGTTTGTTTTTATAACCTCTTTCATTTTCAGCTCCTTTCACAAGTCCTGGAAAGCCTCATCATAGGCCTGAGGAAACAGGCAAGAAAACTGGAATTTGGAACTTTTCACTAAGCATTAAGTTCTTGAGCCAGTAGTAGGCTCCCATCCATCTCACTCTTCTTCCTCTGTTAGCAGCATTAACTGTTTATTTTTACTTGGTCCATATCCTTGGGCCTCCTATGGCTGCTTCACGTGTCAAGTATAAACTCTTTGAGAGAAGGGATGAGACATAATGCTTTTGTAACTTCTTCCCTTCCAGCTGCAGTGCCAAACAGAGCCTAGACCCATCCTAAGTGGTCACTAAGCAAAGACCTGCTTTTGCAGTATTGACCAGGGTGAGCATGTTCCTTCTAAGGAATCAGCCAAGTCCAGAGCTCTTAGATAAGCCCATCTAAACTATGATGAAGGTGCCCTGATTGTGGACAAGTTCTGAGGTCCCAGGGTCCTCATTTAAATGATCAAAGCCAGAACACTGGAGATTAACTGTGGAGTTGATGGTTGACGTTTCTGGACTCACTGTGTTAATTTCACTGCCCTCTGTGGCTAAGCTATTTGTACCAGATGAGTCCCTATTCACCTCATTCCCTTCTTTTCCCGCAGCCTCCCCTTCCTCCGTCTGCCCTGTGGATTGATAATAGCAAGATGCATGGAAATTTTCATCAACTAAATGCTCATAAAGATAAATCATTTGGTCCTTTCCCTTCTTTGCCCCCTTAGCCATTGTCTCAAATGGATCTTGTGACCCTTTATGTGTTTTCTGATAAGAGAAAGATTGATTCCGTGGCAGGGAGTGGTGGCCTTAGCAATGTCAAATAATTTAATATGCCACGAGGTGCCAGGCCCATCCATTGGGCTCATCTGCAGTTATTGCTGGTACTGTTTTCTCTGAACAACATGGCTGTTGAGTGGGACCGAAGTGGTGGTCGTCCATGCAGCAAGCTGCTAAAAGAGCCTTCCAGTTTCATTGTTAATGGGAAAATAAAATCAGTTACTGTATCAGCAAAAGCTTTTCAGAAATATCAGGTCATTCTATGGTCCACAGCTCTTTTATTATGATTAGAATCATGTGACTAGCTATACACATAATAAAATGCCTCGTAGGTCTGGGGAGATGGGCAAGAAAGTTAGGTTTTCAAAAGTTCCATTAAATATTACTTTCCTGACACAACAGAACTGGGGGAGCTTTGGGAAGAAAGTGGCCTTAGCTTGGCCAGGAAGGAAGTTGAAGCTATAAGTGGTCTCTTCTGTGGAAAAAAACAAAAAAATGCATTTTCTCGTGTGAATTTGCAGCCTGCTGCCTTCATTGAGAGACCAGGCCCTTGTACATGACCCATCTCTGTCCCTTAAAATTACACTGGCCACCAGCTCTTGACACGGGCTTGAAATCAGGCACACTTGATTTCACATCTGAGTTCTCCCGTTTACTGGCTGATCTTGGGCAAGTGACTTCATCTTCGTTGCCTCGCTGTAGGAGTGAAGTGAGATTGTCCTTATAAAGTGCTTCTCCCTCAGAGCCAGAGGTCAAAAAGTAATAGTTGTATCAGTGTCATTATTACTACCGGGCTTGGTCCTGGGTTCCTCAATCACCTGCGGGCTCCACCCCACCCGTGTCAGTCTGCCTCTCTGAACGGCCTTCTCTCTGTACCCTGGCTTCCTTGCTGGGTCACTGCTCCCCTAAAAAGCCCTGAGGGACTGGCACCCTTTTCCTTTCTCAGGATGGTCATGTGATAACCTCCAGGCACTTTCACATTCCTCGAAGCAGAGCTGTAATCTAACAATAGGCGCTCCCTGAACTGTGGGCACCCGGAGCCTTGGGGTGCAGCAGAGCCCAACCTGTCTGAGCTCTTTGGACCACCCAGCTAGGGAATTCTCTGAACCTTCCACTGCAGGGAAAATCACGGCCCAGTAATCCTTTGTTCCTGCCCAGAAATGTACTTCCAAGGTGCATGCAGACTTTCTTTACAGTACTCTGAAGCACCTGCTAGCATCCTTTGGACACAGGGCTCCAGACCACCTGAGTTTCCTAGTGGCCTCCTGGCGGCCAGTCATTGCTGCTCAGGACCTGGGGATGGGGGATCCTTTCTGTCCCCACAAGGTCTGTCGTCGTCGTCGTCGTTGTTAATATTTGAATTGTCAGCCTTAAAAATCACAACTTTTTCACCTGTACATTTGGATTTGGGGCTTTTCTTGGTAAAAGTTAGAGGTTCCAGCAACACTGGGCCAGCACCTACTTCTTTATGTTAATTCCCTGGCCCACTAAGTACCTGAGTTTGCAAATCCTGAACTGGAGGTTATTGGACTTTCATCATAAGCCATAACCTCTTAAAACTGGGGGAGGCCGTAGGATTAAGTCGTCCAGGCTAATCCCAGAGAGATTAAAGATATGTCTAAGGTCTGCAGAACATTTGTGGCAGAAGAGAAGCTGGGGCTCCTGGAGTCACCACTCTTTCTCAGGGAAACATACTTTCCCTATATTCAGAAAGAAAGAAAGCGTGGGAACCTCCGGTTTCAGAGACCTGTCAATCCTCTTCAAGTTCTGAAGGTGTGATTCGAGGATCTAAGGGAACCACTCAATCCATGGTCTCTCTCCCATCTGCCTCAATACCCAGAATTCCTACTGTTCATATATCACAGCATTCATCTGGGGAGTAGTGCCTTGTACTGGGTTAAGACCTCAGAGTGGCAACGTTTACTCAGAAAACGGGTCAGTTAAAATTTTTCTCTGAGTACTTGACCTCTGTCATGGCCAGCAGAAAATAGGGAGCTCAGAGAATGGGCTCTAGACAATTCTGAGCTGAGGCTGAGGTTGTAGAGTATAGCCTGGTAAAGTAGAAAAGTCATAGTTGTGAGTCATGAACCCAATATAATTGGTGGCTCCCTTGTACTCAGTTTCTACCCCCATGAAATGAGGGCATTTGGCATGATGATGTTTGAGGCTTGAAAGCCTCCCCAGGCCAGGAGGTCCATGATTTTACACACAAAATTGTCCCGAGTGATGGTTGTTCCTGGTCTCAAAGATCAGCATGAGGAAGGTCTTTTGGAAGCCAAATCCATGGGATTATAGGACCTGAGGGCAAGAAGGTGACTTGCCAATATGAGGTTGAAAAAGATTTTTTGTAAGGGGAGGAGAAAGTTAGGCTTGTAAAGAAGTGACTAATAAATGCACTCTGATTTAGTAAGGAACATAAGGAGAATGTTTGAATTTTGAAAGCAATTCAAAATTGTGATGTGGAAGAAAGAACACAAACTGAGGGTTGTGGAAAGGGAGGTGGGTGGGGGGATGGGGTAACTGGGTAATGGGCGTTAAGGAGGGCACATCATGTGATGAGCACTGGGTGTTATATGCAACTAATGAATCATTGAACATTATATTGAAAACTAATGATGTACTATACATTGGCTAATTGAATTTAAATAATAAAAAAAGGAATGAAGACATTAGTTGAAAAATAAATAAAGTTGCATTCTACACAGAAAAAAAGAAAAGAAAGAACACTGGCCATTGAGTTGTGAGACTTGGGCTCCAAATACCTCTTCTGATGATAACAAAAGATATGACACATGAGACACTCGAAGAGAAGCTTTGCGAAGTACTGTCCACACTTAGAAGCTAAGCATAGTCTTGTCTATAACAGGCTTCCCATAGCAGAAGTCTTTTGGATGTCCACACCTGTTGTAGGAAGCCTGCAGTGTTCAGAAGTAGCTGCAAGAGAATTACAAGGCCATAGATAAACCTGACCGTTTCAAAGACAAGATCAGTGTGGACAGACTTGCTGTTTTGAAGTACAATACAAATGGATATCAGAGTCATAACTGGTCGGGAAAGCTGCCCGAGTGTGCTAAAAAAAGAACTATCTGATTCTCGAGGACTCCACTGCTCATCTGAGTGTGCGTATGTGTTTGGCAGGACAAGGAAGACAGCAGGGTTGAGAGGAGAGGGGAAAGGCAAACACTTGACTCATGGCTTTGGACCCGGGTCCTACCTTTGCTTGCAGTTGAGCAATGTTACTTCTGCTGTCACAGCCCATATAAATGCTGGGAGGTAATCCTTCTCTGTCCTTGGGTCCCTCATCTCATTGCTTGAAGCTGACAGACCGTGGCTGTTGTCTACATCCCTAGTGCAATAGGAAATCCTATCCACATTCTTTTGGACAAGGTGAAGACTTCTTCAAGGACTGACCTCCAAGACAGTTTTAGTCCCCTGTTACCATTGCCATCCTCTGTCAGCCAATTCCGGCTTCAGGGTCACCATAGTTTATCAAAGCTCACTCAAGCCACCTGAGAGTGGGGCTCCAGCAGTGGGTTTCTAACATGCCAAAGCTCCATCTTCCAGAATGCTTTTGTGCCCCATTGACAAAGGTCCTTTTGGGGGACTCTATCCCCAAACTTCCTGTCGTGAACTCTATTCCCCAGTGTCAGCATCATGCTTTTTAAGTTGCTACCACAAGTTAGAATTGACATAAGAGATTATTACCACTGTCTGTTTTTAGAAACCTCCATCCCCAAATGTCCTATGGCTCAGAAGAATCTTTTTCATTTTAAGGACTTTCTGAGAAAGAGGGTTCTACAGCTGTCTTTATCAACCTGTTCTGGCACTGAGCAGCCTTCACATCCACTTCCTCACTTTTCTCTGGCCTCTGTGGGATAGAGAACTGCTTGCCACAGTCTTCTTAGTACTAATCTTTCATATGCTCAGACATGTGATTGTGGCTATTTCTGTGGTCTCCTCTAGTTTATGAAAACCGGTGACTACTTCAGCGACATTTGCTGGTTAAGAACCCACTGTTTCCCATGAGCCAGACAGAGATGTGGGAGACAAAAGTGGTGCAGTGATTCCTGCCTTCAAGGAGCTTCAGGTTCTGCCGGGGCAAAGGGGCATGTATATATACTCACCTCAAGAACTGAATGCTTGCAAGTACCCCTTAATCCTAACCTGGAAGTGAAGGACTTCCGGGAGCCTTGACACGTAGCTTCTGGGGGGGGGGTAGGAGATGTTTGTGACAAATCACCCAATAGTTTGTTCAACTCAGTCCTTTTTGAACTCTTTGAACTAGGGCAACTTTCCTGGGGTTCGATGACATTTATGACATTGGTCTTTATGCCCAATTGAAAGCACCGTGTGTGCAGTTATTGTATGTGCACTATAATGCAAACCTCAGGAAGACAGGGATTTTCGGGTCTTTGGTTTGCCGATTAGCCCAAGTGCCTACACCAGGGCCTGGCACAGCAGAGGCGTAACGTACTTATTGCAGGAAGAATTGGGGAGGGGAGGGCTCAAAGGTAAATTTTTATTCTGGTACCCTTTGAATATCGTGGTTCAATTTCTTTTCCATCTGAAAAAAAAATAATAAGGAAGAATCACCAAAGTCTTTGTCTCCTGATTAAATTGTGTCAATGAGAAAAGATCAAACTAGCCCTGCCAGTAACCCCTTTCCAGCCAAAGATGTTACCTCTTGGTACCCAATTTTGTTTCCTATTTGAGAAGCATTTTATCTTCACATTGAGCTTTTTTACCCCCTACCATAATTTCTTGCCTGGGACAATTAACTTTAATATGCAACCTTTTCAAGTGCTTTTTGGGATTTAGGTAAATATAATCCTAGGCTTTCAGTGTTCTTTGGTCTATCCCAGTAATTCCTCTAAAAAATAAATAATGAATGAATGAATGAATGAATAAAATCCAAACAAACCCAGCGAGTTATTTCAAACCAGGCCTGCCCTCACAAATCCACCCTGGCTGCATCTGAGGGGACTCTGGTACAGGGGTTCCTTTGCACCTCTATAGTCCACATGGCTGCTAGTGTGTCCTTAGGCGATCTGGTAGACACTCTCTTCTGATTCTAACAGTTTGGTAATGAAACATGTTGGGCTTGGCACTCATCCTTTTCTGATTCGTAGCCTTTCCACCCTCCTTTGTGACTGGCTGGGGAGGTACTTTGGCTGGAACCTGGTCAGGGGCAGGATGTCTCTCTTGAATGCGGAGATGAGCTTTGCTACAATGACCAAATTTTACTTTATTCCAAAGGCAAGAACCTATAATGGCTCTTTGGGCAGTGTGAGTCTGGGAACTAGGAACAGGCAGGGCCTAGTCAATCAATACCATTTGGAATTTATCAGGATCATTCCTATTTCTCCTTCCCCCTTTTCTTAGCCTCTGCTTGCCTGCTTGCATCCTCTACATCCCAGTCATACAACGATGATCCTCAGCCTGAGTGAGGCCAACTAGTGCTTTGGAGTCAAGTAGATCTGGGTTTGAATTCTGACCTTAGGTAGTATACTTTGCATCTTGTTATGGACCAAATGAGTCCTTCCAACGTTCCTGTGTTGAAGCCTTAATCCCAAATCTGATGGTATTGGGAGATGGGACCTTGAGAAGTAATTAGGTTAGTTAAGATCATGTAGGTGGGACCTGAGTTCTCTCTCTCCACCTGTGAAGATACAGAAATGAGACAGCCATCTACAAACCAGAACGAGGGCCCTCAGCAAGAACTGAATTGGCTGGCACCCTCATCTTGGACTTCCCAGCTTCCAGACCTGTGTAGAATAAGCATGTGTTGTTGAAGGCACAGAGTCTCTGGTATTCTGTGAGAACAGCCCGGGAAGACTAAGATACCTCTCTAAGCCTCAGTTTCCTTACCTGTGAAATGGGGTAATAATATCTTCTTGAAATTGTTGTTTTCAGGATTACATGAGGTAATGAATATAAAGGGCTGGACTTTAAGGTAGCTATTGTAGTATCCTCCCTCTATTCAAGTCCACATTCTTCACGAGTAACAATAGTGGTAAGCCCTGATTATGTATAATCCACTGTTCTGTAGCTTTACATATATTAATTCATTTGATCTCAATTACTGTGTTTTCCAGTTATCTTTCTCTCCCTCTTTACCCAGCTCATCCTGGGTCTGCCTTTTCCCCATTTTCTTCTAAAAAGTCTTTTCTCTACTTGTCTATGGAGGTTTCTGCATGGAATACAAACAACAATAATAATAAACAGTAACAACATGTGGCAAGAGCCATCTTTTCAGCCAGAGCACATGGCTACATCCTGGAGCTCTACAGCTATAGCGATGGCTGCACTTTAGGATCACCTAGGGAGCCTTTCCAAAGCTCCTTGCCCAAGTCACAAACCCAGACCAATTAAATCGGAATCTCTGGGAATGAGACCTCAGAGTTTAATGCATAGGAGAATTACCTGAAGATCTTGTGGAACTGCAGATTCTACTTTTCTAACAAGCTCCCAAAGAGGGCTGATGCTGCTGGTCTGGAGGCCACTTTGAGTGGCAAGGCCAGATTACACACCCCTCACTGCCCATTGGGTTTCTTCTAACTCAGTCACAGACTATCTCTTGACTATTCTTTCTGGTCCTCCTCAGTCACCCTAGAGTAGACCCTAACTGGGCTTGAATCACAGGTACCATAAAAACAGTAGATACGACCAGAGGCAGAGAAAGGTAGTGACTCACACACATAGGCAAACCAAATGTCTTTGCTTAGGGAATTCATCTAGAAATCAGGAATAAACTATCACCAAATGCCTGGGAACATCTTAAAATGGGAGCTATTTTCAATCCGTGCTCATTTCTAAATCAGGGGCCTTTTTTTTTTTTTTTTTTTTTTAAGCTTGAGTGGGGCTTGAACTCATGACCCTGAGATCACGACCTGAGCTGAGATCAAGAATCGGACGCTTAACCAATCGAGCCACCCAGGAGCCCCATCATGGGCCATTCTTGATGGGACCTTTATAAATAGGCAACAAGGGAGTAGTGAATTATGATTTTGTGGCTTTGTCAACTTCCTGCAGCAGTCTATACCAGGATTCCCCTTATTCTGACCTCTTAACTGAGTTCAACAATGACCACCAAAACCATCCTCTGTCTGGCTCTGTGCCAAGTGCTGGTAGCCATGATATTTGTGGAATTCTTACCCGAGAATGTCTGTTTGCAGGACTTCTTGAGCTATTTAAGTCATGTGGAGGAAAGGGAAAGTAACCCCTCCAAGAAAATGCTGGAAGGTTACTATGCCCCCTCTAGTACTCAGCTTCCTCATGTGTAGTGAATGAAAAGGCTAGAGTCAGCCAATCTCTGAGGTGTCTTCCTCCCAATGTGTGTATTTTGAGTTGAGATCAGAGCATTGCCTACCTTTCATGGGCTTAGACAAGCAGATCTTTGAGGGTAAAGATAATTGTCCAAATGCACATTGCCTGGTTCTCTCATTTCTTAAATCAGTTTCACCCTTAAAGATGACAAAGAGGTCTTGTGAAGTGTAGTAAGGATTCTCCTGAATCACAGTTGCCAATAATACAAGGGAACTTAATGAATGGTGAATTTAGGTTGGAGAAACAGACTCTGATTCCAGTTCTATTGTGCTAGAAATGTCCAAGGTAGAACAAAACCAAGTGTTTAATAAGTAAAGTTGTTTTTCTCTTCATTTAGAACTTAGAAACTCTCATAGGCAGTCTTTCCCGTCAAAACTAAAAGAAGGAGAAGAAGGAAAAGAAGAAGAAGAGGGAGAAGAAGGAAAAGAAGAAGAAGAAGGAGAAGAAGGAAAAGAAGAAGAAGGAGGAGGAAGAGGAGGAGAAAGAGAGAGAGAAAGGAGAGAGAAAGAGAAAGAAAGAAAGAAAAAGAGAGAATCATGCTGCATGGCGACCATACTACCTATTGGCTACTCAGTTTGGGATAGTTTTAATAGGCAGATGATAACTTATTTCTTCTTTTCTCTTCTGTTTACCAGAAGAGCAGCAGCTGTGAGTAACATTTGCTGTGGGATGAATCTAGACTGTCTTGAGGAGCTAAGATTTAAGTCCACTCTTTCAACATTTCCATAGTACCCAGTTTGATTTCAGCTGTGTGCATGTTTAATCTTGTTTAAAACCCAGCTCCTGGAATGAACCTGAAAAAGACGAGAAATGCTGGGAAACCTAACTCTTATTTATTTTGGAAGCAAAGGGCCACCGCGTTCCAATTTCATGGCAGGGAGGCAAATCTATATCATGTTGTAACACTGTAGTTAGAGTGTGGAAAAAGAAGGGGGATTGAATCCTATCCTGAGTTGGCCTCTAGTTGTTCCACAGGCGGGAGCTCTCTGATAGCAGCAGATATATTGGTTTCCTTTTGAAGACACATAGTAGGAACTTAATAAGTCAATGTGGACTTGATTTTGAAACTTTGTAAGTGCGGCCACTTTTTAAAACAAACCCTTCAGGTTATCTTACAATAAGTACAGCATTTTTCTGACCACCCCAATTTTTGCCATTTTTAGCAGCCTTTGCACCATTTCAGAACCCACCCTTCCATCCTCCATCCCCCCAGAGTTAGTAACGTAATAGAAATGAACACCAATGATTTTGTCACTCAGGCATTGTGGTTTGCCTTGGTAAAGAAGAAATAGTTATCTGTAAGATTGCCTTGAATATTACCCATTCTTAGGAAGAGCAACTTATTCAACATTGAGATGACTATAACCAAAGAAGATTCAGGGGGTGGCAATTGTTAAATGTACTTTAGGTTTTTCTGCACTACCAGAGATCAAATCCAGAGTCAATGTTGGAAAACTGGAAAAAACAAGTCAAAATACACAGACACACACAAACGACAACAAAAACACAAAAGCATGGTTTTATTCAGCTTATATGTGGAGGAAAACAAGAATACTAGTGCTATTTAGGTTTGAGTTTCCCTCTTCTCAAAGTGAAGGTAATAAACTATCCCAGCATGTTGTGTTGGTAAAATGTCTTGCTTTCCTTTAGTTAAAAAAATGTTTTCACAGAAGTATTTTCTAAGGTTTAACTCCTTCTGGAATTCAGGCTTCTGGCTTAGAAGTTTGGAGGAGGACATGAGAGATTCATTCCCCCATATCTAGTTTGAATCGCATTATAACAAAGAAAACCAACCATCTGAAATATATATGGATTATTTGGAAAAAAACAAATGAAACCATCCCATCCCTCCCTCTCCTTATGGTCAGAAGATTCTTCATGTCTCAACTGCATGCACCCTCTTGCCACTCAGGTCCTTTCCTTAGAGCTGGGTCCCCTGAAGGAGGGAGGGACTGTGCTCTGTCATTCAGACAATATACGCTGAACACTTTTCTTCCCTCACTTTTTAATTAGGCTCTCTTCACAAAAGCCCTTCTCTTTTCTATACAATTACATCCCATTCCTATATTCCTTCCAGGTATGGCTCACTTCCAAAATCTTTCCTCACTTTTGCTATCTATTTCCCTGGCTCATCCTAGTTGGCTCTGTCCCACTGTCTCTGTGGGGCCCAGATATGAAGCGCAGTAAGCAAATAAAGGTTCCCCTGACTGGGAAGAGATGAGAAGTCCCTTGGGACTCTTGCAACCCTCTAAGTAGGCCGCTGGTGGGAGTGGGAGGGGAATCAAATGATCTTGAGAGACTTTTTCATGGCTTCTTCTTACTGGAAAAAATAGAAATAAAATGTGAAAATCCTACCATTCTCTGAAATGTTGATCTTCCATGAACTTGCACCTACATGTACCAACAGCATGAAAGGAATCAAACGTTTGACCCATCCAAAAACAAAAAAGAAAAGCCCCACACAGACCAGCCAGCAGCCCTCCCCTTGCTACCCCTACCCCATTACCAAACCAGACTTCTTGATTTGCATCTGCCACCACACCCCAGTCCATGTGAATGCTGTGTTTATTTGAATGTGCAATCAACAATGGTTCCCTTTCTTTTTGAATTTTCTGTGCCAAAGACAACAAATGCAAATGGTGAGGTGGAATTGGGATTAAAGGAGTCTAAATAAGGGTGAGCACAGCATTAAGGTTAGGGCTATGGGATAATCCTCCAACAATCAGGGAGAGGCAGGTACCTTACAACAGCTGTGCAGGCCATAAATAAAACTTTTCTGACTTAGCATGTAAAGTCTCCACCATAACGGTTACATTAACATTGTTTTGTATAACCAAAGGGAGAAAAGTCCTCCTGTAAGGACCTCGCCCTTTTGTGGCTTCTACCTAAGGCAAACGGAACCAGACTTTGACTTAAGGTTTTGAAAGTCCTTACAATTGGGCAATTTCTTGGAATAAAATTGGGGTAACTGCAAAATGGAGGGGGGCGAGTAGTGATGGTGACTGCAGGGAGTGTGTTGGTCAGGCAAAGGGCCAAGAGAGAAGTTTCCCGGAAAGTGTTGGATCTATTCTCTGTCCTGCCGGAAATACCATCTCTCTTCATTGAACTTGTCCATGATATGAGCTGTTGTTCTCCCCAAGTAAGGTTTTTAAAAGCTTAGAGACAGGGCATTGCTTTAAAGCTGAGATATCCATGGCTTCTTTATAAAATATACAAATTAAAACAGGAATGAACACATAGGAAAAGCAAAGTTGGCTCTTGGGCGTGAAGCTTGCTCCCATAGTCATAAAGATGCAGACAGGTAGATCTATCACTTTAATTTAAAAATGAAAATCCCTTTAGAAAATTGGCAGGCAGTCAGCCCTGGCCAAATGCGTTTGAAAGGATTGTGATTCCTCCTGCTGTCAGCTGGCTCTGGGAGAGTTGCTGCTGGCAGGCCCGTTCATAGTCGGATTTGCAGGGGAGCCTCCAATGCACCATCACCCTTGGCTTTGGGGAAAGTTGGGCAGAGTCTTAAAAATAACAGCATCTATATACTGAGTCCTCAGTGAGCGTCAGGGAGTGTGTGTTACTTGAACTGTCTAGGCAGGCATTTTAAGATGGATACCATTATTAACTGGATTTTATAGATAGCGCATCAGTTTTCTATTGCTGCTGTAACAAAGTATGCCAGATGAGGTGGCTTAAAACAACTCACATTTATTATCTCATGGTTCTGTAGAAGTCAGATGCAGGTTTCGCTGGGCTAAAATCAAGGTGTGTCAGAAGGGCGGTAGTCCTTTCTGGAGGCTGTGGGGAAGAATCATTTTCTCGCCTTTTCCAGCTTCTAGAGGCCACTCACATTTCTTGACACATGGTCCCCTTCCTCTATCTTCAGAGCCAGAAAAGACTAGCTGAGTTGTTTGTTTATCACATCACATCACTCTGACCTTTTCTGCCTTCCTTTTCCTTTGTGATTACTGTGGGCCCATATGGATCATCTTGGATAATCTCCCCATATCAGGGTCAATTGGCTGGTGACCTAAGTCCATCTGCAACCTTAATTTCTCTTTATCATATAACCTCACACAGTCACGGTTTCCAGGGGTTAGGAAGTGGCCATTTTTGGGGAGCTCCACAAATAGAAAAGTGAGGATCAGAAGGGTTAAGACATTTATGCTGGGCCACACAGCCAGTTGGTAGTAGTCCAGACTAGATTTGACCCAAAGCCTGAACTGGGAACAGGAAGAGAAACAAAGAAAGAGGGAAAGAAATTTGAGAGGAAACTTTTCTACCATGGAGGAAATTGACTTTTGTCAAAAAATGCACTCTTGGTTATAAGTCAATTTAACAAGAGGAACGTGTGAGTGGACAATTTGCTTTTGTTACCTACCTCCTTTATTCCTCCATTTAACCTGTAAAGAGTTTCCATAAATCGTAGTTCACCAAATTACATCAGCTTCACTCATAATACTGGTCTTACTGGTATCATAAAACACACCAATGCCTTGAGACCCACCCCACAATAGACCACACACACTTATAGGGATCCAGTATGAAGGTGTTAGTGTATGTACACGCATACACCACACCAGGATGCAAATTTCAGCAAGTAGACTTGTTCCATCTCCTCCTAATGGAAAGGATTTGAATTACTGGGTGAAAGGTATAGGGAGACAAGTCAAGATTAATGTCAAGAAGACTTTTTCTAACAGGAAGAACAATAAGCTACCCCACAGTGAGACTCCTTGCCTTGAGAACTATCGAGCTGATGCCGGAGGACCCCTTGACACCACCATGTTAAGCTTTTTAGTGTGCTTTCTCATTTAGGAGAAAGTGACTTGCTTCTCTAAAAGACACATGCAAGGAGGGAATAAAAGCAAAAAAGGCTAGAAGCTCTTTTGTACTTCCCTGCTGACAGGTGTTTCCCACAGCTCCTCCTGCTCCAGTGGAATCACTGAATATTGCAGGGATATTTAAGGCCTCCTGGTCCACCTCTCCATACACAGAGGAGAAAACTGAGCAGCAGGAAGATGAAATAACACAGTCCACAGATGATTCCAGTAGAAACGCATGAAACATTGGGCATAGGTTCTGAAGTCCAATAAGCCACAGACGTCACAGGCAAATTAGACTAACATCCCCTTAGGAGAGCTCCAGGCTGGAGACTGATGTATGGCCTCTTGAAAAATCTGGCACAAACAGCTTTTCACCCAGTACTGCAAGAGAAGACCCTTTCCTTAGTACGTTTCAGGAGCCAGGTGAAATGAAAAATACATGTCTTTAAATAAGAAAAGGACATTTCATTTTGGAAGATGCCCACTCTGTCAGAGGCACTTGGGAACGAAAATTGAAGCAGGACTAGTAGATGTGCATCCCTACCTCACACCTATGTTAGGGCCTCCACCCTCCCTGAGCGGAAGGCCACGTTCTGGAAGGAATTTAAGTTACTGTAAGTTCTAGTGTACACAACCCTTGGGGTCAAGGAAAATGGAACAATTTGCCTCTTTCATATCTGCTGCTGTGGGTTCTCAAACATTGTGCAGATGGGACTGATTTCTTATCCGGTCTTTGAGGCCCTAAGTGAAGAACTAGGTTTCTTGAGAACTGTTAGGTCTGACTTCTCTGGAAGGTAAACCAAAGTGGGAAGAAGGACATCTTTGAGCACGCCAGGTCCAAAATTCTCTGGTGATTTAGTACAACATCAAGATCACCTCCTTTTTTGGCTTTATCAGATGAATTATTATGTGGATAAATGTGTAGTTTTTCCAAGGGCCCCAAACCTTGAATAGTTCTCTAAAGCCTCTTATATACAAATGGAGTTGTTAGGTCTGAGTATTTACATTTGATTTCATGTTCTGGCCCGTTCAAGGATGTTAGTCATTATGAAATTCTCATCATTCTGGAGGATGTAAACTTTTTCCATGCAAAGATGAATATTTTATATTTCTCCAGGTTCTAATTCTCTCACCTCCCCATCCCAGAGGTGGGTCTAATTCATCCTAATGGCAAAAGTCACTTCTCCTTTTAAGGGGAGAATTCACAGGCTTCTAGATGACTACCTCTAAGGCAAAGAGGAACCTCCCTCTAGGGACATTGATGGCATCACAAAGACTGTGGCAGTAGGAGCAGAGATGGGTAGGGATCAACATTGGAGATTCAGTAATGATAGACTACTGAAAATCAAGGGTCTGGGTGTCATCAGATGCTAAGGTTATCCCATCAGCTAGTGTAGGCTTTCAAATGGTACAGGGTTTCCAGACACATGGATGGACTCTTCTCTGGCAGAAGCAGAGGTCAATTGGCAGGTGAGGTGGTGCTGGGTGGGTGAATTCACCCTATGCTTGGGCCTCACACTGTGATTCAGTTCCTTGGCGGGCTTGCTACCCCACCACTGATGATGTATTTCTCTTTTCTCTGTCAGTATAAGGACAGCAGCCTCCTTGTCCACAAAGGACCGCCAGAGGATAAGTCCTTAACCTTGTCAGGAGTGGCTCAGTTGGTTAAGCGTCCAACTCTTGATTTCAGCTCAGGTCATGATCTCAGCATCGTGAGATCGAGCCCTACCTCAGGCTCCATGCTGAGCATGGAGCTGGCTTAAGATTCTCTCTCTCCCTCTCCCTCTGCCTCTCCCCCACTGCGCGTGCATGCTCTCTCTGTCTCTGTCTCAAAAAATAAAATGGTCAAGATCGTCAACTTTGAGTTATATGTTTTTTACTGCAATTGAAAAGAAAAATTGCTAAAAATGAGACAAAATTTAGTTTAAAAAAGATGAGAGACTTAACAGTGATAAACAGCAACAAGCAAAAAACCCACAGTCTTAACAACTTTTTGAGATGCACTTCTCTTTCCTTTTCCTGGCGCAGAAGACTTTTGCCGAGATCAGTACATAAAGATTCCTTGCAGTGCCTTCCCTGAATGTAGTGAGTCTATTCAGTCAGCTTATGTCTGGAAGCCTGCCAGCATACGAGAATTATAATAGTTTAGCTACAAATGCTCTGTTATGCTTCCCTCAAAAAAAAAAAAAAAAAAAAGAATGAATGTCTAAATAAATAAAAGGTGATCCAAAATTCTCTGGCCTGTTTCCAGGATCAAGCTTGAGGAACTGCTTTAAGGAGCCCACCCTGAGTCATTCTCCACACCTACACGCTTCTCTGCTCCTGCTGGGCGATACCTCAGAGGCCTGGGAAACTTGGCATGGGAATGGACAATAATGGATAAATGAATGGGTCTTTC
The DNA here is from genome assembly GCF_004348235.1 of Phoca vitulina. Classification (NCBI taxonomy): domain Eukaryota; kingdom Metazoa; phylum Chordata; class Mammalia; order Carnivora; family Phocidae; genus Phoca; species Phoca vitulina. The sequence continues at coordinate 56,531,811 of NW_022589709.1, forward strand.
TAGTTTGCTTTCATTGTAGCTCCAACTTCCTCCTCTCTAGGGCCCCTGTCCTGCTCCCCCTCTCACGCTGCACTCGACCCTGCTGCAGGTGGCTTTGTCTTTCTGTGCATCTGGGTATCTGAGCACTTCCTGTGCTCTGTTAAAATAAACTGGTAGTGCTCTCTCACCGGTGAGTTTGTGGGTTCCTTAACAGCGAAGGATTTTTTACCACTAGCACAATGCCTAGAATCCTGGTGATGCTTAATAAATAAATGTTGTATAATGATGATGACATCAGTGATTGTTCTGTATTCTCAGGCCACGAGGGTGTCCTTTTTGGACACCTGTCCATGTAGACAGAATGATTCAGATCATATTCTGGCCTCAGCATTGTGTTCCTGCTCAGAACCTCTTCGGGCTCCACCTTCAGCTTCCTGACTTGCTTCATTATTCCATCACCTGCCTCCTCCCTAAATATGCATGTGTGGTTTCTGTTTGACTGCTTTGGGTTATACATGTCCTTAGTAGTCATACGTGGGTGTCCCTACACCTCATTACCTCCTGAACTTCTCAGGGATAAAGTAGCCAACACACTGTCTGCATCTTCCCAAAGCATCACACACCAAGATACTGAGTTTAAGACCCGTGAGTACTTGAGAAGAGTCCAGTGTGTCCAACTGTGTGATTGACACCTCCACCACCATGTTCTGCCCGGATCTCCGAAGGTGATTCATCATCTTTTCTGCATCCACCTGCTCATTTTTCTGAATTCATTGAGGGGTGGTTACTAATTTGTCCTTTGTTTTGAGAGATGGTACTTTTGGCACCAAACATTCTCCCACTCTTAAAACTTGAAACCTTCCCTGGGATCTTTGGCCTGGCTCTCTTCATGCCTGCCCCCTCCCCCCAATCAAAACTGCAGGCACTGATTCCTATTGATTATGTTTCACAACATTTACTAAGTAACCATCCCCCCACTTCACCCTCATTGTCATCACCCTGAAGTGATTGGCACCCAAGCCAAGGACTTTATATTGCCAGTTTCCATCTACTGGAGTCGCTGTCCAGATAGAGCAGGGTTTTGAGAAGATGTTGATGCCTTGTCTGCAATCAGCAGAGGAGAATGCAGTATTTTAATCAATTAGAGATCTCTGTACTGAGTATAGTTGAGGGGAATTGTGGTCCAAGTGCTGAGATTCTGTCATCTCTGGCCAAGATAAGTATGATAGTCTTCTTTTTCCCCTGTATCTTCATTCAGTGCATCCTACAACCTAACCCCAAGTTGACTCGTTTCATTGGCACTACAGCATCTCACTTCCTGAAGAAATGATATTCCATTGCCTATGCCATCTGTCAAGCTTTCCAGCTTGACACAAGAGTCTCAAATGCCCTCCACCTACAGGCTCATTCATGCCTAGGAGCTGAGCTGCTCTAGATTAAGACAGGAAGTATAGGGGCGCCTGGGTGGCTCAGTCGTTAAGCGTCTGCCTTCGGCTCAGGTCATGATCCCAGGGTCCTGGGATCGAGTCCCACATCGGGCTCCTTGCTCAGCGGGGAGCCTGCTTCTCCCTCTGCCGCTCCCTGCCACTCTCCCTACTTGTGATTCCTCTCTCTCTCTCTGTGTCAAATAAATAAATAAAATCTAAAAAAAAAAAAAAAAGACAGGAAGTATATCAGCTGCCTCAGCCCTTCCAGATACGGGGCCTGGAGTTAATCATGGCTGCCCACAGACCTGGTATCTGCTCCACCTAGCATAAGCCCTGGGTGCCAACCTAGCCTCCAGGTCACACCACTTTTTATCTTTTTTCCACTTCCCCTTTCCCCACACCCTCAGACATACTGGTCCAAGGGTGGTTCTGAACTTCTCCCACAGGTTACCTGGTTGTTCTTAACATTTTGCTTTCAACATAGCCTGCTTATGTAGGCTCCCAGGAATTTAAGACTTGCCAGGTTTTCCACTCCCAGCCCAGCCTGGGTTCTGGCCATAGGTGAGCAGTTTGTCCAGAATGACATAGGGGATTATGGGAATCTTCTATTACTGGGTCAAACCCATCAAACTATCCCCTTCCTACTATTAGCACAGCGCAGTCCCTGCACGAGACTGCCACATACTCTGGATATTTGACCTAGGGAAGCCAACAAGTTCCCTACTCCCCCTGTTCAGTGCTTCCTTTTCCCAGCAGACCCAGCCTGTCCCGTGCTTGAACAGAATAATTATAAAAGTGTCATTTATTGAGCACTTGCTATGTGCCAAGCCTTTGAATAAGTGCTTTGTACATATTACCTTGCTGCACCTTCACAAGGACCTATGAAACAGGTAAGAAGAGCTAGAGTTTGAACGTACAACTGTTTGAATCTAAGGCTTATGCTTTTAATCACTATACTAGAGATTGCAAACTAGTAGCTCATGGGAAAATGTTGCCCATGGTTATATTTGGTCACCACAAGCTTTTTGTTTGCTTTTTTACTTATGGCCAATACTTAAAAAATCAGAAGATGTCACATTAAAAATTCAGATGTATGACTCCTCTTTACAAAATTGGAAGGTCTGGAAACATCGGTTCCATGTCCTACAAGGCAAAATCAAATACAGCTGGGAAAAGTCTGTCCTTCTCATAGAGTGGGAGCTCATCAGTTTGCCTCCAACTCTTCCTTATGGCAGGACTGCTCAGATGTTACTATCCATCAGAACCATCTGGAGATTGCTGGGCCCCACCGAAGTTTTTGATTCGGTAGGTGGGGGTAGGGTCTGAGAATTTGTCTTATTACAACACAAGTGTTGGTTGCCATTTCTCATCCCTTTTGTGCTGTTGCTATTTTTACAGTCCTGCCCGCCCACCTGCTTCTTTCACCTCCCTGCTGCCCCTGGGGCATTTGAGTCTGTATCTCAGGCACTGCATTTCACTAACACTAAGGAATCAGGGCCCTCTCTTCTGTTCTTAAATTCCCACTAATCTCTGACATGAATCTTAAAGCTCATCTGGACTGCTTGCTGTTCTAACTTCCTCTTTCACCTCCCTTAAAAACATAATACAACTTCTTTATTTAATTTCACAAAGGCAGTAGAAGATTTCATAAATAGCCCCCAAACAGGCGTGTTGAAATATAACTTCTTCCCCTGAGCTGGAAGGGACAAGCAGAAAAAGACATCTTATGTATACAGAAGATAAGAGCTCCTGCTAACATAATCCTTTGACAGCTCAGATTTAAAAGCTGTAGAATCCACACAGAAGCAACCACTCCATCTATTCTGTTCTTCCAGGAGCACCTGGTTCATAGCCTCAGCAAGCTCTCTTCCCTCGTTATGGAAAGTCAATCTAGGAGAAATCTGTTCAGACAGTTATGCAGTAAACCTAGTGCATCAGTTCAAAAAATGCTCATTAGGTTTTCACTTTGCCTGGAAGGCCCTATTATAATCTCCAAGACCTATCTCAGATGCCACTTAGTCAAAATGCCCTTCCTGGTGAGCCTTGGCAGAAAGAATCCCTCATCTCTAAACTTAGAGCATGGCCATATCCATGACACTTATCCCATACTTAGCTGAAATACAAAATAATTATGTTGTCACTTCTCTTGACTATGAGATCATAAATTCTTTTAGAGCATAAGATGAGACCTATGCAACTTTGCAGCCCGAATGATGCCCAGTATAGTGCTTTGCTTTTAGGCGACACTAAGGTCAGACTTCTGAGCACTGGGAAGAAAAGAGGGACTCACACCCAGTGTCATGGAAGGGCAGAGAGCAGGACAGAGGTTCAGAGAGATTTGAGATCCCTTGAAGTTCTCAGTTGTTTCATGAGGGCCTGTTATGTTTTTAGCACTACCTTGAGCACTCCTGAGAAAAGGAGTAAAAAATGATGAGCTCTGTCGAGATAAAACTGGCAAAACCAACACACATGAGAAAAGCTTAGAACACTCTACAATGTGAGTGCTAAACTATGTGAGAAATAAGAAAGAGAAATAAGAGAACATCAGATAAATAAAAAGAAAAGAGCACAGAGTGAGCTAGAAAAATGGAGAAGACTATACAGAGCAGATCAGATATATCCTATACATCTGAGCCAGATATTTAAGTAGGGGAGGTGTTTCCATTTTCTACCACCAAGGTCATGAAGATTTTCTCATGTTACCTTCTAAAATCTTTATTATTTTACTTTTCACATTTAGATCTAAAATCCGTCTAGAGTTGATTTTTGTGAATGGTGTGTGGTAGAGGTCAAGGCTCATCTCTTTCTGTATGGATATGCAATTGACCAAGTATCATTTACTGAAAAAAGCCCTCCCTCCCCCTACCGCAGTACTGTGTACATTTATTGTGAAAATGGTTGTCGAGTATGTATAGTTGATTTTTTGACTCTGTTCCTTCATGCCTTTTCTGTCCTTGCATCAATACCACACGTTTGTTTGTTTGTTTTTGTATTTTGCTTGTTTGTTTTTTAAATAACTAGCTTTGTAATACCTTGATATTTACTAGCTTAAATCCTCTAACTTGATATTTTTAAGTTTGTCTTTTGCTATTCTTGGGCCTTTGTGTTTCCATTTTAAATTTTTAGAATCTACATGTCAGTTTCTACAAAATGGTCTTCTGGGATGTCGACTGGGATTTTATTGAATCTAAAGGTTAATTTAGTGGGAATCAACAGTTTTAGTATATGCAGTGGTCCGATCCTGAACTGACATATCCTTCCATTTACTTAGACCCTTTTATTTCTTTCAGTAGTGTTTTGTAGTTTTCTCTGCTGTGGTTTTACATACTTTTAAAATTTGATTTGTTCCTAGATATTTGAATTTTTAATCCTATTTTCAGTTGTACAATTTAAAATTTTCATTTTCCAATTGTGTCTTGCTAAGATATAGAAATATAACTGAGGTTTTTTTTGATGTTGATCTTGTATCCAGGGACCTTGCTAAATTCACTTATTTGTTCTAATATTTTATCCTTTAAATTTTCTACACACACAATTATGTCATTGTGAAAAATGATAGTTTTATCTCTTCCTTTCCAATCTTTATGTCCTTTTTTTCCCCCTTAAATTAATGCACTGGCTGAAACCTCAAGTACAGCATTAAATATACATAGTAAAAATGGTCATCTTTGCCTATTTCTGATCTCAGGAAGGCTTTTTGAAAGTAATTTTACGGGGGGGGGGTGGAGTGGGGAGAAGAGCAAGATGGCTGAGGTGTAGGAGACCTAAATTTCGTCTGGTCCCAGGAATTCAGCTAGATAGTTATCAAACCATTCAGAACACCTACAAACTCAACAGGAGATCGAAGAAAAGAATAGCAGCAATTCTGTGAACAGAAAAGCGACCATTTTCTGGAAGGTCTCTTCTGATTTGTTTAGTGTATATTTTTCTGGGGTCATTTTAGCATTTTGTTCTCTCATTCATCTATTCTCCTCTGGACAAAATGACAAGCTGGAAAAACTCACCTCAAAAAAAAGAACAAGAGGCAGTACCGACTGCCAGGACCTAATCAATATGGACATTAGTACGATGTCGGAACCAGAGTTCAGAATGACGATTATAAAGATACTAGCTGGGCTTGAAAAAAGCATAGAAGATACTAGAGAATCTCTTTCTGGAGAAATAAAAGAACTAAAATCTAACCAAGTTGAAATTAAAAAGGTTATTAATGAGGTACAATAAAAAATGGAGGCTCTAACTGCTAGGATAAATGAGGCAGAGGAGAGAATTAGTGAAATAGAAGACCAAATGATGGAGAATAAAGAAGCTGAGAAAAAGAGAAACAACTACTGGATCATGAGGGGAGAATTAGAGAGATAAGTGATACCATAAAGCGAAACAACATTGGAATAATTGGGATCCCAGAAGAAGGAGAGAGGGGCAGAAGGTATATTGGAGCAAATTATAGCAGAGAACTTCCCTAATTTGGGGAAGGAAAGAGGCATCAAAATCCAGGAGGCACAGAGAACCCCCCTCAAAATCAATAAAAATGGGTCAACACCCCGACATCTAGTAGTAAAACTCACAAGTATCAGAGACAAAGAGAAAATCCTGAAAGCAGCTTGGGACAGGAGGTCTGTAACCTACAATGGTAGAAACATTAGATTGGCAGCAGACCTATCCACAGAGACCTGGCAGGCCAGAAAGGACTGGCATGATATATTCAGGGCACTAAATGAGAAAAATATGCAGCCAAGAATACTCTATGCAGCTAGGCTGTCATTGAAAATAGAAGGAGAGATAAAAAAAACCTCCAAGACAAACAAAAACTAAAAGAATTTGCGAACACCAAACCAGCCCTACAAGAAACATTGAAAGGGGTCCTCTAAGCAAAGAAAGAGCCTAAAAGTAACATAGACCAGAAAGAAACAGAGACAATATACAATACCTTACAGGCAACACAATGGCAATAATTCATAGCTTTCAATAGTTACCCTACATGTAAATGGGCTAAATGCCCTGATCAAAAGACACAAGCTATCAGACTGGATAAAAAAAAACGAGACCCATCAATATGCTGTCTGCAAGAGACTCATTTTAGATGCAAAGACACCTCCAGATTTAAAGTGAGGGGGTGGAAAACAATTTACCATGCTAATGGACATCAAAAGAAAGCTGAGGTGGCAATCCTTATATCAGACAAATTAGATTTTAAACCAAAGACTATAATAAGAGATGAGGAAGGACACTACATCATACTTAAAGGGTCTATCCAACAAGAAGATCTAACAATTGTAAATACTTATGCCCCTAACATCAGAGCAGCCAATTATATAAGCCAATTAATAACAAAATCAAAGAAACACATTGACAAAAATACAATAATAGTAGGGGACTTTAACACCCCCCTCACTGAAATGGACAGATCATCTAAGCAAAAGATCAACAAGGAAATAAAGGCTTTAAATGACACACTGGACCAGATGGACTTCACAGATATATTCAGAACATTCCATCCCAAAGCAACAGAATACACATTCTTCTCTAGTGCCCATGGAACATTCTCCAGAATAGGTCACATCCTGGGTCACAAATCAGGTCTCAATTGGTACCAAAAGATTGGGATCATTCCCTGCATATTTTCAGACCACAATGCTTGAAACTAGAACTCAACCACAAGAGGAAAGTCGGAAAGAACTCAAATACATGGAGGCAAAAGAGCATCCTACTAAAGAATGAATGGGTCAACCAGGAAATTAAAGAAGAATTAAAAAAATTCATGGAAACAAATGAAAATGAAAACACAACTGTTCAAAATCTTTGAGATGCAGCAAAGGTGGTTCTAAGAGGAAAGTATATAACAATACAAGGCTTCCTCAAGAAACAAGAAAGATCTCAAATACATAACCTAACCCTATACCTAAAGGAGCTGGAGAAAGAAGAGCAAACAAAGCCTAAACCCAGCAGGAGAAGAGAAATAATAAAGATCAGAGCAGAAATAAATGAAATAGAAACCAAAAGAAGAGTAGGACAGATCAACAAAACTAGGAGCTGGTTCTTTGAAAGAATTGAGAAGATTGATAAACCCCTGGCCAGACTTATCAAAAAGAAAAGAGAACAGACACAAATAAATAAAATCATGAATGAAAGAGGAGAGATCACAACCAACACCAAAGAAATACAAACAATTAGAAGAACATATTATGAGCAACTCTATGCCAGCAAATTAGATAATCTGGAAGAAATGGATATATTCCTAGAGAAGTATAAACTACCAAAACTGAACCAGGAAGAAACAGAAAACCTGAACCACTAAGGAAATTGAAGTAGTAATCAAAAGTCTCCCAACAAACAAGAGCCCAGGGCCAGATGGCTTCCCAGGGGAATTCTACCAAACATTTAAAGAAGAATTAAAACCTGTTCTTCTGACACTGTTCCAAAAAATAGAAATGGAAGGAAAACTTCCAAACTCGTGTTATGAGGCCACCATTACCTTGATCCCAAAACCAAAGACCTATCAAAAAGGAGAATTACAGACCAATATCCCTGATGAACATGGATGCCAAAATTCTCACCAAAATACTAGCCAAGAGGATCCAACAGTACGTTAAAAGGATTATTCACCACAACCAAGTGGAATGTATTCATGGGCTGCAAGTTTGGTTCAATATCTGCAAATCAATCAATGTGATACAATACATTAATAAAAGAAAGAAGAACCGTATGATCCTCTCAATAGATGCAGAAAAAGAATTTGACAAAGTACAACATCCTTTCTTGATTAAAACTCTTCACAGTGTAGGGATAGAGTGTACATACCTCAATATCATAAAAGCCATCTATGAAAAGCCCACAGCGAATATCATTCTCAATGGGGAAAAACTGAGAGCTTTCCCCCTAAGGTCAGGAACACGGCAGGGATGTCCACTATCACCACTGCTATTCAACATAGTACTAGAAGTCCAAGCCTCAGCAATCAGACAACAAAAAGAAATAAAAGGCATCCGAATTGGCAAAGAAGAAACGAAACTCTCACTCTTTGCAGATGATATGATACTTTATGTCGAAAACCCAAAAGACTCCACCCCAAAACTGCTAGAACTCATACAGGAATTCAGTAAAGTGGCAGGATATAAAATCAATGCACAGAAATCAGTTGCATTTCTATACACCAACAAGACAGAAGAAAGAGAAATTAAGGAGTCGGTCCCCTTTACAATTGCACCCAAAACCATAAGATACCTAGGAATAAATCTAACCAAAGAGGCAAATAATCTGTACTCAGAAAACTATAGAATACTCATGAAAGAAATTGAGGAAGACACAAAGAAATGGAAAAATGTTCCATGTTCATGGATTGGAAGAAAAAATATTGTGAAAATGTCAATGCTACCTAGAGCAATCTACACATTTAATGCAATCCCTATCAAAATACCATCAACTTTTTTCAAAGAAATGGAACAAATAATCCTAAAATTTGTATGGAACGAGGAAAGACCCTGAATAGCCAGAGGAATGTTGAAAAAGAAAAGCAGAGCCGGTGGCATCACAATTCCAGACTTCAAGCTCTATTACAAAGCTGTCATCATCAAGACAGTATGGTACTGGCACAAAAACAGACACATAGATCCATGGAACAGAATAGAGAGCCCAGAAATGGACCCTCAACTCTACGGTCAACTAATCTTTGACAAAGCAGGAAAGAATGTCCAGTGGAAAAAAGACATTCTCTTCAACAAATGGTGTTGGGAAAATTGGACAGCCACATGCAGAAGAATGAAACTGGACCATTTCCTTACACCACACACAAAAATAGACTCAAAATGGATAAAAGATCTAAATGTGAGACAAGAATCCTTCAAAATCCTTGAGGAGAACACAGGCAGCAACCTCTTCGACCTCAGCCGCAGCAACTTCTTCCTAGAAACATCGCCAAAGGCAAGGGAAGCAAGGGCAAAAATGAACTATTGGGACTTCATCAAGATAAAAAGCTTTTGCACAGCAAAGGAAGCAGTCAACAAAACCAAAAGACAATGAACAGAATGGTAGAAGATATTTGCAAATGACATATCAGATAAAGGGCTAGTATCCAAAATCTATAAAGAACTTATCAAACTCAATACCCAAAAAACAAATGATCCAATCAAGAAATGGGCAGAAGACATGAACAGACATTTCTGCAAAGAAGATATCCAAATGGCCAACAGACACATGAAAAAGTGCTCAACATCACTCGGCATCAGGGAAATACAAATCAAAAACCTCAATGAAGGGCGCCTGGGTGGCTCAATCATTAAGCGTCTGCCTTTGGCTCAGGTCATGATCCTGGGGTCCTGGGATCGAGCCCCACATCAGGCTCCCTGCTCTGCAGGAAGCCTGCTTCTCCCTCCCCCACTCCCCCTACTTGTATTCCCTCTCTCGCTGTGTCTCTCTCTGTCAAATAAATAAAATCTTCAACAAAAAGAACCTCAGTGAGATACCACCTCACACCAGTCAGAATGGCTAAAATTAACAAGTCAGGAAATGACAGATGTTGGCGAGGATGCAGAGAAAGGGGAACCCTCCTACACTGTTGGTGGGAATGCAAGCTGATGCAGCCACTCTGGAAAACAGTATGGAGCTTCCTCAAAAAGTTGAAAATAGAGCTACCCTATGACCCCAGCAATTGCACTACTGGGTATTTACCCCAAAGATACAAATGTAGTGATCTGAAGGGGCACATGCACCCTAATGTTTATAGCAGCAGTGTCCATAATAGCCAAACTATGGAAAGAGCCAAGATGTCCATCGACAGATGAATGGATAAAGAAGAAGTGGTATATATATACACTGGAATATTATGCAGCCATCAAAAAAGAACGAAATCTTGCCATTTGCAACAACGTGGTTGGAACTAGAGGGTATTATGCTAAGTGAAATAAGTCAATTAGAGAAAGATAAGTATCATATGATCTCACTGATATGAGGAATTTGAGAAACAAGAAGAGGATCATAGGGGAAGGGAGGGAAAAATGAAACAAGATGAAACCAGAGAGGGAGACAAACCATAAGAGACTCTTAATCTCAGGAAACAAACTGAGGGTTGCTGGAGTGGTAGGGGGTGGGGGGGATGGGGTGGCTGGGTGATGGACACTCGGGAGGGTATGTGCTATGGTGAACACTGAATTGTGTGAGACCGATAAATCACAGACCTGTAACCCTGAAACAAATAATACATTATATGTTAATAAAAAAAATATATTTTTGGCTTAAAAAAATAAATAAAAGTAATTTTACTATTATGTATGGCGTTTCATGTAGGTTTTAAAATATATATACTTTATGAAGTTAAGGAAGTCCCTCTATTCTTGGTTTGCCAAAAAAATTTTTTTGATCATGTCTGGATATTAAATTTTATCAAATTGTTTTGTAACTAGCAATATAATCACATGATTTTTCTCCTTTTTTCCATTAATGTGGTTAATTTCACTAATTTATTTTCTAACTCTTTCAAACTTACAAGAACCTATTGGTTTTTCCTTGTAGTGTTCTGAATTTTTGGAAGGAGGGTTTGGTGGTCTCATAAAACTGGTGGGAAGTGTCAGCTATTTTTCTATTCTTTGGAAATGTTTATGTATGATTGGTATTATTCCTTAGATATTTGGAAGAATTTGCTGCTGAAGCCATGTGAGTCTAGACTTTTCTTTGTAGAAAAGTCTTTTAATACAAACACAGTTTCTTTAATAAATATAGGATTTTCTATTTCTTGTCATGTCCATTTTAATGTTGTATTTTTCAATGAATTTTTCCACTTACCCAAGTTTTCAAATGTTTTGGCAAACACTCTTTCACAAATACTGTCATCTTTGTAACATCTGCACAATCTGTCATGATGTTTATACTTTATTCCTTTTATTGATGTCTTTCCTCTCATTTTTCTTGCTAAACAGAGTCAATCAATTTTATCAATATTTTTAAAGAACAAACTTTGGGTTTGTTGAATTTCCCTATTGCATGTTTGTTTTCTGTATCATTGATTTCTACTTTTTATTATTGCCTGCTTTCTATTTTCTTTGGGTTTAATTTGCTGTTGCTTGTCTAGCTTCTTGAGTTAAAAACTCAAAATTTTTTTCTTTGCTAATGTATTTAAAGATAGAATTTTGGGGGGGAACTACATAAAGTATGTGATAGATTGCAAAAACTACCACAGTTTTTTTTGCTATTGCTGTCAGCATGACCTATTGTAATATAATTTAGCAGTTTTTTCCATCAAGAGGCATCTCCACCCTTGAGTATAGGTCTGGCCATGTGACTTGCTTTAGTCCAGAGATGTTAGCAAATATAAAACAAACAGAGACTTGGAAAGCTTTTAAGCATTTGAGTTTGTCTTTTCTTGTTGTACTTGGAAACTTGAAGACACCGTGTGAATGAGAGCAAGCTAGTTTGCTGGAGGGTAAGAGGCCACATGGAAAAGAACTAGGCATCCTGGCTGAAAGCCTACCAACTGTCAAATAATGTGAGCAAGGTCATTCTAGATCTTCCATCTTTCCCAGCCTCTGTCTGATCATAGATACAAGGCAGCCCAACAATATCAGTTGAGCCAGAACAGAAGAACCTCCCAGCCAACCCACTGAATCTTGATATAAATAAAATGTTTGTTTTTAAGCCACTAAATTTTGGAATGATTTGTTACACAGCAAAAGCTAACTGAAACAGGCTATAACCTGACTCAAGAGTATTGATATGAGGTATGTTCCCACTATCATTTAGTTAAGTACATTTTCTAATATCCATGGTGATTTCTTATTTAGATCAATGAAATACTTAGAAGTTTATCATTTAATTTTCAAATGTTGGAGACTTCATTAGTGATATTTTTGTCACTGATTTCTAGCTTAATTCCTCTAAAGCCAGAGAATGTCATCCTTAGTCTTTTTGGTCCTTTCAGATTTGTTGAGATTTGCATTTCAGCCTAGCAAGTAGTCAATTTTAACAAATAGCCTTTATTGTATACTTGGAATTTGCTAAGAAAGATCAGGCTTAAGTATAGGATCAGTCTGACACATGTTACTTTATAATTGCTGGAAGTGAAATTCTCCTGTCTGTAACATTTAATGTCTTCAAACGAAAATATTCATATAATTATTGTGAAATTAAAAAAGCATTTTATAAGCATGATTTGACCAGCCTGACTGGGGCAGAAGGTAGGTATACAGTGGGAGTCACAAAAGTGTGTTTTCAAATACAGCATATGCCTGTATATATTTGCAGTGTTGACCCATTGTCCTTCAAAATAATCTTGCCTTAATGTAAGTGGATGAGACTACTAGCTAAACTGAAGCTTTTTTGATAATAAAACCCTTTTAATGCCTTTATTTTTAAAAGTTTTGGACCATTCTACCCAACTCTATAAAATATGTCAAATCATAATCACCTTGAGGCTGATGTCAGCCCTAGATATCAACAGCAAGGAGGGAACTTGGAATGATTTACTCATGAAAGCCTTAGGAGACTCCTTTTGTCAAATTTTAATTTTTCATATTTTTTTAAACCTCAAGCAATAGATAGGCTATTTATGATCATTGCCTATCTGGTAATTCAATTATTTTTATGATAATCTTTAATAATTCTAATACTATAAACTTCTTAAAATAATTAGTGACTAAGTGGCTAAGGGTATAGCAACATAGGCCTTTTGTGCATTTGTAAAGCTTCTGGCAAGTTACTTAAGATACATACAAGAAACTAAAGAATTATATGCTTTTTTTTTTAAGAATTTATTTATTTATTTGACAGAGAGAGACACAGCGAGAGAGGGAACCCAGCTGGGGGAGTGGCAGAGGGAGAAGCAGGCTTCCCGCGGAGCAGGGAGCCTGATGCGGGACTCGATCCCAGGACCGTGAGATCATGACCCGAGCGGAAGGCAGACGCCCAACGACTGAGCCACCCAGGTGCCCCAAAATTATATGCTTCAAATTTATATTTATATAATGATTTTATATCAATGTATTTATAATAAGGAAACAATCATGCATGCATAAATATATATGGAGAGAAATCTATTTTTTAGCCCTATTTATAATAGCAAAATATTGGCAACAATATTAAAACAAAACATCCAACAAAGTGTTTACATCCATGGGGCTGAATTATATGCCACTACTTAAAAATATTTTAGGGAAGGGGTGCCTGGGTGGCTCAGTCGTTAAGCGTCTGCCTTCTGCTCGGGTCATGATCCCAGGGTCCTGGGATCGAGCCCTGCATCAGGCTCTCTGCTTGGCGGGAAGCCTACTTCTCCCTCTCCCACCCTTGCTGCTTGTGTTCCTTCTCTCTCTGTCTCTCTCTGTCAAATAAATAAATAAAATCTTTAAAATATATATATATATTTTAGGGGAATATTTAGTGACATAGCAATTCGTAAAGTAGGGGGAAAAATTGTTTTTAAAGGGCTACCTGGAGTTTGAATTAATTGTTCAGGGGAAGGGTAGGATTCCTTTCGGAGTGATACTTCACTATTGGTTTAGGGAAACACCTGAAAGGGTCTGTCTCACTTTGAAAGTTGTGGGCCCCGCCCCGCGACAGCACAGTCTCCTACCCCCGACATAATCTAAATAGAAAACCTGTAGACAAAGAAGAGTTCTATCCCACTGCTTTAAACAGCAAAGGATTTTGGGAGTGGACCTTTGGCAGCTCCTGAGTAGCAGTAGGAGGGGGTTTAGATTAATACAGGAAGACAGAGGTGGAACTGGGGGGAGTCTACCACACGGGAGCAGGTGGGGCCCAAGGAAAATGTTGGCCAGCGTGAATTTTCCGGTGGGATAGTGGTGGCCAAGGAACTTTGGGACACAAACGTTTATTACTAAATCTTACATAGCTTTCTGTGGTGGGCTGAGAAGCACATGTCGTTTGTTCACTTGTTAACCAAAGGATCACCAAAAAACTACAAATGAAAGAACGTGCTTCTAATGGCAACCCTTGTGCTCTCTTCACCTTGGGCCTGGAGAGAACCCCAGGCAAGCAAGGTGTGGCTTTCAAGCTGTCTCAGCCCTTGCCTGGCCTGCGTCCTTTGCTTTCCTCCTTCTCATTATGTGCTCCCCATCTTGCCTATCCATCTGTATCCTTTCTGGCCACATGAGATTTCCTGGCTCGAAGGCTTCCACACCAACGTCAGAGACGTTTGTCTTTCTATCCACAGTCCCTCAAGTTCCACAAAATGTAGTATTTTGCCTGTGAATGATATCTCCTTTTACTTTTTTTTTTTGGTTTCTTACTTGTGTTCATGTTCTAGCTGAGGGAACGCTATCCTGTGCTCCGGCTTTTGGCTGGGAGGCTGGGAACAGCCTCCAAGTTAAATCCATCTGGAAAAAGACTCCTGAACTTCAGGATTTACATAGTCTATACTTCTGGCGGAGCACCATCAAATATTCCCCCGGCTGCAGTCCTTCATGTAGGTCTCCTGAGCACAGGGCACGCTGTGATCCAAAATGATTCTTGAGGTAGCCCTTAAATCTAGAGTTTTACAGCTCTCACTTCCTTTCCTCTTCGGCCTCCACTGTGGCTGGTTGTCCTTGGGTGGTAGCCCCTCCCTGTGCTGTTGCCCTTGCTCTGGAAACTTCCAGTTGCTGCCGGGTCTGAGAGAGAATGCGGGCACGCGGCAAGGATAAATGTCTATGGGTAGACACAAGGAGAGACACAGAGGAGGCGTGTTACGTATTTTTTTCTTTGATGGAAAAAGGTTTAATTTATATAATTTTTAATTAACTGGTAATTAATTTTATTTATTGAAGTAGAGTTGACGTACAGTGTTACGTTGGTTTCAGGTGGACAACGTAGTGATTGGACGAGTTGATAGGTTACTCTGTGCCCCCCACAAACGCAGCTACCATCTTTCACCCCACAACACTGTTACAACACCATTGACGATATTTCCAATGCCTTTCATGTTGGGTATTTTTTTCCATTATCCTTTGTTGTAAGATATCACAGTCACCCCCCTCCCCGCCACCTGGTTTTCAAACAAGAATGTTTTAGTTAATGTACACTGACAGTGTCCTTGCCAATTGAATCCTTTGGAGTGGAAGATGAGGTTCAATTCATGACATCACCTCGGCATCAAATCCCACTTGGCTCTGTCTTCTGGGATCCCACTTCCTTTTCAGGTCTTTTGTTGTTGTTGTTGTTTTTGTTTTGTTTTTTTGCTGGATTCTGCTTGATTTCTTTTAATGATTTTTATCATCAACCTCCTGATTACAATTCCGCATGCTGCCCTGCTTTTCGGCTTTCTTTAAATGTAGTTCAGACACATCCCCAAGTCCCCAAACAACAAACCAGAGTAAATATCCTGTAACTGGTAATTCACTTTAGAAAAATCAATTGTTGTATAAAGGGCAATTCCCCCTGAGGACCTCATTTGAATGAGATCTGAATATTCGCTTCTCAGGATTTAATGGCATCACCTCGATAACTTCAGCACACCGCCATGGCAGACTTTCTACCCAGCACCTTGACCTGTTATTCCTTTGAGATTTTCCATAGCGGAGGCTGTCACTATCAGGCAAATGGAAAACTTGGAAACTGTTCTTGTTTGGGAGGGAATCTACTGGTAGCTGGCATCTCGTGTATTAAATTCGGTTTCTAAGTCTTAGCTATAATCTTTAGGCTTAATGTTACCTTTGTGCAGGTAATCTAACAAAAGAGGGCTTCAAATGCTTTATGGACCGTGGCTGGAATATACTGCTAACAAAAGAGTTACAGAGTGTATTACATTATTGATAATTAATTTTCTCCCAGTAATATATGAGCATCTATTAGACAGCTAGGCACGGCGGCCAGGACCAGCTACACAAGTCGTGGGGCCCAGTGCAAAATGAGGATGGAGGGTTTCTTACTTGAAAATTATCAAGAATTTTGGGGCGCCTGGGTGGCTCAGTCGTTAAGCGTCTGCCTTCAGCTCAGATCATGATCCCAGGGTCCTGGGATCGAGCCCCGCATCGGGCTCCCTGCTCCGCGGGAAGCCTGCTTCTCCCTCTGCCACTCCCCCTGCTTGTGTTCCCTCTCTCACTGTGTCTGTCTCTTCAAATAAATAAATAAAGGGTTAAACAAAAAAAAAAAAAAAGAATTTAGCAATAATTATGACGAATTTAATAATCTGACAGCAGAACATTAGACCAAGTGCGGGGCCAGTCTAAGCCCTGGGCCCCGTGTGACTGCACAGGTCACAAGCCTGAGAAGCAGCCCTAACTGGGGCCAGGAAGGTTGTAACGTCCCTGACTTCAAGGGATCAAATAAATGAGAGCCAGTCTGGTCCCTAGGAGGGGTGCAAAACGTTCTAGAATTCATTTATGCAGATTTTTTTTTTTTTTTTTTAAAGATTTTATTTATTTATTTGACAGAGAGAGACACAGCGAGAGAGGGAACAGAAGCAGGGGGAGTGAGAGAGGGAGAAGCAGGCTTCCCGTGGAGCAGGGAGCCCGATGCGGGGCTCGATCCCAGGACCCTGGGATCATGACCTGAGCCGAAGGCAGACGCTTAACGACTGAGCCACCCAGGCGCCCCATTTATGCAGATTTTTAAAGCAACCACTCAACTAAGGAGCTGACACTTTACAGCTGAGGGAATCTAAATGCTGATGGGTGTGACCTGTGCTGTACCCCCCATTTTTTTTTTTTTAACTATTTAACAAAAACCACAGACCCAAAACTGCCAGAAGCACTGTTTCCACTCTCAGCCAAATTCGTCTTTCTCACCTGTCAGGCAATTCTTCCTGTAAAATAGATTCAGTTGGAAAATCCTACTTGAAAGTCCTGAGGGCCATCTCCTTGGCCTAACCACTGGGCCTCGGAAAGCTAGGTGGTCTCTAGGAGCTGGGGGAAGAGCAGGGCTCTGACGCCTCCTCATCTGTAGACCAGGTGTGTCTTCTGATAGAGCCCTGACTTGGTGTCACATTGTAGAAAGCATGGGCACCCTTTCTGATACTTGCACTGTCAAGCCAGGCTTGGCTTCCCCAGGGGATCCACCGTGGGGGACAGGAGAGTCACCGGGGAAGGTGCAAGCATTGAGTGGCCACTGTCTGAAGATCACTCGACCTGGCCTTGTTACACATAAATGCGACCGTTTACTGAGGGCTCTGTCTGGGCCAGGCGTTGGGCCAAACTACCTCACTGCAGTTGCCCTTGACAAACACTCCCGTCGTATTCACGCACACAGGGGGAAGCAGGCTCAGCGAAGTGAAGCAGCCTTACCCAGCCCGAGCGCACCTGAAGCTGGATGCGAGGGGGTCTGTGCCTCTCCGGCCCCTGCTCTTTCCCACCACACAGCTCTGTCTGCCATCCCTGTTGGGGTGCAGGGGTTAAGTCCCACACACTGGGAAGGGGCCCCAGCTCAGTTCCCCAAGAGGCAGGAAGGCAGTTCCCAGGAACCCGCTCTGTTGTTGCCTTTCCTGGTATAGAACACACTCCAGACGGGACATTGAAGAGAGAGGTGTTAGTTGCCGTCATCTGCGACGTGGAGAACCACTAAGGGTCCGGAGAGCAGGAAGGAGAGAGGATGGCCCTGGTGCAGAGCCTGGGGACGGTTCCCACGGAGCCTCCTCGGAGAGCTGCTTACCAGGGCGGAAGGATGTGGAGATGGCAGTGCTCTCATGCCCCACAGCCAGCCTCGCGATGTGCCCAGGGCAGCAGAAAGCCTGGCCAGAGAGAAAGATGGAGGGAGGGAGGGAGATTGAATGTGTGATTCAGCTTTCATGAACTTACCCAGAATTTTGAAATCAGAACACGTAGCGTGAATTTATTTCCATTTCACTATACATGTGGATATTATGTTTATAGTTTATGGGGGTTTTTAAAAAGATTTTATTTATCTGAGAGAGAGAGAGCGAAAGAGAGAGCAAAAGCAGGGGGAGGGGCCGAGGGAGAGGGAGAAGCAGACTCCCAATGGAGCAGGGAGCCCGATGCAGGGCTCCATCCCAGGACCCTGGGATCACGACCCAAGCCAAAGGCAGACGCTTAACTGACTGAGCCACCCAGGCGCCCCTATAGTTTATGGCTTTATATAACGTTTGGCATGAATTATATAGGGTATCAAAATCTCCTCTGTGCTTCGGGGCTCCAACGGCCCTAATCTGGCCCTGAGCGTCTGGCAGCACTTCCTTTCCCATCCCCCACCCGGCTCATGCACAGTCCCTCCCTGGACTGTCCTTGTGCCTAAAATCCCACAAATACAGCCCCCTCTTGGGAAGGGTAAGAACTTTTTGCCAATACCTCTAGGGTGATAGAGGCTCTCAGTGGTCAGGGGATGATTTAGTAAACACCAGTATTTTCAAGATACAAGGGACCTGGGGCCACCAAGAGCTCAGGATGGGAAAGGTCCTAAAATTGGGCTATAAAGGGCATGGCTGTCTCCATTGTCCAGAGTTGAACTTACTCAGTCATTTCCATCCTCCAGTTTAAATACCTTTTTCTTAATTCCATGAAATCTACCAAAGAACTCTCCCCTTACTTCCATGTAAAATGTAGGTAACAGAGACTTCCCTCTGTATTTGGGTCTGTGTTCCCTCCCGTACACACACCCCCAAGAAGGCCAGCAAATATGTATTAAAAGTTACCACTTCGTGGAGACACAGAAAACCTCTCGTATATGACAAGATATTTCTGAAAGGTTAATAACAATGTCCTTTATTTTCATATTACCCTGTATTCATGAAGAACTTGACATATAGGAAGTCATTGATTCTCACAAAACCATCTGAAGTTGGCACCCATAACCCCATTTACAGATAGGTAAGCTGAGGAATGTCGAGGTTAAATAATAAACCGGGTTACACAGTAAGTGTGCCTGCTGGGTTCCTGGTCTGAGCTCTCCATCACTCGTTCATTCTGCCCCTGGGCCCCCTATGGTGCTGTCGCTTTAAAACATATTTTCAAATTCATTATCATAGTAATTCTTTACATAACCCCACTGGGGATGAATTATTAACCCCATTCTACAGAAAAAGACACTGAGCCTCAAAGGTTGAAGGCTTACTCTTCTTTGTAAGGTACATTGTAATTTGAGTTTTGCTGTAGAAAGTTCTTGATGAGATATGAATGTGGAAGGGAGCGGTTCGTGAATTTGAAGGAGGAAGACGATGTGGGACGCTGAGAAATCTTAGAGGAATCATTCCTTACCTCCCTTACCTCTACCCCTTCAGCAAGGGGGAATAAAACTTAATCATCTGTCAGGAGGAGCTGTTTCCAACTCAAGTGAGAAAGGCTGGCCCCCTGGGAGCAGAGAACTCTCTCCTGGAATTTATGGAATTAATGAAAAGGTATTTAAATGAGAGGATAGAGAGAGAATGAGAAGGAGAATACCATCAGTTCGACCTTAAGCTCTGTACCTTGCCTCACAGAAAACCTACATACATATTTTTTGAATTGAATTGAATCCAGTTCTTTGGTATGCATTTTCCTCTTGAGCAATCTACTGCCAATTCAAAAGTAAAAGAAACAGCATGCTTTCTAAAACATTTAGGCTTTTGCAAGACTTAAGGTCCTTCAGACTCCTATAATTACCCTCACATGATTGCTCCACATCAATTTAGTGTCCAGATTGAAAATGAAATAAATGTTTACCAGAAACCCATTTACTTGTCAACTTCAACAATGAGTTTGGGATGAGAAACAATTTTCTCTGAGCTGAGGGGTGTAATTTCACCACCTGGTGCCATTGTCAATGTCTCATCAATTGAAAATCAATACACTTCAATCGGTTCCCTAGATCCTCCCTCATACCTTAACCTTTGGATAGCAAAAGGGCCCTTCCTGTTCCGGAGACAGTCAGGTCTAGCATGGTTTTGCCTTTTTCTTATAATCAGCAAAGCTCAAACTGCTTCCTGATTGAAGAAAATTGCTCAGCAGCCCCTGGCAAATGATTGGAAAGTGTTTTCCAGTTTCTAACAATGACCTCGGAAAGTGTATGCAATTGGAGAAGGCCAGGCTCTCAGCATCTCTGCAGACCCCTGTGGTTCTTTGCTTCATTTTCTTGTTTTATTACTTTTATTTTTCCTATGTTTGTGGTAGTGACTTGAAGTTAGCTGGGCCTCTATCTCCTTCTCAAAGGGACAGGGTGACCCCCATGGGGAACCTGCTTTAGCACAGACCTTGCTTGACAGCCACTGATACTCCCCTGCCCAGGCTTGCCCCTAGCTCCTGCTGTTGTAAGATGTTTTGAGATTCTGCTATACCCTTGCACAATTATAAGTGGGCTTTTCCTCACACTGGGGAAATCTTGGGCTAGTTGGTTCTCCCATCTACCTGCTCCTATTTATGCTCTTTTGCAAAATTCTTCCTAACTGCTCTCCTGTTGGTAGCACTTTTCACTTTTTCAGGTTAAAAGTTTTTTTAAAAAACATATTCTAAAATATGTATTGGGCCTTTTCCATAGGAACTTAAAAAGAAAGGGAGTAGTTAAATGTGCAGGCTCCACTCGCCATTTTAGAACGGAAGTCTTGACATCCTTTTCAAAAACAATTACTAATACAATTTATAGTCCTGTTTATGGCATAAGAGTAAAAGCCCATGAAACTACTCAGCACTGTAGGAAATGAATGGTTTATTAAACTGTTGACTGTGCTCTAATCCTGGCTTCAGAATGATTAACTAACAAATCTATCATCTGGGGGAAAGCTGGCTTGGCAGAGATTAATTCCCAAACTATTCTTATTTGGGGGTATTGTTTGGTTTTTATTTGGAAGAACTTCCAGAATTGTTAAGAAACATTATATGTGTTTGTTTTTAATTAAAACAGAAATAATCTGTATTTTACACATGATTATAGATACACTCTCTACATTTTACCTGATTTTCGATTTTTTCAATGGTGAAAAGGATCAGAATTCCAACAAGGTGCTCTAAGGGATTTTCACCAGTACTTTCAAAAGGAAGGCAGACATATCAGCTAAGATTCAACTGATGGGAGGTACCAGAAACCAACTTCAGTTAATTTAAGATCAAAAGAGGAATTTATTAAAAGGCTATGATAAGGAGGGGGCCCCTCCCAGAATCTACAAAGACATGTGGAACTAAAGAGGGTTATCAATTACCATGGATTCACCTGCCAATTACAGAAAACTAGATATAATGGACTTCCTCTTGACTCAGGTAACTGGAAGTCAGAGGTAGGAAGGGTTCCCAGGCTGGTCAGTGATGTTACCGCATTTCTTTCGGCTCTCTGCCTGCCGTTCATGCTCTCAGCTTCACCCTTGCCCTGGTTCACGTGGCCACGAGAGAGCTACCGGCAACCTATGAGCTTACATCCTCCTTGCCTTAGCCTGGGTTCCCAGAAAAACTGACGGGCCAGTTTTTGTTGGAGTGCGATTTGGGGAAGCAGGAGAAGGAAGAGGGGCAATTAAGTAGAAAAGGGGCAAAGAGCAAGTACAATGGGGAGGGGTGCCTTCAGAAAGTTTGCACGAGCTCCTGTATCTCGGGACTCGCTGTGTGAGTGAGGGAACAGAGAAGCGTCTCTCCATCAGCAGCTTCCTGGTCCTTCTTCTTCCGCTGACTGAAGTTGTTTCCATGGGACTTAACTCCCCTTCCCTTCCTAGTTCTGTCCCTCGGCTTCTTCAGGTGATTCCTGGGAAAGCCGCAGCCCCACAAAGTGGGGCCCGGGGACAGACTCAGTGATCTCTCTGTGCCGGCTGGCACTGCTGTGTGGCTTCTCCATCTTTAGAGAGAGCCATGACTGCAGTGGTGACCGTGCCCATAGTCTCGGGGCCGGCCTTGATGATCTGTAAGCAAGGCGGGTGTATGGATCTGGGAGGGTGCACAAACTGAGTCCAATACATCATCCCCATCTGGGGTGGGGATTTCTTCCAGAAGCTGCTCCAAAAAAAAGTGAGGAAGCCTGGTTCCTTGAATCCTTCAACAGTTACCTTCCTCTATTTCATTCCTCTATCCACTTGGTGTCCCCAACCAACTCCAAACCAAAACCAGGGAATAGTATTCTGATAAACTTAGGCCAGAGTCATCTAACTATGGACTTAAACCATTTCCAAGGGATGCTTGGAATAGCTGTGGATATCAAAGTAAAAACTGAGGGGTTACCAGAAGAAGGAAAAATAAAAGTTGAGGAGATAACCATAATGTTCACTTCAAGAAAATTCTTGGAAACAGGAGCCAGAAAAGATAAGAAGACTGTTTCTCCCCCCCATATACATCTGTGTCATTGTTCTCATTCTAAGGAGAACTTAGTGTCCAGGGCATAAAATATGGCATGAAAGTTTAATTGTTCCAAATCTAGCCACACTCAAAGAGACTGAATCTTATCTTTGCACCTGATTGACCCAACTTGAGCCCCAGATCTCTCCTTGATCTCTCAGGGTCCTGGGATCAGGCCCCACATGAGACTCCCTCTCCATCTGCCTCTCCCTCTCCATCTGCCTCTCCCTCTCCATCTGTCTCTCTCCCAGCTCATGGGATCATGACCTGAGCCAAAGGCAGATGCTTAACCGACTAAGCCACCCAGGCACCGTAAAAGATGTTTATAGACCAAAGTAATATTCATAGAATTTCTTGATAGGGACATTTTTACACATTTTAAGTTTAAATTAAACTGTGTATTTGCCTCCAGATTAGCGTATTACCGAAACATGGTGTCTCTGACCCTATTCAAACTTTCTCGGTGCTAACGAAATGTGGCCAATACCATTAGCCTGTTACCGGACAATATTCTCTTTAGTTGCTATAATATTTCCTATTTCCATTTCATGGATGGTGACAAGGCTTCCACCCCATTCTGGAAGATATTTAATTTCAAATTCTAGTCGTGGAAGCCTCACTGCTTGGAACATCCAGGAACTCACTCTCAGCCCAAGTAGCCAATTCATTGTGTAATTGTGGGCATGCCATCTTAAAAACCTATTCCACTGGCTTTAAGTATGTGTTCAGGTACTGTTTGCCAAGTAAAGAGATGATATGCCACCAGCACTAAAACCACCAACCAGAAATACTCTGAGCCCAACAGTCATAATCATGTAGGTAGGAATAGTGTCATATAAGCTAATAGAGAGGGCAAAGAAATTCACAGTGGCTCATTAAAGACATGAAGTGGAAATAAAAAATACTCTTGAGAACTCTTCCAAGAACAGAGAAGTAAAAAATAAATTATGGTAAATGAATGGATAAACAAACTTTGGTATATTACTACAATGGAATATTATTCAGCAATAAAAAGTAAAGACTGGCTTCTTTTCACTTAGCAACAAAGGCATGTTGCTAAGTGAAAAGAAGCCAGTCTGAAAAGGCTACATGCCATATGATTAAAACTGTATGATAGTCTGAAAAAGGCAAACCTATAGAGATGATAAGAAGACCAGTGGTCACCAGGGATTTGGGAGAAAAAAGGATAAATGGGTAGAGCATGGGGATTTTGAGGGCAGTGAAACTATTCAGTATATAATGACAGAGGAATGACATTGTACAATTGTCAAAGCCTATAGAACTGTACAACACAAAGAGTGCACCCTAATATAAATTATGGACTTCAGATAATAGTGCATCAATATTGGTTCATCAATTATAACAGGTATACCACACTAATGCAAGATGTCGATAATAGGGGAAACCATGTGTGGGGAGGGGAGGGACAAGGAGTATATGGGAACTCTCTATTTTCTGCTCAATTTTTCTGTAAATCTAAAAAATAAAGTTTATCCCAGGAAGGAAGGGAGGGAGGAAGGGAGGAAGGGAAGAAGGAAAGGAAAGGAAAAGAAAAAGGAAAGGAAAAAGAAAAGAGAGAAGGGAGGGAGGGAGGAAGGAAGGAAGAAATGGTTGGGAGACAGGAGGATGGGACTAGGGAAGAACGAAGTTCCATTGTTTGAACAGGAAGGGAAAGAAAAGGGCCAAGCACGTCCAGCCCTCAGCAACATCTTTCTTGGACCTCTAGGTTTAACAGCTGTGTTCCTAGTTTCCACATCTTGGGAGCCACATCCTCCCCGAGTCATAGGCCTCTTTTGTGGGCGTGGGCCTCTATCTTTCTGTGACTGTCACCCTGGTTGCAGTTGGATTGTTCTAGGGGAGGGCACATCACTCCAGGTGGCCTTATTAGACTCAAAAGACAGATTTGGTCTTTTTCGGTATAGATAGATTTGTAATTTTATTTAAAGAAAAAAATGCCCAGCCAAGAACTGTGTTATCAGAGAATAGATTTTGCTACCCTTTAAAGACCATAATTTGTTGCCTTGGGGATGTTGCCCAATCTGGTCTAGTAATAAAGGAAAGATTTTAATTCAGATCTCCATAATATAAACTCCTTGAGGATGTGAATTCTATCCGCACAGTCAGCCCTCCAAAAACATGTGTTGTCTGTGATAACAATGATGGTCAAGATGATAATAATGATAGAGGAGGAAGTTATTCAGTAAATCTTACACCCGATTCATCACCTGTAAAATGACATTTCCCCCCTTTGTCTTTTCCTGGATGTCACGAGGATGAACCAGGGCGTGCCAGTCCATTCCCCGCATAGCTGCGTGCTCTGTGAGTGTGAGCTGTCGTTCCTGATGAGCACCAGCAACCCCGGGCTCACCTGCTGCTGGGCACCATTGTCCACCCAGCCCCTAAACGGCTGCTCGGGCTGCAGGCAGGTTAGCAGGAAGAATGACATACAAACCCAGTCTTATTACAATGACACTGTTCTGCTTCTTCATATTTTTGCCCTTGTCTTCCAAGGGCGGCGAGGGCTTCGCTATGCACAGGATCTATTCTGGGGCTTCCTATGAGGTAGGCAGTTAGAAGAACTTGGGAAATCTTAGCACATGTGAACACTAGCAAGTCCTTCTCCACAGTGTCGCCTGGAGAGAGCTTGATGACATCAGCAGCACGGTCTGCGCCCGCCCCCACACGATGCCACACAGCTTCTGTGCATGGCTGAGCGGGTATCTTATGAGCTGAGTGGTAATTAAGAAAACCATGGAGAAAATGGGAGAAACATCCTGCAAATGAAAGAAAGTCGAAATGTAAGAGGCAATGAAATCTTCAGTGTCCCAAACAGCGAGGCAGGCTCGCCCACCAACCCTTGGACCCTTTCTCTCTTGCCTTCCTCCCAGTCCATGCTCCCGGCTATCTTTTCTTGGGCCCTCATTCGGATTCTCCGAACTGAGTCGCTTCTGCTCCAGACGGCGGTGTGGCTGCCATAGGTGTGTGTCATGAAAACGATGACATGGCTTCTGGCCTCTGATGCCTCGCCGAGTTAGCGCAGGGGACCTGCCACCTCTTGCTGCCCGGAGCGGGCCAGAGGTGTGGGGTGCACAGCAGGCTGTGTGTGGGCGCCCATGACGAGTCTGTCAGTCAAGCAGCATGGCCTCGAGAATGACTTCTCTGAGGGCCCTAATGAGTGCCTGCAGGTTGTCCGAGGAGGCCTTTCATTCCTGCACGGTGGGACGCTGGTGGGACAGTGCTGACCAGTTTACTCATCATCGCTTCTACTCCCCTTACCCTGGGGTATTCCTTTTGCTGCTGTGTGGTCAGGCTCAGCCGAGCCCCCGTGCCGTGGTGTAGCTTGGTGCTTCCCCCATGTGAACATGCACACACATCACCTGGGATCATGTTAAAATGCAGATTCAGATTCCGTAGGTCTGGAGTGGGCTGATGACTCTGCGAATCTCACAGATGCTGCTCTTCCATGGACCACACCTTGAATAGCAAGAGCTGTCCGAATCCGAGCGGAGCACACCATTTTTGCAACAGCCTGCCTCCGTGAAGAGACGGAAAACAGAACCACATGTGCCTTTGGAGTTTGCCAACCTCGTGGCCTCCACAAAGGGGAAAGGAAATGGAACTGTCAATGTGTGGCCTCTTTCACGCCCCAGGCATGGAGCCAAGCGGCCGGCATTTAATTATGTTATCTCAGTTGATGAGAATCTGAGCAACTTGAAAAAGAAAGTGATGAAGTAAGCCTTGTTTGGGGAGACCCACCCCTTTCTGACATTATGAGTAGCTAGTGTTGCCAAGGCGACTCGACAGGCCCAAGGTGCCAAAGCCGAGCCGAGGGGACTTCAAGGGAGATGGAGTAGTTAACACACACTACAGGAAACCCCAACTCCAAAAAGACCTGCCCAAAATAGAGGTGTGCTGATGCAAATGAGTAACCGCGGCCATTCTCAGGATGTAAGAAGAGGCTAGAAACCTCTCTGGTGACTCATCAGCCTCCACCGTTGCCAGCCGTTAGCTCTAGCTCTAGTCAGGCAGCCAGTCTCTGCCTGGCTGGGGCAAACCATCCCCCTGCAAGCTTTTTCTCGAGGATGTTCCAGATCTGAGGCAGGAGCAGTTGGACCTGTCAATCAGGAGGCAGGATGGACTATGCAGCACCCTCTGGGATGGACTTCCTGAGGGCACGAGAACTAGGCCGAGTCATCATAGGCTCTGACCTCTTCTGCCCTAAGTCCTGTGCATTGAAGAGTATGAGTGGTGGGGATGGGGTTCTACAGAGCCAGGGAGGGAGGCATTTCTCTGGGAGGCTTGGCTGTTTGGTCAAGTGAATGAGGACCCAGAGTTACTCCAAGCACCACTGGGCTGACCCCATGCACCAGGTCTCTGTTGGGAGCAGAGGCCTTGAAAGATTTTTTAGCTCAAAGTGCCACTAGCAGGAAAGTGTCCCCCACTTACCACCCTCCCCCCTACTCATGCTTCTTTGCCTTTCTTTCCCTAACCATTCTGATTCACAGACCCATTTCTTCCAAGGCTCTTGATGACTAGAGAAACTAAGAGTAGACAATTAAGGATGCATTTTTTTTTTTTGCAGGCCAACATCATTTTATTTTATTTTTTATTTATTTTTATTTTTTTTGTTATGTTAGTCACCATACAGTACATCATTAGTTTTTGATGTAGTGTTCCATGATTCATTGCATATAACACCCAGTGCTCCATGCAATATGTGCCCTCCTTAATACCCATCACTGGGCTAACCCATCCCCCCATCCCCCTTCCCCTCTAAAACCCTCAGTTTGTTTCCCGGAGTCCATAGTCTGTTATGGTTCTTCTCCCCCTCTCATTACCCCCCCTTCATTTTTCCCTTCCTTCTCCTAATGTCCTCCATGCTATTCCTTATGTTCCACAGATAAGTGAAACCATATGATAATTGACTTTCTCTGCTTGACTTATTTCACTTAGCATAATCTCCTCCAGTTCCATCCATGTTGATGCAAAAGTTGGGGATTCGTCCTTTCTGATGGCTGAGTAATATTCCACTGTATGTATGGACCACATCTTCTTTACCCATTCATCTGTTGAAGGGCATCTCAGCTCCTTCCACAGTTTGGCTATTGTGGACATTGTCGCTATGAACATTGGGGTGCATGTGCCCCTTCTTTTCACTACATCTGTGTCTTTGGGGTAAATACCCAGTAGTGCAATTGCTGGGTCATAGGGTAGCTCTATTTTTAACTTTTTGAGGCAACTCCACACTGTTTTCCAAAGTGGCTGTACCAACTTGCATTCCCACCAACAGTGTAAGAGGGTTCCCTTTTCTCCACAACCTCTCCAATATTTGTTGATTCTTGCCTTGTCAATTTTTGCCATTCTAACTGGTGTAAGGTGGTATCTCAATGTGGTTTTGATTTGAATTTCCCTGATGGCTAATGATGATGAACATTTTTCATGTGTCTGTTAGCCATTTGTATGTCTTCTTTGGAGTAGTGTCTGTTCATGTCGTCTGCCCATTTTTTGACTTGATTATTTGTTTTTTGGATGTTGAGTTTGAAAAGTTCTTTATAGATCTTGGATACCAGCCCTTTATCTGTGGTGTCATTTACAAATATCTTCTCCCATTCCGTGGGTTGCCTCTACCTTGGAATAAACCTAACCAAAGAGGTAAAGGATTTATACTCTAGGAACTACAGAACTCTTATGAAAGAAATTGAAGAAGACACAAAAAGATGGAAAAACATTCCGTGCTCATGGATCGGAAGAATAAACATTGTTAAAATGTCTATGCCGCCCAGAGCAATCTGTACTTTCAATGCCATCCCGATCAAAATACCAATGGCATTTTTCAAAGTGCTGGAACAAACAATCCTAAAATTTGTATGGAATCAGAAAAGACCCCGAATTGCCAAGGAAATATTGAAAAAGAAAAACAAAGCTGGGGGCATCACGTTGCCTGATTTCAAGCTATATTACAAAGCTGTGATAACCAAGACAGCATGGCACTGGCACAAAAACAGACACATAGACCAATGGAACAGAATAGAGAACCCAGATATGGACCCTCAACTCTATGGTCAAATAATCTTCAACAAAGCTGGGAAAAATATGCAATGGAAAAAAGACAGACTCTTCAATAAATGGTGCTGGGAAAATTGGACAGCTATATACAGAAGAATGAAACTCGACCATTCTCTAACACCATACACAAAGATAAACTTAAAATGGATGGAAGACCTCCATGTGAGACAGGAATCCAACAAAATCCTAGAGGAGAACATAGGCAGTAACCTCTTTGACATCGGCCACAGCAACTTCTTTCAAGACACGTCTCCAAAGGCAAGGGAAACAAAAGTGAAAATGAACTTTTGGGACTTCATCAAGATAAAAAGCTTCTGCACAGTTAAGGATGAATTTTAATGATGTCAGGTCTTCTGAAATGTTTACTTCTCTGTAAAGTACTCCTAAGACACCAAGCTCCTAGCCTAGCATGTAACAGATTAAAACTGTTTCTTTGGCTTTTTGAAAGGCATAGCATGTGAGAGAATTATCCGTTTTGGCTTCTAACATATTCTGTGGATCTGCTATGGGTATGACACTGTGTTAGGAGGTGTGAGAAACAACAAAAGTTACACCTCAAATTTTTATTATCTGATGTGAAACAGGAGTTGTGCATTTAAAAAAAAAACATGGAAGGCACATTCGAGTTTATAGAGCACTTTCATATAAATTATACTATCTGTTACAACCAACCTGTGAGGTAAAAATGTATCTTCTGCATTTTATAGATTAAAAAAATTAACCTCAGAGAGGTTAAGATAATTTTTCAGAATTAAATAGGTGTCTAGCTGTGGCTTTGGGATTAAGCAGAAGCATTGGGGTTTTTTCTCCTCATCACCGTGCCCGGAGCCACGTCAGCCCTTCTGGAGTCAGGAAGGAAAGGGAGAATGAATTCCTCTTGTCAGAACCGTTACCTTCATCCTAGAAGAGTCCTGAGTGTGTGCATCTGATTGAACGGGAGACATCCCCTGTGCCCTTTCCTCTTCCTTCCATGACCCCTCATTTTCCAAAGGGCACAGAGTCCTCTAGTGCAAAGCTCATGACTTTTGACAGTGTATCCTTCCCCCAAACATACCCCTGGTTCCCTAAGGACTTCATCTTGGCTTAGCCATACTCACTTCCTTTGCTGAAAGGATAAAGAAGCAGAGTTCCTGGTGTGCAGGGAATGAGCCATACAAGACAGAGACTGCATGATACCTTGCACTGGAGCCATTTTTAACCAGCCACAATTTTGTCATAATCTACGCTCTCTTAAATTATTTTATTAAGGGCTACTCACCTTGCCAATGAATCACCTGTATGTAAGCATTCCAGATATGGACTGTGTTTTATTCTTCTTCATTGCTCCAGCTCCTAACAGAGCTTCTTATACAATTATAATTATTAGAAAAACCCAGGGAAAAGCCTGGGTATTAAAGAAAAGCCTGGAAAACTCTTCTCTCTGTCAAAAAGTCTCTTCTCTTTGGTTGGGGGAAGAAACTTGCAGGGCTCTTTACCCTTGGGAATTCAGTGGAGAAGGCTCTCAGAGGAATGTTCAGCTATACCACCTCCCTGGAGTCTCATTTCTTCACTCCTCTCACCCAGTCTAAACTTGGTTAATTCTCTCAGGCTCTGGACCAAGAGAGGACCAAGGATGTAAATTCCTACCTTACCCCCACCTAAGAGGTGCTGGGTCTGGAGATCTGGGTGGAGCCCAACCGTATGCATTTTGAAAGGCACTCCAGGTGATTGTGACTGATGTGGCCCCCACACAAAAGTTTGAGAAAACACTGTACTAAACAGAGATCACTTGGAGGGCAGTGGGTACCATTGCTCGGGGAACCTCAAGTCTGAGTCACGCCCAGTCTGGTCACACCTTGGCAGGCAATCAAGGAAGGCATTTCTGGGTCATACCAGGACCATTCTATGGGAATACGATGTTTCTGGTCCATCCCAGAGTCACAGTGTGTGGGACACACCAGGCCTTCTCCAGTTGAGGTGAGAATTTACTCATCTTCTCCTTCACCCAACCAATTTAAGAAGTGCTTTCTCTGTTGGT
This sequence comes from Phoca vitulina, assembly GCF_004348235.1. Classification (NCBI taxonomy): domain Eukaryota; kingdom Metazoa; phylum Chordata; class Mammalia; order Carnivora; family Phocidae; genus Phoca; species Phoca vitulina. Next base: position 56,562,449 of record NW_022589709.1, read on the forward strand.
TACCGTGTTGTCTCACATGAGTCAGCTAATCCTCACAATAACTTTGTGAGTTATTCCCCTATTAGAGATGATAAAGCAGAAGTCCAGAGAGGTTGAGACATTTGTCTAACCAACATTAAAATGACTGTCGGAATATGTATCCAAGCACAGACCACAGGCCATCTATCTTCCTTCCACTATGCTGTGCTCTTTTCCATCGAAGTCGGGCAGGTTTGGGATTGGGGAGCAAGGTGGCTCAGTGGGGCTTCTTTCTGCCTGAAGACATTCCATCCCCCACTGACACTGCATTTCCATCCTGTGATCTAGCTGGAATCTTTCTCTACTTTGGATGTTTGTTTAAAAAACTAAAATAAAAGCTAAGTAGGAAGTCCAGAAGGGTAAAGGGTGTGGGAGCATTTATGTGCAAGACTGGATGAACCTGCCTGGCTACCATGAAATTTGCCCTTTGCCCTACACACCAACCTGACCTTGGGGAGCACAGACAGCCCCTCACCAGGGCCAACCAGGACAAGGGTCAGTGGGAACACAAGTTCGGACCACCTCATATCCTGGATATGTTGGTTTTGGGAGGATCTGACTTGTTTTATCTTGTACGGAACATTCATCTGTGTATCTAAGTGTAAAAAGGGAGAGATCAGGCATGAAGGATCAGCAGAAAATACAGCAGGAATTAGGAACTGGTGTAGACTCTTTAGGACAGACCCCCAAGGATATATATTTGTTCTATATAAATAAGTAAATTTATAAATAAAAATATATTATCAATTATAACATCGTGGTATTTCTTTCCTAAAAAATTCAAGGCACAGAACCTAGATTTTGGATTAGACATACCTGAATTCCCACCCTGCTTCTGTCACTTGAGTAAGTGACTTAGCCTCTGGGTCTTCGTTTTTCAAGTTATAACTATGGACAATAATATCTGCTTGAAAGAGTGAGCTGTGGGGATTAGAAATAATGTATGCAGGGAAGGCTCTCAATAAATATACCTAATATTATGATAACTACTCTAGCACTCATTTCCAAAGTTAATGGAATATCCAAAGATGAACCTAATTGTATGAAAGGTGTAGACTTGCGATTGTTACGGTTTTGAAAAGAACAATACAGAGTTTAACTGGTATATTCCTGTTTCTGTGAGCTCCAGAACACTTTATAAATAAATGGAAATGTTGCATCTTTTATTCCATTCGATCTCATAACAATCCTGTGATGTATAGTAGGTATTATTTTTATTTTACAAATGGCCATGTTAAGGATTAGCAAGATTAAATGGTTTATCCTCATGATTGATAAAGAGAAGAGCTGACTCTGACACACCAGACTTCTGAAAGTGAATTCAGAGCTCCTGCTACCTGACCACACTAGAATTTATGTCATTCATCTTTGAAGTGTCCAATGAAAATACATACTCTATCCTCTTTTTTTTACTCTATCCTCTTTCGTATTTAGTACTAGAAAATTGTATTCCAGAGATGGAAAGAAAGTTTATTCGAATCATACAGAAAATCATCAAGAGGAGTGGGTTTTTTAAATTTTTAAATCTTTAAAATTTTTTAAAATTTAAATTCAATTAGCCAACATATAGAACATCATTAGTTTCAGAGGTAGAGTTCAGTAATTCATCAGTTGCATATAACACCCACTGCTCATCACATCACGTGCCCTCCTTAATGCCCATCACCCAGTTACCCCATCCTCCCACCCCCCTCCCCTCCAGGAACCCTCGGTTTTTTTCCCATAGTTAAGAGTCTCTCATGGTTTGTCTCCCTCTCTGATTTCTTCCCATTCCATTTTTCCTCCCTTCGAGTGGGGTTTTTTTTTTTTTTAAAGGAGACTTTAGTACATAGCAAAGATGACCCAAGGAGATCTGTGTGGGCTCTGCTACTTGCTCACTGTACAATTTGGGCAACTTACTTAACCTTAGTAGGCTGCTTTTCCAAGGTCTAAGAACAGCATCAGCTTCAGAGTGTTGCTGTGGTGCTGAAATTAGATTATAGATGGGCACCTGGCGAATCGATGCTCGGTAGACCTGGATTTCCTCTATCTCACGCGTTACCTTTGCAAATGTCTACTTGGCAAAGTCTGGTCACAAAAGTCCTGGAGTCACGAAGCCTTCTCATGCCCACAAACCAGGTACAGTGGGTACTTGGCAGGGGCGGCCAACCGTCTCAGTAGTTGTCAGCCTCAGCCATCCTGAAGCAGAGCTGTTTCTGGAAGGGGCACTGAAAATACTTTGGCCTCTGTAAGTAGGTTGCTTCCCTCCCTTGGCTTTGTAAGGGTAACTGCCAGTGAGGGTGCTCATGCAGTCCATGTGTCAGACTGGTTCATCTGCTCTGGATGACTTAGATGCTGGTAACTAATAGATAGACAGGCACTCAAGTTCAAGCTTAATGTGAACACGTGCTTGCCTAAGACCCAGGCTGGCACCAGTAGCTCACAGCATGAAGGTTACCCAGCCTCTGTGAAATGATCACAGCACTCACTTGTTATTCCCCTGAGAGCAACGATGAGTCCTGATTCCCGTTACCAGCTATTGAAGCCTCATTCCTCTAGCCCTGTTTGTGGTCCACCTGGGCACAGGGGCAATTCTCAAAGGTGGGAGGGAGAAATCCATTTGATTCTTCATTCTTCTCAGCAGACAAGGTAATTGGGGCGACTAAAAAGTTGTAGCTGTCTATCTGTATGTGTGTGTGTGTGCATGGGTGTGCATGGGTGTGCATGGGTGTGCATGGGTACGTATACAAGCTTAGCTGTCCCTAAATCAGCATTGTCTTCGCAGTTACCTCCCATATGACCATGATATAGAACACACCGTGAGGGTCAACTTATATGAGGATTATTAACACAGTCACCTTTCTAAAGGTCAGGCCGTGTCCACGACTCTCAACTTGGGCTCATTTACTACAAGGTCTTTGGGTTTGGCCCTGGCTTCTTGGCTTGTCAAATCTGAGTTCTCGCAATTCTCCATCCACCTTGTCTTTGTGGGAAAATATCCAGTGGTTTGTTTGTGTTTTGATTTGCTTTCAGTATGTTCTCATTTGATGACAATATTTCTGGTGAAAATGGCAGTCAAATGACAGCCAAACTCTGGACTGCTTTGACCCCAGGAAGCACGCAGCAAGCCAAGAAAGACCTTGTTCCCTGGTACCTTCTTTGGTTTTGGTCTACTTCCCAATCATAGGAACCATGAGTATCTACCCTCCTGGTCCAGCCTGTGGTCCCTTTCATCTCCTGAGGTCAGCCTGGGAGGTTTCTACCAATCTGCCCTGGTCCCGAGAGTCTAATCATATCAAGACCCCTCTATCCTATGCACTTTCTGGGCAGAGGCTGCAAAAAGCTCAGGCCATAGTATGGTAGTTTCCCATTACTGCTGTGACAAATTAAAACAAACCTAGTGGGTTAAAACAACACAAATTTATTATTTTATAGTTCTGGAGATTAGAAGTCTCATGGAGGTCTCACTGGACTAAAATCAATGTTGAAAAGAGTGGCCTTCCTTTTGGGGGTGCTAGAGAAGAATCTGTTTCCTTGCTTTTTCAAGCTTCTACAGGCTATCCACATTCATTGTTTGGCTCATGGTCTTTGTCCTTCATCTTCAAAGCCAGCAAGATTTCACACTGCCATCTCTCTGGTTCTCTCTTTGGCCTCCTTCTTCCACTTATAAGGGCTCCTGTGATTACATTAGGCCTATCTGCATTGTCCCGGATAATCTCCTCATCTCAAAATCAGATGATCAGCAAACCCAATTCCATCTGCAACCTTCATTCCTCTTCACCATGAGACCTAACATAGTCACAGTTCTTGGAGATTAGGTTGTGGACACCGCTGGGGACCATTATTCTCCCTACCACACACTGTCACTTTTTTCCACAAAGAAGAGGATACACAGGACCATTGCTAAAAGTAGGCCTGTCTCGCCCACTGAACTGTCTGTTCCTGGCCACTGGTAAATGTTTGTGATCAACCTCCTTTGGCAGCCTTCCCAGGCATGCGGTCTGAGTCAACTATCAGGAATCCCAACATCCTCTCCCTTTCAACTGACACAAGCTCTGTGTCCTTTGGAGTTCACCAAACTCCACCTTGGATGGAAATTTCACTTAGGGGAAACTTGGCTGAAGCTATGCTTTCTGATTGCTAAGATCTGCTCCAGGCAGAGTGTCAGCACTTGACCTTGGCCTGTGGCTGCTGGATCTCTGAAAAAGTTCATGTTGAGTTTCCTCCACCAGCCCCTGGGTTGACTAATGGCCCAGGCACAGCAGTGGCAGTATGTCATCCTCTGGCCCCAGTCCTGACCTAAAGATGGGCATATGACCCAGGCCAGGCATGGTAGGGATGGCTATATTCATCAAACATTCTAAATTCTCCCTCATATTCCTAGTCACCTTGCAGTTAGGCAGGGCCATTGGGCTAGCTCTGACCAAAGAGGAAGTATTATTGGTCACTTCTGAGCTGAGGCAGTGAAAAACCCATGGCTAATTCTCTAGTTTTCTCCTTCTGCTGCAGCAAAAAAGGAAATCTTAAGTTCCAGATGGTGCAGCTACAAGATGGGGGAATGTCCAACATCCTGGGAGCCTGAGGATCAATGACACACATCAGACATGTAATGTGAGCAGGAACTTGGGTGTTGAGCCTCAGAGTTGAGATCGACTATTACCACAGCATAACCAGCCCATGCTGCTGCCTGATGGACCAACCTAGAGCTCCCAGGAAAGGTCTTGCCTCTCTCTTTCTCTAGCACTGCAAGCGCATTTTGAGACGTCTTAAGCTTGCATCTTCCAACTGCCGTCTTGCCATCATGAAGACAGGGCCTATCTGAAAAGGAAGCCACCCAGAGGCAAGCAGAGCCACGAGATGAAGAAAAAAAATCTTGTCGACCTCATTTGAATTCTTGGATACATTTGGGCACAAAGGCTGCTTGACTCTTTGACTCTCTCAGCAATGTGAGAAAGACATTTCCCTTTTTGCTTAAACTAATTTGAATTGTGTTTCTGTCCTTTGCAGTGGCAAGAGTCCTTCCAACCCCTTTCTTCTGACTGACTCACATGGCAACAGGGAATTATCCTTCCCATAGAAAGCAAGACTCCTGGATATCAGAGTGGGGCTCTCAACACAATTTGCTGCCTTTAGAGAGTATTATAATTCTCCTGTATTCTATATGCATGTCCCCTGTTGAAGTATAATTACATCCCTCTTTCCCATTTCCTGAGAAGGAAAGGTGTGTTAATAGTCGGGAGCAGGGAGACAACATCATCATCAAATCACTAAAGGGAAGAATTCACCAGTGATCAAAAATGAAACAAAGGGAAAGTCAATATTGATGATCTCAACTTACAAAAATGATGGACAGAAGATGGAGTTGCATTTATTCTACTATAATATTTTCTCTAGGCATTGTTTTGCCTTCACATGTTTCCTGATAGTTGGGGCCTTTGGGAAAGTGACTAGAGGTTTTGAGGTTTTCCCCCAGTAGAAATGATGAATGTGCATAGACCCACACACAGTCTTTCTTTTGTTCCCTGTAGGAGCCAGGAAGGAGGCATGTAGGAGGTGACTGTTAGGAGGAGGTTACACTCTGTGGCCATGGATTGCACTGAGCTAGCAGGTCCACTGAAGGGTCAAACCAATAGAACTGACTTCTGCTCCATGTTTTGACCAACAGTGTCAAATCCTGACCAGCTGCCTAGGCTGGGCTGAACCATATTTTGAGGTGATCTGAGCTGACCCCCAACCCCCACAGTCCAAACACAGGATTCCTCAGAAAGCATCCTGAATTGACCAAATGGAAACTTCTAACTTAGAAATGGCCAGTGGCCTAGAGGCGGCAAAGTCAGCATTGCTTCAACCTTGACCACAGCTGTGAGTCAGTGGGTAAAACTGAGTCTTTTTTTTTTTTTTTTTTTTAAAGATTTTATTTATTTGACAGAGAGAGACAGCGAGAGAGGGAACACAAGCAGGGGGAGTGGGAGAGGGAGAAGCAGGCTTCCCGCGGAGCAGGGAGCCCGATGCGGGGCTCGATCCCAGGACCCTGGGACCATGACCTGAGCCGAAGGCAGACGCTTAACGACTGAGCCACCCAGGCGCCCCTAAAACTGAGTCTTCACCAAGTTTCCTTCTGGTACTCAGTTGGGAATTCAAGATTTAGAGGAGAGATGGTATTTTAGTGAGTGCAAGAAGTCAGGTTCAAGTTTTCAAAAAACTCATTGTTACCTTACAGTTTTTACTTAGCAAGGAAACATATGTGGAAATTCCTGTGTATATGTGTGTATTACTGACCCAGAAATTATCATTAGAAGATTGGGAAACTTGTTTTCTTAGTCTTGATGGGCCTCTGATGGAGAGTCTTCAGGCCCTTTTCCCCACAGCTGACCAAAGCCAGAATATGTGAACATATATTTCAAGAGGATCTATTTAACCATTGTAACTATTACCATCTTGGGATCATGTCTAAATAGTACCTGACTTGGATGAAAAGGAGTCAGATGCTATTGACAGTATTTTATGAAATTATACTTCTCATTTCTCTTGATAATTATAATGTTAACAACATAACACATTTATCTGTTGCCAAGTGCAATCTTTTACTTAGAGAATTTAGAATTTCATATGTGAAGGGATTATCTAGCCTACATGCTCAGATCTTCTCTGCAACATTCCCCACTTCACCCTGGCATGCCACTGCTTCTAGAAGCAATCTGTAGTAAGCATTGCTGGAGCCCTCTCACATCAGCCTGGCCCACCTCGGATTTCAGCCGGGGCCCAGACCAGACTCTCTTTCGGTTGATGGTGTCTCACCTCTGCTGGGTGCCCCACAGATTTCCACATCTGCTCATGACCTTCTCCCAGGCCACCTACCGTGCCAGTGCAGCCCAGAAGAAGAGTGCTTCAGCCTTGGGGGCAACCCTCAAACAAGGGGGCCCTGGGTCACTCTCACTGCCTGCCCTCCTCCAGGTGAATGACTGGGATGGGTGCTTTCTGCTCAATTCTCAGAGCTCTCTGGATAATGCTCTCTTCTACTGACTCCTCTTTCTTTCCTACCTCACTCCTCCAATCCATTCTCTCTTTTCTGTTACGTGGGGTCATCTCCCAAAGAAATGACTTGCATTCAAGCCCTTATCTCAGGCTCTAATTATGAGGGAAAACAAACTAAATTATAGTCTATTCCATTGTAATGGGTAAGAATATGGGCTTTAGAAATACACTGCCTGACCCAGCTATGTGACCCTGGGCGAGTTTCTTAACCTCTATGCCTTAGTTTTTTTATCTGTAAAATCGGGATAATAATATCACCTATATCCTATGATGATTTTGAATATCAAATATTTTAAAAGCACTTAAAGGAGTGTCCAGCTCATCATAAGTGTTCTATGAGCATTGTCTCCTATGTAGGTTTGTGGGCACATAAATAGCAGCCATGGTTTAAGGGCTTTTCCCTAGTATGAGGTGGATCTGTCACCCTGTAAATTTCATCCTTCAGGCAACAATGGCCAAGAGCTTCAGGTCACAGCAGCTCAGTTGGTTAGAAATGAGGGGGATGGGAAAGTGAGTTGAGTTTACTAGAGATTCCTAGATCACTTGTAAGTCATTTCTCTGGGCTTGCTTTTTCCTAGGCTCTCAGGCCATTAAAAACAAGCAAACAAAATTCTACAGCAATGAGACAAATAGATTATTTTAGTAAGTCTAAAAGTGAATGGCAGTTATTACAAAAATTCTAATGAAAGTGCTATTTAATGCAATAATTTTCAATAACTTTGAATTCTTTTCTTTTTAAAAGCAGGATCATAAATATCAGAATACAACATCTAGCCATCTGACAATCTGAGTTTGTTACTGCAAATGTTCTTCTACTGAGAACGCCCTGCCTCCCTTTGATACAGGGCCTAACGCCACGTTTAGAGTTAATGTGCAAGTATAGAGAGTAAGTTTCAAGGAAGTGATAAAAATCAAAGATTGAGAGATTACAGTGGAGATTTGTGGGTCACCAACTAGCAGATTGTGTGTGACAAGGAATACAGGGAAAAAGACTGATTGTAATTGCAGGCTCCTCCTAGCCCTTTCCTCTTCTACTCCTCTGCAAACATATCCTCTCTGTTTCCAAAGCCTCTTCACTCCAAGTGTGGTCAGCATCCGCTACCCCAGCGAGCTCAGTCGACTGCAGTCCTGAGGGAGGGTGCTCAAGCACAACGTGGGAGTATATGTGATCTATAGAAAACCCCTCGGCATCCAGAGAGCTTTTCCCCTTTAGAGTTGTTACATTACAAAGGTACTGCTGTTAATCAAAATACTTTTAGATTTTCATTAAAACCAGAAGCATATTCTTTTGACTATCATCACAGAAGGGAAGTCTTTATCTTTTGGGGAAAGGCTTACTTGTGTAGATCATCAAAGTCAAGTCTTGTAAAAAGAAATTATCAGCTGAGTAAGAACATTTTTGGTCAAACAGTCACTAAAATAGATTTTCTGATGTGGCTCTAGAGCAAAGTGACCATCCATCCTGGTTGCCCAAGGCTGGGTATTTGCTGGTTATCCCAACCCAATTATTAATAGTACCCACTGTCACTCTCAAAGTGCCCCAGTGTGTGTGATAAATTGTGATATCCTGTCCTGAAGGCAATTCCAAAAAAAATAAGTCACAAATGTGTAAGCAGTGTCAAGATTTCAGGATTGAGTGCCCAACTTCCTAATATGACTACTTTTAAGAACACATTGATATAAATGTGCAAGTTCTGATGTGGTGGCTTTAAAAACAAACACAGAAACAAATAAATCCGTCTGTACATTTTTCTTGGCTTTTCTGGATAAAATCATGAGCGTGCAGATAGCAGGCAAACAGAGGTGAGGTGTGACGGTGATTGGCAACAAGCCTCCCCCCCTTTCACACACCGTCAGGATGAGTTTTTATGACTCCCCCCCCCCCCCCCCCCCCCCCCCCCCCCCCCCCCCCCCCCCCCCCCCCGCCGTGGATGGTCCTTGATATTATTTCCTGTAACTAGAATTTATCTCAGTAATAATGTTAGGAGAAAATGAAGGAGCTCATTAGCGTAATGTCCTGGGTCCTGGGGTCCCACAGGAATGGCCTTGAAGGTGTGAGTTTCTTTTTGGGGCCAGGATAAAACCAGAAGGAGTGGGCTGATCCATGACACCATAACGCAGGAGCCGTGAGAAGCATCGCTCTAATGCAGGCAGCTTATCCCCATGCATTGCCAACAACTTAATTCCATACCCACTCTATCTCCTTCCCATTTTGGGGAGGGATACTGGCATCCCTTCATAAACATGACCTTAGTCATTATCCTAATACACTTTCCCGTAAGCTGGAGAAGGCAAAAATACCTCATGGGGACTTGTGATTATTGCTGTAACATCATAAAATTCCATTAGAAACATGAAGACATAATACTGACACTTCAGACTATTTTGGGCTAAGGAATGTAAATAGACAGTGTTTCAAATGGAAACATCCCCAACCTTCTGATATCAAAAATAACAACTTTACAACAGGCTATATATCTAAGGGTTCTGGCAAGAAAGAATTTCAGAGTGGGATCACGAACCATAGTGATGAAATACAGAGTCAAAATAACAGTTTCAACTATTTTGGGAAGCCTTTTCTCCCAAGGAGGTCAACATAATGAAGACGTTTGATCATTCTTCCCAAGCCAGCTTTCTTTGAGAAGAAGGTAGTGTAGGCAGGACTGGGTCAGAGGAGGGGTGGGAAGATCAACAATTAATTGATGAGCAAATATTTATTGAGTGACTATTGTGTGCAGGACATAGCGCAGTGGTTAAGGACATAGGCATTAGATCTGCCTTAGCTCCGGTGACTTGCCTTACCTCTCTCTGTCCCTGCTCTCCAACCCAAAGTGGGGCTAATGACAGGACCTGCCTCGCAAGTTTGTTGTGAAAATAAACAGCTTCAGGCATTTGTAAATTATAAGTAATCATTTATAAAGTAAAGTAATCATTTATAAAGTAAGTGGCACTGAGCAAGCCCTCAAACATTATATTTAGGGGAAATAAAATATCTGTAGACAAAAATACATGTGCCGAAAGAAGGCAGCATGTAATCAGTATGCAATGGCAACCGCAGTGAATTAAGAGTGGGCAGATCTCTGTGAATTAGCGTCGAGGGATCCCTCCTGGAGGAAGTGGGGTCTCACCATAGTCCAGACGTTCGGGCAGAGAGGAGGTCATCCGGCGCACCTCGCAAGGTGCAGTCGCCGCTCGCACCCTGTGCCACCATGTGCCACCATGTGTCGGGGAGGAGACGCAATAAATAGGTCATTCTGGCTGGACTGGAGGTTTCCTGCAGGGGAGACACGAGAGGACAAGTGGTAGATGTGGTTTGGGGTTAGTTTGGGAGAATCTTGGATTTTAGCCAAAAAGGCTTTTCGGACAAGCTCTTGCCTTGGTGCAACTGATGCCGTTGGAAGCATCATTGGGCAGGGCTGGCTTGCCTGCCTGGAGAAAGACGACCTGTAGTTTGGGGATTGGCTGCCCTGAGGCTTTTGCAATGCAAGAGGTCAGGCGTGAGGGCCTGGAATGGGGGAAGGTGGCTGAAAAAATAAGTCTGTGGATTCAGCCAGACAGGAAAGGCTTCTGCTTAACTTGTGCTAACTGACCCCAAGGTTCTGGCGGTGCTCGGGGCAGGCCAAAAGTCACAGTCCAGCCTAGGTTGCTAGAAAGGAGAGGTCTTAATAAAATGACTGGTGCTTGGATTTTCTTTTTGTGTTGGACAAGAACATCCTCAGAGTAACCATTCTCATTCATCATAAAACAATGTCAGGTATCATTCAGAAGTAATACAAAACAAGTTCTCTGAGATCCCTAAGGATCTCACCATCAGGGTAGGGGAAGAGAGAGGAGGTGTTTGGAGAGAGGCATTTGTTCAGAAGAAGGCCAGATACATGGCTTCTGTTTGTTCCAGAATCGAGTGAGTAATGTGAATAAAGTGTGCTCCTGAAGGTCACAGGAGATTCCTACAGCCACAGTAGTTATAGAGGCTGATCTGATGATTTGTTATAAACCAAGATACTTCTAATTTTAGAGAGGAAAAAAAAAACCATCTTGCATTTGGTTAGAGTGGAGAGCAAATTAGAAAAATGAAGTAAAACTCAACAATGTCACTCATCATGCTCTTATGAAGAATTCCATCTGGCTCATAGACTTGAATGAGCAAAGAGATTTAACAGTAATAGCTAACATTTACTGAACACTGATTTGTGTCAGGTACTATGCAACACCATTTACATATCAGTTCATTAATCCTCCCAAACTTTATTGAAGACGTCCACTATTATTTTTTTAAAGATTTATTTATTTATTTGAGAGAGAGAGAGCGAGCACACGCATGTGAGTGGGGGAGGGCCAGTGGGAGAGGGAGAGAGAATCCCAAGCAGGCTCCAATCTGAGTGCGGAGCCTGACACAGGGCTCAATGTCTCAACCCTGAGATCACGACCCGAGCTGAAACCAAGAGTCAGACACTCAACCGACTGAGCCACCCAGGTGCCCCTAAGCCCACTATTATTGTATTCATTTTACAAATGGGGAAAGGGATGCTTGGAAAGAGTCTATTTTGTTCTCCAAAAGATTTGCTTTGCTGTCGCATTGATTAGACTCTGACCTGTCATGTCCTCGTTTTTGTCACCATCTCCACCACTCTTTTGAGACCAATAACCTTATGTTTGGGCAGTTTCAACTGCGGGGACCCTTAAGCTCTAGCTGAGGCAGATTCGTGGATTCACTTTTGGCGGTGTCACCCCCCATACCTGTCCTGGATTCGGAGCTACATGTGTCGTGTGAGCACTTCTAACTGCCACGACCACCAGCCTCACCCTGCAGTGCTCCCAGGCCTGGTCACCCCTCTGCCAGGGACACCCGCGTGCTGGTCAGGACACTGAGTGGGGGACGTGGCTGAGGCATTTGGGGTCTGCTTGGGTTGTGTGCTTCGTCAGCCCCTTGATTGTTGTTGAAAAGGCTGGAAGCTCATTGTATTTCAGTCACTTAGAGCTCTTCAGTTTATTAGCTGTGTGATCCAGGTAAGGTATTCAATTCTGCCACCATCAGTTTCCCCCCTTTAACGTGAGGATGAAGATAGGACCTCCCCCTTAGCGTTGTGTGGTTAAGTAACTGTAGAGCACTCAGATTGATGCTTGGCAGGGTAAGTGCTCAGTCAGTGTTTGTTTATTATTATTTCCCGAGCTTCTCAAGTGTTCACTGGGGATATTGGGTGGGTGCAGGCACTAGAACCAAATCATGACTTAGGAATTATAAATAATTATATGTAAGAAGAAGTTGTAACATGGTTACAGAACAAGACTGACAAGTAACTATTTTACAAGTAATGTACATTGGGTTGTAACTGAAGTTTCTTTATTAGTTAGGAAGTAGAACAAAAGGGAGGACAGACAGCATTGCAAGGAGAGCCCAGCACCTTTGATTTGCATGTGAAGGTTGTCATAAGTGCTGATCAAAGTGAAGTCTCTTGCCTTGGTACTTTTAAAAAGGCGAACTCCTAGATCCTACTGATTCAGAAGCCATGGGAATTTCTTTCTTCTCTCTCTCTGTCTCTCTCTCTGTCTGTCTGTCTCTTTCTCTCTCTTTTAAACAAGTATCTTAGCTGATTGTTAGGCACTTGAAAGTTTGGTTACCATTCATCCAAGGATTAAGAAACGGCATCTCACCAGGATCAAAGTAGACATACAGCTGGGCAAAAGCAAGCCTGAGCCTTGAAGTTTGACAAACGATCCCAATTCCTAGGCCTTTAGGACATCAATTGACTAGAGAGATAATAACAAACTGGCCCCATGGGACATTTATTGAGTAAAGAGCATTGATCATCTTATGATCCAGCCTTGCCTGATACCAGCTCTGTAGGACACCCAGTGATCAAGGGACGTGGGGCTTAATAATAGCCGAGTAACAATGGCCTAATCTCTCGAAACTCATCCCCTTAATAACAGGAATTACAAGCAACAGCAACAACAACACTGCCATCCACATTACTAGAGGCCAAATAAAACCCTGAAACATGAGCTATGGGGACAAAAAGAAGACGAAAGCTTGGTAAATGACTTAGTAAAACGGTACAAGGTCAAAACTAAGGGTCCACAGCAGAAGAACTAAATCAAGTCAATTCACCTATACGACTCTGGAAAGGCATCAAAATTGCAGACACCAAGTATTATAAAAAATGGGAAAAGATTGGGTGGGGGATACTAAAAAAAGATGAGGGGGCTAATAACAAATTATTAGCAAAACAAACCTGTTTTTAAATAGATACATTAACCAGGAAGCTTGACTCCCTCTCACGCACACACACACGCACACGCACACTCACACACACACGCGCGCACACATAGTTCCTTCCTCGTGCCCTCTCAGCTCACAGGAACCACAAGCCATTTGGCCTTCTTTTCGGGACCCCCCTGGATTCCAAATTACTACCCTACCCACTCTTCCAGGAAACTACTGAAGGATGTCCTGACCAAATAGGGTATAAACTAAGAAAGAGGAAGACAAGGATTTTAGGAAACAAGAGATCCACACAGGAAGGAGATGAAGGGAATTCCCTGGATGATGGCACGGGGAAGTCCCTGAACAACAGCTGTGCAGCAAGAATAGAGAATGAGCAGCCCAAAGGGGAGCAGGAAGACAGAAGACTCTGGGAGGAATGTCTCCAGAGAGAGATATCAAAACTTGCAGTTATCTGATGGGTTTGAGGATATGAAAAACTGTATTGAAAGCCGTGGTACATAGCTATAGGAACACATGGAAAATTTTGCCCTTGATTAAAAAAAACAATGAAGCAAATAAAAAATTAGGTAATAATTAACTTCAGGAAAAACAAAAAGTTATACAGCATAGGGAATGTAAATAGCGTACATTTGTTGGCTTAGAAGTGGATAGTCATCAAAAAAATGAGAACACTGAATATGAATTTAAAAATTATTACAATTATATCAAAGGAATATGAGAGTGAAAATGCTCATCTACCACAGTAAGAATTAAATAGATTTGCCACAATTAAAAACCAAGAGATAGAAGTATATGAATATTATTTAGAACTGTAGGGGTAAACATCCAAAGACATAGCCTCAGAGAGTTAAAAGTAGATGCTTTTGGACAATAAGGAGTGTGTGTGTGTGTATGTGTGTTAGGAATCTGCTGCCTTTGTCTAAGACTCTAAACTTTTATTATAAACTTTCTTGAAGCAGAATACTGTAATATTATAGGTACTGATTGTGGTGAAAAACTGTCAAAGGTCAGATTTTAATGCCACTACTAAATAGCATTGTGCCCAAGAGGAAGTTACTTATGACCCATGTGCCTCAGTTTTAACATCCGTACAACGGGGATGATGTGACTCAGGGGGGCTGAAAATGAAATGTAGAATACCTGGTACGATTTTGGCGTTCAACACATCCTATCCATTATCATTCCACTTTTTAACTTACATTCATGTATTACTTTGATAAGTAAAAAAAAAAATTTTAGAAGCAGGTAAGACAGATTTCTGACAGGGGAGTTTGGGGGAGGCTTCTATCCACCCCACCGTGGAAGCTGCATCCTGGTTCATGATGCCAGAAAAGGAGGGTAGCTGGGCTGTGGTTCCTGTGGGCTGACAGGGAGGGAAGAAGGCACTCCGTGTGTGTGTGCGTGTGCGTGTGCATGTATGTGCGTACGCGTGTGTGTATGTGCGCACATGTCTTGTGAGCGTGTGTGTGCTTGAGAGAGAATGAAGCTTCCTGGTTAATGTACCTGCTTAAAAATAGGTTTGTTTCACTAATATTTTGTCATTAGCCTTCCTTTCCTAAGTCTTCACAAGTGTAGAAACATCCCCCCCTTGAAGGTAGGAAGGAGAACAGCCTGGCAATTTCTGATGAATTAGCTCAGGACTGGCACAGTCCTGCTGCTTGCTTGTGGTGGGCGTGTGCAGTTCGCAGGCCTGGGACAGGGGGCTTTCCTGCTGCGCTGTCTCTCCACTTGTCTAGCTGGGGAAAATGACAAGTGAAGATTGGAGGTAGGCTGAGCTCAGGATTGTTTTCCTGACTGCTGCTCAATCAAAACAGCTAATTGGTACCCTTTGCATCTCACTCTAGGTGCAATTGGCTGAAAATCAACCATAACAGCTGATACAGCTGGAACTTGATTCTGTTTCTCCGAGCGAGGTCTGTCTGCGGGGCTCTTATTAGGAGCAAATAGCGTCTGCTGACTCACTGTGCTCTGAAGTTTTCAGGCCAGCACCCCCCTAGAGGCTGTCCTCCTGGAGACCCGTTACACTGCAGGTCTCTGGGGTACAGCTTCCCTTACTCCCCCCTGCAAGGAGGTTCATTGATGTTCATGACATGCCTCCCTTTCACAAAACTCTTCCCAGTACTGACCACTGGAACAGAGATAACTTCTCACTTCTTCCTGCCCAGGCTTGGAACTGTGGTCACTCCTCCCTCCCTCCTCACCCCAGCTCCTCAGCCCGGCTCTTCGCTCTTCATGCACTTACCCTTGACCTAAATGGGTACATTCTTTTTTTTTTTTTAATTATTCAGCATTTAATGTTTAGGTTACACACGTCCTATCTTGTCCATGTCTTAGATTGTGAACGCCCAAGGGTCGAGGACTGTGTCTCTTTGCAATGACCTCGTCTCCGTAGGTACGTGCTTCTTATTTCTATAGCTGCTTTTGTACGTGGGGAGAAGTGAAACATTTTGAAGCTCAAAGAGCTTTTAGGAGAGGAAGAGAAAATCCCTGGCTTCAGGATAAGAGAACAGGAAGACCAAGTTCAGGGACCAAGAGGCATTTTGCAGTTCTCTTTGCAGCGTGCCATGCGTGCTGTGAGAATCTCGTTAAGTAAGGAGTCAGGCCAGAGCTGCCCAACTCCTAGGGAGGATGAGTCACGCTTGGCTGCTTGCTGGCCTTCAGCAAGTCACTTGTGCCATGGCCCTTCAGTGTCCTCATTGAAACATTCCAAGGATACTAGCAAGTTGTCGAGGCTGAGATCAGGTGGAGGAATGCTTCTGAGAGTCCCCGAGAACTGAGGGCTTAAACCTCAGTAGTTTCATTTTTGGCAAATGAGAGAGAGCGGAAAGCGGAGGGGATTAACTCTGAGGTTGTCAGAAGTGGGGTGGCATTTACGGCTTCAGCCAGGGAAGCTGGGACATCACGCCAGAGTGAGGCCTCCTCCTTTCTGCCCTAGAAATCCAGAGGCAGGGGTTCCGAACACACACACCATCACATGTCAAAACCAACAGCAAACACTCCCTATAACTCCCCACCGTCGGGGCACAGGAAGCAGCCTTCTGATCCCGGCGGTATTGGCTTTGTATTGCTGCTGTAGCAAACAACAACACAAGTCAGTTAGCTCACAGTTCCGGAGGTCAGAAGCCCACGCAAGGGCTACGTCCAGGTAGAGCGGCATACCGTCAGGAAGCCCTGGGGGAGAACCCACCCCTTCCCTTGCCTTTTCCTGTAATAGAGACGTCCTGCCTCTTTGGTTTGTGACCCCTCCTGCCTACTTCTCAAACCTCTGCTTTGCCCTGTCTCCTCTCCTGAGTGTGGTTCTTCTGAACTCCCTCCCTCTTATGAGGACCCTTGTGATTACGTGGTTCTTCTGCCCCAAATCATCCGTGGGGTCACGGATCATCTCGGGATCCTCAAAGTAATCCCATTCATCAAGTCCCTTTTACCAAGGAAGGTAAATGGATTCAGAGGTCCTGGGGATGAGGGAGCGGACATCTCTGGTATCTCACCACGCCCCACAGTGAAGCTCATTCCCTTTGTTAAGGTATTTAACTCTCCAATTAATTAAGGAACTGGTCCCATGGCACACTGTGGCAAAGATGAGTTAATAACCCGCCCACATACAGAGGTCCTCAGGAATCCTGAACTCCGTTTATACATTGATAGAAAATTGTCAATATGGGACAATAATTGAGTCCATCTCTCCATAATTTGCATTTCTCTGGAAGAAACAGTTTGTGTCACTATCCGTATTCCATAGCTGACAGAGTTGTGGCTAAGACTTGAAACCAGCACGGTGTGGCCTCAGCACCTGCCGTGGTCAGCCACAC
Organism: Phoca vitulina; assembly: GCF_004348235.1. Lineage (NCBI taxonomy): Eukaryota > Metazoa > Chordata > Mammalia > Carnivora > Phocidae > Phoca > Phoca vitulina. Next base: position 56,579,516 of record NW_022589709.1, read on the forward strand.
TGTAGAACTTCTAGAGTCTCCCCACTCTTCTGAAGTGCCTGCGCTCCTCTCACCCTCACATCGCTAAGCTAGCCGCCTCCGGACAGGCATTTAAAGTGACCAAGTGCTTAAATGCATACACTCCCGAGTGAGTGTGAAACAAACAGGAATAAAGCACTGTAAACTGAATGCAGGAAAGCTGAAAGTGTAGGCCGCAGTTTTCACCCTGGCCAGAATGACCTGAGGAGATTTTTAAAAAAAATATTTTATTTATTTATTTGACAGAGAGAGAGAGACAGCGAGAGAGGGAACACAAGCAGGGGGAGCGGGAGAGGGAGAAGCAGGCTTCCCGCGGAGCAGGGAGCCCGATGTGGGGCTCGATCCCAGGACCCTGGGACCATGACCTGAGCCGAAGGCAGATGCTTAACAACTGAGCCACCCAGGCACCCCGAGGAGATTTTTTTTTTTTAAAGTACCAATGCTGGGATACAATTTTACACCAACCGAATCAGCATTTCTGGGGGTGGGCTCAAGCACTGGTAGTCTAAAAGTCTCCCCAGATGATTCTCCTGTGAATTCTTACGTGAATCACTAATATGGAGCTTTGCTAATCAAAGTGTGGTCTAGACACCAGGGCGTAAGCAACACCTAGAATCTCCACGGATGTCTCAGGCCTCACCTAGACTTTCTGAATCAAATCCTAAAGATTAACAGAGTCTTAGGTATTTTGTATTTAGGTTAAAGCTTCAAAAGCACTGGTGTGGACCAGTGGTTCTCAAACTTTGGTCAAGCATGAGAGTTACCTAGATGGCTTGTTATAACATTGATTGCTGGGTCCCATCCCCAGAATTGCTAATTTGATGTCTCAGTGGGGTTCAAGAATTTGATTCTCTTACAAGTTCCTGGGCAAACCGATTTTGAGAACCACTTGTGTAGGGTGACAGAGCATGAAAGAATTGTGAAGAAGCAGCGCTTCTTTCAGGCAAACCACACCATATTCCTGGCTTATCTATTCCACTGAGCTGGTTGATCCTCTGAGCAAATAAGTGGATTCACATACCCCAAACTCTTCAGGGTGACGCTAAAAATAGTTGCAAAGCCAGGCAGGGAGATTGTCCTGGGAGCAGGAATGTGCAGAATGAATCTTGGGCAGAATCTACTCACCTTCCCCTCTAAAGTCTCTCAGCATCCCTCATTCTTTAGAAGGCTTTCTTGGAAGAAGAAAGCCAATGTCTTCTTTCTCCTGAAGCTATAGTGTGGGAATGAAGTCCACTTATATGTGCAATCACCTTAGCGTTTTAAGAAGTTCCTTCCTCTCTCCCTCCCTCCCTCCCTTCCTTCCTCTCTCTGTCTGCCCTACCTCTCTCTCTCTCCTCTCTTTTACTTTTTTTAAAATTTTATTTTATTGTGTTATGTTAGTCACCATACAGTACGTCATTAGTTTTTGATGTAGTGTTCCATGATTCATTGTTTGTGTATAACACCCAGTGCTCCATGAAATATGTGCCCTCCTTAATACCCACAACCAGGCTAAGCCATCCCCCCACCCGCCTCCCCTCTAAAACCCTCACTTTGTTTCTCGGAGTCCATAGTCTCTCATGGTTCATCTCCCCCTCTGATATGCCCCCCTTTGTTTTTCCCTTCCTTCTCCTAATGACCTCCATGCTATTCCTTATGTTCCACAAATAAGTGAAACGATACGAGAATTGACTTTCTCTGCTTGACTTATTTCACTTAGCATAATCTCCTCCAGTTCCAACCATGTTGATGCAAATGTTGGGTATTCATCCTTTCTGACGGCTGAGTAATATTCCATTGTATATATGGACCACATCTTTATCCATTCATCTGTTGAAGGGCATCTCGGCTGTTTCCACAGTTTGGCTATGAAAAAAACGTTCATCATCATTAGCCGTCAGGGAAATTCAAATCAAAACCACATTGAGATACCACCTTACACCAGTAAGAATGGCAAAAATTGATAAGGCAAGAAACAACAAATGTTGAAGAGGTGTGGAGAAAGGGAAACCCTCTTACACTGTTGGGAATGTAAGTTGGTACAGCCACTTTGGAAAATAGTGTGGAGTTTTCTCAAAAAATTAAAAAAGCTACCCTATGTCCCAGCAATTGCACTACTGGGTATTTACCCCAAAGACACAGATGTAGTGAAAAGAAGGGCCATATGCACCCCAATGTTCATAGCAGCAATGTCCGCAATAGCTAAACTGTGGAAAGAGCCGAGATGCCCTTCAACAGACGAATGGATAAAGAAGATGTGGTTCATATATACAATGGAATATTACTCTTTTACTTTTTTTGCCTATCAGACAATCCTAGTTAAATGAGGATGGCTTACAATTAACTGCCACCTGTTGTCCTGAGGCAATTTCTTTGAACAATTCCCTGATCCAAACTTCCTCCCTGGGATAACAGCAGCGTGAGTCTTATTAACTTCCTTCTATGGATGTGGTGGCTAAGGCTAAGTTACCTGCCCAAAGTTACTTAGCAAGTTTGGTGCTCAGACCTGGTCACTACCCACAAATGCCCCTAGGCCTTTCCAACAAATAAGCCATCCATTCAGGCTCGCTTGCTCCAACGTCCTCCTGGGAGGAAATGCTAGTGAGGTAAGGGGAAGTGGACAAGCCTGGAATGTGACTGGCAGAAGTGGGCAAGGAGGAATGGGTTTCTGCATTCTTCCAGGCCGTCGCCCACAGCTGCACCTGGAGGCTGTCCGGCAGCCCTGTGGGCAAGGGTGTGGTGAAGGCTAAGGTGGAGGGAAAGTGAGTGGGGAAATCCAACAGTCAGAGGGCCTGAGGGGGGGCCCAGCCCTGTGCCTGCTTTACAGAAAGCCTACTAATAGGTGGGTAGCCCAAGGATTTCACCGCATCAGTCTTGTGTGTTTCCTTCATGCCTTCCTTGTTCCTCACAGCACTTACCTAACGCCGCCTTCTCAGGGTGGTTAGGAGGATAAAGGCTTCCTTCCAGCTGCACAGGTAAGTTAAATATAACACATTGGCCTATTTCTCCTTTCCTTTCCCCCTCTGGTTCGTTTTGTCTACATTCCTTCTCTCACCTGCCACCTGCGTCCTCGGATCCTCCCCTTAACAACGGCCTCCCTTCTCCCCTTGGCCTGATCGAGCCCTCTTGTAATGTTGCGTGGCCAAGACAACTTTTGATAAATGCTCCACTTCTGAGGGATGGAACTTCATCAGACTCTTCCTTTTTGGAGAGTCTTTACTACTCCGCAGAGATGTATTCTCTTTGTGATCCTTTCTTATCAACGTCTGACATTCCCTGGGCATTCTCTGCATGCCAGCCACTGAGCTAAGTTTATACAGTTTTTTTGCTTCCATTTAATTCTCCTAACACTGTATGGAACAGGTATTATTATTGTACCCATTTTATAGATGAAGAAATCAGAGAAGTCACAGAGAGGTTAAATGAGAGTTTTTAGTAAATGTGTTATGTTCCAGAATGCTGTAGCTAATTCCCATTGGGGAGGTCCTAAGGGTAGGTTACTCCCAAACCCTCCTGTGGTCAACCCCCAAACAATGAGCTCCAGGTAGAGGGATGACAGAAGAGGAACTATTCTGAGTTATCTGTTGGCAAGGTGAATAGGTGATGGGTAAGGCCATACCATGTGTGGGCAAGGAGCACCAGACACAGTGCTCAAGACCTATCGTCAACCCCAGGTGCTTCTCATTATCCTTTAGTATTGGTCCCTTCATCTGTCAAATGCAGTGGTTGAGCTGTATTATTTCCAAGAACGTGTCCAACTACGAAATGCTATAATTATACAATAGCTTTAGAAAAGCAGAAGTCCCATTTGACCTTAGACATCTGCTCCCCTTTTGTGTTTGTAAACATGGAGCCATGCCATCCTGTGGACTAGTGGACCAGTGGGGGATATGACCCCGAGTAGCTCAGAGGCTGTGGCTGACCATTCCCTGCCATGAGGGGAGGACTCAACAGCAGAAGGGAAAATGTGGCTGAAATGGTTTGCTAACACCCTGCTCAACAAAATCCTGATTTTTTTGTCCTGCACATAGGGATGCTTAAAGCTCTTATCTTTATGCTCCTTCTCTCTTTGCTGTGGGCCAAGCTGGGAAAACATGCTCTACATCCAAAGCCTTGAAAGCTGCCCTCTAACCAGGGATTTATAAAGTGTGAGCTTGATCCAGTGGCCAAGTGCTATTCCCTATCTCCTGGAATCAGGGATCTTCTGGTAATGGAGGTAGTGTCAGAAAGAAGCTATGATGGGAGTATATGGAAAGAGAAGTCATAGAAAACGGGTGTTTCTTCTCTACCCAAAACTTTACTCCAAGTAGCTGAGAAGCTCTCGAACCATGGGAGAATGACATATGCTAATGGGAACTATGAACTAAGTCTAAGTATCCTGAGTCACCATCTTTCCATCATTAGTTCAAAACCCTCTTTGGACAGAAACAAAGATGGCCAGATGGGGAGACTGAGGCTAAGGAAGGAGAAGGAAAAGTAACTTAGTTTGGAGATAACATGTGCATTTCCATCACTCATTTCTGAGCCTATGCACGCTCATTTGTGAAGTATAGATTGTGACACCTGTTCTTCCTACCTTGTCGTTATAGGGATGAACTGAAAGGATGAATATTAGACGCCGAGAGAATGAGAATGGTAGTGTCTTGGGGTTAGTGGCTTCCCAAAACAATAAACATCTATTGTAGTAGGTCAGGAATTTGGAGGAAGTTAAGCAGAGTGGCTCAGGTTTGGGAACTCTCATGAAGCTGCAGTCAGTATAGCTGCCAGGGCTGCGTCATCTAAAGGTTTGCCTGGGGCTTCATGATCTGCTGCTTCGATGATGTGCTCACATGGCTGTCAAGTTGATGCTGGCTTTTTTTTTTTTTTTTTTGACAGGAGGCCTTAGTTCTTCACCGTATGGACCTCTCAGTAGGGTTGTTTGCTTGAATGTTCTCATGACATCCAGAAGACTTCCCTCATGCACACCTCCCCTTGGTTACATGGCTCAGCCCTATTCAGTATGGACGGGACCATATAGGACCATGAATACCAGGGGTCAAGGATCCATGGAGCTGTCTTGGGGGCCGTTTTGTAAGCTGGCTGTTGCAGTTGTCATCAGCTTTATTGTTCTAACTGAGAATATTGCTGTAAGTTGGAACCACTTCCAGCTTACATGATGACTTTGGCTAACAGTCAGGCGTTCTCTCAGCCCAGCATCTCTTTCTGTTGTCTGAACTTATGACTACAAAATGTAATTTTTTAAAGACTATTTGGGAGAGCAGGGGTGAGTAGGGAGGTAATGCAGATGATAGGAAAGAAAAGGCAAGGAGGTGTCATGGATACATAAAAAGAGCAATGAGTAAGAATTGGGTAAGTGGCTCAGAAAAGCTTCAGGAATGCTAAGCCAATGTTGTCTCAGTCAGCCTTCACTGTGCCTGTCTTTAGACAGAAGCAGTAACATACTCAGCTTTAACCAATAGGTTCAAATTTCCACCCAGTAGACCTGTAATCAGTTTTGCCAATAAAAGGCAAATGCAAGTTTGACTTCCTATGCTGTGTCATGCTCAGACTCTGTAAGGGGTTGGCCATCATGGAAATGGTCAGCAAAAGTGGCCAGATCGAAAAATGTTAGGCTCAGCAAACTCCCTTCTCTTCTGTGCATTGCATTTTTCCCCCCATGGTGGTGAAATACAATCAAATCTTGACAGAATTTCTCAAAGGTTTTCTTTTACTTTTTGTGTCTCAGTCAAAATCTTAAAAAATAAAATGTCAAAAAAGAACATTTCTTATATGCAGAGGTATGTCTTTTATACTTAATAAATTCAATCTTACAGGTGTTTGTACAATACCAATGATGTGTCCCAGGACTTTGTGAGAGTGGGGAGGGCACAGTGAAGAGAGAATTAAAATCACTCTGTCTTCAAAAAACTTAACTGTCTGTATGGGGATAGAGGATTAAAGAAAAGAGCTGAGAGGGACTACAATGCCACAATGGCAGACACCATTGACTGGCTGATTCAGGAGCCATTCCAGTACTTTCTCCTTGCCCACCTTCCGCTATAGATGCAGAAGTAAGGTACTTGCTTTCCTGGCCTCACTGGAAGTTAGGGGTGGTCACATAACCTATTCCTGGCCAAGGAGATATAAAGTCTGCTAGAAGCATTTGGGAAAGTTTCCTTTTCCTTATAAAAGGAACAGTTGTAAGAAGAGGGCTCGTTCCTTCCTCTCCTTCTTGCCCTGATTGTGGATATGATGGCTGAAACAGGGCAGTTACCGTGTGATCCTGAAGCAAGAAAGATGAGGCCCAAAAATCTCTATGCAGAGCGAAGCATGAAAGGAACCTCGGTCATGGATGGCATTGTTGTGCTACCAATTGCCTGCCTCTAGATTTCCAGTAATATTTATTGAAGCCACTTTTAGATGGCTTTTCTCTTGCTTGAAGATTATTCCTAACTGACATGGAAGATTGGTCATTAAGACCAAATGAGAGTATTAGAATGTCCATATACTGAAAGATCAGTGAGAAATGAATTCCCTGGGAGTGGAGAGGCAAGGGAGGGCTGGTTAGAGGAGTCAGAGTCAATGGGGAGTGCTTGGATAGATGGAAATGTAGCACATGGGTGAAGAGTGGCATTCTAGAGTGGATGCACCGAGAATCTGTTTATTGTTGCCACCAAATCTGTACCTCTAAAGACAAGGTTGTGTGGGTCCCTGTTCCCTAAGATGTGACACATGGCTAAAGACATTTTATATAATTGGAGATCGTATAGGCTTCTGTGTCTGAACAAAGGTTCTGGCATTAGAGAGAACTGGGTTTGGGTACTAGGTCCATCACAAACTAGCTGCATGATTTTTGAACATTCCGTGTAACCTTATTAAATCTTCAGCTTCCTCATTTGTAAACTCAGGGCAAAAAAAATAATGAAATAAGATAACATATATAAGGCACACAGCTCAGTACAAAGCATTCAATAAAGTGGGTGCTAATTATTATCACCATGACTATGATCAGATATTAATTATGTTGTCCCTCTTTACATGCCAACATAGGGATGCTTTCTTAACCCTCTAGAACCCAAATGTTCCATCTATCAAATAGGAATGTCATCTCTCAAAGGTATATTAAATATTAATGGAAGTCCCTGTGAAATTGTTTTTCTTTGAAGCAAATTTGCCTATAAAGAACATACGCACTTTTGTTTTATTTTATTTTATTTTGAAGCCCTGTAAATAGACTTGTGAGCTAAAAATCACTATGTGATTTTTCTTCCCTAGCAGAAGATATAAGAATTAGGCAAGAAGACAAAGATCAGAACTTTAAACAGTGACCTTTAGTTTCAGTGTAGGTTTCAGGGTTGCTATAGTCTGGAGTAAACTGTCTTAGATTTTAACAGTTTCTAAAGAAGTGTGGACCTTGAGGCATGCTCTGGAAAATTCAGGGTCATGAAGCAGTCTCTTGTAGTAAGATTTTCTTGTACCATACATGGTCTTTACCGTTAACAAAAGATGAAGGATATATAAGCAGGTTGGGAGTAGGACAATGTTAAGAAGAAACTTGGAAGCTGCCGTCTGAATATGCTTTTGAATTCTTGAGAACTCTCCTGCGGTTATCCAGACGGTGTTTCCTCAGGTAAGTGATTGAGCCCTCTGGGTATTAACATGAGCAAACGCATGCACACATACTTTCTCTCACCTCCACACGTTTCTTCCTGCTTCAAACTGCATGCCTTTCAGAACTTTCCTCTCCTTGATTCACAGTATTTCTTACACGCCTTTATGACACTCCCAATCGAAATGTGCTACTTTTGCTCTCCCTTAGGTATTTGCTTTTTAACATTTCAAAATTCCACAGGTATTCCAAGCTCAATGAGGAAATATAGATTAAAAAGATAGAGACACAACACCAAAGACAAGCTCTGTTTTCCTTTAATTATTGGAACTTTCCTTACACAGGATTTGTTTTTATTTTTAATAACTTCTCCCTTTCCCTCTTCCTTCACTACTTGTTTTGTGTCTATTTTATGTTGGTCTTCTTTTAAATTTTGTTATACTTATGTTCAATAAAATGTTATACAATATTTTTTTCAGAATAATTACGTTTTAAAATTCCACAGGCATTCCAAGCTCGCTGAGGAAAAATAGATTAAAAAAGACAAGAGACCCAACACCAAAGACAATTTGATTTCATTAAAATTAAAATAAAAAGATAAGCCACAGACTGGGAGAAAATATTTACAAAAGACATATTTGACAAAAGATTATTATCCAAAATATACAAAGAACTCTTAAAACCCCATAGTAAGAAAACAACCCAACTAAGAATTAAGCCAGACATCTCACCTTATTGACATCTCACTGAAGGAGATATACAGATGGCAAATAAGCACGTGAAAAGATGTTCCACATTATATGTCATCTGGGAAATGCAAATTATGACAACAATGAGATGCTACTATGTATCTCTTAGAAAGGCTCTTTCCTACTGCCAGGGGTATGCTGGATCTGACTCAAAAATCAACTGGCTGTATTTTCAGTTATTTTGCAAGCTGGTTGTTATACACAGCTATTATTAAAAATTAAATGATACCAACTTAAAATCAAATAAATTTTAATCATAGGTATGATTAAAAATTAAATTATATGAACTTATAATCAAATAAATATCCCCAACTCATCACTTCCCCAATTGTTTTACTGTGTATTATTGTATGTGCTCTTGGGGGTATCTTTCATGTAGTGTATCTGGATGTGTGCTACTGTGCTGTCTTCCCTACTCCACATTCATTGACATGCGGGAGAGCTGATGGTTGAACTTTCCATCATACCCCTGCTGGCCCTCCCTTACCTCTAGACTCAGTTTCTCTGAAGTGGGGGGAGGAGGGGAATCTGTTGTGGAGTTCTGCTGAGGTTTGATAGTCACTTCCCAGAGACACCTTTCTTTCTAATGTCTTTAATAATAGGCTGGTCAGAACCTCCTTCCCTCCTATCCTGTCCTCACAAATTTTTGCAGAAATTTCTCAAAACTTCTGTGTATTGATGGCAATTCTTCCTCCCTCCCCCACTACCCACAGGAAAAGGCCAGAATCCTTGGCCTTCCAAAGATTCATGAGAGTTATTTAGCTAAAATGCATCACTGACATCTATCTTTGAGAGATGAAGTTAAAAAAAAAAGTGACATTAGAAATGAACTGGAACTAGGGGTGCCTGGGTGGCTCAGTCGTTAAGCATCTGCCTTCAGCTCAGGTCATGATCCCAGGGTCCTGGGATCGAGCCCCGTATCAGGCTCCCTGCTTGGTGAGCCTGCTTCTCCCTCTCCCTCTGCTGCTCCCCCTGCTTGTACTCTCTCTCTCTGTCAAATAAATAAATAAAATCTTTAAAAAAAAAAAAAGAAATGACCTGGAACTAGGAAATCCCACAGAAGAATGACGAACAATGTAGTGGCACGTGAAGGTGGGCTCCAAACCAGACCAAGCTGATGTCTAGATAAGACAATGCAGTGTCTGGTTCCCCATAGCTTTGAGATTTGGCCCTGCCAGCGAGGTCACAAGGACCTCTTGAAAAGTTGCATTAACTTTTATTACCCACATGCCAAAAGTAATGTTAAGTGGCAAAACAGATTTTCCACTAAGATTCTGGCCTGGAACAGTCTAGCATATGAGCTGCAATTTTGTTGGCTTTCCTCTTGAAGAACGTGCAGATCAGTTCTTTCAGGCATGTTGAAGTGATGCTGCACAAAGAGTGCTAGAAAATGGACAAGTACCATGAGCAGGGTTTTAGAGCCAAGCCACAGAATCTCCTTTCTAGATCAGTACTCGGCTTCTGCCACAGTATGAATGAGAAAGCACTATATGGAATATTCTGAGACATTTTAAAATCAAGAACATTGTGTAAGAGCTAGTATTGGTTACAAGGACTCCTTAGGCAGATTCCTCTCAAGTATCTGGACATGGGAAATGCTTAACTCACAATGAACTACAAGGTCCTCCTATTGCAGCATTAAGACTATGAAACCAATGTGTAGTGCTTTTTTATTTTTTATTTATTTATGTTTTTTGCCTCGCAGATAGGAAACTCTGTTTTCCTTTAATCACTGGAACTTTCCTTAGACAGGATTTGTTTTTATTTTTAGTAACTTCTCCCTTCCCCTCCTCCTTCACTACTTGTTTTCAATGTCTATGTTATGTTGGTCTTTTTTTAATTGTTATACTTATGTTTAATAAAATGTTATACAATATTTTTTCCAGAATAATTGCATAATAGAACAGTCAATTAATCCGTGATTTTGGTGTGTTGGACTGTGAGTAATCCAATGTTGTGTACATAAAATCCAATAAAAGTAAAACAAAAACATATTTTTGGAAGTCAGTAAAGGTGTAAATAAATACTTCAGAAGTTGAGTTAATACATTTTGAATGGTCTACCATATGTCCAGCCCTATGTGCTAAGAATGACAGTAAATCAAAAGTTGAAGATACAGTTTATTGAGAACCTAATCTTACTGGATGGGGAAGATTTACCAACAGCCATAATTAATAGCTTCCATTTATTAGACGCCAGCTATGTTCCAGGTGCATTTTAAACACTATTTTATTTAATCTCGCCCTCTCCCCCCAACACTCTAATTCAGTGGGTTGGGTTTCCTATTAAATCGCTACCCAGGTGATTCTTTTTTTTTTTTCTTTTTTTAAATTTTTTTATTGTTATGTTAATCCCCATACATTACATCATTAGTTTTAGATATAGTGTTCCATGATTCATTGTTTGTGCATAACACCCAGTGCTCCATGCAGAACGTGCCCTCCTCAATACCCATCACCAGGCTAACCCATCCTCCCAACCCCCCTCCCCTCTAGAACCCTCAGTTTGTTTTTCAGAGTCCATCGTCTCTCATGGTTCTTCTCCCCCTCCGATTTCCCCCCCTTCATTCTTCCCCTCCTGCTACATTCTTCTTCTTCTTTTTTTCTTTCTTAACATATATTGCATTATTTGTTTCAGAGGTACAGATCTGAGATTCAACAGTCTTGCACAATTCACAGCGCTTACCAGAACACATACCCTCCCCAGTGTCCATCACCCAGTCACCCCATCCCTCCCACCCCACCCCCCACTCCAGCAACCCTCAGTTTGTTTCCTGAGATTAAGAATTCCTCATATCAGTGAGGTCATATGATACATGTCTTTCTCTGTTTGACTTATTTCGCTCAGCATAATACCCTCCAGTTCCATCCACGTCGTTGCAAATGGCAAGATCTTATTCCTTTTGATGGCTGCATAATATTCCATTGTATATATATACCACATCTTCTTTATCCATTCATCTGTTGATGGACATCTTGGCTCTTTCCACAGTTTGGCTATTGTGGACATTGCTGCTATAAACATCGGGGTGCACGTACCCTTTCGGGTCCCTACTTTTGTATCTTTGGGGTAAATACCCAGGAGTGCAATTGCTGGATCATATGGTAGCTCTATTTTCAACTTTTTGAGGAACCTCCATACTGTTTTCCAGAGTGGCTGCACCAGCTTGCATTCCCACCAACAGTGTAGGACGGTTCCCCTTTCTCCGCAGCCCCGCCAACATCTGTCATTTCCTGACTTGTTAATTTTAGCCATTCTGACTGGTGTGAGGTGGTATCTCATTGAGGTTTTGATTTGGATTTCCCTGATGCCGAGCGATATTGAACACTTTTTCATGTGTCTGTTGGCCGTTTGGATGTCTTCTTTGGAAAAATGTCTGTTCATGTCTTCTGCCCATTTCTTGATTGGATTCTTTGTTCTTTTGGTGTTGAGTTTGATGAGTTCTTTATAGATTTTGGATACTAGCCCTTTATCTGATATGTCATTTGCAAATATCTTCTCCCATTCTGTCAGTTGTCTTTTGGTTTTGTTGACTGTTTCCTTTGCTTTGCAAAAGCTTTTTATCTTGATGAAGTCCCAATAGTTCATTTTTGCCCTTGCTTCCCTTGCCTTTGGCGATGTTTCTAGGAAGAAGTTGCTGCGGCTGAGGTCGAAGAGGTTGCTGCCTGTGTTCTCCTTTAGGATTTTGATGGACTCCTGTCTCACATTGAGGTCTTTCAACCATTTGGAGTCTATTTTTGTGTGTGGTGTAAGGAAATGGTCCAGTTTCATTCTTCTGCATGTGGCTGTCCAATTTTCCCAACACCATTTGTTGAAGAGACTGTCTTTTTTCCATTGGACATTCTTTCCTGCTTTGTCAAAGATTAGTTGACCATACTACCCAGGTGATTCTAACCTGAAGGCGGGGTTGAGAGTTTCTAATCCAGAATAAGAGAACAGGTGTAACTGCATGCAGCTCACATCCGATGCCAAGCAGAGGCACGTGACACGCTCACACTCTCTCCATGCATGGGGGACAGCAGCCTGCCTGGAGCGAGGGTATGAGGTCAGCCGATGGAACCACAGACGGGGACATTCAATTCTGGAGGAGAACGTGTAATGAAGATAATGCCTATGACAGTACTTAAAGAAAAAACAAAACCACTTCGCTTGAAAAGTGATTGTATTAAGAGACGCAATGGCTTTGCCACAAAAATACTGGCTCTCATGAAGGCGGGGGAGGAGTGTTAGGGCCTAAATGTTTGTTTTCCCTCCAATTCATATGCTGAAACCCCAGCCCCCAATGTGATGTTTGGAGATGGGACCTTTGGGAGGTAATTAGGGTCAGGTGAAGTAAGGACACACTCAGCTGTTCCTCATACAAAGAGACACCTGAGTGTTCCCTGCAAGCACGCAGACACGCATGCGCCCACCTAAGCACGTACCCAGACGCAAACAAGAGGTCATGTGAGCTCATACCAGCAGCTGCCTACAAGCCAAGAGAAGAGGCTTCGGAGGGAACCTGCTTTGCCAACACGTTGATCTTGATTTCCCGGCCTCTGGAACAGTAAGAAATACTTTTTTCTCTTATTTACAAGCTACCCTGTTAAGGATGTTTTGTGATGGCAGCCAGAACTAAGATGAGGAGCGACCAAGAGTAGAGCCCATTTTTCTAAACTAGGTAACATTTTAAGGTATTTCCTCTCTGAACCTTTGCCCATCTCCTCTCGCTGGCCTTTTCAAACTTACTCTTCATTCCTCTTGACTATATCTTCACCGCCGACTGAGAACTTTGAAGGCAGCCACCTGTCTTCTTTATGATTAGTCTTCCAGAGGGGAGCACAATGTCCTGCACATAATAGGTACTCCATACAGTTTGTCAAATGAATCAGTAAACTACTGTTAGACCTCTCAGCCTCACTGGTCCAAGGAAACAGACCATCACAACTGTCAGCAAACCTATTGAAAGCTCCAGGCCATGTGTTTTGGGGCCTCTCATAAGATGGCAGTAAATAGGAGGTAAAGTGACCGGCACATTTTCTCCATTGAAGTTATCCATATTTTTTTGGTTTGGAAAGGCATGGACTATAAATCATTGAACTCTGGAGAAAGCTCATAAATAAATTGATTCCAGTAGGTTAGTCATGGAATGTATGGTATATTTTCCAGTCAGAACCATAATTCTAATAAGCAGTCTTGGTGAAGAATGGAACTGTCTTGTAAGTTTGCTCGTAAGGTGATGAGTGAAGGTAGTTGGAGGTTGACTGTCCTGTTCTTGTACTATGGGCCAAACCTTTACATGTGTCAAGCCAGGTATAACTTTAGAATTTTTTATTTAACTAAACAAGCTAAGCCTGAGGTCATGCTTCAGACAGTTGTAATTGAGTGCTACAGAGAGCAGAGAATTTCTAAATTTCCTTTTGGAAAGCAAATGCAGATAAATATGCTGGTGATGACTCATTTCCCCAGCACCCCAGCCCCCAAAGCATCTGAGCAGTTTTCTGTTGAGCTGATTTAGGACATCAGTATCAAGCTGGAGATAACAGAGTGCTGTCACTTTTGATCTTAAGTTTAAAGGTTAACAATCAATTTTATCTGTTTACACTTAAGATACCACAACAGAATTCTTTTTTGGTTTTGTTTTATTGAGATATAATTGACATATGGCACTGCATAAGTTTAAGATACATAGCATAATGTTTTGACTTACATATATTGTGAAATGATGGCCACAGTCAGTTTAGTTAACAAGCAGTATCTCACAAAAATACAAAAAAAAAAATTATTTTTCCTTGTGATTTACTCTTAGGATTTATTCTTAGGATTTATTCTTTTAATGACTTTGAAATATACTGTACAGTGTTAACTCTAGCCATCATGTTGTACGTTACATTCCTAGTCCTCGTTTGTCTTTTAGAAGTTTGTGACTTTTGACCACCTCATCCAATTATCCCTCCCCTTCTGTAATGACCATTCCAACAGGTGTGAGGTGATTTTGTGGTTTTGATTTACATTTCCCTAATGACTAGAAATGTTGAACATATTTGCATGTACCTGTTAGCCATTCGTATATCTATTTTGGAAAAGTGTCTGTTTGGATCTTTTGCACGTTTTCAATTGGATTATTGTTATTGTTATTTTGCTGTTGAGTTGTGTGAGTTCTTTATATATTTGGATATTAACTGCTTATCACATACATAGTTTGTAAATATTTTTTCCATTTTGTACCTTATTTTTTCATTTGTTGACTTTCTTTTGCTCTGCAGAAGCTTTTTAGTTTGATACAGTTCACTTGTTTACTTTTGATTTTGTTGCTTATGCTTTGGGTGTCATATGCAAAAATTATGGCCAAGATCACATCAAGGAGTTTTTTTTCCCCCATTTTCTTCTAGGATTATGATGGTTTAAATGGATTAAATTGATTTAATAGTAATGGATTTAAATGGATTAAATCTTTAATCCATCTTGAGTTAATTTTTTTGAGTGCTGTAAGATAGGGGTCTAGTTTCATTCTTTTACGTGTGAATAGCCAATTTTCCCTACACCATTTATTGAAGAGACTGTCTCTTCACCATTGAGTGTCCTTGGCTCCCTTGGGGTTATATCTGGGCTTTCAGTTCTGTTCTATTGATCTACGTGTTTTTGTGCCAGTACCATACTATTTTGATTACTATAGCTTTATAGCATAGCTTGAAATTAGGAAGTGCAACACCTCCCACTTTGTTCTTCTTTTCCAGGAGTACTTTGGCTATTCAAGGTCTTTTGTGGTTTCATGTAAATTTTAGGATTGTTTTTGTTTTTCCTATTCCTATGAAAATACCTTTGGAATCTTGATGAGAATTGCATTGAATCTATATATGGCTTTTTGTAGCATTCTTTCAACCCATGAACACTGATACCTTTGCATTTATTTTTGTCTTCTTTGATTCTTTCTTCAGTGACTTGTAGTTTTCAGAGATTATTAACCTCCTTGGTTAAGTTTATTCCTAAGTAGTTTGTTGTTTTTTGATACTATTGTAAATAGAATTGCTTTCTTTAATTCTTTTAAAGACCATCTGTTGTCAGTATATAGAAAAACTACTGACTTTTGTATGTTAATTTTGTTTCCTACTATTTTGTTGAATTCATTGAATAGATACAACAGTTTTTTTTTGGTGAAGTCTTTAGGATTTTCTACATATAAAATCATGTCATCTGCAAATATAGACCATTGTACTTCTTTTCCAATTCGGATGCTTTTTATTTTTTACCTGATTTCTCTGGCAAGAACTTCTAGTACTATATAGACCGGAAGTGGCGAGACTGGGCATCCTTGTTTTGTTCCTGATCTTAAAGGAAAAGCTTTCAACATTTCATCATTGAATATGCTGTTAGCTGTGGGTTTATCATTTATGGTCTTTATGTTGAGGGCTATTCCTTCTATACCTGCTTTGTGAAGAGTTGTTGATCATGAATGGATGTTGAATTTGGTCCAGTGCTTTTTCTGTGTCTGTTGAGATGATAAGATTTTTTTTTCATTCTGTTAATATGTGCTTCACATTGATTGATGTGTACGTTGAACTATCCTTGCATCCTAGTTATAAATCCCACATGATCATGGTGAATGATCCTTTTAATTGCTGCTGAATTTGGTTTACTAGGTTTTTTTTTTTTTTTTTTGAGAATTTTTGTGTCTATATTTATCTGGGATATTGAGCTGTAGTTTTCTTTCTTGGTAGTGCACTTTCTAGCTTTGGTATAGGCTAATGGTGGCTTTATAAAATGACTTTGGGAGCTTCTGGTTTTTGGGAGAGTTTGAGGATTGGTGTTAATTCTTTAAATATTTGTAATATTCACCAGTGGAATCATCTGAACCTGGGCTTTTCTTTGTTGAGAGATACTGACTCAATTTCCTTATTAGTAATTTGGTTTATGCAGACTTCCTATTTCTTCCTGATTCAATCTAGGTAGTTTGTATGTTTCTAAGAATTTTTCCATTTCTTCTAAGTTGTCCAGTTTGTTGGCATGTAATTGCCATTTCTTCTAAGTTGTCCAGTTTGTTGGCATGTAATTGTTAATAGGAGCCTCTTAGGATCCTTTGTATTTTTATGATATCAGTTGTAATGTCTCCTTTTTTATTTATAATTTTGTTGATTTGGGTCCTCTTTTTTTTTTTACTTGGTTAGTGTAGCTAAAGGTTTGTCAGTTTGTTTTATCTTTTGAAAGAACCAATTATTAGTTTGGCTAATCTTTTCTATTGTTGTTCTGATCTCTATTTTATTTATTTCTCCTCTCATCTTTTTAATTTTTTTTCCTTTTTCTAACTTTGGGCTCATTTCTTTTTCTTGTTCCTTAGGGCATAGAGTTACTTTGTTTATTGGGCATCTTTCTTGCTTCTAAATATAGGGTTTTATTGCTAGGATGTCATTCTTAAACTGCTTTTGCTGGATCCTGTTAGTTTTAGCATGTTGTGTTTCTATTTTCTTTTTTTAATTTTTAAAAATTTTATCCAATATTTTTATTTAAAGTATGGTTGACATACAGTATTATATTAGTTTCAGGTGTACAACATAGTGATCAGACACCCAAAAACATAACAAAATGATCACCATAAGTGTAGTTGCTACCTATTATACGAAGTTATTATAATTCCTGTAACTTATTTGTTTTATGAATGGAAGTTTATACCTTTTAATCCCCTTTTTTCCCCCATTTCTCCAGCTCCCTTCCCTCTGGCAGCCACGAGTTTCTCCTCTGTATTTATGAGCCAGTATCTGTTTTGGTGGTTCATTTGTTTTTTTAGATTCCACATATAAGTGAAATCGTATGGTATTTGTGTTTATGACTTACCTCAGTTAGTATAAACCCTCTAGGATTATCCATGTTGTTGCTAATGGTAAGATTTCAGTCTTTTATGACTGAGCAATATTCCAGTGTGTGTTTGTGTGTGTATATATCACTTGTTTATCCATTCATCTATTGATGGACACTTAGGTTGCTTCCATATCCTAGCTATTGTAAGTAATGCTGCAGTGAACATAGGGATGCACATGTCTTTTTGAATTAATCTTTTTGTTTTCTTCAGATCAATACCCAGAAGTGGAATGGCTGGATCATATGGTTCTTCTATTTTTAATTTTTGGGGAATCTTCATACGGTTTTCCATAGTGGCTGCATCAATTTATATTCCTCCCAACAATGCGTGAGGGTTTACTTCCTCCACATCCTCATTAGCACTTGTTATTTCTTGTGTTTTTGATACTAGCCATTCTGACAAGTGTGAGGTAATATCTCATTGTGGTTTTAATTTGCATTCCCTGATGATGAATGATGTTGAGCATGTTTTCATGTGTCCTGGCCATCTGTATGTCTTCTTTGGAAAAATGTCTGTTGAGGTCCTCTGCACATTTTTTAATCCGTTGTTTGTGTTTTTTTGTGCTGGGTTGTATGAGTTCTTTAGATATTTTAGATACTAACTCCTTATCAGATAGATCATTTGCAAATATCTTCTCCCATTCAGGAGGTTGCCTTTCCATTTAGTAGATTATTTACTTTAATGTTCAGAAGCTTTTTAATTTGATGGAGTCCCAGTAGTTTATTTTCACTTTTGTTTCCCTTGCCTGAGCAGGCAGATGCAAAAAAAAAAAAAATATTGCTAAGACCAATGAGCAAGAGTTTGCTGCCTATGTTTTAGGAGTTTTAAGGTTTAAAAGTCTTAAATTTAAGGTCTTTAATTCATTTTAAACTTTTTTTTTTTTATATAGTGTAAGAAGGTGGTCTAGTTTCATTCTTTGCATTTAGTTGTCCATTTTCCCCAACACCATTGCTTAAAGAGCCTGTCTTTTCCCCCTTCTGTATTCTTACCTCCTTTGTTGTAGATTAATTGACCATATAAGGGTGGGTTTGTATCTTAGCTCTGGTTCCATTCATCTCTGTGTCTGTTTTGGTGCCAGTACCATCCTATTTTTATGGCTGTAGCTCTCTAGTATAGTTTGAAATCTGTAAATGTAATGCCTCCAGCTTTGTTCTTAAGATTGCTTTGGTATTTGGGGTCTTTTGTGGTTCCACACAAATAACAGTGTTGTTTGATTTTGCTGTGTGAAAATACTACTGATATTTGATAGGGATTGTGATGAATCTGTAGAAAGCATTGGGTAGTATGGAAAATTTAACAATATTAACTCTTCCAATTGATGAGCATGGTGTATCTTTCCATTTATTTGTGTTCTGTTCAGTTGCTTTCATCAATGTCTTACAGTGTTCCAAGTACAGGTCTTTTATCTCCTTGGTTAATTTTTTTTCTAAGTATTTTATTCTTTTTAATGTGATAATGAATGGGATTGTTTTCTTAAATTTCTTTTTCTGCTACTTTGTTATCACTCTATAGAAATGGAACAGATTTGGGTATTTTAGGTTTGTATCCTGCCACTTGGCCAAATTCTTCAAATAGTTGTAATTTTTTGGTGGAGTATTTAGGATTTTCTATTTATAGTATCATCTCATCTACATACAGTTATTTATTTGGGTCCTCTCTCTTTTCTTCTGAGTGAGTCTGGCAAAAAGTTTATCAATTTTGTTTATCTTTTCAATGAACCAGCTCTTGGTTTCATTGATTTTATTTTATTTTTTTAGTCTTTTTCATTTATTTCTGCTCTGATCTTTTTTCTCCCCTTGCTTCTATGAACTTTGGACTCTTTTTGTTCTTTTTATGGCTTTTAGAGGTGGTTTTTTGTTTGTTTCTGGTTACCATGACTTTCATATATAACATCCTAAGTACATAGCGGTGTGTATTAAGTTGATGA
Organism: Phoca vitulina; assembly: GCF_004348235.1. Taxonomy (NCBI): domain Eukaryota; kingdom Metazoa; phylum Chordata; class Mammalia; order Carnivora; family Phocidae; genus Phoca; species Phoca vitulina. The sequence goes on from NW_022589709.1 coordinate 56,598,610, forward strand.
TCATTTAAGAAGATGAAACACATTTTTAAAAAACTTCATTTTTACTCCCCCTTTCTCCATGTTTTATGTATATGTTGTCATATTTATTTTCTTTATTTTGTGAGTCCCCTTAACTAATTTTTAAGATACAGTTTATTTTACTACTTTGGTCTTTTAATTTTCATACTAGCTTTATAAGTGATTGCTATACTACCTTTCCTGTATGTTTGCTTTTACTCATGAAATTGTTTTCTTTCATAGTTTTCTTCTAATTATGACCTTTTCTTTTCCACTTTAAGTTTCTTTAGTATTTCTTGTAAGGCTCGCTTAGCAGTGATGAACTCCTTTAACATTTGTTTGTTTGGAAACTCCATCTCATCTTCAAATCTGAATGATAACCTTGCCAAGTAGAATATTACTGGTTGTCAGATATTTCCTTTCAGCACCTTGTCTATATCATGCCACTCCCTTCTGGCCTGCAAAGTTTCTGCTAAAAAATTAGCTGATAACTTTACATGGTTTATAACCTTATGTGGTTTCCCTTGTACATAACTAGTTGCTTCTCTCCTGCGGCTTTTAAAATTCTCTATCTTTAAATTTTGACATTTGAATTAATATATGTCATGGTGTGGACCTCCTTGGGTCATCGTGTTTGGAATGCTCTGTACTTTCTGAACCCGGATGTCTTTTTCCTTTCCCAACTTGGAGAAGTTTGTAGCTGTTATTTCTTCAAATAAGTTTTCTTTCCTTTTTAGTTCTCTTTTCCTTCTGGGATGCCTGTAATGCAAGTATTTGTTTGCTTGATATTATCCAAGAGATCCTATAACCCATTCTCATTAACTTTTTTTTCTTTCTATTCAGCTTGGGTGCTTTCCTTTACTATCTTCAAGGTTGTTGATCCATTTTTCTGCGTCTTCTAATCTATTGATTCCCTCTAGTGTAGTTTCCGTTTCAGTTATTGTGGTCTTCAACTCTGATTCTTTTAAATATTTTCTATGTCTTTCTTGAAGTTCTCACAGAGTTCATTCACTCTTCTCTCCATGCCAGTGAGCATCTTTATGACCATTGCTTTGAACTCTTTGTCAGGTAAATTGGTTATCTCCATTTCATTTAGTTCTTTTTCTGAGGGGTGTGTGTGTGTGTGTGTGTGTGTGTGTGTGTGTGTGTGTGTTTCATTTGGAGTGTATTCCTCTTTCTACTCATTTTGTTTGACTTTCTGTGTTAGTTTCAATGAATTAGGTGAAGTAGCTACTTCTTTTATACTTGAATAGTCTTGTGTATGATTATCCCTGTATAGACTGTGTGTACCTGGTGACTTTGATTGGATGGCTGGAGCTGTGGTTGGCAGGGACTGGGGGTCCCAGTGCACTTTGTGCTGGTGCTGCCCTAATGATATGGCTGGAGCATAAATTAGCATGGGCCAAGGCAGTCCCAGGGCTCTCTGCTTGGAGGACACCCTGGCAAGACAGCTGAAGCTTACGTGGGTACAAGCTAGGGGTCCCAGGGCTCTCTGTGCAGAGGGTGCCGTGGCAGGACAGCTGAAGCTTAAGTGGATGTAAGCTGGGGGATCCTGGGGTTGTCACTGCAGAGGACACCTGGCAGGACAGGTGAAGCTTAAGTGGGCACAGATGGGGGATTCTGGGGCACTCTACTTGGAGGCACCCTGGCAGAGCAGCTGGAGCCAAAGTGGGCACAGGCCAGAGGTTCCCAGGTGCTTTGTGAGGGTGATGCCCTGGTGGATCAGCTGCAGGTGAATCGGGCATGGGCTGTGGGGTCCTGGGGTGCTGTATGCTGGGAGTGCCTTGGCAAGTTGTCTGGAGCTGAAGTGGTAGAGGCCTGGAGTGTTCCCGTATGCTTTGAGCCTGTGTTACCTTGGCAAGATGGCTGGAGCTGTAGTGAGCGCTGACTGTGGGTGTCCTGATGTGCACCACCCTGGGGCCACCTGGTGGGGCAGCTGGGTCTGGTATGGGCTAGGAGCCCAGGACTCCTTGAGAAAGTAGGCTGGCTAGGGTGCCTGAACCTTGCATCTGTGTGTGCTGTTAAGGGGGAAAGGGAGCATAAACCAGCCCCACTGACCCAGAGAGAGTTTCAGCAGCTCCCCCGCTGTTTGGCAGAGTTTTAAGGCTGGATCTTTTATATTCTAATTGCTCTTTTAAACTACAGCTTTTTTGCTGTGCCCCCAGGCATCCAGGGCTGGTGTAGACTAGGGGTCCGGTGCTTGCTGGGGGGGGGGCAGACCATCTATGACACCCAGATCTTGCTCCCATGAGCACTATTAAGTTGGAGGGGGAATATAAACCATGGAACTCACTAGTCCCTCCAAGCCAGAGGAAGTGCGAGCAGTTACCTCTCCTTTTGGTGCAGTTCTAGGCCTGGTTCCTTTATACTTTTGTTGCCACTTTAAACAGCGGCTTTTATTCTGTACCCTGGGGTAGACATATCTGCTCACAGTCTCTTAGTACTATCCCTCACCATTGCAGTTCACAGTGTCATGGGTGAAGATCCCTTCATTACTGTGCCTCTGTCTCTCTTGCCATTCTTTTGGTGGTCTACCTTTCAGTGAGCAGAGACTGTTCAGTCATCCCTCAGTTCTTCTTCAGGAGGAATTGCTCTATATAAATCAGTGTAGATTTGGTGTGTCTGTGGAGGAGGTGAGTTCACGGTCTTCGTACCTCACCATCTTTGACTTGAACTCTCCCTTTACCATTTCTTGTCAGGCTGGTTTAGGGTGATGAACTCCTTTAACTTTTGTTTGTCTGGAAATCTCTATCTCCCCTTCAATTCTGTATGATAATCTTGCCAAGTAGAGTATTCATGGTTGTAGTTTGTTTTCCTTTTAGCACTTTGTGTATATCTTGCCACTTTCTCTGGCCTGCAGAATTTCTGATGAATCAGCTCATAGCTTGATGGGCATTTCCTTGTATGCAACTAATAGCTTTTTTCTTGCTGCTTTTAAGATTTCCTCTTTATCTCTAATTTTTGTTTTATTTTCATCTTGCTTGGGGCTCTCTGGGCTTCCTCGATCTGGATGTCTTTCTCCTTCCCCAGGTCAGAGATGTTTTCAGCTCTTTCTTCAAATAAGAATATGAGCTGAGAGTGAAGGGATAAAAATACCTATTTCAAGCGACCCTGGCTTTTTGTTGCTTACCATTTGCTTGAAATACCTATTTTTATTCTGTCATTGTCAGTTTATGTGTGTCTTAAGGCTAAAAATGTCTCTTGTAGGCAGCATATTACTGGATCTATTTTTTTTTTAATTTGTTCACCTATTCCATGTGTTTTTATTGGTCAATTTAATCCTCTTATGTTCAGTTGTTGATAAGTAGGGACTTATTATTGGCATTTTGTTAATTGTTTTATAGATCCAATTTTTCTTGTTTCTTATCCAGCTGTCCTTTTTTGTTTTGATGTCATGTGTTACTCAACATAGTCCTTTTTAAAAAAAATTGTTAATTTTAAAAAAATTTAGTCCCAGTATAGTTAATATACAATGTTATATTATTTCAGGTGTATGATATAGTGATTCAGCGGTCAGTTCTATACAGTGCTCATCATGATAAGTGTACTCTTAAACCCCTTCACCTATTTCACCCATCCTCCCTCCCACCTCCTTCCCTTTGGTAAACATCAATTTTTTCTGTGTAGTTGAGTCTGTTTTTTGGTTAGTCTTTTTTCCCCTTTGCTTGTTTTGTTTCTTAAATTCCACATATGAGTGAAACCATACAGTATTTATCTTTCTCTGACTGACTCATTCCACTTAGCATTGTGCTGTATGTATCTATCCATCTTGTCACAAATGGTTAAGATTTCATTCTTTTTTCTGGCTAATATTTCATTGTATCTATATATGTTATAAAACATTTTGTTTGTCCATCTCTCTAGCTATGGACACTTGGGCGACTCCCATAATTTGGCTATTGTAAATAATGCGGCAATAAACAGAGGGGTGCATATGTTTTTGAATTAGTGTTTTTGCCTTCTTTGAGTACATATCAATTACTGGAATTGCTGAACATATAGTAATTCTATTTTTAATTTTTTGAGGAACCTCCATACCGTGTTCCACAGTGGTTGCACCAATTTGTATTCCCACCAACAGTGTAAGAGGTGGTGCCTTTTTCTCCACATTCTTGCCAACACTTCTTGTTCTTGCATTTTTATTTTAACCATTCTGATAGGTGTGTGGTAATATCTCATTATAGTTTTGATTTGCACTTCCCTGATGCTGAGTGAGTTGAACATCTTTTCATGTATCTGTTGGCCATCTGTATGTCTTCTTTGGAGGCATGGTCTTCTAATTTTTAATTGGATTATTTGTTTTTTTGGTGTTGTGTTGAATAAGTTCTTTATATATTTCGGATGCTAATCCCTTATTTAAATATATCATTTGCAAATACCTTCCTTCCTTTCTGTAGGTTTTGTTGTTGTTTCCTTTGCTGTGCAGAAGGTTTTAATTTCATGTAGTCCCAATAGTTTATTTTTGCTTTTGTTTCCCTTGCCTCAGGAGACATACCTAGAAAAATGTTATGACCTATGCCAGAGAAATTACTGCCTGTGCTCTCTTCTAGGATTTTTATGGTTTCAGGTCTCATATTTAGGTCGCTAATCCGTTTTGAAATTGTATTTGTGTATGGTATAAGAAAGTAGTCCAGTTTCATTCTTTTGCATGTAGCTATCCACTTCTCCCAACTCCACTGTTGAAGAAGCTGTCTTGTTCCATCTTGACTTCTTTGTCAAAGATTAATTGATCTTATTATTGTGGGTTTACTTCTGGGCTCTCTATTCTGTTCGATTGATCACTGTGTCTCTTTTTGTGCCAGTACCAAACTGTTTTGATTACTACAGGTTTGTAGTATATCTTGAAATCGGATATCGTGATATCTCCAGTTTTGTTCTTGTTTTTCAAGGTCGCTTTTTTATGTGGGGTCTTTTATGGTTCTGTAACAATGTTAGGATTGTTTGTTCTAGTTCTGTGATAAACGCTGTTGGTATTTTGGTAGGGATTGCATTAAATCTGTAGAGTGCTTTGGGTAGTGTGGACATTTTAACAATATTCAGTTTGTGTGCATGTAACATCTTTCTGTTTATGTTATCTTCAATTCCTTTCATCAGTGTTTTACAGTTTTCATAGCAGTGATCTTTTACCTCCTTGGTTAAGTTAATTTATTAGTATTTTATTCTTTCTTGTGCAGTTGTAAATGGGATGTCTTCTTAATTTCTTTATCTGCTTTATTATTAGTTTATAGGAATGCAATGGATTTCTGTTACTGATTTTGTATCCTGTGATCTTACTGAATTCATTTATCAGTCCTAATAGTTTTCGGTGGAGTCTTTAGGGTTTTCTATGTATATAGTATCATGTTAGCTGCAAAGAGTGAAAGTTGTACTTCTTCCTTACCAATTTGGATGCCTTTTCTTTTTCTTGTCAGATTGCTGTAGCTAGGAGTTCCAGTACTATGTTGAATAAAAGTGATGAGAGTGGACATCCTTACCTTGTTCCTGACCTTAGGGGAAAAGCTTTCGGTTTTTCCACCATTGAGTATCTTGTTAGCTGTGGGTTTTTCATATATGGCCTTTATTATGTTGAGGTATGTTCCTTCTAAGCCTCTTTTGTTGAGGATTTTTATCATGAATGGGTGTTGTACCTTGTCAAATGCTTTCTCTGCATCTATTGAAATGAGTATATGGTTTTTATCCTTTCTCCTCTTGATGTGATGTATCACGATGATTGATTTGTGAATATCCAACCACCCTTGAATCCTGGGAATAAATCCCACTTGATCATGGTGAATGATTTTTTTAATGTATTGTTGGATTTGGTTTGCTAATATTTTGTTGAGGATTTTTGCATCTATGTTCATCAGAGATATTGGCCTCTAGTACTCTTTTTCTATGGTGTCTTTATCTCGTTTTGGTATCAGGGTAATAACTAGCCTCATAGAATGAATTTGGAAACTTTCCTTCCTCTTCTCTATTTTTTAGAATAGTTTGAGAAGAATAGGTATTTACTCTTCTCTAAGTATTTGGTAGAATTTACTTGTGAAGACTTCTGGTCCTGGACTTGTGTCTGTTGGGAGTTTTTGGATGACTAATTCAATTTTGTTGCTGGTAATCAGTCTGTTCAAATTTTCTCTTTCTTCCTGCTTCAGTTTTGGTAGGTTGTATGTCCCTAGGAATTTATCCATTTCTTCTAGGTTGTTGGCATATAATTTTTCATAATCTCTTAGAATCCTTTGTATTTCTGTGGTGTCAGTTGTATTTCTCTTTCATTCCTGACTTTGAGTACTCTTTTTTTTTTTTTTAATGAGTCTGGATAAAGGTTTATCAGTTTTGTTGATCTTTTCAAAGAACCAGTCCTGGTTTCATTCATCTATTCTATTGTTTTTTGTCTTTAGTTTCTATTTTGTTACCTCTTTTTTTTTCTTTTTTCCTTTTTTTTAAATGATTTTATTTATTTATTTATTTATTTATTTGACAGAGAGACAGCGAGAGAGGGAACACTAGCAGGGGGAGTGGGAGAGGGAGAAGCAGGCTTCCCGCGGAGCAGGGAGCCTGATGCAGGGCTCAATCACAGGACCCTGGGATCACAACCTGAGCCGGAGGCAGACGCTTAATGACTGAGCCACCCAGGCGCCCCACTATTTTATTTTTGCTCTAATTTTATTATTTCCTTCTACTGGTTTTGAGTTTTATTTGTTGTTCTCTTCTAGCTCTTTAGGTGTAAGGTTAGGTTGTTTGAGATTTTTCTTCTTGAGGTAGGCCTGTATTGCTATAAATTGCCATCTTAGAACAGCTTTTAGTGCATCCCCCAAATTGTGAACCATTGTGTTTTCAGTTTCATTTGTCTCCATGTATTTTTTGAGGTCTTCTATGATTTCTTGATTGACCGATTTAGGGTTTGGTAGCATGTTATTTAAACCTCTATGTATTTGTGTTCTTTCCAGATTTCTTCTTGTGGTTGATTTCTAACTTCATGGCTTTGTGGTCAGAACAGATGCATGGTCTGACTTTCTTCTTCTTCTTTTTTTTTTTTTAAGTTTCAGAGGTAGAATTTAGTGATTTATCAGTTTCATATAACACCTAGCACTCATTATATCAGGTACCCTCCTTAATGCCCATCACCCAGTTATCCTTTCATCTCACCCCTCCCCCCGCCCCTTCAGCAACCCTTAGTTTGTTTCCTATTTCAGAGTCTCTTATGGTTTGACTTCTTCTCAGTTTTCATCTTATTTTATTTTTCCTTCTCTTCCCCTTTGTTCATCTGTTTTGTTTCTTAAATTCCACCTAAGACTTTATCCTTTTTGATTTTGTTGAGGTTTGAAATTTGTAATCTATTCTGGAGAATGTTCTGTGTGTACTTGAAAAGATTGTGTATTCTGCTGTTTTAGGATGGAATGTTCTGAATATCTGTTAGGTCAATCTGGTCCAATGTGTCACTCAAAGTCACCATTTCCTTATTGATCTTCTGATTGGATAATCTATCCGTTGATGTAAGTGAAGTGTTAATATCTCCTACTATTACTGTGTCACCATCAATTACTTCCTTTATGATTATTATTAACTGCTTTATGTATTTGGATACTCCCGTGTTGGTTGCATAAATACTTACAATTGTTAAATTTTCTTGCTGACCTATTCCCTTTATGATATATAGTGTCCTCCTTTGTCTCTTCTGACCTGCAGAGTTTCTGCTGAAAAATCCACTGGCTAGCCTTATGGAATTTCCCTTCTATGTAACTATTTTCTTTTACCGTGCTCTTTAAAAATTCTCTTTTTGCCATTTTAATTACTGTGCATTTTGGTGTGCACTTCTCTGGGTTGATTTTGTTATGGGTTCTCTATGCTCCTAGATCCATATTTCTGTTTCCTTCTCCAAATTTGGAAAGTTTTCAGCTATTATTTCTTCAGATAATTTTTCTGCTCCCTTTTGTCTCTCTTCTTTTGGGATCCCTATAATGAGAATGTTATTACACTTGATGGTGTTGCTGAGTTCCCTTAGTCTATTTTCATTTTTTATTATTTTTTTTTCTGCCCTGTTCAGGTTGATGGCTCTCCATTACTGTGTCCTCCAGGTCACTGGTCCATTCTTCTGCTTTCTCTGGTCTACTACTTATTCCACCTGGTGTATTTTTAATTTTAGTTTCAGTTGTTGCATTCTTCATCTCTGATTGGTTCTTTATGTTTTCTGTGTCTTTGTTGAGGGTCTCACTGAGGTTCTCCATTCTATATTCTCAAGTCCAGTGAGTATCTTTATGACCACTGTTATAAATTCTCCATCAGGCATATTACTTATCTCTCTTTCATTTAGCTCGTGTGCTGTGATTTTGTCCTGTTCTTTCATGTGGGAGATACTCCTCTGTCTCCTCATTTTGTCTAAACTGCTTTTGAAAGTAGTGGTCTTATTAAGAAGAGTTCCTATAGTGCCTGGCATTACAGTGTCTCTGTTCACCAGAACCTGGTGCTTCAGGGATGTCTACTGTGTGTGTTGCATGTGCCCTATTGTTGTGGCCAAGCCACTTTTTCCTTCATCTGCAATGGCTCACTTTGTCTGTTGTGGGCAGGGTTTGGTTCCTGTGTTATTAGTGGGCTAGTCTGGGGCCACACTAGACTTGAGTTGTGTCAGATCGGGCATTTTGCCAGAGATGGAATAGCATGGAACTGCAGGGCATTTTCCCTGTGTTCGCCCTTGAGATGCTTTCATTGGTGGGCAGGCCCTGTGGTTAGATCAGATGCCTGCCGCCAGTCCACTCTTGGGGCTGCATTTGGACTGGTGTGTGTGTGGATATCTTCCCCTCTCCCCAGGGTAGGAGTCACTTTGTAGTGGTGCTCGCCCCTGTTGGGGCTGCTTGCACTGCCAGGCTTATGGCATTGGTTTGAATGGGCTCCTGCTAAGGGTGCATTGGAGGGGTCAAGTTTGCAGGAAAACTCAGGAGCAGGGTGGCAGTGTTACCAAGGTATTCACAGGTCTGCTGTGGGAGGGGACCTGGACCAAAGGCCTGGCTGCAGGGGTCATATCTGCAGGAGAATGCAGGGGCAGGGCACTGTTACAGCAAGCTAGGTGGAAAGTGTTGGTGCTGCACTCATTCATCTAGGTGTCCATGTATCTAGTCTAGGAAGTGTGGGAGAAAAAGCACTATTGTTCTTAGAAAAGTGTCCCAACAATTCCTGCCCCCCAACCCCAGCACATGCTCTGAGAGCTGTTGCTTCTATGTTGTATTTCAGCAGGGCTGTTTGTCGTGCTGTCTCTTGAAGGGCAGGGACTCAGTTTCCTCTCACCCTTTGGGTCTCCAAGAGCCAAGACTGCAGATTTTTAAAGTTCTAGGTGTTAAGCTTGCTGATTGTAAGAACTCCTGAATTTTGGCCCCTCTGGTTTTCAAAGCTTCAAATATCTCTGAGGTTTGTCTTCCCTGTGCACGTTCCCCATGCCTAGGGTGCCTGGTGTGAGGGTCTGTTTCATTCACCTTCCTGTGCCTGTCATGTCCTTCCCTCCTGTGGACAGTCCTGTGAATCTCTTTAGCTCCTGATGGTGTCTCTGCCCTTCCTACCCACTTCGATGTGGCCTCTTCTCTACGTTTAGCTGTGGAGAATCCGTTCTGCCAGTCTTTGCTGTTTTTTCTAGGTTATTTACAATGATGTGGATGTTATCTAGTTGAATCCTTGGGAAAAGGTGAGCATAGGATCTTCCTACTCCGCCATCTTCCCTGAGAGTTTCTTGTGAAATTACTTCAGGTTTTTCCCAAGTTACCATGAGTTTTACATAAAACATCTTAAAACTACAGTGCCTAATTTTAAACTAATAACTTCAGTAGCATTCCTAAGCTTTACACTAGTACTTCTTCTCCTCAGGTTTTAGATTACTGGTGTTACAGTTTATATATTTTTTTATTCTGTGTAACTAATAACATAGCTGTACTTGGATTATTTTATTGTATTTTTTAACTTTTAAACTAGAATTGTAAGTGAATTACAACCATTACCATATTATGGAATCCAACTTTGACTGTGGTTTTACCATTACTAGTGAGTTTTACAGTCCCTTCTTAGGTTTTTATGATGTTAAATAGTGTCCTTTTGTTTTCACTCAAAAAACTCCCTTCAACATTTCTTGTAAGGAAAATCTAGTGGTGATGAATTCCCCCAGACTTTGTTTGTTTAGGAAAGTCTTTATCCCTCCTCCGTTTCTGAAGGACAGCTTTGCTAGGTATAGTGTTCTTGGTTGACAGGTTTTTTTTCTCTCAATATTTTGGATATATCATCATGTTATCTCCTGGCCTGGAAACTTTCTGTTTAGAAAACTGCTGATAAACTTACAGGGGTTCACTTGTAGTTAATTTCTTTTCTCTTGCTGCTTTTAAAATTCTTTGTCTTTGACTTTTATAATTTAATTATAATGTATCTTAATGTAGCCCTATTTGGCTTCAGCCTGTTTGTGGTCCTTTTGCCTCTTGGATCTGAATGTTTATTTCTCTCTCCATTTTGAGGAAGTTTTCAGTCATTATTCCTTTAAATATCCCTTTTGTCCTTTCCCTTGTCTTGTCCCTTTGGGAGTCCCATAATAAGAGTAATGCTTCTTTGTGTTTTATAAATTTTGTAGGCTTTCTTCACTCTTTTTGGTTCTTCTTTCTCTTTGCTTCTCTGACTGAGCAATTTGAAATGTAAGACATTTGAAATTAATCCTTCTTTTTTCATGGTTGAGTCTGCTTTTGAAGCTCCTTATTGAATACTTCACTTAAGTTATTATATTTTTCTGCTGTAGGATTTCTCTTTGGGGTGGGGTTTTTTTTTTTTTTTGATGGTTTCTCTGTTGAATTTCTCATTTTGTTCATGCTTTATTTTCCTAATTTCATTTAGTTGTACATTCTTGTAATTCATTAAAATTCTTTAAGAGGATTATTTTGAATTTTTTGTCTGACACTACTTAGATCTCCATTTTTTTTTTTTTTTTTTTTTTAAGATTTTGTTTATTTATTTGATAGAAGGAGAGAGAGCACAAGCAGGGGAAGCAGCAGGCAGAGGGAGAAGCAGGCTCCCCGCTGAGCAGGGAGCCCGACGTGGGGCTCAAACCCAGGACCCTGAGATCATGACCTGAGCCAAAGGCAGACGCTTAACCGACTGAGCCACCCAAGTGCCTCAAGGTTAAGTGTCAAGATCTCCATTTCTTTAGGGTCAGTTATTAGAGTTTTATTAGTTCCCTTTGGTGGGGTCATATTTACCTGATTTTTCATGATCTTTGACTTCTTACACTGGTATCTGCACGTTTGAGTGATTGGTTTCCTCTTCCAGACTTCAATGGTTAGCTTTGGCAGAGACAGGTTTTCATTAGTCAGTTCAGCTCGGGTTTTGGGACATGTCTGCTGGTAATGTTCTTGGGCAGATGGGGCCTGGTATTAGCGTCTATTTTGGGGTGAGGCAACTGTTCAAGCTCCGAGGTCATCAGGAGGAGTGGGAGGGATGGTATGACACTGACTGAGAACAGCTGGATAGGACTGCTGTTGTGATTCCCTGGCCAAGTGAGGCTGTAGGATGGGCTCCGCAGTTGCCTGGATTTTCTGGTCAGGCTTACTAGACAGTCGGATTGGGTCCTATACTCAGCAGTACGTGGGGCTGTGAATTAGTTTCCCTGACCTGGCAGGGCAACTGGATGGGTCCCAGGGCCTGCTTGGCTCATTGTTTGGGGACCCAAATTAGGGAAGTGTGTACACTGACTATCCTGGTCAGGCGAGGCCACTGGTTTTATTCTGCAGACAGGGAAAGCCATGACCTGTGCCCTTCTATGCAAGTCCACCTGTAAGCAAGGCTATTGGATGGGCTCTGCCACTTCCTATGTGTTTTGATAAGGTTCCCTGGTCAGGCGGGCTGAAGATTGTATTCAGCAGTAAGATGATTGAAACTAATATGAATTAGTTTCTCTGCCTAATGCAGTGAGAGAAGTAGCTCCAAGGCCACTAGGCTTTTTGTGGTCTTGACTTAAGCAGACCTGTGCCCCGGGTTCTCTGGCCAGACAGAGCCACTGACTTTGCTCTGAGGGTGATCATCTTGGCCTGCCTGTCCTCTGGCTTGAATGATGCGGTTTACACAGCCGCTAGGTGTTCGCAGCCCTTCCTGTCAGATGGGCTTGCGGCCCATGCTCTGCAGTGAATGGGACTATGACTCGGCCTTTCTGCATGGGCAGGGGCAGACCAGACTTCAGGGCTGGCGAAGCCTTTTGTTTGAGGGCCCTAATAATCAGGTATCCCTTCACCCTGCCAAGTACCCTGGTCAGAGAACCCTCCTGACATGGTACTGCAGATGAGCAAAACTGCTGCTTGGGAGCTACTACTTGGGCTCTACAGGTAGGAGTTTGGTCTGCCAACATCCAAGTGTTGGTTAACGGAAACCCCAACTGCCTTCTGTGTTACAATTCCATTGCCAGTGGTTGAGTCCTATGGAATCCCTGGTGATCTCTGTGAGACAGAACCAGAAGAGAGGCTCTCAGGAACGGACCCCCCCCCCCCCATGCTGTGAGGGCTGGGTGTCACCCCTGGCCTCTCTTTTTCTGCTGGAGGAATTGCAGGCTCAGGGGAGATCTCCTGGCACGGTGTTGCCCTGGCCTGGAGGAGGGGCAACGCGATCAGTATGTAGCTGTTCCTCTCACCCCTGCAGGGCAGTCTGTCCTGTTCCCTGTGGTGCACTGGGTACTTCAGCCCCACTCCCTGTTCTAAGATTCTTCCAGTGGTGTTTTGTTCATGAATGGTTGTTAGGTAATTCTTTCCCCTCACAAGAACAACCATGTCCCAGTCTTGGTTATGTCACTTGCTATTAATAACCATTCTAACAGGTGTGAAGTGCTATCTCGTGGTTTTGACTTGTATTTCCCTAGTGATTATTGACATAGGCCACCTTTTCATGTACCTTCAGCCATTCATTTATTTTCCAAGGAAAATTTTCTGTTCAGGTCCTCTGCCTATTTTTAACCTGGATTCTTTGGGTTCTTTTTGCCATTGAGTGTAATGAGTTCTGTATGTATTTTGGACATTAACCCCTTATCTGATATATAGTCTGCAAATATTTTCTCCCATTCATAGATTGCCTTTTCATTTTGTTGATAGTTTCCTTTGCTGTGAAGAAGCTCTTCAGTTTGATGTAGTCCCACGTTTATTATTTACTTTGTTGCTTGTGCTTTAGGGGTCATAGCCAAAAAACGATCACCAAGACCCATGTCCGAGAGCTTTTTTCCTATGTTTTCTTCTAGTCTTACATTTAAGTCTTTACAAAATTCTTATTTTTAGTTAGACTTTTTAAGGGGGAAGTTGAGAAAAAAATTTTTAGTGGGTTGATATAGTACCTGTTCTTAACATATCATACTTGCTTGCCCCTGCCATGCCCCACAGGATTTTGTAGGCCATGTCCTCTGACTCAGGGCCTCATGCTTTAGATAGATAGACAAAATGTCATTTCCAAGTATACTCTTCTTCACATTATCAAGAACTTGACTTCCCATTTTGACTCACCTCAAGTGTAGCTTTAAGACATTAGCTAGCAAAATGGGCCTTAATTCTGCTAATGCATTCTTGGCCATGGTCGCTGACGACACAAGGGGCCAGTTCTTAATCAGTTGCAGTGATCTGCAGTCACCAGTTATGTTGTGGGTTACAACTGTGGCCACATTGTAAACGGAAAACCAGGGGATTGAGTAGTCTCATTCATTCCACTAAATCACATCACAGTGTCTGCAACTATTTAGACTCACAACTTTATTTTTACAGATAGGTGGTTAGAGGCCTAGATAGGTGAATTGAGTTGGCCAAGTTCCCACAGTGGGCTAAAAACAGAGCTAAGACCAGCCTAGGCCTCCTAACCTGAAAATCAGTCTATTTTCTATATAGACTCAATGCTGTGAATATAAATTGTATCATAAAGTAAAATATATTTCTATCACTCCTTAATGGTGGTGGCTTTTAATTAAAATACTGGCAGTACTATTTCAATAATCAGGTGATCTTAAGTGTAGTGATCCTCAAACTATAGTATGCATTAAAATCAGAGAGCTTGCTGAAAGAGATTGCTGGGTCCTACTCTCAGAGTGAGAGGACCTTGGATTTGTACTTGTGACAGGTTTCCAAATAGTGCTGGTGCTAATGCTATTAGTCAGGAACCCGCTGGTCTAAAGCCAACCTATGCCATTTCCTGCCATTCGTTATTGGCCACTTGTGTGCTGCCTGCCAGTGGAGAACCACTTAGATCCCCATCAGGAAGTGTAACCAGTGAACCTTCCTCTGAACCCCCCCTAGCATTTCCCACTGGAAGGCTGTTACAGTGGCGGGGTGAAGAGCTTTGGCTTGAGTCAGACCACTTAGGTGTTGGACTCTGTGCTCTAATTGTTGCATGATCTGAGGAAATCATTTAACGTCCAATGGGGATATTGTCTTTAAACTCAAAATTGTGTTAAGGATTAAATGAGATAATGCACGGGAAGTGTTGAATGGATACTTACATGGCTTATTGATCAGAGATCAGCCAGGAAAAAAAAGATTCTAGCTCGTACAGAAGGGAATGAATAAATCAAGAGAATTGGTTACTCATGTGATGGAAGGGCTCCGAAACCAAACAGGTGCTGGTGAGGGAATGCAGAGGATTAGTAGCAGCAGAAAGCTGCTACCAGCCCTTGGGCTAGACTAAATACAGGAGCAGGCACTGATGTATAGCTCAGAAACCAGAGGCTTCTACTGAGCGGCAGAGCATCGGGGGGCTGCTGAAACCTTGGAGAGAGGGTTTGTCGGGCAAGAGTTGGTGCCACGGCAAGACTCAGGACCTAGAAACCAGAGGGCAAAAGACCCTGGGGATAAGTATAGTTCTCTGGAGACAGAACTGAGCGGGGAGGGGCGGGGGGGAGCAGGAAGTGCATTTGTTATTGCCACACTCTGTTAGTCCTTGCCGCCATGACTGTATTTCTGCGCCCCTCTCATTTCCATGACTGGACCACGCCTTCCTGTCTGGGACCCTTGCTGTGCCTCCGTGGTAAATGAGTGCCGTGTCCATGCAAAATAGCATCACTGTAAATTTGCTCAGCAATAAAAACAAATGGCAAGTTATTTCACATTAAGAATGGTTTGTACATATTAACTAGATGCTACAATGAGAAACCTCGATGTGGAGTGTAGTTTAGCTCCCTCCCTGAGCCGCATGTCACACCCCGTGTCACACTTCGCCCTGTTGAACACCGCCTCATGCTGTCCCTGTACCGTGGGCGTTCAGTACGTGCTGACTAGAGACTAGAGACAAAAACCGCTCCCTTAACAAAACATAGTTTGTCGAGAACAATTCTGAAGGTTTGGGGATGGATGGTGGACAAGGGAAAGGACGGATGGACAGTGGCCATTATAGCAAGAACGTGATTTGAAATGATATCACCTAGAGGTATTTGTTTTCGTCATTAAGGAGGTAGTGGAATTTTGCCAACAACACTAACCTGTCATTCTTGTGACTACGTAGTGTCTTTCTCACTTCACAAAAATGAGCTAATGTGATGACAGGATGAAAACAGGTAGGTGGGAGACTGGGGGAACAGCAGCAG
This sequence comes from Phoca vitulina, assembly GCF_004348235.1. NCBI lineage: Eukaryota > Metazoa > Chordata > Mammalia > Carnivora > Phocidae > Phoca > Phoca vitulina. The sequence continues at coordinate 56,614,142 of NW_022589709.1, forward strand.
CATTTGTTAACTGGAAGAGGAAGAGAGCAGGTTCAGGTTCAGTGTTTCTTACGTGATAATGGAAATTTCGAACCGTAACTTAAGTTTCAAAACAACCTTTATTCTGTTTGAAGACCTAATACAATGCATCGAAGCAACTGAAATCAACAAGACATAGCTCCACTGAATCCATAGCTTGAACAAAGTGTCAAGGAGGCACACTCCCCCCACCCCCAACCCAGTTGCCTTGTAAAGGCAGAATTACAACTGACCATGACATCCTCCCTCTCGTCAAAAGACCAACTTTATTTTAACAATGTCATATAAACAGATTTGTAAAAACATTGAACAGACCGTAGCTTTAAAAAATACACACATATAAATGAGTTTGTTTGTTTTGCCTTTTTTTTTTTTTTTTTTAATAGCAGCATCCTGGGCAGCTAATGCTATCTCATGGTGACAAGTTTAATGTTAAGTTGGATAGTGTTTCCAATGAACCCAATTCTGTTCCCTTGCTACTCATAGTATTAGTATTTTATACAACTGGATTTTGTAAAAAAATAAGAATTTGGCATTTTCGAACTTTGTCCCATGTGAGGCATTGTGCTTTAAACTGCCCCTTTCTTAAAAGAGCCTGAACTCAGATTTCAGGGTCTGCTTTCCGACTACTTGGATACCATGCATAGCAAAAGCACAGGTGTTAAAACCAGCAGAATTTTTCTCCCATTAAGGAACATCAGTAGGACTCCCAAACACGTTACTAGTTCATAACCAGCTATATGACAAAGCACTTAGTTCCCCACAGTGACAGCTCACATAAACACATTTTGACTCGACACACTGAAAATGAGGATTTCCAAGTTAAGCGAGTCATCCAGACCAGCTCACCGAAAGGAGAAACTTTACAAAGCAGAGAAAAGCCAAAGAATTATGAACTTCTCACTTCACTTGCCAACAATTTTCACCTTTAGAAGACAAAACAAAGCCACTTCAAAGGAAAAAAAAAAAACCCATACACATACACAAGAGTTGTACTAGACATGTGCTTGTTATGTACTTGAACTCAACGACTGTGGATCTGTTTTGGCTGAAAGGTGTACTGGAAACAGTCCATGCACATATACATATATACATATATCAAGGGCCGTGAACTTGTCAGATGTTGCAAACACATGCTTTTTGCCTTCTCACAGGGTTAGGATTTTTCTCTTGTGGGTAGCATCGGGTCCCCGTGCTCCCACTGTCCAGCCCCCTCACAGCCTCGCTGCAGCTAGCTTAGCCTCTGGATGCTGCAGTGCATGGGGAAAAAATCACTGCGTGCATGAAAGCATGTTCTCAGGAGTGCCTCTGCTGTATCCATTCATACTCATGAGCCACTCAGTGTTATTAGGAGATGACCAATGGAACCCCAAGAGCTCTTCTGGTCAAGCATGTAGTTTAGCTTGACGAATGTGGTGGGCACGCTACACGCAATCCAGAAGGCACTTGGCAGAGGCGTGACCTCATGGCTGCAGTGTAACTCACTATAAACAGGGAATGATGAAGCCTGCCTTGGCTGCTCAGAGAGAGCCCTACTGCACTTACGTCTGTGAGATGCAAAACTAAGGCAGGTGCCTAGAGACCGAGCCATCTTGGGAGAGTGGTGAACCAAAAACGTTAACAAAACTATCTTTTAACGAAACATTCCATCTCAGATCTTGTATTTTAAATGTGAAATGAAAATTTTACTTAACAGCATCCATGGATGTGCTACCAAAAAAGACCCCACCAGGATGCTAGTTTATAAACCACTCTTAAAGCAGCGGCGGGCTTGCGTGGGAAGTGGAAGGACAGTTTTCAAGGCGACACTTACAAGCAGGGCAGTCCTCGGTCGTGTGGCGATGAGAGGGAGATGGTCTGGTCAGTGCAGTCAGGTCTCAGGGCTGACAGTCTGGCCGTAAGACCGACATTCTGCAGTTGAAGTCAGCTGCTGGACCAGTTACTTCAAAAGAGTTTTTAAAAGGAATTACCATTGCAAACCACAACAAAAAGCCCTCCCCGGAGTAGCTGAAATAAAGCCGTGGCTGAAGCGATCCTGGCAAAGGAAAACTGCACTTGTGAGACTCCACTGGTAACTACCAGGGTCGGGACTGTCACACCGATCCTTTGGCCCTCCCCACACACGGACGCTTGCTGCCACACAGAATGGACTGAGCATGTCTAAGTCCGGGACAGACTCTCCCTCTGGCCCCAAGTTGGAAAGGATGCTCTAAGACCCCTGCCTTTCCCCCACGCTGAAGTGGAAACCGTACGCTGACTTGGATGAACCAGAAGGACTGTCGGGAATCCCTGCAGTGGCCTTTACTGAGCTCTCCAGAGCCCAGCACAGGAGCGGCTCGGAGCATGGGTATTGGCCTTGTGGTCTCAGTTGAATGGGAAGGTAGGAAAATAACAAATGTGCAGATAAAAATCTTTTTTCAGGTCATGGCTTTTTCTGAAATGAATGTTTATTAGTTGTAATGGGTAATCTCATGTTAAAAAGAGACACATACTCTAAATGCAGCGATTATACCCTGCAGTCAGTGTTCCAAATAAAGGTGAACACCGCCCCAGGAGGCTGACTTTCTTCCTACGAACTACATTATCTGACCCGCCGCCACACCGTTAGAGTCCCAGTCGGTCTGTACTTGTCATTAATGTATAGTAACTAGCAAATGAGAGTGGGAAAAGACTGAAGTATAAGTTCCTCACTTCTCCGTAATCATGAGAAAGTGCATACCATCTTGCCACCCCCCCCCCCCCCCCCCCCTTTACCCCCTTTTCTACCCCCCCCCCCCCCCCGATTCAAGAAGTTCACAATTCTTTATGAAACAAACATTACCAGGTACCGTATTTTAAGAGTCTCGAAACATTGTTGAACTCAGCGATACTTTGTCATATTTATATATCTTTCTCTTTTTTTTTATTGAATAAAGCAGCTTTGAAGCTTATCAGGCACTGCCCAACAAAACATTTAGTCCAAAAAATCTGTTATGAACTTTTTAACCTTGGGCTAATAGCCAAGTACTCTGTACAAGAAAAACTAAAATATTTCATAGTTTTAATTCTGAAGCTTTTTTTTTCTTTTTTTTACTGGCATCCTGTACATTTCTTTTTTTAAAAAAAGGAAAAGAATCACAAACGAATATTAACAAAAAAATCAGGGACAATATTTTCAAGCAACAGAAATGGGCGGGGGAAGCTTATTCTGAAGGTACATTTAAAATTGAGATAACAATGACAATTAAGAATTGCATAGCACTTTGTATTTAGCCTTCAGCAAAACAAAACAGAAGCTATTTGGTATTGATACAAATCTATCTATCTGATAGTTAGTCATCCATTGTTATGTACATATTTTATATAATGAATGTCATTTAAAGTCCTGTTTTCCAAGCTCCGTTTTTTCCACTGGTGGGGTCGTTTTTTTTGTTTTTCAAAGTCTAAACAAAACACTTTCTGGCACTCTGCTACAACAGAATTTCCTCTGAACGTACGTGAGCCGATGGTCTCCCAGAATGTCTCTTGTGAGCCGAAGTGCCTTTCTGCTACATATCGTTCATCTGTTAGAAAAGGAAATAATCCACAGTGCCACGTGTCCGGGTCCACCGTGCACAGCAAGGCCCAGGCCCAGCCAGCCTGGCGCGAGCACTCGCAGGCCGGGGCTCTGGAGCCTGTCCACCCTCTGGTCTCCGAGGTCCCCACTTTGAGCTGGTAAAGCTTCAGAAAGCATGAACAAGCACCATGGTTAAAGGCCTCTTTGTCCCTGCACGCAGAGATTTTTGCATGTCTTTTTCTCCTTGTGTCGTGTGTTGTTGTGGCTTAAATTAAACCAAAAAAAAAAAAACCCCAAAAATGAAACCAACAAACAAAAAAACCCCCAAAAAACAAAAGGTAGGACAAGCGCTCCAGATTAGAGACGTAGGGTCACCGCACGGTGCTAGGCTGCGTGTCTTCCCCTCTACTCTTTTGTCCCATCTGAAGGCAGATGGCTTCGTTTCCGCAGCTCAATGACAGGTCAAGGCCGGAGAGGAGCCCTGTGCTGTCCAGAGGCCTCAGGGTGGCTGAAGGTCAGGAGCAGGATCCGAGGCCAAGCGCTTCATCGTCTCTGCTGTGCGTATACGGGGTAGGCCAGTGTGACGTTGAGCGAGTCATTGTGCTGCACGAGGGACGTGTGCTGGTAATGAAGCACCAGTTCTTTCAGAGAGCTGTACAGGTTATAGGGCTCGGCAAAGCCGTAGCCAGTGGCCGTTTTGTTGATGACACAGTGCTTGACTTCGCCGTCCACCCTGCAGAGGAGAGAGAGAACACGCCTTTTGAGCCAGTCCTAGACAATTCTCGACTCCACGAGGCGTTGCTCATGAAGTCGTCGTCATGCGAAAGTGCACTCTGCAGGCCATTCTCCAGGAGGGGGCGCCTCCCGGGCTAGCCGTCAACTCGTGGCTCTGTCACTTACTGGCAGAGTGCTGTGGGCTGGCGACAGCCTCACTGAGCCACTGTATTTGCGATTTTAAAATGGTACATATTGTACCACGGTGGCTTTGAGAAGTGCGATCACGCATACGAAGGACCTGACAGAAGGGCCGGGGCGCGGGAAGTGCAGAAGCTTCCCGCCACTCGGAGCGGGGCTGGCGTCAGGACGGGGGCTCTCCCATTACCAGTATTCGTCGGATTCTTGCAGGCTAGCCTTTCACTCTGCATTCACCCTATATGCTCCTATTCTCCTGGCCTTAGCTCAAAGTTCTTACTTCCTCTTTCTTGTAGGTTTTTTTCTCTGCTTAAATGGAAGGAGATCATGAAGATGTTGTATTTTTAGAACCTTTCCTTCCTAGAGGACACTCCCTTTTCTGAAGTGATAGGAGGGAATAGTATGAAAAGTAAAAGGAAAATATGCCCTCTGACGGAAATGTCTTCTCTTGGGTGCCCTGCTCTCACAGGGCAGTGACATTTCTCTTGCTGTTCTGACCTGTTCCTGCTGTGGACCTGCCCTGTGGGGGGAGCTCTCGTGGGAATTACCTCACATTCTAATGCTATTAGCCTTGGGAGGTTAAAAGGGGGTGGGGGGCAAGTATTGCTAGTTCCACTGTAAAGATGAAAAGATTTGGACTTGGGACTAAGTAGCTGGTGAAACAGGACCCAAACCCCAGTCTGACCTCCATGGCAGGTTTCTGTGCTTCTGCCTAGACTTGAAAAACAGCCTGTCTTCTTTCCTATTCTGCACCACTGCACTGTGAGGTTCTTCCAGATGGGAACTTTTTCAAATCCCTGCCCCAAGCTCGGTGGCTGAAGGAACGGAAGCAAGCGACCCGTCAGGACCGGTGTGACAGGCCAAACACGGCTGCAGCTACGTACACTACGGAGCAGGCGTAGCAGCCCTGTTTGCTGCTCTCCCGGACCAGGAAGGTGCCGTCTCGTTTCCCTCGGAGTAGGTTCTCAGCTTTGTTTCTGTTGCTGCTGCCCACATTCCAGGTCTTCTCGTCGTGGTGCGGCAAATCCTCATCATCTTCCACCAGCGAATATTGGCTAGAGAGGAAGGAGAGAAAGGGTCTCTGTGGAGCAGCGGGGACGGCCTGGCCGGCCTTTTCTCATCCAGCCTAGCCTTCAGTGTGACCTCCCTGGACCAAGAACACCAGTAAGTGAAACTCTTGCTCTTTTCGAGTCAGGAACTACATTGAGGTACCTGGGCAGAGAGGAGGGTATCAACCAATCCTGTTTGTCCAGTTCAGATCAGGAAATGTATTGACTAGGAGGACTGCCAGTTTTCAAATAATTCAAACAAAACATCTACTTAAGCTTTGGAGATACACTGAAAAGAATTGTGTCTGTTTTTTTCCCCCCTCCCGATTGTTTCAGAAACACATGGGGAGTTTTCAGGTGTCCAGGGCCTTTGTTATGGACACAGGGTCGTTTTACAGCAGCGTCGGGGGGGAAAACTAGATCACCATCCCCCTTCCCTGAACTTTCCTTTTTTAACATTCTGGATAAAGAGATGTAGCTTGTAGAGGATGTTCCAAATGTGGTGAAATTGCTCACTTTTCTGCAAACAAAGCAAGTCATGCGTTTCCCTAAAACGAAAAACCTCCTTTGCTGCCTCCCACCTGCAGGCAGTACTTACTCTTCCGTATTTTCATTGCCCAACCACTCATTCAGCTTCTTCTGCCGAACACCTTTCTGAGTCAACCACCTGGAAAACAGAAAAGCAAAACGCATTAATAATGTATCCTTAACTTTTGCAACTATCAGTTGTTGGCTTCCAGGGTTCGGCTTTCCACTTACATCAAGTATTGGTCTCTTGTCTTTCTCAGCTGAATGAGGTCTGGTTTAATGCTGTTCATGCGTTTGTCAATCTCCCGGTACTCAGCTGCCTGCTTCTTCAAGTCTTCCTCCAGTCTTCTTCGACTGTCCACAATTTCACTGATTCGGGACTTTAACTTCTCATAATTATGCATAATCCTAGAGGCAGGAGAAAGGCATGGGTCACTACCTGCTTCATCATGACGGTTTCCCAAAGCTTAGGCAAAGATTCAGTATGGTTTCCCAGGACTTTTCCTCAGGTAAAGAATGCTTTCTAGGGCTGTCGTGGTGGTTCTTTTTTTTGATTATTCAAAGAACAGAAAGCAAGATCATCTTTCAACAGTTCTAGAGGATTTTGATTATCTTTAACACAAGGACAACCCTCATGATTCACCCACCTTTGTATTTCTTTCTCATTGCCTTCACGTTTAAATTTTTCTATGTATTCTTTGCTGTACCGTTCTTGACTTTGGCACTGTTCTTCAAATATTTTTATGGTTTCATTAAAGGCTTCAATAGCTGTTCTTTTCATTTGGATTTCCTACAACACAGTGTTTAATAAGACAATGTCATACCTTTCATAGAACAGGTACTGTGTTACTGTGAGACACTGTCAGGGCGTTTGAGGCTCTTACTTACTGAGCGTGTAAGTACTCGGTTAGCAGGCAAGGCCTCTCATTCATAAAACCCATTAAAATAATAGCACAGAGGCACACATTTCCCTGGGGAATTTTCCCAGGCTGTGAAAGAATACTGTCTGACAACTTCTTATAGTTTTCATCGTTTTAAAAGTCCTTCCCCTTTATCAGCAATTTAAGGAATCCACGTTGCCTTCTACTCCCTCTGGTGGTCCTAGCTACATCTCGGCCTAGAGAAGATTAAGCCTCTAGGAAAATGGAGCCTCTACTTTTTGATGACAGGGTATGTAATAGTTAAATCCCCATTTTGGAGGTTACACAAGTTTGTGTGGGGGGGAGGGACTTGCTCAATCAGGAATTATGTCAAATCCACTTAAAACTCACAGCAACCTCTTCAATTATCATGATTACTTACATCATGATTACTTACTATTCTAAAATCTGTAAGAGCTTCATTGGAAAGCTTATAGAGATACCATGGTCTAGAGATAATGATGAATAATAGTGTTTCCCCCCACCTGAGTAGCAGAAGGTCAACTTTCTTTTTCCCAAACTGAAAGGACACATCTTAGATTCTAGTAACTAAAAGTTCTGAGACTATCATGCGACTTTCGCAGAAAACTCACCTGGGAAGTACGGGTATAATCTTCATATAATCTATCATATTCCCGACTTTTTTCTTGAAATTGAGTGTTATATTCATGTAACTTTTTTCCTACAGCTTCAATATTATCTTCTTTGACAACCTGATCCTGGAAGAATTAGAGAGAACTTCAGTTGACGAGGTATTTATAGTCATTGTTTTGGCCATTATCAAACTAAAACCTCACTACATGCACTTCGTCTGCTTCACCATGCTTTCTAAACATTTGAAAGTATCTTGTCTAAATACTGTAACATGAGTATTTCAGTTTTGATTACCTGTTGGTATTTGGATACTGGATAAAGTAACTTTACGTCCAGTTTGGGATTATACTGAGCTAGAGACTCATTCCGGTAGTGGTTTATTAGTTCAACCACAGAGTTGAAGGTCAGTGGGTCAGAGAAGCCGTATTTCCCATCTTGGTGAAATATTTTGATTAATTTGTTATTTCCTCCTTTCCTGTAGATACAATAAAAGTAATGGCATTACAATCTTCTCTAAAGAAATATGTTTTAATGTCTGCTTCCACACCTCAATCTTGGCTACGTTCCCTGACTCACCTTAGTGTAAGAGTATAATCACCATGCATTTTAGTAGATGCGTCTCGTACCAAAAAGGTCCCGTCAGCTGTATCTCGAAGTTTTTCATTCACTTCTTCCCTGAAATCAAAGCTCACTTTGAGTATTCACTGTTTTCATTTTTAAAACAGCCTTTGTTTTTTAGAGTTTTAACTGCACAGCAAAACTAAGCACAAAGTAGGTAGAGAGCGCCTCTCTACCCCTCCTCCGCCCCCTACAGATCGCATGTATTGTTTATATAGAAATGTTATAAATTTCATCTCATTACAAACTGGGAGCTAAACAAAACAAAACAAATATACCCACTTTCAGTACTGGTATAGCTGTGGTACAAAATTTTAATTTATTCTTTCACCAAACACACTGACAAATGAGCACAAAAAGACACGATCCCCCCAAAGGGACTCCTTACTCCCCCTTCAAAAAAAAGCGATGAATGAAGATGCCCTTGTAAATAACACGAACCCTGACAGTTTTCCCTAATGGAAAGTGACTAGGCAGTGCCACTCCACCCTGGTGCTTTCCTGACATTTCTGTCAATAATGAAACTTGTCGAGTATTTAATTTCCCGTGGCATCCAGCACCCACAGTCCCCCGGCGCTCAGGGACTTCTCTGGTCTTCTTTGGAAGACAACCAACTATGCTCCATGCTTATGTTGGAGGCTATCCTAAAAATGGAACTTAGCACGCTGGTGCGTTTCTTTCTCTAAAACTAGGACTCTCTCTAGTGAAAACTCAAGAGTGCTTACAGCCTTACCTTGAGATATCTCCCCAGTACCATTCAGCATCTTGTAAGGACATATTGTTATTCATACCGTTGTTGGCTACAGTAGTGGGTTTTGGTGGTTTAGGAGGCAATGCTGCAGGAGAAAGAGAAAAAGCTGTTGGCAATCCCAACTACAGTTGAAATGCTTAGGTCTAATTTAAGTTTCTTTAGAATACTGTGAGGTACAGCAATAATGCACAGTTTGATGAAACAGCATCATTTTGTTGAAAAGAAAAGGAAGTGGAAAAGAGAGAACAGCTTACAGGTTAACAAATAAACCGGGCTGGCCCTGTGAATGAATTTCAGAGTGAATCCAGAGTCCCGGCTTTTTCTACTTCTAGGCTCTAGTTATATTAAAGTTTCAGGCCTGATCAAATCCATCTAAAATAGGAAACTGTGAACATATGAGCAGGAAGAATCACATGGGTTGGCTTTAATTTCCTCCTCTTATTTAATTATAAAAGACAAATTTGGTTTCTATCCTCCACAAATGCTGTTGCTGTAATAAAACTCATCCACAGCAATATGTTTTAAGAGGAGGAACTGGGTTTCTCTAATCTTAGTATTTCAGGCACTATTCTGCCAAAAACCACTTTAAGAAACTCATCTGTGACCTAAATCTCTTTAGTATTCACGTTAATATTCTTTTGGATAAATTGTGCTCTATATGCCAAGATTGAGGAAAAACCATAGCCCTCTTCCTCAATGTCAAATCAGAATTCATATACCAATTGGTGACAAATAAAAGACTGCAGCGCTTCTGAATTTCTTAATTGGGAGCAGGGCTAATATTGGAATAGAATTTAGGAAGCAAAATAAGGCTAGCGTTTGTAACTGAATTCTAAAAGTCACAAGTTTTAAATTAAAGGATTAGTATTTTATGCAAAAATTTCAGGAGTCTATCAATATTTTATAAAGGCTAGGACTAAATAAATATTAGGAAGCCAACTCCTTTTCTCAGTACAGTATCTTAATATAAGAACAGGCAAAGTCTCAGCGTTTGATTTAGAATAGTTTCAGGTCACCTAGGACTGAGTTGCAATCACTGCTAGGTTTTACATGCTTTCTAAAAGTACCAAGTGTTATCACTGCAAAGTACCACACTGTCCTCATCCACTGTCAAAAGAGAAAAGCAGCACAAAGGACGCATCCTTTTAATTAAAGGAACAGTATGAACGATATACAACACTATAACCCAAATAGCAAAAAGACCTCAATTAACAAAAGACACCAGTGAAAAACTGGAATTCAATTCCTATCTGTTCAAGTAAGAAAAAGCATTCACCACATACAGCCTGATCTGCTTGTTTCCACAGGCAAACAATTTCATGTCCAAGCTATGATCAAGCAAATTTTTATTAAATTACAAGTTAATAAATAGAAATCTAAAGAGGATCACTTACAGTAGTTGTCAAAAAAAAAAAAAAAAAACACAAAATTAACTAGCTTTCTAAAAGAATACTGCAGTATTACCTGGTGGATCCATTTCTATATAAAACATCAAGTCTGTGCCACAATTTCTATCTGTCTTAGCATATTCTAAATCCAGGTCTTCCATATTCCAAACAGTGTTGTACATTTGTGCGAGAGTTTCCCTTGGCTGAGCTCAGTTATAAGAAAAGAGTCCGGCTTTCTTTGTAATGGTGTCTTGGAATTCATTTTAAAACCTATAAGGGGCTGCACTGTAACCTATTACATCACACACCCCAGCCAATCAAGTCAGAAAAATGTCACCAGACCACTCCTGCTTCATCATTTCTCTTCGACATCCAGCCCCAACACAATCCCAACCTCGCTGAGAACCTACATTTACTAGACCGGCAATGTATACATGCTCATCGTTTCAAAAAGGTGTTTAATTTGACTGTTCTCCTCCGCCAGTGAGTTTTCTAATTCCTTTTTTATTACTCCTTGCAGCATGGTACGCTCCGCTGTTGGCAGGTTGACAAAAGCTGATATGCTGCAGCACGTAGCTCCCCCCCCCCCCCCCCGCATCTGGGTTTATGGAGAGCCTGATCATGCCTTGGTTTAAAAATCTTACAAATGCATCAAAATGGTATATTTAAGGTATATTTTACAGCCCTTAAATACCTCCTGTATATATTAAAAGCAGAAGGGATTAAGAACTCTGGATATTTCATTTCATTCCTACAGAATTCACTGACAACTCAGACCTTAAACACTGTTACAAATGTACCACATGAGAAAGCACAATTAAAAGAAAAATCTCCTTCTACCAAACATAGTAAAGTTAAAACTAGACCTTAGGGAATAACAATGAAAAATCTTAATAGGAATGAAGACGTGTGTATTACTGGCAGAAATTTAATGTTATTAACAAGAGTAGTCAAGGTAAGTTATATCTTCCAAAAAGAAAGAGGCCATATATCAGAATGCAGAGTAGAGGTAGCATGATGTTTGCAAACTAAACTATTTCTCACCGGTAGCACCAGAAGTCTGAAGATGGGCTTAGTACTGCTGGAGGGGGGAGAGTGATGTAATCACTTTGGGGATTTAATGCCTCACACTCTGGGGACTATTAATCCTGGTTAGCAATATTTAATGTAAGGAAATCAATTCCCCTATAGATCTATTAATTTTAGTTCTTTAAAGCCATTCTGCATATAATCCGGCCACCCTTACTAGAGCCAAATGTACATTCCCACTGTAAACCATCTGTCTACGTTTACAATATAAATCATAGGAAATAGTGGAGCAAAGGCAAGGCGTTCTCTGAGCACTGTTCACTTGTACCTTGTCTACCTGAATTCATTTCCCCATTAATGAGGAAGGCAGACTCAACCCATACCCTGCAGCCGGCTCCCAGGGACACTCTTCTATTCCTCAACTCAAAATCACACACGGTCAAAGTGGGGGGTGGGATATGTCCTCAGATCAGGTTCAGAAAAAAATTTTTCTGTTTCATACAAATGTGTTTCCTCTCCCAAAAGGAGTCCCGCCAGCAGCTGTGGACAGGCTAACAGCCCAGAGAGCCAGCCCATGCCATTGGGAGCACTTGGTGCAAACCAGTCCTGCTGCTGGATCCCCTGTGGCAAACCGACCCAGGGAGGAGGGGAGGGAGACGGGATTTTCCACCTCTCTCCAAGGCCTGGCCCTGCACCAACTTCCAGCCAAGCACTTTGTAATTACCTCCTTCCCCATTTCTAACCTAAACCCCATCTTTTCCTCCCACTGTGTCCCTCGAGGAAAGGGAAGGGGGGAGTGTCTCCGCTAATCTCTTATCTGCCCTCCCCAGACAGCACTTAATCAGTCTCACTCGCACACTCACACTCACACACACCCGCAAAGACAAACTACAGAAGGGAACCTTTCACGGAAGTACAAAAAGCAGAGCAGGGAAGCAGCGAGGGGGGCACAAGTGAAAGGCAACTTACTTTGCAGGTTATGCATGTCTGCAGTTTGCCGCGGCAAGGCCAGGATCCGACAGTGCAAACAATGCCCCCGGCTAGTCCCGCGGCCCCCGCGGCCCCCGCTCCGTGGCGGTGCTCGCGCCCGCAGAGCGCAGGGGCAGGGGCGGCGGCGGCGCGGGACCCTCGGGCTCGCGCGGCGCGACACGGACGCCGGGCCGGGACCGCTGCAGCAGCGCCGCTCACCGCCCGCTCGCCATGGAGAGAGCCACTGGATGCTGGTGCTGTCCGCGGGAGGGAAAAAGCCCCGGCGCTCGCGCGGCTCGCAGATAAAGATCACGGCTTCATGATTAACTTGGGCAGGTTCAAATATTTGCTGAGCTAGGGATTTCGGGTGGGGGAGGGGAGCCCAAGTCAAAGTCAAAGTTGTCATCGGCTAACAAGTGGCCACTGCCAGCCCGACTAGCTCATTTTCGCCGAGGAAATGAGAAGGCCATTGTGAAGGGACCTAAAATAGTCTAACTGGCTGCAGCAGCGCGCGGGGCTCAAGTGGCCACAGTGAAGCGAGGCACTATGCACGGCCCAACACAGGAAGTGGCTGAGCTAGTTCAGCAAAAATAGAATCAAAGCCTTGCTTGTAAAGGCCTGAGCCTCTCCGAACGGCCCAGAACACCGAGCCTTGCTCGAGTCCACCTCGCCCCGCAGGTGTACCAGGAGAGCCCCACGGAGGGGCTCGGCAGGGGACAGGTTTGCAAGAGGTCTGCTCGTGGGAGGAGAGGATCCCAGGGAAGACTACTTAAGTCTGCATGGATACTACCCTCCACGACCACGTGAAGACTGGCAGAAAAAACCCACTATGCAGCTACTTTTATGGAGCCGACTTCAACCCAGTTTAATTGGCCGTAGGGTTGCCTAATAATTAAAAGGTGTGTCTGCATGAAGTTCACGTGACTGCTAAATGGCGCAAAGGATAGGGCCAGGAGAATGGTATGCCCTCCCAGAGGACTTCTGTCCTCTGAGAAAGTTGCAATGAACCAGACTAAAATTTGACCTAAGAAAATTTTCACTGGCATCCGCGTAAGATGGACGGCTTTACTGATATCCCCAGCACCGTAACAAGGTAAAGTCACAGAATCACTAACTCTAAAACCAGAAAGTAATTCTAAAGAGCACTTCAAGAAATCCCTCAGGCTACACACACATAACCCTGAACCAGAGGGCAGAGGGGTGAAGCGGTCTGCCACGGGATCAAGGCCCGAGCACCACAACCTAGCCTTCAGACTTTTGGTCCTAAACTCCTTTTTCTCCACCCACTGGCCCTGGTCTTCACTTCCTTCTGCCAGAGAAAGTTAAAATTAACAAGTGAAACTGAAGTTAATTTCTTTTAGGCCACGTGTGAAAAATTTCACACATATAACAAAACTCACTTTTTCTGTTTTCTATTTCTAGCTTATTTACTTAAAAAAGACCTTCTAATTATCTGTGAAGAAGCACGGTTCTGTCTATAGTATTTACCCTCAGACTCTGCATAGGAAGGTGACTCCATGGTCCCATGCAGAGCTAAAGGAAGATCTAGGGGCTGACATAAAAGTGCACGCAGGCAGGCCCCAGCTTGAGGATCACCTGCAGTATCTGGAAGTGTGCTAACCTCACGATACAAGTGACTTCAACAAACTTTCCTTTGGTGCAACTGAGAGAGCACGAAAAACCTACTTTCCAATGGAAAGAAAAAAGTCTTTAAGAGAATCTTCCAGCTCCTGCCTGCTGATCACAGGGACATATGGTTAGTTCTAAGAACACCCTTGCATCCTCAGCTGCAGAATCTTGCCCTACTTTTAAAAATAGTCTTTCTAAAGCTAGAAAGCTTGGAAACATCAGTCTCCTCAGCATACCTGTCTGATTTTACATGATGTTCCATGTCAAAACCTTCCAAGATGATGATGATGTTTTCTAGCCCAACAGTGTATTTTCCATCTCAGAAGAAAACTGTCCACTGTCCAAGAAAGCAGTACACCCCCAACTTAGAGCAAGTCTTAGATTTGAGAACTTTGCGTCAAGTTTCTCACAACATGTACAATCCTCTACCATAGAGGTTCTATTACATTACTGGAAGTGTGAGCTGAGTCTTTTCTCATTCAGTTTTCGGCTTTGAAAAGTGATGGGCAAGGCGCTCGCTGCTCTTCATTAGCTTAAAAAGGGAGCCCTCTGCTGGTAGAACAGAATCAGTAACTTCTCCTTGGGAGAAGATGTTCAACTTTCTGCGTTGTTTCATTCATCTCCCACTATGTCCAAAACTTCACACGAATTAAACAGAGGATTCATTTGCAAATAACTCATAAATCAAATATACAGATGTCATATCAACTTAGGAAGTGTTGCTCATGTGGCTGCTAAGCTCTTAAAAAAAAAAAAATTGGCATTTTAATTTCAGCATGTATCCGAGACCCCAAAAGACTCAGCCAGACTAGAGAACTTACACATATATTTGAAAACTAACTTTACCTTCTGGATTCCTCAAAACAATATGTCTTACTACTTTTCCTTTCCTCAAAGTTTTGTAAAACTCATTTCAGAGGCAAAAAAAAAGCCACATTTCATTTCTCAGCAGGCGTGATATAGTCAGGAAAATATCGTGAAAGTAAGCTTGAAAGGTACGGACAGAACACTATCCCACACGTGCAAATCACCATCAGATAGCGTTCCCCAACCAGCTTCCATCCTGCACAGCTTCTTTAAAAAAAATGCAGTGCTCAGAAAAAAATAAGTGAACCAAAATCTTCAAGGGTTAAATGAATGCCTCCCTTCATAATTTTAACAAGACAAATGAGGACCGAAGGGCCTTTCAGGAAGATGCAAATTCTTTACCCCACATCCAGTGCTCTTACTGACGCTGCACTAAGGAGAATGTCCATTTGAATTTATAAATAAGCCCAGATTTACATAGGATACATTCTACAAAATACATGAAAAGGTGTGACCATTGCTTGGCAGAATGAAGCACTCCTTCCCTCTCGAATGCTGCCCCGAGAGAGAAGGAGTCTGCGAGATGAAAACAAAAGTTGCCCGATACTCCACTGATACACGCACCCCTGAAATACGCTTCTTTTTCAGAGCACAAATAAAACTTCCGATGTTTCGTTATAACCTAGTATGGCCTGCCTCTCTGTTTATTCCGACCCATCTAAATATATGCCTTTTTTTCAAGGTTTCATTTCTCACCTTTGAAACAACCCTCTAATGTCAGACCACATTTTAAACCCAATAAAAAATAAATCAGAGAAAAGTAAAACTCTTTGAAAGTCATTTCCCTCTACCTTAGTGCTTGCTTTAGTCTTGGTTGAAAACCAAGCCCAGAGCATTTAAAACAAGATTTATGAATCAGGCTCTTCAGGATGAATGTTTTGCAATGCGCCAGTGGTTAAACATTAACTCTGACAGGTGTAGAAGGGCAGAAGGGAGAAAGAGTCATTTATTTTCCACTCTGGGCTTGAGGGTGCAATATTAGACTTCAATTATGCTGCATTAATATTTCTGAATATATCCATGAAATCTGAAATATGTAAATACACTTATAATGGGTTTCATTCAGAGCTGCCCTGTGTTAAATGGTCCTGTTTGTACCTTAGTTGCCCTATAGAAATCTGCTTTAGCTATACCTAAGTATCAGTAGGGTAAACATAGCCCATAATGAGTCAAGAAAACCTGCTGTTCAGCTTTAGGTACTTTCAAGACTTTTAGGAACAAAGGGAACAGCAGACTATCCAAGTTCTGAGAACTCAGCGACTCTAACCTCTCAAACCTTAGTTTCCCTCCAAATAGGGGAGATGCTTGCTTCACAGGTTTGCCGGATGCACTACATGAGCGGGTATGCCAAAGTTCTTCGAAAGTTGGTTAGTCTGTCAAAGAATTTTTAAAAATTCATGCGGATGATTGTTATCCTTTGCTTAGCTCTATGCTAGGAGGAGCTCAACAGGAGAAGAAGGCTTTGTCCTTGAGGAATGTAACTGAGCAGAGGAAAGTAACAGGAAGAACTACGGAATAGTTAAGTTGAAGAGGACAAGGTCTTAAGGGCATAAGCCTATGGAATGGGTTGATCACTGCACATCAAACAGGGAGAAGACCTTCCTGTGAAATGAAGTAGATGGCACTGTTTGGGGCTGCTGTGTACAGTTGTGCATTTTGTCCACTGCACAGAGGCACATGGCACGGGGAGGTGCTACTGAAATCCAGGCCCCTCCACTCACCAAGCTGCACACACGGGAAGGGGCATGATACTAAGTAAGGTACCTTCCTCCCTCCAAGCAGTGCACCCACAGAGCAGGACCTGCCCAGTGAATGTATCATCTGCAGATTAGCAGGGAAGCCCGTGCAGGCATCTAGAGGCCTGGCTCCGCTGGCTGGCAGTGTGGGCTCGGGGGGAAGGGCCTGACGGGAATGAGGAGCTGGAGCTGAAGGGGCCCCCCTTCAGTAGGTCCTTAAAAACTAGAGCTGAGCAATGGTAGAGACAGGCTATAGGGTCATGACTTTCAGTACTTGTCACCTCATTTAAATCTCACAACAACCCCAGGAGAGAGGCATTATTCCCATTTCGCAGACTAGAAAACAGTTTGGAAAGGCTGAGTTACTTGCTATGAACTCAGCAAATAAGCAGCCAAGAGCTGATTCAAACCCAGATCTATTTGAGACTCACTGTTCTTACCAGCGCACGATGGATGGAGTGACTCTGAGTTTTATACCACAGCTATAAAAACTGCACTGGGGCTCTTTACTATAGGTGATCCATACTGGAAACGTCAGAGGACTTAAAAGCAGCCCCATTCCTCATGAAGGTTCCCCAAACCCAGGAAGCAGGTGCAGCGCTGAGCCCCAGGCTGGAGTCCCTCCCGCAGGTGACCTCCTCCAGGTGACCTAGTTCTGGCATACACAGTTTGGTTAGCACCACATGACCTCTCAACCTCTGGGGGTGAAGCAGAGAAGAGCTAGGCAATGCTTTCAACTCTACAATGATGCTTTTTATGATACTGTCATTTAAAACATTTACTACTTCTTAAAGTCTACTGTATCAAGCCATTCTTTTTGTATTTTGCAATTTATTTTGACTAAACCTTTGAAACTCGAGTTCCTCTTCCCCTTTTCAAACTGTACCAATTCTTCAAAGCCCATTTCAGTCCCATTTTTTTTCTCTAAGCCTTTTCTGTCTTCTCAATTACCCTACAACCCATCACCATCTCTAAAATTCTTTTCATATTTAGAGTAAGCGCCCTCCCACCTAGTACTTAGATACTGTGTGCTAATGGTCTTATTTGAATTGACACATTGCCTCTAACATCATCAGTTTTGCCTATCATTTCAAGCTCTACCAGGTAAAAACTATGAAAGATATCTATCCCATAATAGCCTTGCTTCCCTGTCTCCCCCCCAAATCATTCAAGTACTCATTTCTATTCACAACAATAAAGTCATTGCAAATGAATGATTTATGACTGTTCACCGGAGACGCACCGGTGTTGTGCTTCCAGAGCCCTCTGGTAATAGCACATGCTGGGGCAATGATGGAGGAGTCTAGGAAAATGTCGGATTCCGACCAGGCCTAAGAAATCATTTCTCTAACCAAGAGTGCCCTGCCAATCATTTCACGAAGCCGTTCCTGAATACAAAGGTGTTCAGGATGAGGACCTTCTTCCTGAGGTAGTTAGTACGTTTCCACAAGTCCGACACACTGAAGCATTTATTTTATTCCAAAGGGCCTATACATTCTTCAGAGTAGCTAAGAGATACCACACAAAGGGAAGAATGGCTCAAACTAGCATTTAGAGATGACTTAGATTCAATTTTCTTGAAGAGGCCGCATGAATCTTGGGATGGTCTAGGAAATGGTCAGTGCGCTGTTTACCATTCAACATGGCTGACAGGACTGACCCACCTTTGAAAGTGGCACACCAGTTTCTCAGAGGAAGAAACAGGGTCTATGACCTAGCAGGCAGTCTTAAGTGCGCACAGTGAAAATGGATGAACGTGAGTTTTTTTTTTTTTGATGGAATTAGGCTGAAACTGATAAGGACATTTAACCAGTTTACACCAGTCAGACAAATTAAACTCCAACACAGATTCTCCTTGGTGTGTAGGAGAAATTCTCAAAAACTCCATGATAAATTCGTTGGTTATCTATCAAACCCTGTCTGGTTTTTAAGCTTCCATGTCTCCCTGTCTCCAGAAGGGTGGGTACTGAGAAGACAGGAACCACCCTCAGCCCTTTACTGCAAGCAGGGCTCAGCTGTCCCTAGTCTCTGAGACAGACCTCCACACCACAAGGAAGTGGGAGGCAGGGCTCCGCCCTTTGGCCCAGGAGCCTATTTTGTTGTTACTAGTCTTCCTTCCCCACCCACGTGTTTAGTCTAGGGTGGGGGGCAGTCAACAAAGGGCTCAAGTGTGATGTTTCACACCTGCCGCCCTCCCACCCCGTCCCCTCGTCACAGGGTACTTTTAACCTACCATTGGATCTTTTCTATTGAGCCCAAAGGTAGCCTCTGAACACCAACACAGAGTTCCCAAATCCATTAACAAATGCACCGAGCAGTCACATGAGATGAAACCTTTTGGCCGCCCCCTGGACTAAAGTCCTAGGCCACTGTTGACAGACTTCTCTGATGCCATTCTCCTACAATTCGGAGTGTCCCCACTGAACATCCTGCCTACTGTGATTTGGAACATTTAGAACATACCACTCTTGCTTTATGTACTTGTTTCTGCTGCCTCTCTTACCTTTGGATACCATATTCTGGGCCTGTCCATATGAGCCCTTCCAAATACCTGCACCGTGAGTGGTTGGTTACCTATCCCATCCTGCAACCCGCACAGGTAGGTTTGAAGCCTAAGCCCTGCCTCTCTCAGTCTGCCCCATCCAGCTGCACACCACACCTGGCTGTGTAACACCTACAAAAGCATGATGTAATTCCCCGTTGCTGAACACAGGGGGTCCCCATGCCTGTTTATACACAGATAAACCAGGTAGTCTGCATGAGTTACCAATAATAAAGAGTAAATTCATCCTGTTTTATTTTAATTCTAGACGAAATTAAGACTATAAGCAACATCTCTACTGGTCCTGAAACTTCACTGACTGGACCCTAATCTTTATTCTCAATGACCAGCTTCTATTAGCTAACTTTTAACAAGTGTATAGGCAAAGTAGGGTTGTTTAGACTTTCCACAGTAGAAGAAAAATACATCAGTTTAAATTAAATCCACTGCTAACGTGGTCGACATTTCCTGCTTTGTTAAATGGCTAATTGAATGCCAGCCTGCTTTCAAAGAAGTGTCTGGCTTGCTCTAACTTGCTGCAGTGAACACCCTAGTTTCATACTGCTTGCATTCTTGAAAATGTTTATTTGGACAGACATTTCTCAGCAGACCTGCTTCCAAAACACACATTCCAAAATACTTCAAATTATATAGTAATTATAAATCCCCTACTTTTAAGTATTAGAAAGAAAAACAAGAATGTCAACAACTAAAATGAGCTCCATAATTTATGCAACAACTGGAAGCATCAAAGTTGAGGGGAAGGGAGAGCTCCCACAACCCTCATCTAAAACCAAGATCATCCACAGATACTGAAATCCAGAGATACTGAAAAATCCACATATACTGAAATCCAGATAATATTTACCATATACACTACCACTCAGCCATTCTTTAAGTCCCAAGGTAACATGTTATGGATTGCGATTCTACCAGAAACTGATGTTCCTTCAGAGAAGGTCTAAAGCCACCATTCTAAAAAACGAACCAGGAGAGAATTTTAAAAGTTCAAAAAGCATTACCTGGTGCAGGCTGTCGTTCATTCCACTCAGTTGAGATTAAAATTTCTATAACTTTTATGAGGTGTTCAGTATTCTCAGAGCTACAAAAAAAGAGAGTTTTATTAGAAACCTTTTTTTCAAAACAACAAACTCATGTTCACTTATACAAGTTCAAGTCAATGTGTCTGGTACAAAGGTGCACATGCATCTGTGAGCGAGCATCTTCAGAGTAAGTTGAATGATCCATCAGTTTAGGACTACCGACATCACCCCAAAACACATGCTTCTCTCCTTTCACCTTACCTGGCTGCCGGGAATCTGAAAAGCAGAGGGCTGAAAAGTTCAGAGAGTACTCTTGCACTCAGAAGATTCTTGCTGGAGATTTGAGAGAGCTTGAAGAAATGTTTTAGCAAATACTGAAGCGTAAGCCAATACTGATGAGGTATGTTAGGTGCCCTAATGAGCTTCTTCAACAGCTGGATATATTCTTCAGGGCTCTGTACTTCTACAGAGTTTAAAAAGAAAAAAAAAGAAAGAAGAGTTGTTTCTAGATATCAGTGACTAAACACCTAGAACATTTCTGTTCTTCTAGCTACAGAAGAACGAGTCCTTTTAAACAAAGTCATCAGAAGCAGTGACAGAACATTTGTTCTCCTTGTTAGAAAATACATTGTGAGAAAGTAGAAATCTCAAGTTAAATGGAAATGCAAGAAACTCTTGGTGTAAAAAACCACAAGAGGATCAGGGTGTGCTGGCAGAGATATGCCCTCTACTAAGCAGCTTCGAGTGTGATTGGCTAATTTGGAGGAGCATCAGATAAGTATCACACGTTTTAACTCTGAAGGTTACGAACCACAGTTTCCTGTCCCCAAAGCACTTTAACTGAGCATTAGCTACTAAGCCTGACAGTCCTCTTCCCTCAACACATTTTGTAATGGCCACTCGAGGAAAATGACAAGAACATCCCCAGTCAATGGGTCCTGGTCCCAGGTTCCCTGCATCCAAAGATGGCCCTTGGAACACTGTGGCCTTCAGTGACATAGTGAACTTTGTTAATGCTGATAAAAGGTTAACAATTAGCCATTTCAGCATGTGGACAGTCTTCCTAAGCAAATGAGAATCTGGGTCTTCTATTGGATGCCCCGGTAAGGGAGGGAATTGGGGCTAATGGGGAGGGAGGGTGTCGGGGAGGGTGCAGATTCCTACCAATATTTTCTAAAACACCGCTCTTTATATGCAGCATTTAATAGAGTTTACATGCACCTGCACATCTCAATATATGCGGTCATTGAGGTTTTCAAAACAGAAAACAAACCTTGGGCTAAATAAATCATTTCATTGTAAATGGCTACTGGAATGACAGGATTCGGTAAGTCCACAAGATAGCGTTTAAAAGCGTCTCCTAAAACTTGCACATCGATCATTTCCAAGTCCATGGAGGCGGCATCTGTGACAGAAACATTTTAAAAAGTATTTCAGACATTGTATGTATCGGTTGGGCCCATTTTTCTGAATATTTGACTTAAATGTGACACAAGAAGGGAGGCAACAGGAGGGCAAATATAAAATTCTTGAGTGTTTCTTAGCAGTGTTTCTCAAAAGGGTTGCCCCTGGCATTGCAGATGGAACACTTTTTCTTTGTGGAAGTCTGTCCCCTGCGTTCTAAGCATTTCCCATGATGGCTTCTGCCCATGATGCCAGGGGCACGTTCCCGGACGGTGGGGCAACAACAATAAAAAATCACACCCCTGTTATAAGCTGAATTGCGTCCCCCACAAGTCACAGGTTGAAGCCCTAACTCCCACTGTCTCAGAAGGTGAACGTATTTTGAGAGAGGGCCTTAAGGAGGTGGTTTAGCTAAAATGAGGCCATTAGGGTCGGGCCCTGATCCAACTTGGCTGGTATCCTTCTAAGAAGAGGAAATGTGGACACATAAAGAGACACCAGGAGCACAAGCACGGAGGAAATGCCTCGTGAGGACTCAGTGGGGAGGTTGCCATCTGTAAGCCAAGGAGAGAGGCCTCACAGGAAACCAAACCTGCCTTGACCTGGGACTTCTAGTCTCAAGAACAGTGAGAAAATAGGTTTGTGTTTGAAGCCACCCAGTCTGTGGAATTTTGTTATGTCAGCCCTAGCACACTAAAGTAGCCCCCCGAATATACCTTCTGGAGGGTGGTTCTGCTCTGACTGAGAAACGCTCGGTCTAGGGATGGCTAATCATTTAGTAAATGCTTCCTAAAACCTCAAAAGGAAAACATGAAATGCAAATCCAGATATTGCCTAAATTTTGAGTTGCTGAATACTGCATCTCAGAATTCATACAAATTTAGCTCAAGAGAGTGACTGAACAAACAGTAAGATATACAGAATTTTAACAGTCGGTCTCAAAAATAGCCATAAAAATACTTTTAACATTTTTAGAATGTTTCCCCCTGATTCTGACAGGGTATTCTAATTAGGATACAACTAGTCTAACCTGTGGGCACTGAACTAGCTCCTAAGAAAGAGGAGCACATCTGTCTAGTAAATCCTTCAGCCAGAAAAGAGGTCAGGCAATTCAATAACAGGGTGATACTAATCCAAACCACGCTGAGGACTCAGGGTAGAAAAAGTCACAGTGTCTGGCAGAAAGAGGGGCTGCTGGGGCGGGAAGGGCCAGGGGCATCTACATACAGAAGCGGCATTTGGCCGCTGCTGAAGGACGCGCACCAGTGACATGAAGGCCAACCTGAAGGTTATCTGGAGCCTTGTGTACTCAGTGGAGACGAGGTGAGCTGATGGATGAAATGCTATAGTTTTCAACAGCTTTATTCTTTTTAGTGTTAAAAATTAGCTGGAAAAGAGCGCTGCTGGCAGTGAAGGGGACACTTCTGGTAATTCGAACTGCAGTGTTAGAGATGGGTGAGGCATTATCAAGAACTGACGTAATGCGGGGACTGACTGGATCGGGTGGGGGCCTGGGAGAGGAGGAACCTGTGTCCTCCAAGGTGTGGGAGCCGGAGGAGGAAAAGGTGGCGTCCTGGACGGCCACAGAGCGAGTGTGATACTATCAATCACTGCGGGTTCAACGTGAAGTTACAAGAGTTCCTGGGACACATCGTTGTCATAAACCAAACCTGCCCCGCTAACGAGGCAGACCTTACGAAAGAATCCCACAACACCAATAAAGCTCAGGAAAGTTCATCTGGTAGATAATGTGCATAGGTGAGCTGGAGGAGAAGAATTACTAAACTCCGTCAGTGGAGGGGCACACGGTTGTGCCCCAGAGAGTGAACGGCACACGCCACATCTCCAACAGGGCTGGGAGAGGCAGTGCCCGATCTGGGCACAAAGGACCCACGTGAGAAGTAAGGCAACTACCAGTGTGCCTGTCAACGAAACCTGTGTGTGCACCACGCGAGCAACACGCCACAGCCACTGACCGCCTGACAAGCTGCTGCCCCCCTCCCCCGCCCACGGACCCTTCATGCCCGGTATGCTTCGTTTACTAGGTCTCTTTGCCCCGGGAATTAATATTACCTAATTTGTTCATCGTAAAGAAATTGATAAACCATTTGGTGATTGGTAAAAAAACATTAAGATGCTCAATATTCCACAGGCCCCTCCCTCGGGCAGGGTTTCTACTGCCTTCCCTGTGCAAGAGCAGTGCTGATGGGCCACGTCTCTATCAGGACACTTCCCAGACAGTATGGTAATTAGGTGTCTCTCTACTAGACTGAGAGTACCTCAAGGGCACGGACTGTGGCTCTTTCCTGCTCTTCCCGCTTCCCTCAGTGCCCAGCACACAGGAAGTGCTTGCGAAATGTTTGTGGACTGAGCCATAGCCATGTCCTCAGAGTAATGTCAATTCACCCAGGCCCTTCTCTTAACACATGAGGTGTGTTCCCAAGAGCCTTAAGCCTTTGAACAAAATCATCTTATTTCAAGCCTTGGGATTAGCCTTTGGATAAGCTCACTTTATGTCAAATCCATTAGTGCTGATGACATAGTATATTGTTTTTTTTAAAGTAGCTTCTAAAGCTCCTTGGAGCTCCTGACTTTTGTTCTGTAAGTCTCCTTTTCTGCATTCAAACTATCCTAATGAGCTCTTCCAAGAGCTAAGGACATCTGTCGTGTGATGACTTCTGAGGTTAGCTAGGCAAGAACTCCACAATCTTTAGGTCTAGGATGGAGGAGTTTATGCCCTCTACACCCCAACTTTTCACTGAGTCTTCTCAAGACAGGTAAACTAGTAAGCTCTCCAGCATGTCACCCTTCCTCCCAAAGGGATGGAGTCTCCTCCCCAGCTCATCTCTACCTAAGTTAGTAGTTCTCAGTCAGGGTTTTCCATTTTATTGCCTCCCTCCTACCCCAGCCCCCACTCCCAGAAGACATCTGGCAATGTCTGGGGACATTTTTGATTTGTTACAATTTGGGGACCACGCTACTGGCATCTAGTGAGTAAAGGACAGGTGTGCTGATGCTGCTAAAGCCTCAGTTTTTAAAGTGAGGTGTAACTGACATGTAACCCTATCTATCATTGTAACAACAGGATTTGAGATTTGTTTATGTTACAAATGATCACCACAGTCGGTCCAGTTAATCTATCACCAGGTTACAGAATTTCTCTTTCTTGTAATGAGAACTTTTAAAGAAAAGGCCTGCTTCGGGTTAAGAGAAACCAAAAAAAATCAGGAGAAAATTCAAATGAGAACAACAAAGATTAATTCACTTTAGGTCAATACAGCAGGAGAAAAAGGAGTAAGACTAATTTGGGTGCAAGTCCCAGCTTTGCCTCTAGCAGTGATGGATACTGCTATCCCAGGGGTACTGTGGAGATGAAACTAACTAACTTAGGAGGGTGCTAATAAAACTGGGATGTTGTCTTCCACATCCATCCTTTTCAGACATTGGTAATTCACAGGGTTGGTTAAAAGCTATGAATTCTTTTCTCTTTTTTATTTTTTATTTTTTAAGCGTGAGTGACTTATCTCTGAGCTTCCTCCAAGGTATTACAATATTTTTATGGACTGAGAAATCCTCAAGCTATGAAAAGTCCTGGAGGACCCACTCCTAAATTTAGATGTTTACTCTTTTTCTTCTCACAAAATGCACTTTTATCACACAGAATCCACATGAAACCAGTCTTCTACGTGTGTGTTTTGATCGCAAGTGGCGAAGAAAAGCTGTCTATCAAAATACATTGCTGACGTTATTTTTGGTTAGTTATTCCATCTCAGAGGTGATGTGAAGATTTTTTTTCTAAAGCTAAAGTGCATCATTTGTATTCAGTCACATTTAAAAGCTTAACCACTATTTCTCAAATAACTCTCATCTCATCGGTCTCTGATGCCTAAACATTTCCTGTGACTGTTGTTCAGTTTGACCAATATTCTGACCAAAACATGTATCTCAATTTCAACTGGCTAAGGACAAAACCCAGTTTCCTTACCACTCTGGTCAGGCTGTGAGAAATAAAGGACAAGTGTTTCCCCGTGAGTTTTCTGCCAGTCAGCTCCTACTGACCTACTCTGGGGGTAAGGCAGCCACCAGGGCACAAGCCCTGCACATGTGGGAGGCTGGCTTCCACGCACAAAATAAAAATGAAAGTTTGAAAAATTTTTTTTTCAAACTTCAAACATTTGGGTGGTGCATTTCAGGTGCAACTATTTACTGATACAGAATCTTTTCTTCCCAGAAACATCTTTTCTAGAAATTGTCATGAGCTGCCTCAACTTCACATTTTCATTTACTACATTCTTTGCACAAGTAACCTGTCTAAAAGAGCTTCTTCCCAAACTAGGTTTCGTTCTTTTGGTTTCAGATGTCCAAATTCAATTACAAGAATGTGAGGCAGAGAATTATTTTTCTAAAAGAAAAATTCTGAGAGGGAATGAAGAATCTGAGAGATTTCTACAAGGGGCTACGGAAGATGACTTGCTGGAATGATGGCCAGTACATTTATTCACATTTGTAGTTTTATTCCATTTGGCAAACTGAGTTGAATTGATGTCATCTAACCAATGGTGTGCTGCAGGTGGCCCGCTCCAAAGGGCCACCTGCGCTCAGTTCTTTCCAAGTTGGGAGTTCAGTGATAACACGTTGGCAGCCTGAAACTGACCACGGCGGGCATACTGACACCGTGGAAATGGGCAAATGTTACAAACCAGGCTTCCTCCGCCTCCCTGAGAGTTGGGTTTACCAGCACGCCACTGAATATAACAGTATCATGATGTTACTTAATATAAACATGGCATGAAAAAGCAAATAAGCATGAAAGAAAGGAAGAAAGACTGAAAAAAATAAAGGAAAATGGGAAAGGTCAGAAGAGACATTTGTTAAATGACATAGACTTATAAATATTTTTTAAGCTGATCCAGATGAATCAGATGTTGCCAACTGCACGGTCAGAGAAAGAGGGTCGATATGCAGAGCCAGAAAAATCCCAAGGGGGTGTTTCTCTCCTCTGCAACTCCCGCAGGACCCAGAGGCTCTTGGCTGTGAGGACAGACCATATGCCTGCAGGCCCGCATGCACATACACCCCAACTCAAGAGACAAACATCAAAGGTCAGCGCGGGTTTGCACTGTTACCATAATAGGGCAGCGGGAACTGTGTGTGATTTCTGAGCTTCCTTCAAACTTAGAACACTGCACGGTTAAGTTCCGGTTTTTGGTGCTTTACCTGAGACCGAAAGGTACGAACCATGTTTCCCATTTGTCTTTCTAGCTCTATGACACTCACCACAATCAAGAAGCTGTCGTAATTCTGCTGGGTTGCTGGAGCTCTGTGTTCTGTATAGAGTTGAACATTCCAGACCTAAGACACAAAACAGACTGAGCATGCAAAACACAGTTCTCTGGAGAACCTGTGAGCTTGCTGCCAGAAAGACATTCCAGTTTCCATCCCGTATCTATTCTAGATGTGTACCAAATATTCTTGGAAGTGAACTCCTACTATTAATCTTAGCTGGCATGTCAGTAATTTTGGCAAAGTCATCTGGCCACTACAGAGTGAGTTAATTATATTTATTAAATTATGGAGAATTTAATAGTTTCCATACAGTAAGTACATGTTAATAGTTAGAAATCAAACCAAGGTTATTTCCCCACTACACGGCAACAAAGAGCTTATGTGTCTAGCACAAGTAGCAAGAAGCGTATTTAATGAATGCCCAACAGACAACACCCATGAAATAAGAATATAACAAGGTAACGGAGCCCCTCTACTGGTTGATTACCTTTCTTTTCAATGGCTTCCACTAGCTTCACGAGAAGAGGCGGGGCAATGTCAGGAGGGGCAAACTGCTCGGCGAGATCTGGAAGGGCCAAAGCTGCAAATAAACAAAATCCTACGATTATGTTTAATTGGGGTAATCAAATGCATGAGACAACAAGAGAATTTAAATATAAAACAATGTAGTTCTATGGGACACTGGCAAACTCGGGCCTGAGCAAGACCGAGCCCCGTGCTGGGCTCTGCCCTTCAGAAGGCTCCTCTCTGGCCCTCTTCCAGCTGTGCCTCTTCCTGTACCTGAAGGTTTGGGGGCCCAGCAGACAGGCCTGCTTCTCCCCTGGGACACACTCTGAATACTTAGCTAGAATCCAGGAATTCCCTGCCCAACTGGCCTCTCGGGGCCTCTTACCCAGGTCTATCCTCCCCAGAGCAGATCTCCCTTGCGGGGTGCCCCTGGGCCTGGGGCTGGGTGGGCAGGGCTCAGGGGAGGAGGACAGGGCAGAGCCCCTGCAGGGCAAAGCCAGGATGGGTGCATGGTCCACCCTCCCCACATCACCACACTCTGGGCCAGAACCTGGAACCCAAGAAACCTAAATTCAACTCATTACGAAAGAAAAACTGTCCAGGTAGGAGGATGGGACAGATTTTACTCAACTGTTCATTAACATGATCTATAACTTTAAGATATTTAGACACAGGGCACTTGCAAATGATCACTGGCCCCGTGACATTCATTTTAAACCCCTGTGTACCTGCCACCCAAGCCTTCGTTTGCCGACATGCATTTTGGTCAATTAATATCTTAAGAAATGTGATGCTTTCACCAACGGTATTTCCATGCTTTCTCTCCGTGTTTTAACAACTGCAGTGATACAAGAAGAGACTAATTGGATGACACACAAATAATGGCCTTCAGCAGTACATTTATAACTGTAGTCTCACTCCAAAAATACACGAAACCATTTTAAGTAAAAATATTCATCTCATAATACACCAGAAGAGGGAGCTAAATATATTCACCTCACTTTTCTCAAACTGCAAAATACACTTAAAGGGTAGTCTATATGAAAATATGTACAGGTGCAACCTTTTCATTAGCCACCAACACAGAACTTTTTCCCATTTAAGGTTTGTTACTGTGCACTCTTATCTAGGACTAGACAGTTTATATAATTTAAGGAAGATTCAATATTTATACTTTTGTTTCAGTGAGATTTTAGTGGTATGATTCAAGGCATGTATTATGTTAGGCAGATTTCTGACGAAGCCCACCTTCCTAATACTAAGAGTCACCACAGAAGAAGAAATTCACGATATAAAAGTCAACCTCAGAGAATGAAGTATGATTTATGTCACTTTACAAGCCCTAAACCCCATGGTCTAAGAGCCTTTTAGACTGCAGTATGCCCTGGGAGAGACGGACACATGGGATCTTGCCACCTAACCCAACTGGCCATTCAGGTCCCCAGGATAAAAGGAGAAGAGCTAGGTGAGTGAAGAAAATCGCACAGCAGCACTGTCCACTAGAACTTTGTGTGATGATGGAAATGCTCTATTAGCTGTGCTATCCAAGAAAAGTGGTGACTGGCCAACTAGCCACATGTGGCTACAGAGCAGGAGAAATGCAGCCACTGCAGCTGAGGAAAGGAATTGTCTTTTACTGATTTAAACTGAAACAGCGGTATGTGCTAGTGGCCACGGTATTAGAGCACACAGTCCCACAGCCTGGGCGAGGATGGATTTTGTCAAGAGCAAACAGCAGATTCCTGAGTTGGCTCTGTGCTAGTAAGACCTCACCATAAAGCCATCCCTGGGGACAGAGCTTCTGGACATCGGGTTCATCAACATCTGAGCTCAGGGCATGAAAAGTCTGTCACAGCTTCCCAGGTGACTCTGTCCAACTGCAACATCACCGGAGCACGTTATGGACTTCATAAAGGAAGCACAGACATGCCATTGACTTTCCAGACAGTCACGACGCAGAGAGCTGAGTGGGAACTCCATGTCCCCTGTGTTCCCCGTACCTGCCCGAGCCTGTGGAGCACCTGGACACCTTGCTAGGAAGACAGATTCCCAGGTACGACCACAAATCCCCGGAATCAGAAAATCCAGGAATGGAGCTGATCATCTATTTTGGGTTAGTACTAAGTTTTAGGACATGCTATGATGATAAGCAAAGTCAGGTGGGTAACCCCCTGAAAAAAAAAAAAACAGCAACGACATCCCCCAAATCTCTAAATGTCATAACGTGAGTATATCTGAAAAGCACTGAAAATAAAAATGTCTTGCAAGTTTCATGTAGTCTTTTTCATTAAAAGCATTGTAAAATAAAAAAGGATAAAGTATAAAATGAAAGGGCATACCATTTCATTTCCTCTGATAAACAATAAACTACTTCCTTTTGCCTCAGAAGATTATCAGCTCAGAAAAATGTCCTCCCCTATAAATGCCTTCTACACTGAACAAGCTGACATGTATCATCCCATCAGCATATGTAACAGAGCAAAACAAAGGTAGAGAAACGGTGTAGAGAAATATTAATTAGAATTCACTGCAGTGTTTCTCCTTAGCCTTCTCAAACTTACAGGTCTTACTTAGCACATGCCAAGATACAAAAAGCTAAAGATTAACTAGTAAATACGCAATCCCACATGGCAACGCTCGTCCAACTAACATGCCCTGTTCCTCTGTGCCCGCCCTCAGAAATTACTCAGGCCTTTTTTTTTTTTTAAATTAAAAAAAATCTTTAAAGTTGGCAACTGTAAATGGAATTACTTAATAAAGGTTTATCTCTTTCCAGAATCTTATCAACACCATCATTTCTGCAGGCAAATTTGAAAGTTAAATTAACTGATAATTAAAGATTTCACCTAATTGCGATTGAAATATGCACCCAGCAGTTGTTTTATGACTGGGTTGGCAAATACTACATAGAAAAGGGTTTCCATCTCTCTATTTGTTCCCTTTGGCTTGAAGAAGAAAAAAGAAAAAAAGTAAAACCTTCTTTCTTTAGTCCTTTCAATGTTTGTGGCAAAAAATGGTAGTTTACCTTCAGTATCCTGAGCTACAATATATCATGTGTTTCACTCAAAAAACGGTTACATCAAGGGGCACCTGGGTGGCTCAGTTGGTTAAGTGTCCAACTCTTGATCTCAGGGCTGTGAGATCGAGCCCCACCTCAGGCTCTGCACTGGGCGTGGAGCCTACTTGGGATTCATATTCTCTCTCTCTCTCCCTCTGTGCACCCCCCACCCTGTTCTCTCTAAAAAAATAAAAAATAAAAAAATAAACTGTTACATCGAGTGTTGGAAAAGCACTGTGACAGCCATCAGGAACCTACAGCAATGCTGAACTTTTCTCAGAGCACGCCAGAATACAAAGAAGAAAGCTAGATGTACATCGAGAGGGTAAAGGTACTCTTCCTGTAATAGGTCTAGTGAATTTCCCACTAAGTTTTTAATATTGATAAAAGCTGTATTACTCAAATGTCTGAATCATTACAGCTGATTAAGGTTTTGACATGGGAGTTTTTTAAAAGAGAAATTTTATAAGGAGAAACCTTATTTTTTAAATAACAATTCAGGGAGTTCCTATTCTCTAGTACAAAATCTGTGATTCAATTCATTTCCCCTTTCAAATATTTAAACATAGGGAATATGAAGCCCTACCCAAGAAGTCTTTTTTTTTTTTTTAAAGATTTTATTTATTCATTTGACAGAGAGAGAGACGGTGAAAGAGGGAATACAAGCAGGGGGAGGGGGAGAGGGAGAAGCAGGCTTCCGGCTGAGCAGGGAGCCCGATGTGGGGCTCGATCCCAGGACCCTGGGATCATGACCTGAGCTGAAGGCAGATGCTTAATGACTGAGCCACCCAGGCGCCCCCCCCCCCCCACAAGAAGTCTTTAAAGTTCACATTTTCTACTTCAGGCAACAGGATCAACCGACACCAAAAATCTAAAAAGTATTCTAAAGCAAAATATTAATTATTTCAACAATCCTAAAATCAACTATTCCTCTAATTTTATTAAGTATACAGGCCAATATTTCCTTTTCCATTACATCCCATTTCAAGAAATTCCAACAGGAAATTGCGATTGCTAGGCACTACCACATTTGGCAAGTTGCTCTCTGAAAGGTCCATGATAAAGCACCCGTATCATATACTTCAATAAACCAGAACAGTGGAAGTAACAAAAAATACAGGACATACAGATCGCACATGATGGCTATCAAAGAGAACACAAAATGACACAGCATGTCCCTAATGAAGTTTATATATAAATTCTTACTGGGGTTTCATCTTCCAGACAAATTTTTATACCTGAACGAGGAACGCTTTTTGGCTTTGAAGGCTGCTGTAGCCAGGGTGTCTGTCTGGAGAGCCAAGTCCACTCTTAAGAACTTGGACGAATACACAGATCTGCTGACTATGGTCCCAACACCAATTTTGGTTATTTTTTAAAAAATTTATTTATTTTTTTAGGGAGAGAGAGGAGGGACAGAGGGAGAGGGAGAAGGAGAGAAGCAGACTCCCCACTAAGCCCAGAGCCCGACATGGGGCTCCACCCAAGGCCTGGTCCCACGACCCTGAGATCATGACCTGAGCTGAAATCAAGAGTTGGACACTTAACCGACTGAGCCACCCGGGTGCCCCAGTCCAACACCAGTTTTTGACTTAGTGGGATCAGTTTTCATCAAAAGAAATCAGAATTACTTAGGGAGAAAGAAGACAAGAAGGGTCTAGAAGTGGTGAAGCCAAGACATATGTTGCTTCAAAAGAGGAACCAGTCTTCAACACTGATAGGA
The DNA here is from genome assembly GCF_004348235.1 of Phoca vitulina. Taxonomy (NCBI): domain Eukaryota; kingdom Metazoa; phylum Chordata; class Mammalia; order Carnivora; family Phocidae; genus Phoca; species Phoca vitulina. The sequence continues at coordinate 56,646,248 of NW_022589709.1, forward strand.
ACACCAATGAATTAGGTGTCCCTGGTTGCAGAAAGGATTTTTGATGACACATCAGATGCTGCGTTTTCCATGAATTCTACTTTTCTACCTTAACCCTGGTGACAAGCAATCACATGGGACAGGAGAGAGCCTTCTCTCCAAACTCAGACCCTTCCCAAACCACGAACACGGACAGGCCTGAACAGTCCCTGGGCACCAGTGGTGTGTGGGAGACAGTGGGATTCCTCACATTAAACCGTGCCAACACCATTACAAAGTGCAAGATGAAACCAGCACACAGCTGCACCTTTTGGAGGCGGGCTCCATAAAAAAAGATATTTCAGAGTCAGTGCCTGGCAGGGACGAATGGAAAGTTTAAGCTGAAATTCTGGGACTCCAGAGACGGCCAAAGCCAAGTATTTCATTACTGATGGAAGTAGCTTGGAAGTACATGAAAAACTGCCACTTACCTTTTAAAATGTCATACAAATACACAGAAAAGAAAGTGTATATGCCAGCCGTGGGTCAATATTAAATCAAGATGTTTGTTGATTAGCTGTTGCTGAATCAAAACTTTTATTTCTGTCTGAAACAACCCCTCTCATTATTTCAAATGAAAAATGTACATTCCGGTGGGCAGAAATCTAACAAATCCCAGTAACTGTCTGAAATAAACTGTATAAGCAGATTCTTACCTATGTCCATAATGGTTAATTATCCTGACATTTAAACGTCTTAAGCTCTCCTGGCAAAACCCCAACAAATGCTGGCTAAGACGGTATAGCTAAAAAACTAAAACAAAGCCAAAAACCAGGATGGGTTCCTTCACTTTGGAACACACCTGTTCAATCAGCAGTAGTGCAATTACTAAAAGCACACGTTTAAAGCCAAAGAGACCTGGGATTTAATCTTGGTTTTGCTACTTACTGAGTGTATTCTTGGACATGTTAATTAACTTGAACCTCAGTTTCTCCATCTGTAAAATGGGAATAATTATGAATGCAATAAGGATTAAGTGAATAATACAGATAAACATGGTAGGCATGGTGCCCAGTATGGAGAATGCACAAACTAATGGGTAACTGTTATGAATTTACAATTATTTATGTAATCTTTTTCACTATTATAGATTTTTAATTGTAATGGCAAATTTTAAGACCAGAAAGTATTATAATGGAGACAGAAAGAATTTTCAATACTTTATTTTTTAGACCTTATTTATTTATTTGAGAGAGAACATGAGCCGGCGGGGGGGTGGGGAGAAACAGAGGGAGAGGGAGAAGCAGATTCCCCACCAAGCAGGGAACCCAATGCCAGGCTGTATCCCAGGACGCTGGAATCATGACCTGAGCCAAAGGCAGATGCTTAACCGACTGAGCCACCCAGGCGCCCCTCAATACATTTTTTAAGCTGGTACGCCAGAAGCATTTTGAGAGGGCACACATTTCCATCTTGCCTTTCATTGTAACATATAAACACAATTATCTTTTCAGAAGTCACACCTAAAATATAAAGGTATATTTATAAGACTAATCTATTTATTTACTTCAGTTTTCTGAACGTGAAAGAAAAATGAAATTGGAATGATACTGAAACTTGGTGGAAACAAGGACTTTTTTTTGAGAAGGGAGGAGAAAAAAGTATGGGCAAAAAAAAAAAAAAAGGAGTAGAGTCCATGTGGAAATAAATCTTCAGCTGTAACTACATGATTTCCAGAGATAACTAGTCAGAGGGAGTTAAAAGACCTGTCAACAGACTTAGCTAGGAAGTTTGCAAATCTTTTCAGACACCCTAAGCTAATTAGTCTTTAATATCTTTATCTTCTCCCACTTATCCCTTCTGCTCCACAGCTTAAACACAACTGAAAGGGATCTGAGATCTCTGCCCATTTAGTTTTATTTCTAGACCGCAGCCTAGTATAGGAAACAAACAGCAGGCAAAGATCTTATGAAACATACGCAGACATTACAGCTTTGCTCTGGATGGCCTTAGCTAGAACCTCAGAGTTGAAAGATCACTGACGTGAGAGATTATACTTAATCTTCGACAGGCTAGCCTAATTAATTGTGATTGTTACCATCCAAACTGGAGTCCGATCTAAAGATTACAATTTACAGCATACAGCAAAAAAAATTAAAATGCTGGGCAGGAGGTAAGTGAATAAGAAAGAGACTCCCCTTTTGCACCCCAGGAAATAATGTATAGGTGAGTCCCTGGGACCCCGGGAGCTAACAATTTTTAAGGGAAGTGGGTCTTTGGGTCTGTTGGCTTAGAAAGATTTCATACGAAGTATGACTGAAAAGCCCCAAAAGGGAAGGAGAGAAGAGAAAAATCACGGGACACACCACAGTGGGGGCCTGACCATTTGTTGAATGAATATTGCTGAACATCCACCAGGAGCCACAACCCCACACGAAGACATGCTTTCATTTTTTATTCCTAGCAGTCCAAAGACTTACCGTCCTTATTATCCTGACTCAAAAGGCGAGAAAGTCGAGCCTTACAGAAATTAAGTCATTTGGTCAAGGTCGCAAGGCTTATAAACAGTGCCCTGAAGTTGGGCTTGTACCTGTTTTTCTCCCCCTGAGCCGACAAGTTAAGTCCCAGTAAGGAAAGAAACCTGTGAGAAGTTTGCCAGAATTTCCTGCCACGTCTCCCTAATTTAAAGGGGAATGATGACAATGGTGTTGCATAACACACAGATATTTGAGGCTTGATCCCACCAGTGAGCAGCCACAGTACTTTCTGGCATGCTCACGTGAAGTTACCTTGATAACACTCGTTTCTGCATTTCCCCCAAATAAGCAAGGCAGCACCAAGTTCCTCACGATCAAATCTTTTCTCATGCAGATCATTAACACCATAAAGAGAAAGCAAGGGGAGCCCCTCCGTAGGAGAGTGAGGCAGGGGCTCCAGGTGAACCCCCCCAGAGGCACTCGCTCTCTCCCATTGCTCTCTGATAATAGATTTCACAGTCAAACATATAAAAATAACACATTAAAAATGTTTCAGAGTAATAAAGCAGGATCTTCCCATGTAACCCGAGAAGCCCGTCTCTCAAGAATTAAAGATCCACTGATCAGGAGGGCAGAGAAGTGAGAGAGAAACTGGAAAGACATTACTGGTGCAATGAGAGAGACCTGGAAGAAACATCTTGATCTCAGCTGGACCCTCACTACCCGCGCGACAGCAGGACACTGGTGGACCCAGAGCAAGTGCCAGGATTGGAAGGAACTGCCAAAGAGGCAGATTCGCCCAGCTGGGCGGGCCCAGCTTCTTCACAAAGCCTGGATGGAAATCAGAGAACAGAACCCCCAGATTCCATTCTAATAAGTACAGAGAGGGCAGGGCTGTTTCGCTGACATTTTAAAACATACCCACAAGTTGAAGGAATTGTACAGTGAATGCCCAAACATTCTCATCCTAGATTCTACAAGCAACGTTTACCTGTTTCATTACCTATGGATCTATCAATCCATCTTACTTTTGGTGATGCATTTCAAAGTAGGCTGCAGAAATCGGTTGCTGCAGACCCAACTGCTTCGCGCACCCTCTCCCCCCCATCCCTAAGATGAAGCTTAAACTACACCATTATGACAGTATTTGGAGACAGATTTTTGAAGGTAACTACGTTTAACTGAGGTCATGCAGGTGGGGCCATCTCAGTCCTTCTCAGACTCTAGAAACCTTCCCCTTTCTCTCTCTGCCACACGAGCGCAGGAAGAGAGGGCACCTGTGTGTAAGGCAGGAAACAGCCCTCACTAGAACCCAACCACGCTGGCTCCCGGACCCCGGACGCCCAGCCACCTGAACTGGGATGAATAAATGTCTGCTGTTTAAGCCACTCAGCCTATGGTATGGCGTCATAGCAGCCCAAGGTGACCAAAACATCAATACACTCCACTCAAAGAAAGCAAAGGAACTGCAAGTCTAGAACAAAAATCAATGTCAAATACAACTCTACAGGGATTTAGTAAACACCTTCTGTGTGTCAGAATATTCACAAGGGCAGTGCTTTCTAAATTTTACTGTGCATATTAATAACCCTATTGGGATCTGGGGGGGGCTACAGGATTCTGCCATTTCCAACAAGCTCCCAGGGGAGGCCCATGCTGTTGGTCCTCGGAACACACTCTGAGTAGCACGGGCTGAGGATGAGCCCACCGGTCCCAGAAAGAAAATCCGGATCACTGTGGGAGAGAGAATCCCAATGGTTAACCAGCATACTTTGTACTTGTTGCTGAAATGCCCTGAGCTCCAAGGGCTCGTCTTACACCAGATCCCAGGAGCCCAGCATTTAAACATGTGTCCTGCAGATGACGGGACTGACTCGGAGGGTCAGGCTATCAAATCTAATCAGCTCTGATATCATGCCTAGCTAGAAATCGAAACACTGAGCTCACGGGTAGAGGCTCTGTGGCCCCGTGCACCTGTGTACTGCTGCGTGTGGGGAGAGGGGTCCCCTGGGTCACAGCTCGTTAACGTCCCACAGTTAAGTTGAGGCTGACGACTAGCGCCCAGTCCCCCTGACATCCACAACAAAGCTTTTCCCAACTGGCCACATTCAAGAGGACACAGCTGTTGACATTGTGCTAGGAGGAGAGGAACAGAAAATATTACTACTACCCTACTGCGAGGACCACCACCACTCCCACCGGCACGAAGCTGCTACTTCTGCTGCAGTCCTCACATGCTAAACACTTAGCGCTGGGAACCGTGCTCAGTGCTTCGTGTGCCTGATCTCCATTCATCTGGGCAGCCTTGTGACAGATCCCAATTGTCCCCATTTTACAGATAAGGAAACTGAGGCTAAGAAGGGTTAAGCACATTAGCCAAAGTCGTGCCAGCAGTAAGTGGGAAAGGAATGATTGTATAGAACAGACCAACTTCAAAGCCAGCAGTAACCGCTCCGTGAACCTCGGGTGCCTCCTCAGACAGATGCATCGCAGGACTCCACCCCGGGCGGGGGGCCCCGGGGGGGGCTTACAAAAGCCATGAGACAGGATAAAGATGGAAAAGCATGCGGCAAGAAGAGACGCCCCCAGTGACAACCCTTAGTGACAAGAGGTGCTTTTGTTCAATGTGAGCTCGGGCTGGCAGGCCAGCTTCTCGCCGTCACCTCTGCTTTATCAGGACTGAACCCCTTGCCAGTACACTCAGCCAGGCTAAATATTTTGAGGACAGCATTTATTAAATATTTTCTCATAAGGCTAAACTAAGCACATTCTTCCCCAAGGATGTAATGGGTTTTATTCAGCTAAATATAGTTGGCTAGCTTATCACTTTCAGCAAGGTACAGATGGACTATTCTAGTTAATCATCAGGTGGGGAAAGAGCCCAGCCAATAATTGACAAATGCATATATGTTGTAACTTCTATTACAAAGGATCCCAGAATGAAATCTTAATAAGATACACTTAATAGGTATATGAAAAGAGTTAAAGTGCTCATGATCAGAGAGGGAGAGAAAAGGAAAAGGATGACCTCTCTACGGGATTGGGAAGAAAAAGAAAATAAAGCAAAAAAAGACAAGGGGCCAGAAAATAATGAACAGAAAATTCCCCATCAGCGACTGCAGAAAAATTACATTAAAAAATGGGTAGTCAGATTTTTTCAACAAAAAACTTTTTAAAAAAATCACTGATATATGAAACTAAACTATCCATTTACAATAAAGCAATTGTTAGCAATTGCTAGCAATTTTAAGATAAAAGTACACACAACCCTTAATAATTGTGTGAGGAATCAGAATAAAAAAATAAAAATGAAGCAATATGCTTTCACTACCTCAGACAAATGTGATTAATTCTGGGGGACTATTAAGTTTCCCTATTTCACAATATACTATGATCACTGGTGAAATGAGCAAAAGATTATTCACCTCTCAGCTATAGAAATTCATAGACTTATACCGGTTGCAATTTTCCTTTTAAGGATACCAATTTTAGAAGGGTCAATTTGGGCAGCAGTTGGACCCTATCATTAAATTCTCAAAAAAGCCAGGGTAATACATAGTACTATGCCATAGACACTTACTTTTGCCAGACCCATCTACCTTGTTTTAAATATACAGGACGCTCTACAGATAGAACAAAAAGCAAAATATAAAACACATGTCAATTACAGAAAGAAGCCTGACTGTGTTCCCACAAAGATTCTCAGAAATAAGCTAAAAAAAAACACCATATAGATGGGTGATATCTGAGGAGTGGGTGTATTTTATAATTGCTTAAAAGTCAGCAGGGGAAATGTGGCTACGTCAAATAAGCTAGAGCAAAGCGGTCAAAGAAGAGGAGTGAAGTCAAAAATTAAGCTGGACCCAGAAACGGAACTATTCAATCAGTAATTGCAACCAACATTTGAGATTCTTGGTAGACAATACTCTACCAGTTTGCAGATTTCACACTGCTAAAACTTCCCCAGCGTAAGTGGGGATGGTCAGGACAGTGTGGGTCGCCTATCATGGAATCGACTGTGATGCTGTTCATGAGAAAGTGTCCCTGGGGGACGCCTCAGAGGTGGGAAGCCATCGCTGACCACTGCGTGTGTGCCTCCTCACATTCTGGTCTCAGAGCCACCTCGGCCCTAGCAACGGGGACAGCCTGCGCTCTGTCTCTCTCCCCTGCACCACTCCGGCCTTCAGGTGAAAGGGAAGTGATAGGGCCTGAACCACGGGAGGGACTTTTGTACATTTTGTTCTATCAGATTAGGCCTCAGTAACTTCATGAATTATGAGCTGTCAACTTCTTTTTCATCTGCTATAGAATATGCTTCTTAGAAACTGGGGCTATAAATAAAACAACAGATGTTTTTTGCTGGCTTCAACAGGAGCTTGGGTCATTTTTTTTTTAAAAGGGGCTAGAAGTTAAGTGAATTAATCCAAGAAGATGTACTAGGTTTCCCCCTGTTGGTCACTTTTTGCATTATTCCACTGAAGTCACAGATTCGTTTTACTCCATAAAATACCTTTTGGGGCCACTGTACGTAACCTACTGAAGAAACTAGAAAGGACTTTATAAACACACTGCATCCTTTCTGTGACTTCTATTTAAAAAAACAAAAACAACAACAACAAACTATTAAATGCCTTACGTATGCTTGTTACTGGGTGACACCAAAAACAACTGAAAAGCCACTCTAGGGGCGCCTGGGTGGCTCAGTTGTTAAGCGTCTGCCTTCAGCTCAGGTCATGATCCCAGGGTCCTGGGATTGAGCCCCGCATAGGGCTCCCTGCTCAGTGGGGAGCCTGCTCCTCCCTCTCCCTCTGCCCTCAACTTGTGCTCTCTCACTCTCTCTCTCATGCTGTCTCAAATAAATAAATAAAATCTTAAAAGAAAGAAAGAAAGAGAAAGAAAGAAAGAAAGAAAAAGAAAGAAAGAAAGAAAGAAGCCACTGTAGGGTGGCAGACAAGAGGTGAGGACATGAGTTCTAGTTGGCTCTGTCAGTGACAGGTTGGGAACTTTGAGGAAAACAGTACCTCTGGGCCTTCACCTGACTATCAGTGATATGATAAGGTTTAGCTAAATAATTCTAAAATAACTTTTAGTTCTTAAAATCTGTAATTGGAAGATAAAAGTCAAGGAAATCACAGGGCCAACATAAAACCACTGAATTACATTTCAACATGAATTACTTTAAAAATAACTCTATTCTCTTTAGCCATTATGTTGTTGCACTGCATAGCTGACAAAAATGACAGGAAGGCACCCAGGAGAGGGCTGGCAAAAAAAGTTACTTCAAATAACGGAGGGGTGGGTGGGAAAGAATCAATTAAATGAATTAAAAGAAAGCAAAAATGGCAAAATTTAATTATATTTCATTGGCCTTACCTTAACCTATAATTTCTGAGGAGGGGTGGGGAAGCTTTTTTGAGGTCAGTTTTTCGAGATATGAACTTTCACTTTGTCGGCAGGAACACATTCAAAAGAACTAAAACATTTCTCCAATTTCTGTCTGTATGCGGATCTAACAGAAGACAACTTACTGTATGTTCTTAAATGTATTCCGAAGTCATGACTGCTACAAATCAGAGAATGTAATTTCTACTCAGTTTCTATAGATCACGATTTGGAGGAATGGGGGTGGAGACCAAGAAATTGAGAGCAACATAAAAGTCAGGCCAAGGGAAGGAAGGAGGGAGAGTGAAAGGTGAGTAGTCCCTGGCCTAGATACCGCTCGAGTCACTTGGCTTACTTCCATGAGTCACGCTAAGAGCCTTGTAAAGGACATCAGTCTTATTTTGTGTGTGGGAAAGACTGAGAGGTTAGGTGACTACAACAAGATCACTTGATCAATGTCTGGCAGAGCAGACACCAACAACCCACGTCCATCTGAGTCTAAGGGCCTGCTCTTTCCACTTCACCTTTGATCTCTCCTAGTAGTTATTTCTCCTGCTCTCCTTCTCCTGAGTTTCCGAATTAAGTTGCTTGTAAATGCAGCCCCTTTTAGCATTTTGATATTTCTGACCAACACATGCTGGGCTCTAAGAGATAGGAGGGAGGGTCTGTGCAAAAGTGGCTCACGATCCACGCAGTCAGTGAGTACAAATGTCTGTGATTAAACAGGTAAAGGGGTTAGTAAGAAGTAATGATACTCAGAGGAAAGGGCTCTGTTCCCCCAAACCTAGATCTTTGTAAGTTTATCCGTTTCTTTCTGAGGGGACTTGGCCTTCAGTCATTCGGAAAATGATACCTTCTCAAACATATAGTATGATTAAACAATCCCAAATCAAACAAGATCGAAAGTAATATGCCAAGGGCTGCCCTTCACCTCTGAGGCTCTTGTTACCAAGATGCTAATAATAATGGCTAACACTTATGATGCATTTACTATGTGCCAGGTACTGTGCTAAGTTGCTTTACTGAAATTATCCCCTTATGGGGCAGGTTCTATCATCATCTCCATTTTACAGAGGGGAACTGAGGCTCAGAGATGGTAAGGGATTTGTCCAGGCTCACACAGCTGTACCAGTCAGAGCCAGGATCTAGTTTAGACATAAAGGTTGCTCCCCTCCAAGGGATCCTTATTTACTAATGGAGTATTATCTCACCGAGTTCCTTTAGGGCACATAGTTTCCTTAAAGACTTCATCTGTTTTTGATACAGCCCAGTCCACTACCCCGGCAGCTGGGACCGCCTAGAGCCAGACAACAAAGTTAAAAAGAGAAGAGTTCTCTCTAGGTCAAGAACAGATGTGGAAAGTCGAGAGCTCAAGAACAGCCACTCTGCTCCCTGACTGGCCCATTTCTCTAGTTGATGTCTTTTTCCAATTCTGTGACGTTCTACAAGATGTTGAGCGTATCTGGTCTATGCCTGCTAAGTGAGGGCAGAACTTGCCAGTCATGGTTACAACCCACCCTCTCAAAAATCTTTGAAAACCACAGTGTGATACCAACCATTTCCACGGTCCTGTGTTCTACCAGATGATCATTCACTTTGGAAGAAATGACACAGATACACATGAATAAGAAACCCACCAGAGTTGATGGAAACAGTCGCCAAGTAGAATGTATACCAGAATTTCAGAGATAGAATGACTTTTAATACTCTGTAATGATGGGGTCCGAATATAACCCATACATATAATTTAAAATTTTCTAGTAGCCACATTTGGGTAAAAATAAACAGGAGAAAATTTAATCTTTAATTTAACTCTATTTATCCAAAATACAACCATTTCAACATATAATCAATACAGAAGTTATCAATGGGATAGTTTACATTCTTTATTTCCTCTTTTACCCTCCCAGCACATCTCCATTCGGACGAGCCACATTTCAACGGCGCAGTGTGACTGTGACATGTGACTGGGGGATCTGTACTGGGCAGCGCAGACCCAGGAGGCACGGCCTTCAGTTCTGCTCAGCGTGCACAGTCTGCTGACCGCAGCTGACAAAAGCGCCATTATCAGGAAAGGCCGCTACAGTGCAGCTGGTGAGTGAGACAATCTACGGTCTGCTTAGGTTCACATCTTGACAGTACGAGCCTCAATGTCATTTATACGATTAGTGATCATTAACATGTCCAATACTGGCTACAAGACAAATGACCATAAAAGGGGTGGAGGGGTAGTGACGTCTACTGAGTCTTCTAGAGGCGGAAGGAGCTTGGAGCCTGACGATGCTTTCTTTCTGCTAAGATGGTCCATGGCTGTGTATTTTTAAAGCCCCACACCTTCAAATTCAAGGTCTTGAATATGCCCCTCTTTCCAAAACATGCCATTTATGAATCCATTCTTATGAAAACTTGGACACTCTTTTTGCTCAACTGTGTTGGTAACAATATTAAGTGCATTTTGGGCTTCAAACTCCTGCTACAAAGGCAACATGACAAAGGGCTGTAGACAAGGTTGCAGCAATGTCAGTGATATCTCGTTCGTTAAATACTATCTCTCTCCTAACAGGTGCCCGTGCTCCTTCTCCCAGTCCTAAAACTTGACTCTTTCCCAGTACATGAAATATGAAGCTTAAACCCAGCTCCTAATTGATGTTTCTGTGGGGAAAAAAAAAAAAAAAAGCTTCACAGCTCAAATTTCTGCTTCCATTTTGGACCCAGAAGAAAAACTCTTTCCTTTAATAAGTCAAAGCTGATACCGTTTTCCCCAAATGTAAAATGTTTTACAAGTGGTAGAAACTGGAAGCGGGAAGCAGCTCCTAGCTCAGATCATAGGATAAAATTAGGAAAAGCTCAAAGGTACTGAATCAAATATTATTACTTCGGCAAGGCACCAAGAATGTAGACTTACAGCGTGCTCCTCAGACCTCTGGGCCCTTTCTGGGAGAAGGCCTGAGTCTGAAGGCAGTGGGGGTCACCGTGCCTGAATTTCAAAGGAGATGTTTAGAAGAGCCTGCACTTACCAGACACTTGGCATCTTGAGAGAGTTTATCAAGTTAACATGGCTTTCAACGTGTCAATTTTAATGGTTTTAGCACTTCCCACAAACCTTGGCGTAAGGTGCTACTTGATGATGATACCCAGGAAGCTGGCTCTAAGGAGGAAGTATATGGTCTGTATAGTGTGTCCACACTGCACTGAACAGCTAAAGAAAGACGAATTTCAGATGTAAACCAGCGTTTCAAGAAGGGGGCTCAAGATCACCAAGAGAACGTAAGCTCTGGAAGGTCCCTCACAGAACGTGTCCCAAACCCACCTTACCAGGATACAGAGGATGTGATCAATGAATATATGGTGACTGAATGCCCTGATAAACGAGTCCATTTCTCCCAAATTGTTCAAGAATTCTTGGTCTAGGCGAACAACTTGAAGATGAGATTTATGACAGACTATGACCCATGTGAGATTCTTAATTAAGAGATCTTAATTAAGTTTAATGAAAATGAAAGAACAATCACTTTAGAAGTACTGTGACCTGGGTTCAAATGATACTTCCACTTCTTCTCCCCTCAGCGGTGAAGCGTCCCCAGAGCAGGCATCGAGAGCGGGGTGTTCACTACTGCACCTGGTGCTTTGTGCAGTGCCTCACACAGGGAAGTTTCTTCATGAACAGTGGCTGGACCTTTGTTTTCTTGGACATAAGCTACATGGACTGGGTTATCATTTCTAAGACCTCTTCAAGTGCTCTACGAATATTATGAATTGAACCTGCTGTCTGCAAATAATTGAGTGAAGGGGCACCGGGGTGGCTCAGTTGGTTAGGCAACAGACTCGACCTGGCTGAGGTCATCATCTCAGGGTCGTGAGACTGAGCCCCAAGTCAGGCTCCGCACCAGAGCCGTCACAGGATTCTCTCTCTCTCCCTCTGTCCCTCCCCTTGCAACCCCCTCTGTCGCGCCTGCGCACTCTGAAATTCTGGTATATACTCTACTTGGCGACTGTTTCCACCAAATCTGATGGGTTTCTTATTCACGTATATCTGTGTCATCTGTGTCAAATTAAAAAAAAAAAAAAATTGCGCAATTGTGTTAGTATTTCTGCTAATAATACTGAACATAAGCCCTGAGAAAATGTATCATCAAGATTTTAACACCCAAAAAGAGTAGCCCTTCCCTTGCCCAGTACTTGAATATATGAATACTTCAGAGATTATTGATCAACAAAAAAATAAAAAACCAAAACAGACAAAACCCCAAATAACAGACTATATACAGTCAATGTTTGGAAAGGTTAATTAATCTGTCCCACAAAGGAAGAAGAACGCTGTTTTGCAGGACCCATGAAAAAGTATCAGCAGAACAGAGTAACTTCAAATGTAGTAGGCACCTTTCTCCCCACCCTCACTGACTGTCATGACTGTATTACTCCCTCTGGAGACGTTCAACAGACAGTAAGCCGCAAGCACACAGGGACCCTGTAGCACTGCTGAAGGTTTTAGCCCTGTGTTCATGAGGGTTACGCCTTCACGGCTGCATCGGCCTTTCACCAGGCTCTTCGGTAGACAGGAGGAGGTGAAATTTGTGGGTAGAGGGAACTTTGTGGCTCCTCTTAATGAAGAGGCAGCTTCTATCATCCATCTGTCTATATTTCATTGAGTTAGGAAATCTCTTTACCTGTTCATATAATTCAAAATGCTGAAGCAGTAAAGTAACAGGAAGTGGAGGTGAGCTAGGCCTGGCCAGGCAATGTAGCTTCACCTCTTCTGGTTCTCCCACCTCACACTGTGGCCCATGTAGCACCCTACATCCATGGTGGTATGTCTCACATTAGTGGCCAAAGAGGCCCCCATCAGGCATGCTGCCACTCCCTTGTATGCCCAGGCCCTGAGGAGGAGGCTTTCAACCACAGGACACGTAGGAGGGGCACAGCTACCCTGGCTGGCAGGTCACCAACCTACAGCTGGCCGGGTGAATGCAATGACCTTCATCAAAAGAGCCAGGCCTAGGCTGAAGTGAGAAACACAACACTTATCTTGAGCATCTCCATCTTCCTTTCCCAAACCTTTCCCCCAATTTGGTGATATTCTTCTTTCTCTATCATCTCACTCTCTTGTTAATCCTCCTCCCTGATCCATGAGATAGTTCAGTGCCTCATGGTCTCTCTGGTCTCCCACAGGCTCAAAAACCAGCCTCTCACAGAAGGATCTGATCAATGATCACAGTGAAATGGGAACGACTGGCGAAGTTGCATGTGTTATCAGAGAGAAGTACAGGGTTGATTTTAAAAGGATCTCCAGCCCCATTCTTCTAATTAGAGAATTCCAGGCATAATCCCCTCTGAAGACACACCCCCACATATGTACGGCTCTTTAGTACTTTGCTATGAGTGAGTCATTTCAATGCGTCTCACTAAGATCATTAGAATGCTCTGGTCAATAGTAGATTTTGCAAAGCTGAGACCAGATGATCATTTAGGACACCAACCATGTTCCCCGTTTGTACTTCAACAACAATCAACTTCATACCACAACAGTAAAATTAACAAATATTACAATAATACCTTAAATTTCTGTAGCACTTAGAAGACGACAAATGCTTTTATACCTTTCCTTTTTTTTTTTTTTTGAGGCTCAAACTAGAAAGAAAGAGAGAGAGAGAAAACTAAAGAGAAAAGGAAGAAAAGGAGGTGGGGTCAAGGCAGAGAAAGACACAGGTTAATAAATAAATTCAGGCTGTTTACATTAAAGAACAGGAAAACATGTAGTTGGGGTCATCAATGTTGCTTTGAACGATATGCTATTTTGAATAAACAGATACTCGGTTTTAAAGATTTCTGTGAATATGCCCTTATGAATTCTATGTCCCTCCCACTTGCAAGCAGGTGCTTCAGAAACAAAAGAATAAAACCACACCAGAAAGGCACTTGGTTATCAAGCCTGCAAAGCCCATGTCTTTGTGGTTTTTAAAGATGTTATCAGCAATTTTAAATGTGAAATGTCTTGCAGACTAAAGTTCCAAACAATCACCACTTTTTGGGAATTGTGCAAAGCATAAATAATGTTCCACATGACAAAGGAACATTTATGAATGTGCATATTATAATCTATTACAAGAGCAATTAAAGACAAGAGATACCAATTCTAGAGAGAGTCGCTGTTTCACACTGACAGCCAGTGGGTTTACTTCTACCCTCTGATTCCCTCCCAAGAAGAGCAGTGAGAGCTGGGATCTTAAAACGATACTATGAAAGCAGTGAAGCCGCCAATCAAAATAAAGATGCAGCTCACTTCCAAGCAAGCTTAGGCGCTTTCCCCAAACCGCCCCCCTCCCCTCCGTTCTTCATAAAATTACTAACCCATTTCCCCCAAGGACTTTTTCACAGAGCATGGCTTCAAACGAATGCTTGGTCCATGAGGCTCCTGAAGAAGTAGCTAACAAGCGACATTTATTTACCACCCCCCTTGCTGAAGCAGATGATGTGGCGGAATCAGAGGCTAACCAGATAAAGATGCTATTCGCATATAGCTTGGTCAAGAATGAATATTGCCAAAGACCCCGGAGAAGCCCTGAATTCACCATTTGTTCCTGTACAACACTAACTTTCCTTTATCAGCAAGAGTAGGTTATTTCTTCCACATCCGTAGCATGGAAAAATCTTTATCTGACAAAAATCCCACAAGGACTAAAGAATGAGTTTTTTGCATATTAGGGGATGAACGATTCTCCTTAGGTCATTTTAGAAAGTTAGATGCTGTTAAATTTTATCACTCATTTAAAAATTTCAGAAGTTAAAGCTCTAAGAAGCTTCTGGAGCAACTGAGTGACTAACACTGCAAGCCACTCCAGAGTTATTTCCCTGGAATGATTTCTCTCCCCAGCAAGTTTAGCCACAGAGTAGCATCAGATCCATTTGTGGCACGAACTGTGGCCTGATACGTGTCAATTAGGGACAAAGGCAAGAGAAGGATTTCGAGGTTACCCAGTGGAAAATTTAGGAATAAGATTCCGGAACCTCAGGAAACCTTGATTTAATTTAAGACACTACTTAATTTGCCTCGTTGAAAAAACAAAAAAATAAAAAAAGCAAGACTGTGTTCATGCAATCTACTCCCCTGTATTATGTAAAGTTTTAAGACCTACAAGAAACATAATTATGGATACGAACCATAGCTAAGCACTTCCAAGAGTGGCTTCTCTTAAATCACATTAAAGTTGTAAAAAATAAGTTACAATTGGCGACTGACGAAAACACTTAACGGTCCATTCAGGCCAGCTCCAAGAGAAGGGACTTGACTGTATAAACCAATGAAACATCTACACAGTTCACTTTTAGATCTAGGATGCAGAATCATTCTTCTTGCCAGCAACAAATCTCTCCTGGTCTAGCTTTCAATTTGCTGACAGCACCAGAAGAACAGGGAGCTCACAGAGCTATCTTCAGAAGTTTGCTCAAACACAGACTGGTCAACTGATTCGTATAATACTGAAGCATGCAGGCTCACATTTATTTCCCACATTTATGACCAAAATGGCAAATACTTACAAATCACTCAAGACTCTGGAAAGGTTGTAAAAATACAAAAACCAAAAAAAAAAAAGGGGGGGGGGATTCATGGGAAGATACAATGTAGATATTTAATAGCTCCTGGAATGGATATAGATGGGTTTACAGTTCATTGTTTTCAGTAATCCCTCTGACTAAATCAACTTTCCACCTGCTTAGTCAAGTGCTGAGAGAACAGGACAACACTGAAGTATGTACGAAGCATGCATGTCATTTACCATAAAGAACTTTAATAAGGCAAATGCATGCAGCTGGAACTAACTTGTACCACATTTCGCCAATCTCCCATCTCATGGTAGATATTTGCAAACACCTCGCTAAGTCCCAGCTGTTTTCAGTTCATAGCTGATGTGGAGAGCATCTTGCTTAACTTTCTGGACTATCATTTAATAAAAAGGATTCTGAATCCCCCCTTTTTTTTGATAAGGACTAGATCCATTTATTTTCAAGTCAAATATATGACCCCAAGATAAATTTAAGTTTAGCTCTTTTAAAAACAGTAATATTTCACATTGAATGTGCTCCTGAGGCCAGAGGAAATGTTCTTTCCTTTCCTAAAATTTCTAGCCAAGTCCTAACAAACCCAGTTTCTTCCCAAGAATATTTGTTTTCTATTTCTCCGAGTCTAGTTTAAAAGGGCTGGAACCTTTCACAAGACAGAATTATTCCATTTGCTGGCTGGCTCTTTCTCCGAGTCCAGCTCCAATCCTATGGGACACATAAATCCTCATCTGAAATGTAGGGTAAGTGTCAAGAAACACACTTGGAAACTGGGAAACCACAGTTCAAAGCATAAACACGAAGACAGAAGTGAAGACCCACTTTAAATTAAAGCTCTAACAAGCAGAAATACCACTAACCATGAATTCTTTAGTCAAAAAAATAAAAAAAAACATTCAAGGAAAAACCATACATATTATTACTAATTTAGGGGGAAACTGTCCTGAAGATAATAATTCGTACTGCCAGGAAGCAGGGACAGGTCAATAAATTCACATTTACCCTGAATGACTTAAGCCAGACATATAGTTCATTTCTCTCATCAAACGCTGTGTCACACAGTATCTGGGAAAAAAACAACACCAGAAGCAGCAAAAAGGTGGAAGCTCAGGCACAGAAAGCAGGAGGCAGGTTTCAGAGGCACTCTGCTGCATAGACAACTGCCACTGGATGGCAGCCTGGTGTCAGGCAGGTAAGCTGCTCAGCGCAGGATGCTCGCACCGCACTCACTCGGCGTCCTGCCCCACCAACTCGGTGCTTGGCGGAAATAAAAAGTAGCTCCTCTCCACAAAAAAGGCCAGGCACCTCTGGCCTAGGAATGTGCAAACACGCATTCTGATCATCACCCAGCGCCTTTATCAGAGGATGGAAATGGGGACTGAGACAAATTAAACCTTCTAACTAACTTCTAGGATTCTGAAATTCAGAGAAAACACACACACACACACACATACACACACTCCCTCCCCTTTACTATTGAAACATTATCATCCCAAGCCCAGGACAGCAAATTGAAACCACATTTTATTCTACTTTTTCTTGTTAACTTGATGGCTTCACCACACTTAAATGCTACACACTCTCCTCCCTCTCCCTTGGCATTTGATGCCTTTTTTTTGGTGAAATCAGTAATCTCACCAGTGACAAGCTTTTTTTCAGTAAGTGTATCTGCCAACTTAAACAGCATCTCCTCAGGCAACGGAATAATGAAAGACACATGTAGGTACTTGCCCATCATTAGACACAAACTCCTCAAGTCGGCCTGAAATTGGGCCCGTAATTCTGCTGATCCCTGGGTTTGAGACAATGGTCCAGAGTGGTCTCGGATGGTCTAGGTCTTAGTCTCAAGAGCAGATGAGAGATGCTAGCGGCCGACCTTTCTCATCCGCGCTGGACTCACCGTGAGACGAGACACAGCTCTTCAGTTCAATGGGGGAGATGTGAAGGATTGCTCAATACTTGGCAAATGGTAAGGTCTCAAGACATCAAATCGTGAATTCTGCCTCATTCCTGCTAGTGAACTTGAGGCAGTGCTTTCCAAGCCCAAACTCATGATCCAAGCGGAGCATCTCCAAGGCCAGCCATTCCTTCTGCACACAGCCACGGCTCCACCAACTCCCCACCGAGGTGGGGCCTACAGAACTGACCTGAGGCCTTCTGTGGATGACACACAGTTCACTCCTTTCTCCCTCTCTCCACACTGTCAACCGGGGACTTTCCTCTGTGGACACAGATAGATTCTAAAACCTATAAAGTCTGAAGAATGGACTAACAAAAAGTCTGGCAGATTTGAAAGAAAGACAGGAGCTGTGGTTCCAGCTCACAAGAAAAGATTCCTCCTTTCTGCAGCTGGGTCTACCAGTAGAAGTCAGTGCCTGATTAATCCAGCCCTACAGGAACTCCCCCTTTCTGCACAACCCAACCCCAACCTGGAGACGGACTTCAGCATGTTTTTATGCACTTCCTGTGAGTGTGAGTCAATGGCTCACAAAGGTCCAGCCCCCTTACTTCTGCCCAACAAGTAAAAACCTGGAGGACCATTAGGCCTCGTAAAGACTGCTCATTATTAAAATTATTACCTTTTTTAATATAACAGAGTACATTGAAAAACCAACCCAGAAACAGTTGACACCTTTCATCTTGTGAACCAAGAATCTGAGTCATCTTATGCACACCATGGAATCAGATGTGTTGCAAAGGTTTTATCAAAAATACATTTCCACTATACATTATTAAATAGCTATTTTAAAATCAGATCTAGAATCCAGGAATCCTAACTTCCTTAATGACAAAGGCAATGTTAGCCAACAGAATCACTGTTATTACCTACCACCTTAAAGAAGCTCCCTGCCCCCCTCCCCCCCAAAAAATCCTAGAGTAGTTTAAACGGAATCCTTATCTGAAAGCAATAGCAGTAACCCACTGTATGCTGATAGGTTTTGAAGATAAATCTTTAATAGCTAAAAGTTGATTATTGTGTCAGGAAATGAATCATTTCCCCCCACTTCCCTTCTCCCTTGGGGAGTCACAAGGCAACAAGTTGTTGGAGCACAGGGTTAATTTTAGTAATATGCATATAAGGTAAACACATACTCTAGATTTTAAAAAGACCTTTTAGGATATGAATTAGGTTTCCTTTAGCTCAGTGGCTCTGGTAAGCAGGTTTTGAAAATGAATGAGCAAACTTCAAGAACTCCAGGAGAGTCCATTCAAAATCCCCAAGCAGCACAAAAGTTTGGGGACATCTAAGAGCTAACAAAGCTTTGCTAGCACAGCTACATATCAATGCAAGAAGTCTCAAACTTACATAGGGAGAGGTTTTCAAAGCTCATTTCTAAGTTGGTTGTGCAAAACTCAGAACACATTCTCCCCCAGAGATGTTATAAAGGGTGGTCAGGTCCCCAGATTTGATCACCAAAGTCTCTTTCACCTGAGTTATTCTGAATAACTACATAGGTGATGGCCGCACGTGGACATATTTCAGTGACGTTATGGATAATAAAAATTTTAGTATATAACTATGGAAACCTTACGCACTTGATGATAATTTCTATATCCAAGTATGTCAAGACCAGTGGGAATAATCCAATCCACTTCCCTTTGCAAATGACGTCAGAGGCAAGGGTGCGGACAGAGCAGTGGGAATTACAAGGGGTGGGAGGAAGGAGACAGAGGAGGTCTGGCAATGCAGAGAGCAACACTGGCGGGGTGGGCTGGGGGGGTCTTACTGTCTCGCTATCCTCTGCCGGGGCCTGTCACTGAGATCTCAGACCCTGTTCCTGCTCTGACGATCTGAGGAGGGGGCATTGCAGCCCCAGCCACCCGAGAAAGGGCAGTGACACAAGAGTGAAGGAAGGTACCTCCTCCTGTTCCCAGGTACACTACTGCTCACAGCTCATACACCCTGCTTCCCTCCACCAGGTTTTGAGCTTCACAGGAAGCAGTGAAGATACCTTATTGATGATGGTGACCCCAGCATCCAGTCTAGTGCTTGGCATACAGTAAGCACGTATTAAATAACTGTGAACAGGGGAACCCAAGGAATCACCTCCGGATCTCCAGGGAAATAACTTTAAGGTCACTGGCATGACATGGATATGCACCCATTTATTCACTTACTCAGCAGATAGTCTATCATCTGCCTTCTGTGTGCAATGTTCAAATAGTGGCCCAATTGAGAAAGTATCCGTGTTAACCCTTTTTCCCAGCAGCTCCCATTCAGAGAGGACTTGAAATGCCTGGTAAGTGCTGCCTATAAACACCTATTAAAATGCAGCTCTATGGGAAGTTCAGTCGTGACGGTGGAGCACAGCCACAGAAGCGGTCTGGGCTAGCAGTGCCCTGCAGCGGCCTGCTGAACTAACCAATGTCAACTGGAGAAAGAACCATGTCGTTACCAAGTCCAACTGCTCAATACAATATTCTAGAACATCACATTTGAACTTAAATCGTTTGATCACATGTGTTTAAGTACAGGATTTTGCGGCAAGACCACCTAAGTGCTAGAGTAGATAATCTGGGCAGCACTGAAAAAGCCCAGTGTATCTGCGTTTATAGAAACACACTATAAAAAGACCAAGGAGAGATACCACTATACACACGTGAAGGTTGAAAGAGGAGAACTTAAAAGGGGATACAAGATGGATGGTTGAAAAAAAGCAGAAACTGAAGAGATCCAAGTTTCACATGTACCTAATTCTACTCTTCGTTAATGTTAAGAATAAAACCAACCAGAACAGGAAAATGACTCTGGATTTTAAATAGTGAGTAAGCATATATTCCTTTTCCTAAAGGAAGGGACAAAAATAGAAGAGAAAGAAGGTATCATTACTGGTAAATGGGCAGGTCTTTACAGAAGGAAATTACACAGACTGATTGTAACAATGCACTCTGACTTTCCTACATAAAATGCTCATGTCTTAAATACCCTGACAGTGTTCACAAAGCTATCTTTTCCCCTCTCCCTCAACTTTTCAAATTATACAGCAACACCAGGTATGAGCCTACTGCTGACAGCCACAGGAAGCTGCTGGAAAATATAAATATATTTTACTTTCTTCAGGAAACGTTTCTTGATTTATTATGGACTCCCTCCAACCACTCTTCAGTTTGGTTTTTGCTTTTATTGAGCCTACTCATTTAAATTCACCAATATGTTGCTTTATGACAGTTTAGATATATATTTTCACACATATATAGGTGTACTATATAAAAATTAAAGCAAATAACATATGGTTCTCCCAATTTCCCAGGACTAAGTTCCCAATGCAAAGTGGAGTGAGGGTTGGTGGTAAATAAACTTTGCCAAAAAAATTAACTGAAGATGCAAGGCCACCAAAGGGTATCAAATTATTATTTCGGAAGTACCTAACATCAAAAGGCTTAAAATTACAAATATGAACAGACATGTGAGCAAAAAATAAGGATACAATATAGGAAGAGTGGTGGCTTTATTCCTAAGTTTCTTAGGATCTATACCAACACATATATATACATACACATACCATCGCAGATAAAACAGTAATTTATGTAGGTTTTAATTTTCTCAAGATTTCAAAGGTGTTTAGATATTGGGGACATGGAGGAGAGGTGGATTTAAATGATCAGCATTAATAATAAAAAAAACTGCTACACCACTGTTTTATATTTAAATCCAAGTATTCTTAATAATTGAATTTATGTAACCATCCTAACGTTGTGGAAAGAATTATTATGAAGAACATTTTCCAAGTTTGTAGGCACCTGAGACTTTTCAACAAAAACAATGCATTTTTTTTTTTTTTTTGATTATCAATGTACCTTGATGTTCAATGACTATGGGGAGATGATATCACTCAGGGCAGTGCTCTCTGTAGAGTGCTCATGATCTGGAAAAACAGATTCTGGAATCAAGAGGCACGGAAGGCCAATGGGACCAAGCTCATCCCATTTTGGTTGGACAGGAAATGCTGGATTTCAAAGCTTGGAGTGAAGGAAAGCCCAAACTAACAATAAAGTTAGAAAAATGTTTTCAAAATCAGGTCTCCAACATTTGCCTAATTAAAAGTACATGTATCCAACTTAATATTCCATTAAAACGGAATTCTGACAGTCTCAAAAATATGCTTTTAAAAGGAACCATGAGAGCAGCACACCTCCTCTCCTTCAATATTTGCTATGAGTTCATGAGACTGGCTATGAAAATGGGAAAGCACAGAATGAGGGTTCCTCATCAAATCACGCATTTTCAAATACCGCGGCTAAGAGCACCACCTAAATAATCCTGTTTTGATCACACCCACTACCTGTTTGGCAAACATCTTTCAGTTTTACTTCTTTTTTTAACCAATAGGTGGCAATCTTTATCGCCAAGACTGTTTAAGCCAAACAGTTTAGAAAGACTGTTTTTCCTCCCTCCTGTCAAGACTCAGAATCTCTTTTACTAATGAGCTACTGGATAAATGATTATTAATCATAAAATCAAAAGAGTTGTGATTACGCTACTGTAATTTTGGCTTTGTAAGAAAAAAAGACCTGACAATCTCCTCAATAAGAAACACACCCAAGGGACAAAGCAAAATTAGTCTTTTTTTTCCCCCCCAGCATGGCTTTGATGGTGTTCTTACTACAAAGGAAGGCAGAGAATAAATATGGAATATACTCAAATGGCATATTAAAGACCGTGGAATGGCTCCCCACCAAATGGTATAGGGAATGAAGACATACAATGTAAAAAGAATAGAGGAGTTGACCAGACTACATCTTCCAGGAGACAGGACTTTTAAGTGCAAATGGAGAAACGATCTTAAGCAACAAAGCACAATGCCAGTGGTCTTTTGTTGGAGGGCAACTCGTACACAGGTGTTTTGTGAATTCACTGCCCCTTTGGTTGGTAAAGACAAGATTCAAGAATGTGTCTCAGAAAACAGGTCAATGTCACTGCCAGCTCTAACTTCGGTAATTTAATTAACCTCATTTCTTCTTGGGAGAGCCGCAAAGAAAATATAAAAGAATTCGTTATTATTCTCCATAAAATACCGTTGCATACAATTTTCAGATGTTTACATCGGCTCTAGGTCTTTATTTCCTGTGGCTAAACAATTTCAATCCCTTTCATTTCCTTCAGACCTAAACATATCAATTAAGTTCAAGAACTTCTTTGGTGTGTGTGCCAAACGTGTTTTTAAAATTTTTGAATGGTATCAACGAGTTGTTGGTTTTCTCCAAACACCTGGTTTTTAGTACTCTAAGTATCTTTTTAGGGGCTTATGACCATGATGCCTCACCGAAATCCTCGGCTTGGTAGAGTGTCATTAAATTCTATTTTACAGATGAGAAAACCAAAGTGAAGTATGTTACCGTCTTTTAGGACACATGGCAAATTAGTCACGGTAATTAGGACTAACGGTTGGACAAGGGCATTGTTCAAAGCCCAGCCTGTTCACAAGTGTTCCAACGTAAGTGAGAACAATGAAAAAGGACGTTGAACCAAAGTGCAATGGTTGCTTTGGTGATCCTACATCAGTAACAAACCCCATCTCCTATATCGCTTCCAAATGCCCTCAAACGCCCAAACTTAGCATATTCAAAACGCAACCAGCTTGAAACCAACGAAGAAAGAAAGCGTATTTATCAGAATTCCTCAACTTTCCAACAGGTGCAATGACTGTTAAATAAATCCATTTACAGTGCAATAAATAATTATGAGATATAGTAAGAATTTGCTCATGTCCGAAAGTATTTCAAAGTCTTCCTCAAACCACGAGGCTCTTTTGAAGAGGAAAAAAAAAGAGTAAGACCCATCACATATTGTGCGCTATGTTCTTTTAGGATGCTGAAATGTATTTCTTTCTTTTGAAGACAGCAGCTGAGTCTCAGAGAACCGACCCGAAGCAGAATGACTTGGATGCCTGATTTAATCCGGCAATTAACTGTGAGTCACTTCACCCCTGGTTTGTCCCTTCAATAACAAAAATAATTCCTTGGGCCAAAGGGATGCAGGGAGGTTGATCAAACTGCACACTCCTTTGGACTTCTGTAGAAACTGTCTATTAAACCCATGGGATGTGTTATTCAATAAAATATTACAGAAGTTTAGGTGATGTTCAGTTGAAGCTATTATTTCTTACCTCTACTCCCACTGACTGCCACATGAGATCTGAGTTCAAAGAAGTGCATTTTTCAAAAGCCTACACTGTCTTACAATGATTATTAGAAAACAAAGGAAGAAAACTTACAATTACCATGGATCTGACCAGTCAACTATTCAGTCAACGGCAGCATTAATACATTCAGCATGAGCTACAGTTATGGTTACAGCAAATACTCTTCATCGTACCATGAAATTTAACTTCTTACTTGATATAAAATATGCAGTTAGAAGACAAGTTTTCACAAGGACCACTGAGTGAGCTTAATAATCTAATTAAAAGCAGTACATCCTAAAGTCTTTAATTAAGACCCATTTAGGTAAGAAACTTTGAACACATGCTGCTAAATCCCGCTGAGTGAAAGAACAGAATTTTCCACCACTCAGTCCTGCACCCATGCAAATACACTACTCACAACTGTATTTCATGTTCAGATTCTTTTGTTTTCCTTGTACCTAACTAGAAGAAAAAAGAAATCAAGTCAAATTATTTCCGTTTTAAAGGGTTTTTACGTATAAATAAAAGATCACCAAGGATGAGTGATTCACAGAACTTTGGTTTGCTCCTGATAAGCCATACTGTGGCTTATATGCCTCTGTCAAATCCATGGGCATGTAATCTTAGTCAAGATATAATTAATGCAGCCACAGAACACTCCAAATTAATGCTTTAATTTAAACTACAGCTGTTTAATCTTCTTATTGTAAGAGACCAGAATACCTAATGCTTGATTCTAGAAGAACAGGAAGTAAACAAGAGGAAGAGAGGAAACTGAAGTTACTCAATTGTCCATGAAGCTTAAGGAACCATTTTATGTAGTCTCAATTAGATAGTCCCTTGTCACTCTGGTCCACGTGATTGTTTAACGGAAGATTATTCAGAATCCGAATCCCAAAGCTAACTCTCATTTCTAACCCCGAGCCACCAAAGTTAACTGAGCACTTGCTTTATGCTTCAAGCGCTGGGCTGAGAGCCCGTCCCCATGCAGCTTCTTTCTAACAAACTGAACCACCTCTACAGCCAGAGAAAGGCTGCCACTGGATGCGTGTGTCTGTCACAGTTGGTTTATACGGATTTTCTTCAGTGAACATTCTGAGGAGGAAAGAAAGGTAGGACTATTGATACAAACTCCCAGTGG
Organism: Phoca vitulina; assembly: GCF_004348235.1. Taxonomy (NCBI): domain Eukaryota; kingdom Metazoa; phylum Chordata; class Mammalia; order Carnivora; family Phocidae; genus Phoca; species Phoca vitulina. Next base: position 56,670,889 of record NW_022589709.1, read on the forward strand.
GGCCCAGGTTACCTCTCTCCTCCACTGTGAAGGGACATGAGTGACTTCTGCAGAAAAGTCTGTGACCAACTACGGGACTGCCCACAATCCGGGCTGAAATGGGTTTTTTCAGCTATAGCTGTGGTAAAACAGAACTCTGAGCTTCCTAACTCCACCCTCTTTTAATTCACTGAAATGTCCCTTCAAAAATGTTCTAGGTTATGACCTTGACATAGATGGTTCTTCCCAGAGATGAATTTTCTCTGAGGAAAATCCTCTCATCTAGTCAGAGTTCGTAAGAGAGGACACTTTTTTTTAAAACAGGAAACTCAACATCAAAACCTTTCAAAGTTTTATGTGTCTCATCATAGCAGCAAACAAATCTTTTCTTAATCAAAATTATACTTTAACAGTTAGAGAGCCCAGGTCTTACATGCCTATGAGAGGTTCAAAAATAACAATTCTTCTGATAACCAAGAACAGAAACACAAGCATGTTTCACATAACACAGAGTTTGCAAAGGCCTCAAAATGGGCCTTCTTTCATCACGGCCTTTTGTAAAAACTGCGACAGTGGACCAGTGGGAATTCTGGCAGGAAAAAAGTCCCATCAGAGACTGGCTTTTTGTTTAAAAAAAAAAAAAAAAAGCCATGCTTGTGCAGAAAATTCTTGCTTTTTCCATTATGTGGTGTCTGGGGGAGGGTGGGAAGAGGAAGGCTTCTTTCTATATCTGTAGAGCACTGTAATTTAAAATGAGTCACGTAAAACATAAATGAAAATGTTAACCTCTGAGACAGGGGTCAGCAAATTTTATTAGTGCTTAGATCCATTTTTCTCTGGCAAGCTTGACTAATCCCAAACCAGGGGCTTTCCCTACAGACACACTCCAACTTACCCAGAAACTGAGGGTTAAGTCTGAAAAATGGCCAGCTTGAGAAGGAGGCCTCAAGGCTCAAGGGTTGAGAAACCCTTGGCCACAGCTCAGCCGCGGGCTAACCCTAGGCTATCCCATCGGCCCAGCAGACCTCCCATTTCACAGCAGTGAATTTTCCCAAACACGAATACAGAGGATACCCCGACTCCAAAGAGGGGTGAAATCATTTGTCTTCGGGTCAACTAGTGCAATATGGTTTACCTCTATCTCCCAGGTCAGGCCCGGGAAAGCATCTGCATGCTTGTCTACCCTTGGAAGACCTCTCTTTCTGGGTGCCCCCACTGCCTTAAATCCATCTTGATGGTTTAACGGAATCTCCTAGCGTAAAGGACTTTTCTTCTGCCTTCATCCGTCATGAGAATGACAGGAACTGAAGTGTGACTGCTGTGCTCTCTGAGCAAGACTCAACATGGGGTCACATGGAGACGTTCTGATGTCTGATCCATATCCAGCCTCACCTGCTCTCCATCGGGGCCGATCTCTTCTCTAAGATTAAACCTTTACTAAACCAAGACATTCTTCTAGATTGCAATTGCTATAAATGGGTCCAACTCTAGGTTCAAACACTGATAATGTTCTAATACTTTCAATGTTCTAATACTTTCAAACACTGATAATGTTCTAATACTTTCACCTGGATGGAATGAGGTCATTGCTTTAACTTAGATTATTTCATACAGTCTTCCCTCTTTATTTTGAAGAAAACTTTTACAGACATGATGATTTGGTACAAACTGTCTCACCTAAGTCTCTGGTTTGATGTACGGTTCAAGTACATAATCTTGACAGAAACAAGATACTGGCCAATCGAGCATTTTTAATACCTAGATCTTTAAGATTTTTAAATTAGTATGAGGGTAACTGAATATGGCCAAAGATTATAGAGATGTGAGACTCTATTTAAAAGTCTATGACGTATAGGCCACTTCTTCCTAATATTTACTGAATATTTGCCTCCAGCATCAGTGATTGGTCTAACATGACATGACCTCTGGGGAAGTTCATTCTGCTAGAGGTTCCTTTTCTTCCCCGTTTCAGTTTGAGGGTAAGACACAGCGTGATGCTGGAAAGCACACACCCTGAAGTCAGAGTCTGTATGCAAATCCCAGGTCTCTACCCTTTATTAGTATTGGCTTCTGGGCAGGTTTCTCGCTCTGTGCCCCAACCTGAAAACAGCAATGAGTGAAATGATGCAAGCAGTGCACACGGCACAGTGCCTGGTACAAAGCAAATGCTCAATGCGTGCCAAGCAAACCTTAAGAATCATGAGGAAAACATTTCAAACTTTTCATCCCAGACGTAAAACACTTCATCCTACACGTATTTAAGAAAAAGGTAGCAACCAGATGCAATGAACTAAAAAGGGTAATATTAAAAAAAAATGCAAAAGCAACCTTTTTAGCAAATAAAAAATTCATGTAATCATTCAGTGACATGCTTATAAGTGAAAGGCCCAGAATAAGGCGACGAAATTAATCAGAGCCTACACCGCCTTTGCCTAAAACATCAAATATCAACTCTGCAAGATGGATTTCAGGGAAAAGGCTAAACCCATCAGTCATGGTCTCTTCTTTTCAACTCCTATAAGCAAAGTATTTTTGGCTTCATTTTAAGCTGTGATTACTAGAACTATTAATTCCCGGCCTTCTTCATTTCCTTCTCTCGGCATATTATACTCTAAATGTGAGATAACATAATTTGGAGATTACTAACTACATTTGCTAGGATAGAGAATTTTAAAAATTTCAGAATGTGAACTCCACATAGCACCTGATGCTGGCAAAAAATGGTCCTTTAGCAATTCATTGAATCAAGAGATTCTTAAGCAAAAGCCTCAGTTGTTATTTCAAATGTGTTTTAGAAAACGGATTGCGTGGGGGTTGACTGAGAGGTGGCAGGGACCGTGGTTTTGTATTCTGGGTAAAAAGACCATTGTAAAACTGTCCCCATCTTTCTCTTTCAGAGTATACGAAAGGCAACTAGTCTCATAGCCAAACTATAACACTCCCCTCCCCCACCAAAAAAATTTTTTTTCCCACCCTTATAGCTAAATAATACTCAAAATACTAAATACTAAAAGGATGTAACAGCTAGGCTGGAATTCACCAACAGCAGTTAAGGGAATAAAATAGTTACGTGATTAGACAAATTCCCTTATTTGACCGCACTGCCATCAGACAGGCAGAGGGCTCAGGGTCCGCTGCACAGACTCCGGAAGCCGGCAAAGACAAGAGTAAACACTGGGTGCATCTTGTGAAACTTGTCCTGAGTGCAGGCACAGCTAGACGATTCCAATCACATAAGAGCTGGATAAATGTGGTCTGACAGGAAACGGAGTTTGAACCTAAACAACTGTGAATTTTATGCGCCAATGTTTAAACTTCCTCTAAATGTTAAAGCTGACCAGGTTTCTCAAGTTTCCCTTATGGGGAAGATTAGACCACAAATGACAGTTACAATATAACCGTACAAGTAACTACAAGCATCTGATGCCCAGTGGAGTAGCAAGTTACAACTAGCTTTCAATCCTTTAGAGCTGATTTTAGTGAAATTAGCAAACTCAATTACAAAGGTACATTTGTGTCACTAAATCAACAATGACTCGTCTATATTGCTTTATATACTGTGCTATCACACGTTTATATACAACATATGTATGAATGCTATTTTATATATTCAGAGGTTATGCCATCTTATAAAGATATAATGTCGCATCTATATGTACATAACATTTTGAGAAGTGCTAGTCCAGTGAGCGCTAACTTGAAGGTTGGTATTTTCATCACTTATGCCCCAGAGATTCCAACACGACTTTAAATCACCTCTTCTCAGCCTATTGTTCTGATGAGGTCCTTCTGCCGCAAAGGAGTAACTCACACAACTGCTTCATTCTCTTTAGTTTTTCTCAGGTCTATTTCCTGAAAGTGGAAAAGCCTTGTTGCTGAACTCACTGACTAGTATCAGGCCACGTCACAGGTCACTGACAAGCCAGGGGATCATCTGCCTTTGGCTCAGGGCTGCCTTCCTGGCCGATGGGCTGTCTGGGAATATCGTGTCGTCACAGGGCGAGGACACTCCCGCCCGAGGCCCACGCTGTATGGCACAGACACTTAACCACACTGGGGGGACAGGCGATCTGGGGTCAATCCCAACTCCTCCACTAGCTGTGTGAGCCTGGGCTATCATTTAACTAAACTTTAACTTCTTTTCCTTTACAACAGGTATAATAATAAGGCCAATGTCATAGAATTCTTACAAAAAGTAACAAGTTCATGTAGTACCATGTCAGCACAGCACCTGACAGAGAACTAGCATTTGCTGAACACACAAATATAGGCAGGTATAAAGCCACACTTCTGTATTCGTGTACGTATAGACACCTACACGTGGATATTCATACATGTATTTGCGTAAAATTTTCATACAAGGCAAGGATTTTCCCCATGTCCTAATACTGTCACGCTTTCTCTGTAGTCTGTGTTTTGGAAGACGCATTTTATTTTTAGGTGTTTGGAAAATACATACCTTAGAGTTTTATTCTTCAAGGTAATCAACCTCTGCCTTTCTCATTGCAAAGTTTAAATGAAAAGCAATGTTTAAGTTTTCCCATGTGACGTGGGAAGTTTAGTGTATCTTTCTGAGCTCTTGCTGATATTATCAGAGATTGTCTCTCGACTGCCTTTCCATGTGAAATATAAGGAAGCCGGACCCTAAGCTCTCAAGTCACCATCTTCTCTCCTCAAAACTCTACTACTATCGTTTGGCATTTACAGCTACAAAGGAGAAGGAAGCCTGAATTTTGTTCCTTGGTACTTACATAGGTATGGTGACTAGATGCTTTAATGATTTTTTTATACTTAAAACTTTTTTTTTTTTGCCAACACGCACCTAGAGGTGGCTTTCCATTGATTTCCTATGAACGAGGTGGTGGAGGACACATTCAAATGTGCACACATGCATGCAAGGTTATTTTTATTATGTTGCTCTCTTTCACTTGATACGGTTTCCTGTTTATCAGCACTTAAAATTCTCAGGTTAGATTTTCAGTCCATGTATCTATCATCTTTCGCCCTCACTTTTCTTTTTCTTTGCATTCTGGAAGAACTTTATCTACATTTCTTGTTCACAACGCTAATTTAATTTTCAGCTGCATCAATTCTACTCCTTACTGTATCTCACATGGATTTTAAGGTGCTATTGCAATTTTAATTTCTTTACAATCACTCTTTTTTTTTATGGTTTCACTCCCATTTCATCCTATCCTATCATTTTTTCAACTCATAAACATTTAACTGCTTTCTGTCCCTCTTTCATTAGGGCCATGTCATTTTGAAATAATAAACCATTGGCGGAAGTCTGTTCTTTCTTCGAATCTTCTATTTGATCTCCCCTTTCCCTTTATGGAGCAACACTGTTCAGCAGGCTCAGCTCTACTTTTCCTGATCAGTGACCACTAAGCAAGGAGAAATCTACCCAGACCTGGCATTTGCTCTGAGCTACCCCTGATCCATTGGGTGCTGGCTTCAGATCTAGAGTTGGCTGGCCAGTTAGGATGAATAGTTCCCAGCCCAATTCTCACTGTGGTTTTCATTCCAGTTTAGTTTCCCTAGCCTGAAAGAAAACCTTCCTCTGCGTTCACTGGCTTTCTGAGGCTCTGAATGATGGAGAACTCAATCAGTACCCAAACCCTCAGTCAATGGAGGTCTTTCTAATCCTTCCCCACCTCCAACACTTTCCTTTTGTGGAGGAAGATTCTCAGGACGTAACAGTAATACCCCCGCGGTCCCACCACCCCAGCCCTGCTCGGTTATTTTCTGAGTTATGATCTTCCACGGAATAAAAACACACCACTGGGGGAGATTAGAAAGAGGAAGGGAAGGGCATTCTGGGGACAGCTGCCTAGGCTCTTTCTGAATTACGGGCAGAGAGTCGGGGAGGACACAGCTCTGCCTCCCTATTTATAGGTGGTCAGAACTTACTCTGCCTATGTTTTTAAACCTGGCTCCATTTAGTTTACAGTAGACATTTTCCCTGCTAGTTCTTGCTTTTATAACTCTTGAGAATGCAAGTGTTTTTCTCCACCTTCTTGGGGACTCTAGTGAGAAGTCTCAAGAGGCTATGTCAGGACCACCAGGCAGAGACCTTTTTAAATGAGGAAACTTTCAGATGTTTCAAGGGAAAAAAACATGAGCAAAAATAAAAGCATCCAAGAAGGTTTTGCTGGCACTCATCGCCTTTGAGAGACTATCTCTGTGCAATGTCACATTGTCCTTTTAAACACCCAGAAATAAAATTCACCTGTGCCTTTCATGTGCCCTCATCCACCCTCCTGTCCTTGGAATTCTGGAAACAGAAACACAATGTTTATGTTATAAACTTGGCAGTGACTGACTTTCCTGAGAAATAAAGTTTGACATTCAAAGGAATTTAGCCATTTAGCCAGTCTTTAAAATGGCGTTTACTGCTAACTCTGACGGAACTCAGGCTTAGGTTTAAGACTTCAGATTCATTTGAGTCAGCTTGGGATTTCTTGTATTTATGGATTTCAAGCAGCCACTATCTACATGCCAAAACACATAATTCTTATGCTGGACATACTCATCTGGCTTTTAAACAGGTAATAACCAGCCTGCGCTCCATTTCAATCAAAGTGATATAAGACAGAAAGAAGAAAATTAGAAATTCAGGGAAACATCTGAAACAGACAGTAACATCTTCCAAAATAACTGACATGGAGGGAAAATCATTAATCAATGGTACGTCACTTCTGAAGATCTGATCAAGGTTTATTTCTTCTTAAGAAAAACCACATACACACACGTACCCAAAACTTTGTCTTAGTTTCATGGCCTCGTCAGTCTCTTTGTAACTCAAACCTTTAATATATTTAACAGACATGAGAAAATGCTGTGAGTCGTATGTAAAACAAAGGTAATTTGTTGTGTGGTTGTATGAATGTAACAGCCAATGAAACCTAAAAGATAAAACAAACATAATTAAAGACCACCCAAAAAGCTGAAACTATCTGGTTTCTTCAGTTACTGATAACTTCACAAAGGACTGCTTAAGAAGATCCACACAGCTGCGTGCTGAATGTCCCTTCTATGAAGCCCCCTTCTTTTTAAATATTTACAAAATCATTTGAGCTTTAGCTTCTTAATCTGGAAAATGATTTAACAATGCAATCTTTGCAGGGTGGATAGAACAATCAAATGAAAAACGTCTATAAAATGCCTATCAGAATGCCTGGCAAATAGTAAGTCTGCAAATTTTATGGTCTTTTTTTTTTTTTTATTTTAAAGCCTCGGTGACATTTATTTTGTTAGTTTAAGGTACATTTTGAAAAAGGCATTTTCAACATTTAAATACATCCATGGGCAAGTGTGGTATAATGACTACACTGTATACTTCTGATATATCCTAGCCAAATTCATTAAATCTCATTTCTTGGTACTCAGTAGATGATCAATATTATTTAGCAATTAAGTCATCTTGCTCTAACCTTTCTGAATCAATCTTTCTCCTTCAACAATGGGAAATTTACTTTTTGGCTACCTAAAAAAGCAAGTTAGCAATGTTGTGAAATACTTCCAAATTATAAAGCAATGATACAAACATTCAACTATGTTTCTACAATTAGGAGACGGATAGAAAGATATATTTCAAACCAACCATTCACTGATAAAGAAGCAACATTCTTAAAGATTAAAAATTATTTTTAAAAAAATGGGATAAAAATAAACCCAGCGGTGTTTAATGCGGATTCACAGTTGATTATCTTATTTACAACCCGAAGTAATTTTGAAAACTGAATTTTTCAAGACCCAGCAACAAGCTGGAGCCGACTTTTTCTAACAGTGTCAATGGTACTATGTGCCAAGAGTGAGGGCACTGTGGTAGGTTCCTTCCTCGGGGTAAAGCTTGGAGGATGAGGATGACTACCCCAACTATCTGGCTGACTTTACTACAAAGCAGCCTTGCCCAATGCCTATGCTAATATGTTACCTCTTGGGCACATACTCTAATACCTCCACCACACAAATTTGAAGAGCTCTGAATAAACAAATCTTTATAACCTGAAGAGACAAATGTTATAACCATCACCCTGTCTACCTGCCTTGGAGAATTTAACAAAAAACTCACAACACAAATCCTTAGGCACTCTGAGCTCCTATCATGTCAACAAATTTAGTCACACCACAGAGACGCAGTACAAGGAAGACATTCCATGAATATCTAATTCACTCGTGAACTGCGGTGTGTCAAACTGGAAGTCACAAACCCATTTAGATGTCAGCAATTCCTGAGAGGCCACCAACACAGGGAAAGCATAAGTTCTCATACTGGTGAAATGTATCTTAAGATCATACAGTATGCAGTTTTGCAAAACTTGCTACCAATTTGGCACCTTCATTAGCAACAATCTCATCTGATCTCACAGCCCAAGCTCCATATCAGATCTGGCAACGAGGTCACGCGAGCACATCTGCCCAACCATCCTAGCTTGTTTTTCTAGTCCCTTCACCTTCTGTTTCTCAACAATTCTTTGAGTAGGAATACGTAAATGTTTACTGGCCAAGTGTCAGCAAGGTTAAAACAAAAATACAGTCAAAAGTCAGAAGAGACAGTATCTATTTCTTATTTTACAACTAGAGAACGCTGGGATTAGAAGGATTAAGGAATTTAAAAAAAAGGGGGGGGTTAAGGAATTTAGAGGAAGCAAAGCAGAGTGGAATTTTTGACTCAAATAATGTATCACAGAGATTTCTATTTCACTTATACCAACATCTTTACTGTCTTGGATATCAAATTTGATCACCAAATTACAGTCTCCTACAATACAGTGTAATAAATTCACAGTCAGAACTTCAATATGCATCAAACTGTGACAGGATAGAAGAATCTATAGGCACCACATAATACATGCTACCAAATGGAAACAGATGAGCAGATGAATGCCAACACCTCCAAGCAAGACAGTGTCCAGGAAAGGTATTCCTGAAAATGACAGCCATACGTTAGATGGCATGAAGCCACTGGGACAAAGTTCTGCATACATAATTAAACAGAAAGATCTGCTGCTTGTTTTTATTTTCAACTGCACAGTTCTACTTTATCAGATCATTTTAACAATGTATAGTGCATGGGATTATCATGGTAAAAACAAAATACTGTGGTCGCTTATAGAAATTAGTAAGAGTAACACACTTATAAAGTATTCTGACAGTATTGTGTTAAACTTGACATTTTAGGGAAATATACCCAAGGAATTAAAATAAAGCCAACTTCCAGTACACTCTGACCTCCTCTATTTAGAGTAGTTTCAGTGAAAGCCTAAGAACTGTTTTGGTACTGAATGCAACAAAATCAACCAAGACCTCAAAACATTAGATATAATCCATCATGCAATTATGCTTCTCATTTCTAGCTATCACACCAAGTTATTTTCTCCCACTTTAGCCTTCAAACCAATTTTATGTCATTCCTCATGGAAATGTGTTCGCAACAAAGACACACATACATGCAACAGCCAGCTCTACTGCTAACGTGTTCTCTTTTACTAAGAAAAACATGGATATGTAAATGGCATCACATATCTGGTATTCTGTTCTGCCAGAGGTACAAAATTCTCCCCTTTTTGGATGCTACTTAGCAGATGTAAGGCACCATTTGTTGTTGAATTTAAGAATTTGAATTATTTTCTCAAACTCTGACTTACTGGAGAAGTGCTTATTAATCAGAATTTCTCCTGTTTTCGACAAAGATGCATTCACCTAGGAACCAGAGAAGACGGACGTCAAAGTTATCACAGAATCTACTGACAACTAAACTAAAAAAGAAACATTTTTGAATATAGAGTTCTACTTTTATGACAAGGAAAATTTCATTAGAACATCATCATTAGCTTGGTTGCTAGGAGACAAAATAGGCTCACTCCACTCCACTCCTGTTCAAATCAGAGGGGTGAAGGCTTTATTTAAGTAGTACAGATATGGACTTTGGACCCTTTACCCATTTTGGGAAAAAAAAGAGCAGAGTGAAATGTCTAAAGCCAGAAGCCTTAATGAAATCATCTGAACATATATCTCACCTAAGAAAATACAACCTGCACACCATAGCTCTGTGTTTCTAAATGACACGCATCATGGTAACATGGCAGAAATCTTTTCCTCAAGGAATGTCTTATCTGTAACCTTGAACTTAACTGTCACCACAGTTCCAGGAAAGAAAAAGTCAAGTCCTTCTGGTCAAATACAGACTGGAGGAAGGAGGGAGGAACGTCTCCCTCTCTGTTTGGGAGTACCAAGAGGAACTCTCTACTCATCCCCCCTTAGGCTTTGCTTTTGATTCCTAATATGACCAGCCAGGTCGGGGCAGAACTTTTCTGCTAAAAAGCAGGAAAGATGTGAAAATCTTTTCTCTGTTTGTCAATTTCCTTCTCAACTAACCATGGATATGCAAACTATTAATTAGGGTTACTTGCCTTTCTCTTCACATTTCTGGGGAGACAAAATAATTGAATTTAAAATTCACAGGAAAAATGTCTTAAAAATCAAGACTTTAGTAAAAAGATTCGAAACAGAAAAAAAAAAAAAAGAATAGAAATGCTGGCACTCGAGCAGGAGAACTTATTATAACATGTCACTTAATACATGAGTAATTCCTTCTGGGATCTTAAGAGAAGTGGCTAAGCTCATCTGATTTTAGCAAAAATAATTATCACACTTGTTTTCTCCAGACCTACTCTTTAATCAGTTATATTGATGATATCTTTTGGAAATGTGTTTCATTTCGTATTTAAACACAGAGGTCAAAATCTCTAGTGTTCTGATTAATTTTTCCAGTGGGTCGTTAGAGGCAGGGTTCTAAGGCCTTTATCTTCGAATACCCTCTAACCAGGCCTGCTTTCTCACAATAGCAGCACGGTCAACGCGGAATGGGCAGTCAGCACCACAAGTCCGACGTCTCAGCCCACCATTCAGAGGAGCTCAACAGGACGAGCCTCTAACTTCATAGTGAAGTCTCACTTAAGTAGGAGAAAAGGCGAAGAAAGTTCTGACAAGGCATCATCTCGACGGAAACAGAACTCATAAAGGCAGGAATTTGAGAAGCAAAGCAAATTACTTTCACAGGTACTCTCTGGGTGAGCAACAGCAGTGTGTTATGACCATGAGGCTCAGCAAAGGTGTGTGATTTGGGATCAGGCCACTATCTTCTGTGACCTCTGTACAGTGTAGTCAATTTGTGTGATTTATGACAGCCTTGCTTTCTAGACGATGAAGGACAACTATGGAGGGGCACTCAAATGCTGAGTGTGAGAAATGTAAAAATAACTTGGCCGAGGAAACCTTGAAAGCAAAGACAAGTTATAAGCTTTTTCCTTTTTCTGCTTAGAGAGAATTTTGATCAAAATTTAAACTTTTTTTTTTTTTTTTTTTAAAGATTTTATTTATTTATTTGACAGAGAGAGTCACAGCGAGAGAGGGAACACAAGCAGGGGGAGTGGCAGAGGGAGAAGCAGGCTCCCCGCGGAGCAGGGAGCCCGATGCGGGGCTCGATCCCAGGACCCTGGGATCATGACCTGAGCCGAAGGCAGACGCTTAACGACTGAGCCACCCAGGCGCCCCTTGATCAAAATTTAAAATAGGCCTCGCCAAATGTGTGCTTTGTGTTTTGTTTTTTTTTTAATTTTATTTATTTATTTGAGAGAGAGAGACACAGCGAGAGAGGGAACACAAGCAGGGTGAGTGGGAGAGGGAGAAGCAGACTTCCCACCGAGCAGGGAGCCTGATGTGGGGCTCCATCCCGGGACCCTGGGATCATGACCTGAGCCAAAGGCAGACGCTTAACGACTGAGCCACCCAGGCGCCCCTGTGCTTTGTGTTCTATATGTGGAACCAGCTGGGGCCTGGGACTCACTGTCAGGGTCCGAAGTGGGAGCCGGTAAGGGGTGTGGATGGGGGACGGAGGTGGGTATGAACTCAGATCCATAAGTGGTCTCTCAAGTTAGCAGATTCCAATGTTCGATACAAACTAACATGGTCACTAGGTCTATACAATAAACTAGATTCTAGTTTGTTACTAACTAGAATCTCACCAGTCTAAATATTGTGCATTAGCATGACTTTAAAGAATCGCAAAACACTGTCTCAAGAAATAGCCCCACGGGACAGCTTATTTATGAAAGAAAGGAAAACATTTTCATTGCCCTATCCCTACATCTCCACCTCCGTCATTTCCCTGTGTACAGAGGAACTAGGGACCGTGGTTGAACGGGGTTGTGTGTTTGGGAATGGAATGCCAGTGTCTGAAGAGCCTAATGCAGAAAGAGCTGGAGCACTGTCTTTCAACAGCACGGCCCCCCTAAGGACCATGGGACACCCATTTTGCACACCCTCCACCTGTGCGAAACACTGAAGAGGTTCTCTCCAAAGTAGGTCACAGAGGGCTTCACAAAATGGTCGGAAAGTGAAATGTGACACTCCTCTCAGCAATTTTAGCCCCCAAGCAAAGGGAAGGAGATGAAAGGAGGGGAGAGGAAATAAAACCTGAGGACCCTTGCTGATCTTGACACACGTTCTAATCACTTTGCTGAAGTGGCTGACAGAACCCTCTATCAGCTTAACACACTTTCCCGCTAGCAGAACTACCTCTCCTAAGCACTGGAGTAGAAAATAACAGTTTTGGAGAACAAAGTATGCAACGGTCAAGGTCCAGGCTGCAAGATTCCTCAGATGGGAATGATGTGCAAACAAATCAGCTGTGATTTCCAACCGCAGAATGGGCTGTCGCAGCCTCCTGTGCCTGCCTGTGACATACGGAGTGCAGGGCTCTCAAGCCGCCTGGGAGGTGAACATTTACGAAGAACCTCAAAAGCAAGCCTTTACCCACTGAGAACCTACTGCACTGTTCTAGATACTTGGGATCATGGAGGAACAACCAAGATTCCTGCCGTCATGGAGCCTACAATCTGGCAGAGGGAAGAGATGATAAACATCCACATGGGAAGTAAATTCTATAGCAGGTTAGATAATAAATGGTTTGCAAAAGCAGAGGGGCAGGTCACCATGTGAAACAGGGTGAGCAGAGCCAGCCTCCATGAGAAGATGTGAGCAGAGGGGAGAGTAGGTCGCCCAAGGGATGTGCGAGGAAGAGCCGACCAAGCGGAGGGAAGGAAGCAGAGCCCTGAGGTGGGAGGGGAAAGGACACGGTATCTGAAGCCATGCTATTTCTCTCTCTCGAATCTTGACTTCATTTGTCATCGCTACTTCCCAGTACAAAATAGGGATGCAGTTCATGTTTACTGAATGACTTCGAAGCCAGTAAGTACAACAATGGACCAATGAACAAATTCAATTCCATCGACAGACTGGGCTTCCTAAGAGACTACATGCAAAATGTAGCAGTGGAAGGTTTAGCAGATTTTCAAATGAGTTTCAAAAGCTCAACTTTACAGCTTTATTTCCAGGAACATTCCAGGAAAAGTGGAAAAGTGGGTTCTATTATGTAAGGAGGAATCCCTCACACAGCGTACTTCTGGCCAGAGTCCAATCACAACTTTCTTTTAAGGAGAGAGAAGGCTCCAAGAGCAGGAGACAAGAACCACACAATTAGCAGGCAGGCAGGCATGAGCATCCTCTGTCTAACCCCTGCCCATTACAGGGGGAGTGCCAACTCTCCCTAGGACACTATCTCAACAGGAGACCTACATGTGATCTCAGGCCTCGAGGGTAACCTTCTAAGTAAAATAAAGAAAGTCAAACACAAAACACAGGCTAAATCAAGTGGGGGGAGTAAAAAGAAAAAAAGTGCTAAGGAATTCAATTACAGTAAGAAAAGAACTATCCTCTCCTGCTGCCCCACAATTTGTCACTGCAAAGTCTTCCAAACCAGAATCCCATAGTTCCAACATACATGTTTGTCCTTACAACTACTTTCCCTTTCAATGTGACAGGCAACTAGTAGGAGCTACTGAATTCCCATTTCAGGCAAATTCTATATAAATGAGAAGAGAAGACTAACACTTCTGGAAAATCTAATGTTTAGTACTACACTCCCCATACTGCCTCTTCAACCTTTCAGTAACTCTTAATTTCTCGTTGTATTTGGGCCCACTCTTTCTAATACCCGAATGCACATTATCATGGGTTTCTTTCCTAAATTCTGCTAAAAATTTTCAATTACTCTACCTTTTCATGTGTTACAAAATCTCCATTGTCACCACATCACATGAGAAAGAAAGCATTGCAAAATAGTTTAGGACCTAAAAAGAGAAAATCATTTTGCTTATAATGAAAGTTACACCTAATAGCAGTTATCAAATGCAATTTTGCTTAGAAATTATTTTTACAAAATCTGGGTCACTAATTTGACAAGATGCCCCTTTTCCCACCTTTCAAATAATCTTCTCTAATCCAACACAGATACTTGGAGGATTCTGTCATCTTTTATATTCTGGGACAAATTAAATAGTTTTTCCTTTTGAATCAGCCTACTTTAAGTTTTTTTTTTAACTTAAAAAATTAACAGCCGTATTAAAAATACGTAGTTTGGTGGGGAAAAAAAAAAAAACAATAATGTATACACCTTCTATCTGCTCAATGAAATGCAATAGTTGACAAAACTGTATCTACATATGCAGTCAAGGTTTTCTGACTTACCTGCAAAGAAAAATTAACTTTTGCTTTTCAACTGTATAGTAAAAGACATTATTTGGACATTATTTATAAAGTACAGTATCATGTTCATCAAACAAGTATCTCTTCTGGGTGAGGCAGGGGAGGAAAAGGCACATCCCTTCAGGTATCTCTAGGCAGGAATGCTTGACTTCTACAAAATGTTCCCTGTCATATTATGACTCAGTGCTAAAAGGCAGCTCTTTATCCTTGCATTCTGCTCCTTTATTCCCGTGTTACCTCATTCCTATGTGCCAGAATAAGCCAACGTTAAAGAAGGCACAAGAGAATAAGAATCCCTCCCAGAAATACACAGTAATGCCACACGCCATTGGACTTAACATGCAACCGCTGCGGTAGGGTCCACCTGTTTTAAACCTACCTTTCCAAACCTTCCTCTGTCTGAGAAAAAAAGAAACAATTATGGGAAGAAAAAAAAAAGCTTGAAATTTACTGAGGAAATGAGTATTTAACAAAGGCCATAAGGGCAAAGCTGAGCAAAGGGCTTATCTCTGTGTGACACTGAACACAGAAAAACCTTAAATGACCAGCTGTGCACAAAGCTCGAGTGTGGACCATCTCCAATAATAAACAAGGAGTGGGTTTTGAATCAAGGTGGTTTCCATTTAAGAAAAGCATTCAGTAATTTTTTTTTTTCTTGTGACGGCCAAGCACACTAGAAGCAATAATGCTATGAATGACCCTGCCCGTGAAGGAAGAGAACTCCCTCTCCATCTATTCTGAGTAAGGGATTAGGCGTCAGCTTCAGCCACAGTGCTTCTGGAGAGGAAACCAAGAGGGAGATAACCAGGTTATAAAAACAATGCTTTCTTCTCTGCTTTCTGTGGTCACTTTATTGCTCTCGACATTTTTCCATATACATCAAATTAATGTTAAATATACTGACTTACCCTCTACTTTCCCCAAATGATTATTTAAATATATTAATACCAATTACAAGAGGAAGAGTGCAGTAGTGTTTAATTCCACGGCAACTGTAATAACAGGGTTTAAAGATGCTCACGAAACAGGTTCTCATACACCATCTCCTTCTTTTTCCAACTCTCTACCCCACAAACACAAATTTCTAGTCTTGCAGTAATTGACCAAGCTTTTATATACCATACATAAATTCAGATAAAGTTGCCAAAATGAGTTCTTCTCCGAGGGCGATAGCCCAACACAACTCTCAGGCTTTTCCTAAAAAAAAAAAAAAAAAAAAGCCACGAAGCAATCACTCATGAATACTGACCTTGCTGTTGCTCACTGTCTGCTTCAGCTTTCGAAGAACCTGGTGCAACAGGAAGGGGTCGAGGTGGTCGGGGCTTTGGTGTGGGAGGCGAGATTTTTTTCCTTCCAATATATTCAACATAAGTTCCCGGAAAGTCCCCTCTTTCCCCCGTGGTTTCATTATAACCATTTAACCAGCCGATTTCTTCAGGCCTGGCTTCCTGTCCGTCACTGAATCCAAGAGCTACTAAGGACCCTTTATTCACAGTCAAGACATCACCCAAGTGCAAGTCAATATCTTCATCTCGTTCCTTCTTGTAATCATACAGCGCTCGGTACTGATAGCCCTCGGCACTCATGTTGGTGAGTCTGTGACCATGCAACAGAGGAGTCTGGTGACACGCTGCAGTCTGATCTTACGTTTCTATGGAAAGCGAATTCAGAGAGTAAGTTAAGATTCCTAATATGTGTCCAGCAGAGGACAAAGGACAACTCTCCAAAGGTTTAAGAGGAGAGGTGACCGGATGTCCAGCTATCCATCTGTCCTCCATCAATGGTATGACTGAAGACAGGGTGCTACTTCCTCTGCGGCCCACAGTCCTCCCACTGGCTTCCTTTTCAGCAGCTCGTCAACACTTGGCCTCCAGGCTGATTCTCGCAGCGCGGCCCAATCCTTTCTGACACTCTTGTCACACTGTCCATCTGGCGTCTGATTAGACTGTGTCACTCCACACGCGAGCTTCACCTAGCAAAGGAAAAACAAGACTTATGAATGAACATCACACTTTGCCATCTGTGTGAATTTGAATTTCTATTTCCATTCAACAAGTATTTAATCAATTTGGCATACACACACGGGCCAGCGTGCTACTGCTCCACATGATATATACAACAAAGATTAGTAAGACAGTCCACCTTCCAAGAACACTAGGCAGGGGTGGGAGGTGCGCCGGTATGTGGCAATGTCTCTCAGATAAGAACGGTACACAAGGAACCATAACACTAGGTAAATAGCGGAAGACAGGCAGAGACTGAAGGCTGTCGGGTTCCAATGAGGGAGAGACCACGTCTAACTGCAGGGATCTGAAGACAGAAAGGAATGTGTGGCACGATCTCAGGTACAGATGTGACTAAGCAAATGCCGTATTCTGGGAAGAGCTAGAACAGGCAGTCCAAAGCGTCGGAAGCCTAAGAGGGAGCACTGGAACTGGATTAGAAAGACGGGGAGGGGTTATAGGACACGATGCACGCCTGCACTGAGCTTGGGAGTACTATGGTCTAATTTCGGGAGCCACCAAAAACGCATGGAGGAAGGGGAGCAACAACATGAGAGATGCACTTGAAGAATCTCGGTCTAACTACGGTGAATGGGACGGACGGGCATAGGGATGGACAGGTGAGGATGAAAGCTATACCACAGTGGTGTGGGTGAAAGGCCCTGAGGGCAAGAACCAAGGCGGCAGCAGAAGGTATGGAGGGGAGGAATGAAGCAACAGACACTGCAGAGAAAGCATGAGTGGATGTGGTGATGCTTGAATCAGAGTGAATACAGAACAGGAGCAGAAGGCCTACCCAGAGTTAACTCCGGTGGGCTTTAGGGGATGCTGGGCGTACAACTGCTAGTGTAGGGGGCAGGGGCAAACCTAGCCTGTGATTCAAGAGAGGGAACCCGCTACAGACTTGATCAGCTGCAAATAAGGCAAGGCTGAACTCAATAGAATGGAGGAACTCCCAAAGAAAAGCTATCGAAGGTTAAAAAATCATCCAAGAATCAAACACTGGGGTTCACTGAATGCAACCTTAAAAGCAAAGTCCAAGTTTGGAGACACACTATATCTGGGAAACAATGGATAAGACGATTTGGGTGGGAAAAGGTGATCCCTAAGACCAAATCCTGCAGGGGCCTCCAGCAAGGGGAAAGTGAGGCAAGGCTAGGAGACTCGGGGCTCTGCCCATCACCATATCATCACTGACTTTTGAGAAAGCAGACTCCAGTCTAGAGACACTGAGGATAGTCGCTAGAATTGAAGGAGTTAAGGAACTGAAGAGGAAGTAGAAATGGTTGCTGGAGATTACCCTGGACAGATAGCCCTGGTGTAGGGGGAAACCAAGTAGTGCAAGTTTTTGCTTTTTTTTCTTGTAACATAGTGGAGGCAGAGGAATTAAAGACTCTCTAGAGAGAAAGTCAGCACGTGGCCTGCCAACAGCACAGGGCGTTCATGTACACACTTTGCACTCCGGTCATTTCTCAGCACTATCTTCATTATAAAGAGTAAAAGCAACTTAAAGGTTTCAGTTAAGCTGGCCGAGCAGCAAAGCAATAAACGAGAGCCACACAACATCAGCGTGCTATATCAAAGAGAGCTCCGTGTGTTTTAACGAGGGGGCCACTTGAGAAGTTTAGTATTATAGGAACTCGTCCGTATATGCATCTTAATATGCAGAATCTAATCAACAGCCCGTGATGTTGGCATGCAGAAGCGTCAAGTATTCAACTTCACGTGGTTAGAGCCTCTTAGTGGTAGTACAATAACACTCTTAGAGTTAATATTAAAAGAAGCAAAAACAAACACTGGAAACCTTTGAGTAGTTAGAATATTAATTTGAGATAGTATTCTAACTTTGTATTTCAGTCATCAGATAAAAAAGAAAACTAAAGCAACCAGCAGGGTGTATTAGAAAAATAAACTGTATTATGTTTGAAGACAACCTCTCCTTTTGATGGATCCAGAATCAAATTAAATATTCACTGCAGAAATTCGCACAAAAATGTAGGACTAGCAAATCTCATTTTTAGTACTAATGTACTCTGTACAAATGAGACACAGAACTCTAAAGAACATGAAAATTTACATATCCCTAAATGCCTGGAAACCAGGCAACATGCCTAAGAATAATTTAATTCCTCCAAATCTGCCTTGAAATTTTTGTTAGCTTTTCCTGGCAATGTAGGTCTTTTTGGGAAAAAAAAAAATCCTCAACTAGTACGTTGGATAGATCTTTCCACCAGCTGCTGCCTATGGCTTGTTCTATTTCAACAACCCAGTGGGCCAGTTTGGTGAGATTCTTATCAGAATGGGGAATATTGTATCTACCCACTCGTTCCCCCCCTCCCCCTCCCTCCCTGTCTGTCTGTCTCTCTTCATCACTCTCTCCCCTACACAGCCCTCAGCCACCACCAGGCCCCTGATCACAGCACACCCATGCAGATATGCATGTTCCTAAACAGGGGACACCACACTAAGAGGCCCCATGTCTGGTCAGGGTTTTACTAACCTAAAAACTGTGCTTATGTTACCTGAGGCTAAATCTGTGCAAAGAGAAAAAGAACCCTGAGGAACCTGATGACTGAGAGTAGCAATCCCCAACCCAGACGCCAAAGACTTATTAGATTTCTCTACTAATTCCCATCCCTCGCTGTTTTTAAAAGGAGAACCTTAACTTTTTTAAAAGGAGAAGAATCCTGTGCAGAATTCTGGGCCTTCATCTGATTCAAAAAACAAAACAAAACAAAAAAACCCCAAATCAACAAAAACCCTCATCTTCTACGATGCTAGGATTATAAGAACACACCATTCCTGTCTTCTGGGACTCCACAACGTCAAGGCCAGGAAGATCAATCCAAACAATTCAAGGTTGGCTGAAAGTCAGCGCCAACTAAGAGGTTGGAGAGCAACCCTGTAAGAGAAGAGGGAACGCTGACTAGTCATCTGGGCAGCAACTGGATAGCGTCCTGCGGCAAAGTGCACAGCGGCCTTGGCCAGGGAGAAGGGGCAGGTGCCTCGACCACGCTGCATACTTTCTCCTAACAGCCACACCCATTTCGAGGACTGTCACCGTCATCTTGGTCATCATGGGCATCATCCAACACTTACTGGGAGCTGGATGTGTATTAACTCACTCAACCATTGCCATCTAATGTTCATTAGGAACTGTATGTGTATCAACATGTTCACTCTTCAGCATAACCCCGAGGCAGCACTTATCAATATTCTCACTTTGCAGAGGAGGAAACTGAGGTACAGAGAATTGAGTACCTTGGCCATGGTAACACTCAGCAACCGGGAGCTAGAATCCCATTCAAGCAGTCTGGCTCCAGGGCCACAACTTTTGACACCACTAGAACCTACTGCCCAAGTTCAACGTGCTTTGATGACCGAGGACAGCCCAGGTATGTCCACAGGGTCAATGATGCAGATTCTTTGCCGGCACATTCTGACCCCTCAGATTTAACCCTGAACGTCTGCTTTTTTTTTTTTAAAGATTTTATTTATTTATTTGACAGAGAGATAGAGAGAGAGCACAAGTAGGCAGAGCGGCAGACAGAGGGAGAGGGAGAAGCAGACTCTCCACTGAGCAGGGAGCCCGACGCGGGGCTCGATCCCAGGACCCTGGGATCACGACCCGAGCCGAAGGCAGCTGCTTAACCGACTGAGCCACCCAGGTGCCCCTGAACGTCTGCTTTTTATTTACTCTCTGTGACAGTGGCCTCACTGATAGTGTTTGTGGCTCTTTTACAAACACACCTGCCCAAAAAAGCCACTACAACTTGGCAGCCGTTCCATCAAGTTCAGGACCCAGTATCTTGGACAAGGCAAATTTTCTTTCAAAGAGACTTCAGTAAAATGCATCCTTGCCAAAGAAGTCTATAAGCTAGTGAATGAGAGAATACTGGGCACATCACGTCTGGAAGGCTGCCCACTTCTGGAATCCTGCCCACTTATGCTCTACGAGCTCAAGCTTCTGCCATCTGTATCCCCCGTGGCCTTTATGCCCCCTACCAATAGCCCAGGCCCGTGACTACACAGTTTCTAACAACTCAGGTCCTCCCTAGGGGAGTATGTGGAGTATTAATCCATAGTCACAAGAACTATCATACCTAGATAACTGGCAAGTTCTTTTTTCTCTTACCCTCACATTCTCCCCAGGACCGCAGAAGACTCAGTGGCCTGAGACATTGGCAGCACCTGTGTAATGTAACCCTTCTAGGATCAATTTGGAGCCCAAACTACCCACATCGACAGGATATATGTTGCCCAGATTCACAAGATTATGTCTCCAATCTCTTTGGCTACATTCACCGGTCCAATGAACTATTTCCACCTAGCTCCGAAATAATTGTTAACACAGTAAAGGCTTTATAGGTGGGTTATACCCACCCATCCATAATTCAATGTTTTCAAATAAGCAATGCAATTTCATGATCTAGGCTCCAAGCTAGTGCATACATAAGTTATAGTAACAAAAGATACAAAGGAATTTTATAAACAAATAACTTATTCTTACATAATATTGCATGCAACAGTTTGAAATTTTTTTAATGGTAATTACTGTGTTCCAGTCTTTCAATCCTTTTAAAGACTGCCTGCCTGCAACACCATTAATCAATGTGTATTTTCTCTCTTTGCTATGATTTTGTTCCTCAAAATAAAATCGTGTCTGATGCCTGACAATCAGGAACCCATGACTTCTTAATGTAGAAAGGCCTGAATGTACACTTTCAGTTTAACCCTCTAACCCGCAGGCATTCTGGCAAAGAACCAAACAAAATTCTCTGAAAAGTCCTCTGACTTTGCTGACTTACTCATTCCCCTTTTACAAAGGACAAGGATTTAGCAAACTTGGTGGGGAGACAGGAACATAGGATATTTTTAAATCACTTGAAGTAAAGCAGGAATATGCTCCAATCCTATGATACTGTCCTGTGATTCAATGAGCAGTTTGGCACTGGGTCCCAGCACACAGTGGGTCTTCACTTTGGCTGCAAAGGCGATGGAGGGTTCCTGGGCCCACAGCCCATACTTCCCTACATCCCATCTCTCCATCCTCCCTGGGCTAGCTGTGAGTCTAGGGCAAGCTCCCAACCTAAATTCGCTGTCTTTTAAAAAGACAAATCATCATTTAAAAATCTCTTCACCCGTCCAATACAATGGCCTGGAAATCATAAAAATCAAAGTTAGAGCAAAGTTAGATTAAGCCTAAAGTAACAGTCACCAGATATCCTCATTCATTTTCAAACCGACCAGAATGTGTCGCCGGCTGCGATGCTCAGGGCTGAGTCCAAAACGTGGGCAAGCAGCGTGTCTAGGGCAAGACTCCTGCCTGCAGCCCTTCTGGGGCTGGAGGAGCAGTGGGGCTGGGCGGGGTACAAGACGAGCCCAGGTGAAACAACAAGGAGGCAGGACTCTCCTGAAGGCAAAGTGATGACACAGAACTGGAACGCTTTAGGAGGGGCAGCGAAGAGAGGCCCAGGTCCAGCTGGAGTCCTCCCAAGGAGGCTGGCAGAAAGATGCTGGTGCTCCTGCTGTGGGTCCTGAGGGGCCTGAGAAACATATCCCACCACCCAGGCAAGGCCGCGGGGTTGACCGTTCCGGTCCCCTGCACCATCACGGGGAAGAGACCTGAGGAAATGGCCGTGGAACGAGAGAACTGGAGATGATTTGAACCCCCTCCTCTCGTGAAAATACAATGGTATTTTGCAAAAGTGTTAACGAGAAGATTAGTATAAGCACTGAGCTTCAGACACAGGCAGCTGTCCCCAACACTGTCTGGATTTTTAACCTTGGGCAAGTTACTCAGATCTCTCTGTGGCACAATTTTATCATCTGTGAGACAGATACAATAAGCAAACTTAGACCTCCCGGGGTTACTATGAGGATTAAATGAAATTACATATATAAAGTGCTTAGCTCCATGCTTGATAATTAGAACTTAATATAATTAACACCAACATAGAGTTTACTACGGGCCAGGCACAGCATTTAGAGTTTTGCATAGATCAACTCACTGAACCCTTACAACCGTCCTAGATACAATTACTTATCCCCATTTTACAGATGAGAAAACAAGCACAGAAGAGTTAAATGATTTGCTTGATGTTACATAGCTAGTAAACTGCAGCTATGTTATTACTGGTACCATTACTACTATTATGACTACTAGCATTCAACACCCCTTACTGCCATTTATACAAGTCTTATTTGAAACAGGAATATTTGCTAGGAGTTTTTGTTTGCCCCGCCTCTAAAGGCTTACGAACTCTCTGCTGTCCCTTCAACTGCTTTTCAGAGTAAGTAGACACAAAAAGGCTACATGTGGACTTTGCCCACCTAATTCTCTCCCTGCCTGAGGGAGAGGGGTGGCTTTGGAGGTCTGGGCAAAGGTCTCGAGACCTGGGAGGGGCCAAGACTCCTCTCCAACAGGGTTTGGTGGTGGCTCCCTAGCTGCCCTCAAAGAGAAAAGAGTCCTCCAGAGACTAAAGGTAGCTTTGTTCTGAGGTTTCAGCCATAGCTCCTCTGGGGGACCAGTCCAGGGTCTGGACCACTGGGGTCCAGCCAGGAAGAGGAGGGGCAAGGCACGCCTGACCAGGCACCTCGCTTTATTAACTCACTCTTGCACACCGGTGGAGTCTCTTCACACTTTGGCACTCTCTGGGGTGATCCTTCACCTGAAAACTATTTTGACTACAGGTGCCTGTGGGTATGTATTCGATTTACTTTAAGGAAAACAATGCTGGGAAGATACAATCTCCAAAGATATTTTTACAGCACGATTTTTTTTTTTCAGCAGAAACTATGCTATGCTCATTATACACTTGGGGGAAAAAAAAAAACCAACCAACATAAGCCAAAGAAACAAGTTTATGAGTAATTACGTAGTCTATTTTTCAGCTCATTTGGCATAATGCACGTGAAATGGCCTTTAATCGCCATTCTTTTAGGCAAGTAATTCCAATAAGAGAGTTGGCAGAAGCGTAGCAAGAAATCACATTAGGACAGAGAAAAAAAGCAATAAATAACATGAATATTTTAAAAATTACTTACAACCTAAGTTTTTGATTAAAAACGGTTATAGCATTTATATTGTGCCTTCTAAGGTAAAAAACTAAATTGATAAGCCGTTTCTTCCACTGGTAAGTAACCTCATTTTCTGAGAGCTTCACTAAGAGACTCCATTCTCTTGAGTTCACTGGCAAATCCCTGTGCCCTCCAAAACAGATCTGCGGGGAGCCTGTCTAAAATGGACAACATACAGAAAGAAGCATTTCCCATTTTCTTCTGCGTGGTGTATCCCGCATAGGTGAGAGAATTAAAAGCCAAACCCCAAATGCAGCCATTATCTCAGCTTTTCATCATCTACCTGACCATAAAATCATTTTCTTTAAATCTGCTCATTCACCATCATCTCCTTATTCAATAAAACGCAGTTTGGAAATCACAAAATGCAAACACAACAAAAGATGAACTGAAATTGTCCCTGTTTTCATGAGCAAGAGGACAATCTTTCAGAGTGGATGCCTTTTTAGAACTACCTAAGAAAAAAAGGAAATTCTGACCAACACCCTACCTTAAAAATTACAAGGCACTCATGGAAAAAATTAATACGTATGGTCACTTTTAACAACACAAGATTCGGGTAGGTGGTGTATGTTTGCATTTAAGATACAAAACCCTTCAAAAATCGGCTGAGGTACAAGTGGCAATTCCAGAAGATAAATGCATGTGACCAGCACCACTACCAACAACCAAAACATGTATTAACTATAACTTATTGTGCCACTTCTGTTCCCCAAAACTAACTTTTTATGCTGTGGGGATTTTCTGATCTTAATAAATATAAATTTCAAAAAATAGCTAAGAAAAGACAATATAATTAATTGATGGGAAGTGAAGTGCTTTTTCACACCATCAGCATCACACATGTGAAAGGACACAGTGATAACATCATTTTACAAAGCAGATAAAACAGCAGATAGACATGTGTACACTAGAGTTCTGTTATGCAACTGACAAGAACAGGTCCCATATCAAGATGGAAGTTAAAAAGCAAAAGCACATCACACTTTGAAAGCCAATATGAGATACACAGATCTTCCTCCCAGTCACAAAAACCTATACACTGTTATGAAAAAAAGTATGATTACTACCTACCTATCTACAACACGGATATAAAAGCTGAAGAGGCCAGCAATGACAGAACCCAACAATTCTGCAAGGCAGATAAGGTAGTCTCCTCCACTGACCTTTCCAGTTTAAAGCTTGATTCTGAACCAAACACACTTTCTCAAACTTTAGAGGGACACTGCCACCCCAAACTACTTTTAGGGTATTTTCTTTGTAACAACCCAAACACCTGCTTCCCAAAATTTAAGCAACTTCTGTTTCTAAGAAATTACCTTCTGTTGGTTTGAACTGTTTATTTCAAGGACAATGTGATCTATCAAAAACCTGTATTGGGGGGGGGGTTCTTTTTTAAAGATAAAAGCTATTTGTGGTCTTCTCCGCAGAACTCACCAAATGCCCCATGATTTGCACCTTGAAGATCCATTACTCTAATAGCGTGCCTCAGAAATGAACCTGTCTTCTCCGATCTTTTCTAGCTAATAACTACCCATCTTTAAAGTTGCGAAACGCAACCCAAACTAATGAAACATTAAAATACAATTCAACATAAATGCCTGGGTCAGTAAGCTCTGTGAATATCCCGCCTAACAACTAAAACTTGAACCTCACTACACTGAAATGACAATCTTATGCTGCATTCAAAACCCGGAACTGCTTTATCCAGCCGTACTTCGCACTGAATGACAAAGAGAAAAGAACAGAAGAGAAAAAGAAAAAAAGAAAAAAAGTGTAGCTTCCAAAGTCATAAAAGCCCTAAATACAAAGTAAACTCATACTCGGATACCACAGTGCTGCAGCTCCACCAGGGATTAACGGTGGAAGTGAGCCCTTTTCGGTATTAATAGCACTCAGGGAAGCATAAGAAATTCCCCAAATCCAGTTCCCAGGCGCTCTGCATTCAACATGTAACAGCCACTCCACTCACACCCTTCTATTTCATGCTCGAATTCTGGTTATCGAAATATGTATTTGTACAGGAGTGGCTGGCCTGAGCTCTTCAGTTCTCTTTGTCTTGTGATCTGCGGGGCAGTTTCTGCTCTTGGGAAGTGAGTGTTAGAGCTGTGGTTGCCAGACAATTCCCCACGATATTTTAGCTCGGGCTTGCCACACTCCCGCTCTCCCTAGCCGGCTCCATATTGCTGGGCAGGTCCCTCCAGTCTCGCCCCGCGCTACAAAAAGCTGGATTTCCGGACTGTTCGAAGACCCCATTAAATATGCCTCCAACAACCTGTCCAGGCCCAGCCGGCACTAGACGCCTTTAGGGCCCCAGCGACCAGCCGCCCCGAGGCGCACTTCCCCCACCCCGGAAGAGGAGGAAGGCAAACTTCGGAGGGCGGGGGCTCGTCGCGAGCTCCGGGGACCACCGCCGCCCCACCCGCTCGGGGGAACGGCCCGAGCAGCGACCCTGGTTGCAGCTGGAGGACGCGAGAGGAGGCTCCGCTCCTTCCCGCTAACTCAAAGACAACGGTCTGGGCTCTCTCCTCCGGTGAAGGACCCCGGAAAACTGCAGCAGGGCGACAGTAAGGACCCTCAGAAGTGTGCGGTAACGAAGGGGTGGGGACAAGCCCGAGATCGCCTGCAACTCGGGGGACGAATGAGTCCGGCGGCGCGCAGAGCCAGTTCGTTAGAGGACCGGGGAAACGGGAGCTCGGAAGCTGCCGGAGCACGCAGAACGCTGGCCGAGAACCGGCGATGCCGGCTGCCGGCCCGCTCTCCCCCGGTTCAGCTCTGCAGAAGCGGCTGCTGGTGACAGGAAGAGAACGGCGGCAGCCGCGCGCGCACGCACAGCCTCCCCCTCCCGGGCACACACACACCCGGACCCGTTGCCGCCGCCTACCTCCCCCGCCGGCCGGCTTCCTTCCTCTGCGGGGCCCAGGCTGCAGCGGCGGCCTCCGACGCGCCTCTGACCCGGCCCCGACTCGCCCGCCGTTCCCGATCCGAGTTCGGCGGCTCCAACCCGCTAGCCCGCTGCCCTCGTCGCCGCCGCCGCTCCCTCCAACTCCGCTCCAGCTGCTCGCGACTCCTCTCCGTCAGCCCGCAACGCCAGTGCCCGGCCCCGGCCCCGCCTCCGGCCCGGCCCAGCGCGCCCCGCCCCCGAGCCCGCGCCAACCAGCGCGCGCGTCTCCGCCCCTCTCCGCTGGCGCCGCGCCCTCCGCCGCTGCCACTCACTGTGCCGGCCTGCGAGCCGGGCGGTGGGAGAGGCGGAGCTCCGGCTCTGCGGACCCTTCCTGCCGCCGGGCTGGCCTTCCGCCCCCGGCCGCGGGGATGCCCCGGGCTGCCGGGCCGCGCGCTACCTCCGCGGTGGAGCGCTCTGGGTCTGCGCGCGCGCGCCCACCCGCGGCACAGCCAGCTGCCGGTGTCTCCGGGACCGGAGGCGGTGGGGCTGGGAGAGGTGGAGGACGAGTTCAGACTTAGAGGCTGCGTCTCTAATCACAGTGTCTGGAGACGAACCCCAGCCTCCTTCGAGTCCCCCGCGCCCCAGCGGAGTGCCAGGGCCGGGGAGGACTCAGATTCCAGGGCTCGCCAAGGCGGGGAGGCCCTGCAATTCCGGGCTTCGCCAGCACGGCCTCGGGAGTGGGCGGAAAAACCACGCCACCCGCGTGGCGCCCGGGGGTGAACGGAGGGTGAAAGGGTGAGGCGGAGGGGCTAGTGCCCGCAGGCTGCCGCGAGCTCCAGCAGCCTGGCACCGCCGCCACCGGGAGCCAGGCGGGACCGCGAAAAGGGAAGAGAGTTTGATGAGGAGGGCGCACGCTGACTGATCCTTACCAGCCTTTGCCTCGCGTAGCAAATGTAGGTCGCTCAGGCGGACCACGGCCCCTGTCCTTGCTCGGGGTGTCGGGAGTGGAAGCTCACGTGAATTATACTGTCCCGTAAATTCGTTTTCCAATGCAGATTCTCCCACTAAGAATCATTACTAAGTTGCTCAAAAAAAATCTGATATTGGTTCAGACCTTCCAATGACGGGTAAGATGGAATGCGAGCAACCTGTGTTCTGCCTGCCCTGTACCATTAAGGCCTGTAAGAGTCTGCTTTTTAAACCTCTAGTCCCAGATTCCTCTTTCAGCAGTTTTGAGATCTGCACCCGCCCAGCCTGCTTGCCCTAGAGCACTTTCTATAGCTCTTTCCCCATTTCCTTGCAAGGATATTCCTTTAAAAACAAACAAAAACAAGCATTTAAAATTCTGTCAGACTTTGAATTTGGTGCTTTATTCCCGTGGGTGTTGGAGGTAAAGAACATCCTGAAATGTCTTGAGTATCCTCAGACAATAAAATCATTTTTAAAGGTGACTCACACTCCTAACAGAAAAGTAAGTTCCACTTCAGGTATCAGGTATTGGCCTTTCTATTATTTCAACACGTCTCTTGAAGTGGAGAAAGAGAGAGAGCTACCTACATGTTTAAGAATCCACTTAATCTAAAAGTTTACCCAAGCGACGTCCTTTCCACCTACTCTATGAAATGAAGGGCCTCATCTATTGTTTGCCTGAGCTTTGTAACTGAAATGAGGTGTCTCACCCTGTGGTAGAATTACTTTGACCCAATCCAATAAGCTGAGCTGTAAGTGGTGTGATGTTTAGGGTGTTTCCTTTAGGCTTGGGTCTGAAGAAACCTTACCAGCCGTCTCTTCCTTTTGTACATGAGTTCCTGGAAAGGGACTTACGTATTGTTATGATGGGGTTCTATTCCCCCCCAAACCTAAAAACGCATGAAATCTTTAATGAAGCTTTCTTTTTTTAGATGGTCTTCAGCAATTTATGTTGTATCTTCTTTCATCTTTTCCATCATACTGGACCACAGAGCGTAAGTCCAAAGAGTATCCCATGGGAGGACAATAGGGCTCTTTTTTGATAAACTGAGTAAGTTCAGTCTTTGGTTCATCTGTATTGATACTTGCCCCCCCATATCACTAACATTAGCTTTTTTAAATTTCCATTTTCCATTGATTTCTATAAAATAATAAAAAGCAACAGAACAGCAGTACTCAGACTTTAAACCTTTTTCCTAAATAAAACCTTATCTGGACTCGTAAAAAGTAACTGTTATAAGAAGCCACATGGTGAGGCCAAGGGGAACCTCTAGGTCTTTGGGCAAGCCTCCTTATTCTCTCCTGGGGATGTGTTGGAAATGTAAATTCTCTGTCCTTACTGAATCAGAAATGCTGGGGCTGGAGCCTAGCAATCTTTTTAAATAAGCCTTCCAAGTAGTCTCACACAAGAGAAGGTTTGAGAGCCTTTGCTCTAGGTCTAGGGCATCTGGGAACACAGACTGAAAACCACTGCAAGGAAATGCTCAAATGGGCACAGAAACACCACCGTCCCATCAGTAGCAGCCAAACTGCTGGCTGGCAGGTGGTGCCACCACCAAGGAGCTCAAAATGTCAGAGAATGTACAATTTCCCAAAGGAAGATAGGGATGTCATGTACAGTTGGTGACAGTGAAGGTGGTTTGGAAGTCAGACCCAACAGAGACAAGGACCCCCAGCACCCTGAAAGGCTTTCAGCCGCCACAGCAAGCTAAGTGTCCTCCCCAAAGACGACTGGGCAGGATATTCTCATTTGCCACCATCACTCCAGCTACTGTAATAATGTGAGTGCTAGAACACAATTCCTTTAGACTCAAAACCCAAGTATGTAGTTTAGGGTTCAAAAAACTAAAACAAATAGAACAAATGCCTTAGAGCTTTACTTCTCAAAGAGAAGTCCATACACCAGCAGCACTGGCACCATCTAGGAGCCTGTTAGAGATGCAGCATCCCAGGCACTATCCCAGATCTACTGAATCACAATCTGCATTTTAACAAAATCCCCAGGTGACTGATGTGCAATTTAAAGTTTGCAATGCTCTCTCTCAGCAGGGGTCCTCAATTCTGGCTACAGCGCTTATAATTGCCTGGGGAGTTTATACAAATCCCAATGCCTGGTCTGCACCCCAGAGAGATTATATCAAAACCTCTGTGGGCAGAACATGGGCATCCGTGGCCATTATAGATCCTCACCTGATTCCAATGTGAAGCCAGGACTAAGAACCACTGCCCTGGAGGACCCAGGTAGGAAAGGTGCCATCAGGAAAGCCAGCTGGGAGAGATGGAGCCCAAATGGCTGGTCTTACAGGAAGCAGCTGGTACTAGCGTTCAACTGATTGTTACCACACAGGACTGTGAGCCCAGATTTGCCAGACCTTCCAATTTTCACAGAGAAGCTGGAAACCCAGATTTTTATGGGCAATTTCTCAACTACTAAATGCTGGCAATTAATGCAACATTTTTTGAAACCTAGGTTAGGCCACATAAGTGCGATGACCACCAGTTTAGGGTTTTACGATGCCTTACATTATAAAATTAAGTGGACCTCAACAAAAAAAGGACACCCAAGAGGACAACTAGCTTGTTGGAATGTCAAACTGCTGGTCTACAGACCCACGTATTTTCAGTCTTCTGTTCTCTATGGCACCAAACATTGCAGGCACTCAACAGCTGAGAGAAGGTAGCAGTGAGATCCCTGCGTGAGCCATGCTGGGGCCCAACACTAAGGAATTTGGCCTAATATTTTTATTTTTCCTCTCTCCTGCCTTGATAGCTGAAATGCTTGGCGGGGGGTGGGGAGTCAATCCTTGTATTACTTAGCTTAAGATCTTACACTATTGTGAGTTAACTAGGTTAAATACATATTAAGAGAAACATGAAAAAAAAATGGCTGGAATGCTTCCAAGCAGATTGAGAACTCAAAAGGCCACTACCCATTCTGTTGTTTCTGAGCTTGAACAAGCTGTTAACCATGGTGAAGTACTAGAAAGAGTTGCAACTTCCTGACTGGACCCCAGAGAACATGTCAGGTCATAATCACCTGTACCCCAAGTTCTCTGATCACCATCTGTTCTCTGGGCATCCCTGTCTAATATTTTAGTGTCCGAATCCTCATAAACTGTTGGGGAGAAGACTCAACAAATCAACCAGTATGAGATGCAGCTGAAAGAGCCACCTTCGGGTAGTTTCAGTTACATTTTACTCCATATCTGCTCTCAAAATCCCTTGAAATAAGAAGCTGGCCTTAAAAAAAAAAAAAGTTACAATACAGTAATCTCAGTAGAGTTGATAAAATGTGAAACATAGAAACAAATTTCTGAGCAGTTATTTTCTTGAATGCAAGGGCCACCTTTTACTTTTGTGTAACTCCAGCAGCTAACAGACTTCTTGGTACATAGCGGGCACTCAGCAAGGGAGAAAGGCCTGGAAAGCTCAAGGAAACACAATGCCAATTCCTGTATTTGTGACTGTTAAAACACTAGTATGCAAGTGTGACTCAGAAAGAACCTCTGAGGGTCCAAGTAAGTCAGAGCCAGATTTGGGGACAGAGCAGCAGGGTCCCCCGGCTATCAGTATACAAGTGGTACTAAAACATCAGGAGGCATGGAGCAACTAGAAAACCACATACAAGGAAAAGTGAACTTCAGTACTGATGTCCCACCAAATAAAAAATTGACTGGAAATGGATCATAGACCTAAAAATTTCAGAGACTACAAAACTCCTAAAAGAAAGTATACATTTAGAAAAGATTTCTTAAAAATTAGGACACAGAAAGCATCAACTATGAAAGAAAAAAATCGATAAACTGAACTTCATCAAAATTGAAGTGTTTTGGGGTGCCTCAATCAGTTGGGTGTCCGACTCTTGGTTTCAGCTCAGGTCATGATCTCAGGGTCGTGAGATGGAGCCCCGTGTTGGGTTCAACGCTCAGTGTGGAGTCTGATTGAGATTCTTTCTCTCCCTCTGCCCCTGCCCCCACTCGTGTTCTCTCTCTCTCTCTCAAATAAAATCTTAAAAAAAATTAAAATGTTGTGCTCTTCCAATGACACTGTTATGAAAGTAAAAAGTCACATCTTCGGAGAAAATATTTGTAAAATGTGTATCCAACAAAGGACTTGTATTAAGAGTACATTAGGAAATATCACAGCACAATAATGAAAAAGCAAACACATTTTTTCAAGATGGACAAAAGATTTAAACACTTTACCAAAGAAGATATATGGATGGCAAATAAACTCGTGTAGAAGCTACACATCTTTAGTTATTAGAGAAATGCAAATTAAAACCACAAGAAGAGACAAAAAAAAAAAAAAACTTGTATGCCAATGTTCATAACAGAATTATTCACAATTGCCAAAAACTGGAAACAACCGAAGTGTCCATCAACTGATTGATGGACAAATGTGGTATATCCACACAATAAACTAGTATTTGGCCATAAAAAAAGGAATGGAGCTCTGATCCACATCACAATGTGGATGAGCCTTGGAAGCATTCAGTGTAAACCGAGAGATACTTCCTCCTGGCTTTGGAAAGCCTTCTTGAAATGTCCCAGGCACCCAGTGGAGTATACCTCCCTAGTAAACAGCATGCTTGTATCTCCCACCTCAGGAACATTCCCCTTGGTGCTGTCTCCCTCTTACTTTCCGACATTCCTTTGTACGGGCTCTGTGAAGCTACCTCACTTTGTTTAAAAATCTTTTACAAAACTTACAGGACACTTAGTCAGTTTTCAGCTTTCTGAACTAACATCACACTCCAGGCTTGCCTCTTAGAAACTAAAACACACTTGGTGGATACAAGATTTTCTTCATCACTATTTACAGACTCTCTCTGTCACACACACAAGAGACACACACACACACACACAATGCTACATCATGTGTTGTTAACACAGATTTCTTTCTCAGACTGCCACTTTTTCCCAACCTTCTGGAGCCACCTTACTCCAACACAAGCAACCCACTTAGATCCATAAGCATGTGTCAGTTGAGCTAAGAAAGCAATTCTGAAACATTCTACTATTTTTCTTATTTGAAAATGAGCTTGCATTTGAAAAGTGACAAGTGTAAATACAATGAGAAGCAAGCAAATAAATCGTATTTTTTGGCGATTCAAATGACTGGAAATTTAACCCATAGTTGATTATATTCCACACCCAAGCTCTGAGTGTTGGCACAAATTGTGAGGGCGCTGTTACAGCTGTCTGGGTAGGAGGATTTGCTTAAATATGCTCATGTTGGCCCTGCCAGCATAAAAATTAAGGGCAAAGTCATACCGATAGATAATGAGCCCTTTATCAAGGAGACTGTGTCGGACAATCTCAGTGCTCAGAAAGAATTTTTCAAAAGAAACTCCAGCCTTTGTTCCCTCCGCTGGAGGAGATCCAGAACTGTCAGTGCTTCTGACAGAACCTAGCCCAAGTATTCAGACAGCCTCGCAGAATAAAGGAAACACATTACCATCACCCTCCCCAATCCAGCTCCGAGCACACAGCCTTTTCTCTGGGTCCTGCCAAGCTGTGTATGCAAAGAAAACACTTTAGATCAGGTAAGGCTGTATTCTGACAGTAGCAATTTTTCTAAAACTGGTTAGAGTCTTTTATTTTAACACTCAGAATCCTTGCTGCGTGGATATATCATAATGTTAACAAGGGTTTCCTTTCTTCAGTTATGAATATGATCCATCTTGAAGGAATGACCGACTACTCATAATTTAGGATGTTTTGTAGGTTATCAGTTTCTTTACCCACTAATGTCTTCTGTTTTCTGTTTTAAGAAGGGAGTTGTGATTATGATGGCTTTTGTGCTGGATTTCAATGTTTAAAGAGGACTTTCACGTGAATTGTTTTATGTGATGCACCCCGGCCCTGGGTTGCAGGCAGGGCATGCATTGTGATTTCTATTTTACAGATGAAGAAACAGACTCAGAAAGGCTGTGTGATTTGGCCCAGGTCCCACGGATGGTAAGCAGCAGAAGCAGACCTCCACTTGGGCCCTCTGCCTTGAGGACGGTAGTCCCTGCTGCCTCATTGTTCAGTGATACCTCCCCCTTTCTGGTTAATGTGCTCCTTATCCAGAATTTGTGATAGGCAGCTTTCTGCCTAACCATTGTGATTATCAACTCATCTATCATCACCACCAATCAAGGAGAAACTCTGAAAGGGATCCCAAAGGATTTGGGCCCATCAACATAGAATTTCAGACCTCTGGGACCACCTGGTCTCTCTCCTTGGGTAATCCTGAATTATGGAGCTGCCAAGTGCCTTCAGCCTCTAGCTTACCTCTCTCATTTTCAGATAAGGAAACAGAGTCCTGGAGAAGTTAGGTAACTATCTCTGTGCTATAAATTTAGTTGATGCTCCAAGCCACCAGCTCCTGAGTGATAGCATCATGACAAGGACCTGAGTTTCCCTGACTCGGGCATTTGCCTTACTGGTACCATTCCGGTTCAGCTAGTGCCTGGTAAATACTGGCCAAATAGAAAAGGCGCTGTTGAGTTATTAAAGAAAAGATTTATGATTCTTATGCATGTTTGCAGGCCTGTCAACAATGCCCTTGTAAAGATTACTAATCTTGTGCATAACTTAGGCACTGTGCCACTTGAAAAACAGAAGAAACTATGCAGGCTGATGATGCAATCTAAGGCAGAACTTCTTTAAACCTGAAATGCTATAAAATATTTGACCACACAGTTCTCTGGCAAAGGACCTGGCAATTCCTGCTATTTTTTAAATCACTGAATTCGAAGAGGAAAAAAAAGAATACACGTCTGTTCCCAAGCCATTTACCTGACCATGAATGACGGCACACACACACCCCCATGCCCACCAATACCTCCTTGCCAAAGTCCATGGTGGAGCCCATTAAAACCGTATCCCAGGATCCCCCTCATTCAGGGAATGTTCCCTCACCCATCCCTGGGCAGTACTAAAAACCTAGTGTTACTAGGTCTGAAAAGCTCACTCTTCTCCCTAACATGAGGCTCTGTACTTGGACAGAGGGTTCTGCCCCCCTTTTCCCTATTTGTTCTTTCTCGGAAGGGCGCTCCGAAGCTGGCTCACCAGCAGGCTACCGCGCAAAAGGCTGCAAGACCATTTGCCTAGACTCAAAGCAGTATCACACAAGTGAGTGCTAGAGCTGCTGGTGGGCAGAGGGCCGAGTTCACGCGCTTCTGCTCTGGGAAGAAGCTTTAAATCTACCTATGGCTTTCCACCGGTAGAAAGTTCACGAATAGAGAAGTTTCCTTACAAGGATAGTCTTTCTTCACCCGATGGGTGAGCGGCTCTTGCCCTCTTACCACCTCCCTCCCTGCAGAAGAGGTTGTTGGGCCAGGCTCAGCAACAGAAAAATACAGAAACACAAAATGAAGCTGAAAAGAGGAAGAAGAGTTAACGGCACTTATTATAAATTGAGCACGGGTCCAAGTGCTTTACACAGATGAATTCATGGACTCCCCACAGCCTCCCTAGGAGGGACGTCTACACCACCTCTCTCACTGTTTACGGATCAGGCACCTGGGTGTGGAAAGGTTAGGCAGCTGGAGCGCTGAGCTGTGAACTCAAGCAACTTGGTTCCAGACACCAAATTCTAAACTAGGGGTCTGAAAACTATACCTTGCAGGCCAATTCCAGCCACACCTAGTTTTGTAAACAGGTCCTGCTGTCTGTAGCTGCTTCCACATCCACCATAGTAGAGTTCCTAGTTGCAACAGGGACTACACGGCCCACAGAGCCTAAAATATGTCCTCTCTGGCTCTTTACAGAAAAGTGGGCTGACGCTGCCTCTGAATTACACTGGGGGAAGGAGGAGGACTGTCCATCTCACACCTTTTAAAGATACAAACACATCTGAAGGCTGTTGTTATATAGGCTAACAATACAATATCTGGAAGACAGCTTAGCATCGATCTAATTCTTCCCTGTCTGATTTAAAGATGAGAAAATGGAGGTCTGGGACAGAAAAAGAATTAGCCCTAGATGACAATGAGTGATAACAGTAGAGCCAGGTCCAGAATCTGAATCCCCACAGCACAGTTCTGCTGCATTTGAGATAACACCTCAATTACCAATTAACACCTTAGCAGCGATTAGTTGAAAATGAGTTGAGAACAGGACTGGAGGAAATTATGGGTACCATCCAGTAGATGGAAGTTAAAGGTAAGTATGGAGAGTCCAAAAGGGAGCAAACAGAGTCCTTGCTGATCAAGGGAGCAAGGGCACCCGAGGCAAACTGCACCTGCCCCACAGCCTGGTCAAAGGCAGTCTTGGCAGGGCCACTCGAGCCTGCCTGTGCTCCTAGCCCCTGGCTTCTCGCTCAGCTAACGGAGATGGTCTACGGGACACTCAAGACTAGATGAGTTTATAAATGTTATTAACCATATTATTTGTTTAGTCCTATTTCTTGAGGGAAATTCTAAAGGTCATGAACGCATGAAGTGGAGAGTCTGCAAAGAGGGCCATACCCTAGGAGGTCCGAATGGACATACTGGCCTGGTTATTTCCCAGTGGTTTGTCATACCCATTCATAAGTAAGCTCATGGAAGATCTTTACTTATGATCATTTTCATCACCAGTAATTGGCACAGCCCTCATTTCATCTGGGAGCTTCAAAAGAATACACTGTCCAAACCAACTTCTTCATGACTTTTCATCTAGCATGTTCTGCTTTATTTCTTAGGGAACAAAGTACATACTTTTCCCCAATGCAACTGAAATCTCCACTTCTGTTTAGGCTTTGGGGAGTCTCAGTGTTAAGCAGATACTAATGAGAATCAAAAGAGCTAGGATTTGTTACATAATTTCCCATCTACAGAAATGCAAATGATAGTTAAAAATCAGTATCATTTCAGTGCTTGAGCACTGCTTTGTTGAATCAGCTCAAAACTTCATAATCCAAATACTATACAAATGCAAGTCTCCTGACATTAATCACTACCTAATATAAAGTTTTAGAAAGCTTGGAAACTTCAGATGTCATAACAGCGGTCTAGAGAGATGAAGTATTTTGTAAAATTATCAACCTGCTTGGAATTGTTTTCAGTTAGATCTTGCAGTTTGCTTCTGTTAATTTCCTCGATTGGGATATGATGGCAAACCTGTACTATTCCCTGAGCCCCTGCTTTTCCAGTACTTGCCACCCCAGTCCTACCACAGCTCTCGAGGACTATCACAGGAGCATCCATTTCAGCCACAGTTCAGCAGGGTCAATGAACCAAAGGTGGGCTGAGCCCAACCTTTCCCTCAGGTCACACTTCCTTACCGGCCATAGGTGATGGGGCCAGAGGAGGACACCTGACTCAATTGAGCCAGTGAGTTCCTTCCTCAGGACTCTGGAGTTTGTGATCAGAGTCAGGTTCGCTTCCCTGAAGTCTGAGCTCTAAAACTTAAGCCTCAGAAGCTATCAGTTGCCAGTTCTATTATATTTGACAAAACAAGTGATGGAATCTGGTTTGTGAGGAGAGAGAAAGAAGGACAAAGCAGATGTGCAGGTTGGAAGAACTGATGGGAGATACCAACAAGTCATGAGTTTGTGACTTGAGTTTTTCTTGGAACCTAGCTGCAAATTCATCTTTGTCTTCTGTGAGAGACTTCTATAGCCTTACGATAAGGTGTTCCTTTTATTTAAGCTTATTAGAGTGAGGTTTCTGTCATTTGGCACTTAACATCTAAAGGAGTACACAACATGAAAAACTTTAAGAAACGGCAACAACTTTTACTAGGAAAAGATGTGTATTTACTAGGAAGGCTCATTTAATCGTCAGTAAGCTGCTTCAAGTTACAATCCAAGGCAGATCAATCAAACCAATGACTTGAATTTAGTATTTAGTAGTTTCCTGGTGTTGTTGCTATTGTTTGTTTTAATGCATAATAAATAGCAAGGATTGGTGAGTGCCACGTTGAAGGCCTAGAGAAAAAGAGAAGTAAGGCACAAGATGAAATGAAAACAGACTCCACCTGCCAAAACTGAAGCCCCGCCATCCCTCTGACCACGTCTGGTTCTAGTTCTTGCTGCTATCCCAACAAATAGCCCAGTTATCCAGCCCGCCGTGTATGCAAAACCCAGCTAAGCCTCCTCTTTTCCCCTAGTCCATAATGTCATCATTCCACCGAGTCCATAACGTCATCATTCCACCGGTCCCAGAGGTGTGAGCAAACAGAAATCTCTCCGATTTACCCATCTCTTTTCATCTCCATTGCTGCTACCCCAACCCAAAGTTGCACCATTCAGCAGCCACTGAATCGGTCTCCTTTCTGAGGGCAGACCTAGTTTTCCTAACTCCAGGGTCCTAGCCATGGGATGCTTTCTGAATGTAAATCTGATGATGACATTCATCTCCCCCTCAATACACTTGGTACACCTATTCCCTTTTAAACATTGTGTGGTTACCCCCAGCTGGAGGGTCATGATTTCCAATAAAATCACCTGGAAGCTTTAAAAACAAAAAAACAAACAAAAACTAGGCTCGGGTCTCACTTCCAGGAGTTCGGACTTAATTTTCTGGAATGAGATTCTTACCAGTATTTCTAAAATGCTCCCCCAGTGATTCTGAAGAGCAGCTGGAGTCGCACAAAGTGCTTTATGCGTGGGGCCAACATCCTTAACACGGGCTGTGCAGCCTCACCCCTGCTTGCTGCTCTTCGCTCTTCCTCTATCACATCCCCATCCTTTGTTCTCCAGCCACGCCGGCCGTCTTTCAGTTCCTCAAAGTCACCACACTCTTTCCTGCCTGCGTACAGGGCCTCTGAGCAGGTTCATCCTGACACAGTCTCCCTTTTCCCCAGATCTGCACTTGGTACCACCACCTTAGGGAAGGCTTCCTTGGCCTCCCTGATGAGGTCAACTCCCCACTCTGGGCTCAGCAAACTTCCTTTATAGCACTAGTCAAAGGGCAGCTTTCTAGGATGTGTGAATGCTCTGTGAATAATGTCTGTCTTCCCCAGTAGACTATAAACTCTGTGTGGGCAGGGACCGTGT
Source organism: Phoca vitulina (assembly GCF_004348235.1). Taxonomy (NCBI): domain Eukaryota; kingdom Metazoa; phylum Chordata; class Mammalia; order Carnivora; family Phocidae; genus Phoca; species Phoca vitulina. Next base: position 56,709,391 of record NW_022589709.1, read on the forward strand.
CTGCTTTGCTCACCACCCCATCACCAGTCCCCGGCCTACACCTGTAAGAGAAGGCCCTCGATATATGGATGAGGACCAAGTAAGAGAAGGGTGATGTTTACTGGGGACAGGCCACCTGGCTGTGGAAATTAAAATTCTACACAAAGATTTTTTTGTGACCAAAGTAGCAAAAACTTCAAAGGGTAACCCAAGTCTGGAGTGCAATGCACAGTACAATATTCCAAGGGGCATGTGGTTGACGGCGGGTTGCATGATGGAGGGGATGGGGTATAAAAAAAAAAAAAATCTCAGGGCAGGTGAAAGGTCTGGAAGAGGAGCCTCTGACCCTTCCAAGTCTGCTCTCTCATTTTATCCCCCGAGACATCTGCCTCTGGCTTAAGCAGCATGGCCCGAAAGCAGAGAAGTAGAGCACTTGCCCAGCAGCCCTGTGCAGGGTCAGCGGTGGGGACTGCGGGTTTGTTTGGGTGGTAAAGGGAGAAATCACCCAACTGGACACTTAGTTTGGTAGTCAGACGTGAAGCCAGACTCCGCAGTTTCAAATGCCTGCAGGTAGCTGTGTGACCTTAGAACAAGTTACTTATGTTCTCCAGGCTTGTGTTTCTGGGCTGTAGCATAGGGACGATAACAAAACCTACCTCACAGCAGGTATGTAAGATTATATCATCTCTTTCCTGGCAATGACAGATATAATGCATTCTAGCTAATACAAGCACAAATGCTAACGAACACAAGCCTTCTTCAGCCATTGTTTTTATAATTTTATGCCTGCTCTAAGAACTCTACAAGGTTCCCCATTTTTGCTTCTGTGTGGGTAGACCTGCAGTTGGAGCCCTGGTAGTTTCAAGTTCTTAACCATGGCAGCAGCACACAGCCTCCATGCGGCAAGCCAAACTGTCTACCATCAAATGAGAATAAGCTACTGGTTTCTGAATGAGATCAAAGTGCAGCACACTGACAATTTCTGAATTTTAGATAAATCACAATTGCGCAGATGATCTGCTTCCCAACTGTGTGCACTGAAATGTCACCTCTGAGAACAGCCGTGAAGCTGGGCTAACATCCCCATGACCTGTAATACCCCTAAAGGCATTACAGGTTACTGCCTTTAATGTCACCTTCTGGAGTGAAGACAGAAAGCTTTCACCAACATCCCTTCCTTAGAGTGTCACAGAGGCCACCATGCAACACAGAACATCCTCCTCCTTCTGACCCCCCATTATCACTGCAAATGTGTTCCCAGGAACACAGAGAAGGGGGTTTCCCATTTATTCACATGCTCTGGAATGATAAGTTCTAAGCACACAGTAACAGGGCAGCCTTTGAGGACAGCCACTGCCCAAAGCACTGCCACCTGCCCACGCGGAGCGCTTCCTGAATTCCCCGCCCACAAGACTAGGAGCAGAACTAAGTGGTGGTTGTAGCTACTGGTTTAGGGGTTATGCAGCAATAGCACCCAGAACAGTATCTTCGCCAAAATTACTGTTGAGATAATTAATCCAGAATCACAGTTACCACAGAAACATTTTTATTACCCTCTTCCAGTGGGTATACAGTCCCTGCTTAAGGAGAGAAACAAGGTACAGGTGACCCAAAACCTTCACAAATGGAATCATGCAATGCTCTAAAATACCTTTATTCCCCGCCCCCCCTTTTTAAAGTATAGCCTTGAAAAGTAGTCTTTGCTCAAACTAGAAACATATCCATGGAACATAATATTTAAAAAAACAAAAATTTAAGAAAATTGAAACCGAGATGACCCTTTGTTTTATTTTTATTTTATTTTTATTTTTTTTGTGAAACCAAGATGACCCTTTAAATAACAACTACAGTTGTACTATTTCACATTATCAGTGCTCCTCAGGACAACTGAATTTTTCGGTTTTGTTTAAAAAAAAAAAAAAGTCATCCTGAGTCTTTATTTACTCTAACCACAGGGAAACACATTCTGGCCTGGTGATCAGAGGAAAAATACAGGAAGATAAGAATAGACTCCCTGCCTCCCACCCTTTCAGCTAGATTTCATGACATGCAATCCTCCCATCATAAATGCATGGATATTTTCAACACCATCGAGATTCAAGTGCTTCAAATGAAGTGGCGAGCAGAGCATGAGCCATCTCCTAAAAATGACAGCTTCATGACTCGGTGGACCTAAAGCTTACTGATGATGCAGCTTCCAGTCACTACAAAAAAACAGCTCCATTTCAACAGGTAACAATTTAAGAGTTCACCTGGCAGAGCAGCTACCAGGTGACTTCACCTCTTCATTTTGGATTCTCTATTTGCAAAGTTGTAATTATATTCCTGACCTACCTTAACAGTCACTATGTCAGTTGGGGGAGGCTACAGACAAGCTAAAAAAAATTCTGAGAATTAAGAACACTGAATCAGCTTTGCAAATATGATAGTTTTCAAAATAAACTAAACTTTATTTTTAAGCTCATGTTTAAAATTTTGCATTCACCCTGGCCATGTTTGCTGGTGCTCCTGCCTCCCTTTTGTCATCTGATTTTTAATATTCAACATACGGGTACGGTAAGTGCATGTGTGTGGATGGGGGGAAGGTGTCAGCAAATAAACGTAAAATTCAAGGTCCTTTTGTGCTTGGAACTAATGAATGGAACAAGTAGGGAGACATCTGTTTACGTGGTTGCACTAACCATAGATGGTATGTAAAGTCCTATATGAAAAAAAAAAACAGAAAATAAGAGGTTATCTAAACAAATACACAGCAAGGCTCCCTTAAATAGCAAGTGCCATTATTTATTTGAAATATACTTAGAAATACCAAAGTCTGTCCTGTGTAAAACTTTTCAGGAATACTTCTTTTACAAAAAAAAAAAAGAGAGAGAGAAGCCTGTATTAAATAATTTTGGGTCCTAAGCCCATGAGGAAAAAGATTTTAAAATACAGTTGCTTTTCTTTGCTAATCCAACTGTGCAAAGTTCCCCAGTTATTTCTCCTTATCTCCTATGTTTGTGAGGTCTCATTCTCAACTTGGTTCCAAAGTTGCTTTCTCTCTGAGACCTTCTGATCTTCTTCTGTGAAACTTCTTCTCTCTTTTGCTGGGCTCCCACTGGACTTCATTCATTTCTCTCGATATGCAATTTCAAAGCTGAGCTAAAATGGCTTGCTTATATCCCATGTCCTCCCTTAGACTGTGGCTGCTGCATCCGCCTTCATATCCAGTGTATGGCTTGGTGTGCAGCAGGTGCTCAGTCGATGCTGACGGACCTGTCCGAGCGTCTGTCTGCCATCACTTTGTTTCCTCTGCATTTCTAGTACCTAATCTTTCTTTTCCTCTTAATATTTGTGATTTTCACTGAATTCTTTTGAGTTTTGTTTCTACAGTTCTTAATTAAAAGACAAGATCACATCTGCTGGTGCAAGGCCCGCAGAACTTGGGTGTGTGCGAGAGCTGCGTCACCACCTCCCATTTCTGCCTTTACTCTTCACATCCACACCCCACCGCCCTTGTGCTCTATTTTCATTCCTTCTTCTCATTTCCCTTTTGGAGCACATCTGAAGGTGAAAAAAACGGCATCTTACTATTCTGTTTGTACTTGCCAAATACTATGCTGAATCCGGCCACAATTCTTCAATTATTCTGAAGAAGGGGGTCTATCTACTGCAAAATAAGTTTCCTTATAATCTCTGGTTGTAACAATCCTTTTCTATTTTGTTCAAGTACGGCAGGGTATATGTAAAACTCTGTTCCATATTTTTTCTGGCACCAAGAAACATAGGGTGAAAATATTCCAAAGGCATCACAAGTCATTTTTGGAAGAACATCCAGTGGTGTGGGGAATGGTCACCAGAGAGGAAAAAGGCATGGTTTAACGGAGAACTGGATTCCCTTTAAGTATATTGAAAACTTCTCTTTATCTGTGTATGTGTGCATATATAAAGATAGAAAGGAAATCCATAAAAAATCAATGCTAATTCAAGGACATGGGACTTACACTTTCTTGATTATACTTCTTTTCTGCATTTCTCAATTTACCACAGTTATAATATACTTTTTCTCTATAACCAGAAAAAAACCCAAATTCTGACATGTTAAAGAAAGGTAACTGAAAAAATTAGAATAAAGTGGACATTTAAAAGAAAACCCGTGTTTTGCATTGTAGCCTGAGAGAAGGGGAGACTGAAGGGGCTTTTTATTGCAGTATTTTTTTAATGCACTCAGTTTTTAAATTCTCAAGAGTGGACAACAGCATACACAGTAAGGTCCCAGGTACCCATCACTCACTCGGCTTAACCCACTAACCACACTGCATGGTTCCTTCCTCTACTTTCCCATCCCTGCTTTTTCTTCAAAGCAGTTTTTTTTAGGGATTCCAGTTGTCTTTTCACTTGTTTGGATCTGTTTTATTTTGTATAGCTTGGGTTTTCTTTTTTGGGATCGCGTACAAAGCCCCAAAGCTTCTGGAGGCCCACTCATGTGAGACAGCATCTTGATTCTCCAAGTTTGCGCCCTTCAACCCCACCCTGAGACGAATCCTACTGAGGGCCCTGCGAGCAAACAATCTAGCAAAAGCAAAGCGATATGGTATTTACTCAACTTTACTTCTGTCCGGTGGGTCAGAGAATAGACTCCAGGGTCCAGGATAAAGCCAGGACTTGCCGGGTCTTGGCAGCTCAAGCCGCTCCATTGTGATTCCAGATTCGGGGTGTAAACACATGCAGTGTTTAACCATCGCCAGTTTGCTTTGAATGTTTGATAGCCGTGACTGGGGCTCAGGAAGAACACAGTAGTGACTTCTTCGCTGGAACTGGAGCTGAGGCTTTATTTAGTATTTGGGCAAGCGGCGCTGGCAGCTGCAAACCCTCAATGGGTGCTTTCTAGTCGCAGAGCGGGCGGTGTTGCCGGGAGCCGAGGGTCCGGGGCGGCCAGGGAGCCCGCTAGGGGAGGAGGAAGCAGGACGGCCCAGCCTGGGCCATCCCGGACCCCGACAGGTGCTGAGGATCGAGGAGGAGGGGCCCTTCCCCACCCACTCCCAAGCCTGGGCTTGGTGTCCGACATTAACTGTCGGTTTTATTGCGTTTTTGTTTTAAGAATACAGGCCCTTGGCAGGAAGAGATGTACCGGAGCCCCCCCCCCCCCCCCCCCCCCCCCCCGTGGCTTGGGCTTTCTCTGCTCGGCCAGTGGGGATGAAAACGATAACAAAGACCCTGACTTTGTTTAATGACCACGACTCACTCAGATAACAAACCAACACAGGGGCTGGCAGAGAGCCTTCCAGATCCTTGATTAGAGTGGGCAGGGGAGCTGCATGGAAAGAGCTTGAAGCTGTATTTCGGTGCAACCAAAGGAGATTATCTTCTCCCGATCTGGACCCATGACCACGTGTATTAGTAACTATCATTTATTGAGAACTTTTATGTGTTAAGTACTGAATTAGGTACTTTGTGCGCATTGTCTTGCTCACTACAACCCTGCAAGGGTTTGTTGTTTTTCTTTTTTTAACGAAAGGGAAAACTGTGTGTCGGAAAGGTTAAGTAATTTGTTCAATATTATTACACAGTTTATAAATGGTACAGCCAGAAATCCAATCTTGGTGTGACTATAAAATAACCTTTCCTCTTTCTTGGGGAAACACATAGCTTATGCCTTGTAAATTTTCAATTCAAGGTGCCAGGGGACTGTGGCCTAGAACAGGTGAGTTGGCCATGGGAGTACAGAGTAAGTCAATTACTTATATACACAACAGTATGTACTCTTCATTACAGAGAATTACAGAAAAATTCAGATGAGGTAGAATCATTTTCCAAAAAAACCACAAAGGGCAACTGACTCTACGATGATGATAAAGAGGAAGACAAAGATGATGAAGGAGGAAAGAAGTTTGATATGGAGTATCATTTCTTCACTGCCCATTACATTTCTACACTGTACATACACAACATTTCCTTGGATGTCTACAGTATTTATAAAATAAAAATAAATAACCTCAGGTGTAAGCACAACTATTATCTAACAAAACCCTTCAAATTTTAATCACCTCTGTCTCTGGACTAATGAGGACACTTCTTCGGTTACTTCTATCTTGTTTAAGTATCTTATAGTATATTTTTGTAAATAAAAAAATTGCAACAACTTTGTTACTATGTTAGAAATGTCACTATAAACTGTCTGATAGTCAGCTTACTTTAGTGGGAAAAAAATGAACAAAGTCAGTGGTGTGCTTTTGACCTTGAACCGTGATTTAACTAGCAATCTGAGGATCAAGCTTTTTAACATCTTATCAAGGTCCTAGAGATTAGTGTATCTTTCCTGTAGGTCACATTTGCCTATTTTTTTTTTTTTTTAAATGGGGAAGATTCAGACTGCAGAGTTCAATTTGACCCAAAAGAATCTGCCTCCGAATCTATATAAGGAGAAAGATGGATTAGGTAAGATGGGTTAGGTGAATTCACCCCAGGGAAAAACAGACAGGATTCTCCTCAGTGGAAATACACTGAGGGATATTTTAAAAGAAGTTTTTAACAGACATATTTATTTTATCCAATGTTCCAAACAGGACACAAACTCGATACTCTTTGATGGTGGAGGTGGTAAGCAAAGGGATCGTATTCATAAACCTATGTATGACTGAAGCCCATGGCAGTGGTCATAAAAAGGCAATGATATAGCCCAATGTTTTGAATCTTTTCAAGAACAAGAATCTCTTTTGAAAGTAAAAAAAATTTCATGGCTCCCCATATGATAGTAGTATTCACTGACAAAATAAAGAATTATAAATTAGGGATGATCTTAATCACTTGACCACAGTATAGCTTCCACATACATTTGGAAATGCAGTGGCATATACGTGTGAAACGTGTATCTATTAAGTCTGTGGATAGCGCATAAAGCCTTATAATAACCTCTGGGCCCCTCAACAGGAAGACATGAACTACTTCTGCTCCCTCACCCTTCCTTCCTTCCATGCCATCACTAGGTTCCTGACCTAGGTCTTCTAGCAGAGAAGAGAAGCTATTACACCTAAACTTCCAGTTTCTATGGATCCACTTCCTCCTCCTATCTCCAGACAACTGTGTGAGAAGGAAGTAGAGAGAGAACTCCCTGTGAGCTGTTGTGTTGACCTGGCTGTGGTTCTGATGTTCTTGCAGAGTCCAAGCAACTCTTGGTCACACTGGCCAACACATCTCCCAACTCCCACCCCCAACTCTTTGGAAGGTGTACCAACTCTAAAAGTACCAGGAGTGTGGAATAAAGAGTGTTTGTGTCTTGGTGTCTTGGATTTGTGCCCCATAGCGCAGACCAAGCTCAAGTAAAAGAAGGGCGTGAGCTCTGGGTTCAGACTCTCTCCTAAGGTCACTCATGGGTCACTCTGTCCTACTGTGGCATCTTAGATATGAAGCATGCTTTTTTGTTCTCAGTAAAGTCTTTGCTTCTTGGTAGATCTGCCTTCCACCTCAACCCCTTGGTTCCCTGGAAGGCAATTCTGATTTTCCACCCCAGCTGGGCTGCCTCAGGAAGTCTTAGGGAAAATCCAACACTTCTTTCCCACCTGCTCACCTAGTTAGCTCCTTCCCCGCCTGGGGTGTGGAAGCTGGATTCTTAAGAAAGACAGGGGCTTCCTCCCTTTCTGAGTCCCTCATCTCACACTAGCAAAACAAAATGAAAATGCAAACCTGTCCCACTCTTGACTGATACTAAAACCATAACATTGCAGATCTTTTGGGTTAGGCTTTAACTTTTGGTAAAAGTACAAAATGCAACTAAGAGCAGAGGTCACTGGTTAAGCCTTATCAGCAAGTTGCCACTGAATGAGCTTATCAGATCCTTTTCCTGGTGGCAAATCTCAATAGTGAGAGGGTAGAAAGAGGAGAGCACTGAACCTTGCTCCTTCAACATCTACCAACAGTCACGAAAAGCAAAAAGAGAAAACTAAAGGTTAGATAAATTAAGAGTAAAATTAGGGTCTCTCTTGTCTAATACCAGTCAGCAGAAATCCTTTTCTAGGGCAGATATAGATAGATGGTTGAAATACTGTGATTTATTTCACACTGGACGTAACCAGAGTGTAAGACTCCTGAGAGGTGCTCAAGATTGGGCCAGGATGGGCAAAGAATCAATGCCATTGGAGCAGTGAGTTGTGAGCTGGTCATTGTAGGAAGGACGTAGCCCTCAAGACATTTCTGATGCTGTTTTATGTGATTTATATCCAAGAGATAGATGCTATTATTATGCCCCCATTTAACAAATGGGGAAATCAAGGCCCAGAAAGATTAACTTGCCCTACCCACTTCGTAAGTGGCAGGCCAAGCACTGAACCCAGGCCGTGTGGTTCCCAAAATCAGAACTCTCCAACAACACTATGCTATGGATCAGAGACGTGGAGGCAAAAGCACACTCTGGTTCTAGTTTAAGCACTGCCTTTAGCTATAGGACTTCGGGGAAAGTCATTTCAGCTCCCTGGCCTCAGTTCTATCAACAATAATAAAAAAAAAAATAGATGACACATGGTTCTCCCACTGCTCCAACATTCAGTGATTCTACATGGAACACATAGGGCCAGAAGATCGGACAGCCTATGCAACTAATAAATGTACGCTGAGGGTACATATTATTCCCCAACTCCCATCCCCAGGGATTTATGTGCCCAGAGGTGCTTTCACGCCTTCCCTTCCTTACCCTCACTAATAATGGTGGATGATGGCAATGATAACAGAACACTTATGAGAGGGTGCTTCTGGAATCAGTCAAAGGAGAAGAGGGGAGAAGCATCGGTGGCAGATGGAAAACCTGCTTTGTGCTTACTAACATGATCTTGCCCAAGTTAATTATCTTCTCTGAGACTCAGCTTCCACAACTGCTGTGGTAAAAGTAGCTACACAAAGGGTTTTTGTGGCGATTCAGTAAAATATGTAAAGAACCAAGGTCAGCACCTAGCACATAGTAGGTGGTCAGTTAAGCTTTAGTTCCAGGCACTTTCGCTATCATTCTCCCTTCCCAACAAGTAACATGCAGAATCCAGAGTGCAGTGGCAACAGGGATGCCATGTAACTTCATGTCCCCTTCTATTATCCCAAACTTTTATGTTCCAAGACAGCTCTGGATCTAGGTGAAAGGCAGTTACATCCCTTTTTGTGGACATCTTGGAGGTATCTGCCTAGCTCAGGGGTAATTCAGTGAAGGTGCTTAATAGGTATAAACTTCCAGTTACAGGATAAATGTTAGGAATATGATGTACAGCAGAGTGAGTGTATTTAACAATACTGTATTGTGAATTTGAAAGTTGCTAAGATAATAGATCTTAAAAGTTCTCATGACAAGGAAAAAAGCTGTAACTATCGGAGGTGATGGACTTTTATTGTGATAATCATTTTGCAAGTTTTACATATATCAAATCAGTATTTTATAAGCCTTAAACTTATACAATGTTGTATGTCAACTATATCTCAATAACTGGAAAAACAAGTAACAACAAAATAGGTTCATAGGGACAGTCCAGATTCAATGTGGGCCTACATAAGGTCACAAATACTAGGAGACATGGTTCATTGTGGGCCATCTCTGGACACTAGTTACTGCAACTGGACAATGAGTATTCTTCTAGTAATTTCCATTTTCATTCCTTTGAATAAAACAGAGTCAGGCTCTGCTGCTTAAAACAAAAATCTCCTTAATTAATAGATCCCTAATCAACCCTAAATATAAAGGGTTTAATCAGCAAAAGAGAAAAATATGAGTGAGGTTAACAGAAGTCAGTTATGAAAAAATCGACTGTCTGTTTGTGTGTGTGCATGCATACAAGGGCACATGCTCATCTTCAAACACCTCAACATTTTTGACAAAATCAAATTTTATTATTTAAGTTTTTTAAAAGACATATTACTCCATTTACCAACATGTCTAGATGTATTGCTAGGATATAATCTTTTTAAAAATCCATCATATCACTAACACCCTTAAAAATTAATAATTCTTTAATATCAGATCAACATTCAGGTTTCCCTGTCTAATAAAGGACTTTAATTTTACATTTTTAAAACCTCTGATAGCTAAGAATAAGGTGGGTGAGAGGGTCCAGACTATATAATATACTCAAAAACTATATACTCAATCAAAATATTTTTTAGGGGAGTGGGTACCCAAAGGGGGCATAGTCCATGAACTCAAGGAATAAAACAAAACAGATGCATGTAAGCCTAAGAGCCTGGCCTTTCTCTACCTGTCGCACTCCTAGTCATTCTTCCTGATCAGCTCAAACTTGACCTCTTCTCTTACCCTAACTCTATCCATTCCACTAGGCAGACTTACTTGCCTCTGGCTTCTCATAGCTCATTGCCAGGATCTTCCAGATATCATTTACTCTGGCAGATGTAACTTTTTGTTGCATGGGGCAGACAGAATTCTACAATGTCCCCTAATGAGCCCCTTATATTATTCCCTCCCATTGTGTGTGAGCAGGACCTGTGAGTGTGAGGAGGTATTACTCCCATGACTATGTAACACAATATGGCAAAAGGGATTTTACAGATGTCCAAATGGTTTAACCTTAAAATAGTATGATTACCCTTTCTTTGGCCAGACTGACCTATCTGATCAGGTCAACTTTGCAAAGAGAGGAGGCTCTTCAAAAGACACAGAGTGTGAGAGGGATTTGAGGCAAGGGAGATTGCTAGCCTGGTGACGGAGGGGGCCACATGACAAGGAATGCAAGCAGTCTTTAGGATCCGAGACCAGCCCCTGGCTGAAGGCCTATAAGGAACTTCAGTCCTGTAACCTCAAGTAAATGAATTCTGTCACAAGCACATGAGCTTGGAGTAAGATCCCAGCTCCAGATGAGAATGCAGCCCACATGAACCCATGATTTTAGCCCAGAGAACCCATCTGTGCTGTAATGAGACTTCTGACCAATAGTACTATAAGCTAATAAGAGGGTACTGTTCCAAGCTGCTAAATTTGTGATCTGTTATATAGCAATTGAAACTGATACATTACACATCTGTACTCTCCACTGAATTGTGATCTCTTGGAAGGCAGGGTCCATGTCTTAATTATTAATATAGGCCCCCCTGAGCAAAGTGTCTGACTTGGAGCAGTGGTATAATAAATGTTTACAGAACAAAATTATAAATTAATCATAAGTGTTGCATTCTGCAGCATTGTATAGGCATTTAGAAACAAGGATGCATTGTACTGAATTTATTTCGTTAAGTGTCTTTCAAATGCCCACTAGGTGCTTAGCACCATACCAAAGTCAAGTTCCTCTCAGGTGTTATCCCTGATTCTCTTGGTCTTCCAAGGAGCCTTATTATATAATGCTGGGTTTTGAAACATTACTGATGCAGACATAATTAATCATGGTTATCATAATAGTAGAGGTAAGAACTGATGGGGAAATGAAAATAAGAGGTAGGAAAAGTTTCAAAACTTATTTTGAGGAATAGCTTTATTATGTTGCCCTGAAAGAACTTCTGATTAATGCCACTCTTGATTAAAACTCAGGGCACTGCATTTATCTCTGAGTTTCAGTTTTCCTAATAAAGAAGTAGATTATACCATGTCCACTCCCAGCCATGAGATTCTATGTAGTCTATGAATTTTGTGTGTTCTTTCCATCCATGCTCACTCTCTGTGTATCGAGACATCCACATTGTGACTTGTAGGCTCAAGAAATGGTGAGGCCACAACCATCTACAGATTAACTGCATTATTTTCGGCCCATGGGTCAAAAGGCGCATCTCAGAAGCCTCAAGAAACAAGAAGAAAATGGGCTCGTCTTCTTAAAAATCTCCCAACATCTTAGCCTAAATGTTAAAAAAAAAAAAAACAAAACAAAAAAACAGCAAAAAGCTTTTTACTCTGAAAAAGTTGAGGCATTATAGTGTAACTGGAAGAATTCCAGTCTGAAAGTCTTGACATTTGACTATCTGGGCAGCAACAGAGCATGCACTCAAAATGAGAAGACAATGACATGATGCTTCAACTATGCTTTAAAGTGCCCCCTGCCACCCACTGCGGTGGGGTGGGGGCAGGGGAGCTTAAATGATGTAAGAAAGAGCATCTCAAGTGTGGATGAAGACGCTAAAAGTGAACAATATCCAGAAGCTTCCCATCAGCCAGCCTCTTTTAACCCAGAAAAATAAATAAAATACATTGGTAATTTTGGTCCCCTCTACAAATGGAAAAATCCTCAGAGAAAGGGAATTTTTATTCATTTAGCAATCAACTACATGTTAGGTACTGCTCTATATGATAAGAATACAGCTGTGAACCCGCCTGTGGAGCCCACAATTTTAAGTATATTAAGTAGTGGTCCCTGTGGCCAGGGAATTCAGTTCTACAAGTGTCCACTATGTGCCAAGCATGGAGTGTAGAAGTGGCTTCTTCTTTTTTTTTTTTTAAAGATTTATATATGCATGAGAGGGAGCTCGAGTGTGCGCATGCTCTTGTGGGGGGAGGGGCAGAGGGAGAGACTCTCCAGCAGACTCCCCTCTGAGCATGGAGCCCAATGTGGGACTTGATTCCATGACCCTGAGATCATGACCTCAGCCGAAACCAAGGGATACCAAACCGACTGAGCCACCCAGTAGCCCCTAGAGGTGGATGCTTAGTAAAACTGATGAACTTTGAGCTTCATAGTTGCTTACTTTCATGGGCCCCTTCTAAAGTATAGGTGTCTTCCTCAGAAATCTGGGGCTCACCTGTATGCTCGGCATGCTGCCCCAGAAAGGGGTTGCCCTCTGCATCCTGGGTCTCTAGGTGAAGTCAATGGGCTGCCAGAAACCTGACCATTTTTGCTGGTCCCCCCGTATTGACATCCTGTACTATGTGGGGCCTCTGCAAGTATCTGGAACCCAACCTTGGCACCAAGGAGAAGGTTCTGACGAAGATGCCTCTCCACTCTCCGTGTAGCGCTCTCCGGACTCAGGCTGCACCAGGAGCACCTTGTACTCTGCAATCTCCCTTCCCCTGCCCAGGGCCACTAACACGATGCTGGACCTGGCTGAGCTGGACCAGCTCCTGAGGCAATGGTCCAGCGACATCAAAGATCTGAAGCCTCTAAGGGTTTTTCCTAGGACGGCAGGCACCTCCAGAGCAAGAAATTGTTTCAGCTGTGGCATGACCAACAAGTTTCGAAGCTGAAAGAATCTTTTCTAAACCACCAATAACGAAAAACATATTTCTGTCTACTATGCCGGAAGACAAAATTGTCTTTCTCTGTACATGAAATGGTATTATAAAACTTTTACCATGTGAAGAAGGATCAAAGAGTATAAAGCCAAAAAAAGTAGGGAAAAGATTTATTATATGGGTGGGGTCAAGCAGTGAAGGTGTAATAGTAACAATCATCATTAACTAATACTAATTATAATGCTATTTTCTGGATGCTTCCTAAAATTTGTAATTCGTTACGGTTTCTTTTTTCCATTTGAAATAGATATGTACTTTTGAACCTAATTTCATATTCTCGTTCATAAAAAGGGCTCCATATTTGATAAACTTCAGGACTCATAAGAATCTGGATCTAGCCTGACAGCTCCTTTTCCTGAAGAAGTGAGGAGAAAGAGCATACAAAAATCACTAATACCATGAGGAATGTGGGAATTGTCCCGCAGCTTTTCTTTACTCCATTAAATCCTTGCCCTCTCATACCTGGTCTTGAATCTATCAAAAAAGCCTGGAAGATTCAAAGGTCAGTAAGGACCGTTTAAAATATCTAAATACAAAAGACCTGCCTGAACGGACCTCAGGGAAAACACGTGGCTCCAACTCTGTCTTCCTACTCTGGAAAAAGGCACATTTGGGTATGTGGGTTTGGGGAAAGTGACTGCTTTAGAAATACGGAGTTCCAGAAAATGAGAAGTGTATCACTTCTTGAGAATGTTTCTTTTAAAATTAGTTATTGATACAGAGGCACTCACTCTTGAGCATCTTTGTAATGACACATCAACCGCTATTTTCCATCAATTCAGGAGGGAACAGCAAGGCTGAGAGCCAAGGGAGGGAGAAGAAATGACAGCCCATTCTGTGGCAAAAAACCAAAGGGGGCTTGATTTATCAGTACACTTGGCACGCTCTTTTTGGGGGGTGGAGGGGTGATCGGGAGTTGGAAATAGAGGGTTGTCCATTTTCTAAAGGCAAGCCCTCTAAAGTAGGCCAATTGGTCAGCTGCGAACTTGGCAGGCATGATGAAGCATGTGTGCTGGGGCAGATTCAGAACACGATGTTCTGGTTCACTCTGAGAGCAAAGGAAAGTGGAAGAAGGGCTCAGCCCAGGACAGACAGGGCGCAGCACAGACATGCAGGGGGCCAAGACACAAAGCCAGCACCAAGGAATAAATGCAACTTGCTTACCCTGCTGGCCACAGAATTCAGAGGGAGAGAACAAGAAAGACAGAGAAGGCAAGAAAAAACTATTAAAGCCCCCAAGAGAGGTGCTGTGGTTCTGGTGTTTACTTGAACTCAATTCTGGAAAATTCGGAGCTGTTGTGTGATTAATGATAAAGAGTAATCACTGAATGTTTTATGTAACAGTCATGATGAAATTCTGCAAAAGTGCTTGGAAATCATACTGAGCATATAAACTCTGAGACATAAAGATGTGTGGCATGAAGAGAAAAAGGATATTTAAAAAAAAAGTGGCTTGAAGCATAGACTCTTAGGTCCAAATTTAATAAGGACCTTCTAGAGGTTATTTTTTTTTTTTTTTAAGATTTTATATATTTATTTGACAAAGAGAGAGACAGCGAGAGAGGGAACACAAGCAGGGGGAGTGGGAGAGGGAAAAGCAGACTTCCCGCTGAGCGGGGAGCCCGATGTGGGGCTTATTGTGGGGCTCCATCCCAGGACCCCGAGGATCATGACCTGAGCAGAAGGCAGGCGCTTAATGACTGAGCCACCCAGGCGCCCCTAAGGGCTTTTTTTGAACCTGTATTTACTTTCATATGGTTTCAATGATTACTTAGCTGATAATGAATAAAATAGTCATGTATAATATATAAAAATAACTTAAAATATTTGCCATCTTTGAGTATGCAGGCTTCTCAGATATTTTCCAAATGATTTAAGAAAGTAAACTTAATAAAGTTCAAATAAGATGAAATAATATTAAAAGCTCAAGAAAAACAAGGAACCAATAGTAAATTATATTTTAATTCACAAAACATTTTGCGGATGGGTACTGATTGCCCATAATCTTGAGATTTTTCTTTTTATTCAAACGATTTTGAATTGTGCTAAGGTTTTATTCCATTAGATGGAATCATTTACAACTAGTAACATGCAATGAGTAAGTTCACATATGTTTTTCTTCAAATGTCCAGTACTGTCAGAAGCTTGAAAGGACAGAGATTAAGCTAGTGATAATTGCTTAATTCCAAATGTACAGTATCATTTAAAAATTTTAAGTTGAAAATAATTTCTTAAAGAATAGTCTCTATACTTGACTTATTGCACAAAAGAATTCAATTATATATGAAAAAATGGTTTTTACTACTCCTCCACGTAGCAAAAAAAAAAAAAGGCACCTTATTTATCAGTATAAAAAACCAGAGACCAGAGTGGCCAGAAGACTCAGCTGGTCTTTGTAAAGGAGTTTATAGCTTTCAGCTGAAAACTGTTAAGTGCGAATTCCCATTCTCAGCTGCTGGCTCCCTTGAGCTACCCGTGGCCTCTGGCCCCATTTCCATGGAGACAGAGGTGGGCAGGGTAAAATTAAGTTAAGGGGGAAACTTTTATTTTAAGGAAGTGTTTCCAAATCCCTACTCCTCCAATACTTATCAGTGTCCAAGTTAAAACTGACCACACATTAGTTACTGAAATTCACATGCACTTCTTCGAGGTTAAATGACTGAAAATAACATATATGATTGTAAAGGTACGTTTGCATGAATAAAGCAATACCTGCCCTATTTGGTACTATGTAAGCCCAAAATTGAAGCTTGGAATGAAGGTAAAATGCCTGCTGCCATTCAACAGTGGACAGAGAATCCTACTATGTTTCTGGGTCTAACGACTATTTAAAAAAATCCTGCCAGCTTTTTATTGGCTGAGAGCTGCGAATGTCATGTGTCAGGACACTGCAGACCTCTGTTGTATGGGTGGGAGTGTGGGTTGGTGTTAACCCAAATATCAAAAAGTTGGGATCTTCACCAGGGGAATTAAAAAAAAAAAGTGTTGGTTTTCCTCACATATATCAATTAATCCATTGCCTTGCTGTAGGCTTTTGTTCCTGACCATAGTACTGAGGTTAATAAAAGTAAATAGGATGCTCAAACAGCTATTGCTAGAACCATCAGTTTACAGCTCACTACTAGTGGCCATTTATTGAGTGATTACTGCACACCTGCTACTGTCTAATGTATTTGCTCAGTTAATGATTGTCTCTTAGGAAAAACTTTTCATTAGGGAAAACTTCAAACATACACAAAAGAGAACAGTCTGGGGGCGCCTGGGAGGCTCAGTCGGTTAAGCGTCTGCCTTCGGCTCAGGTCATGGTCTCAGGGTCCTGGGATTGAGTCCCGCATCGGGCTCCCTGCTTCTCCTTCTCCCACTCCCTCTGCTTGTGTTCCCTCTCTCGTTGTGTCTCTGTCAAATAAATAAATAAATCTTAAAAAAAAAAAATGCTGATTCTATAGAATATAGAACATATTCTATATTCTATGTATGAACATAACATACACTATATTGGAATTGTATAGAATCATATATTGGAATTGTATAGAATCAGCATGTTGTACACCTGAACATAACATACACTATATTGGAATCAGGGTCAGTGTACTGTTAATCCCCTTCACCTAATTCACCCAGCCCCCAACCCACTTCTTCTCTGATAACTGTCATTTTCTTTGTTCATTTGTTTCTCAATTCCACATAGGACTGAAATTATATGGTATCTGTCTTTCTCTTATTCTGCAGGGCATTATACTCTCTAGATATATCCATGTTGCTGCAAATGGCAAGGTTTCATTGTTTTTATGGATAAGTACAATTCCATTGTGTGTGTGTGTGTGTGTTTATTTCACTACTTATCCAGTCATCAATCAATGAACACTTGGGCTGCTTCCATATCATGGCTACTGTGAATAATGCTGCTATAAACAGAGGGGTGCATATATCTTTTCATATTAGTGTTTTAATATTCTTTGGGTAAATACCTAGTAACAGAATTACTGGATTATAGGGTGGTTCTATTTAATTTTTTGAGGAACCTCCATACTATTTTCCACAGGGGCTCCACCACTTTGCATTCCCACCAACAGGGCATGAGGGTTGCTTTTTCTCCACATCCTTGCCCACACTTGCTGTTTCTTGTGTTTTTTACTTTAGCCATTCTGACAAGTACGGGTCATATGTCATTGTGGTTTTGATTTGCATTTTCCTGATGATGAGTGATATTGAGCATCTTTTCATGTGTCCATTGGCCATCTGTCTATCTTCTTTGGAGAAATGTCTGTTCATGTCTGCTGTCCGTTCTTAGATTATTTGCTTTTTTGGTAATGAGTTGTATAAGCTCTTTATATATATTGGATACTAACCCTTTATCAGGTAACATTATTTACAAATACCTTCTCTCATTCAGTAGGTAGTCCTTTGGTTTTGTTGACTGTTTCCTTTGATGTGCAATAGCTTTTTATTTTGATGTAGTCCCAATAGTTTATTTTTGCTTTTGTTTCTCTTGCCTCAGGAGATATATCTAGAAAAGTGTAGCTATGGCCGATGACAGAGAAATTACTGCCTGTGTGCTCTTCTAGGATTTTTATAGTTTCAGGTTTCACATTTAGGTCTTTCATCCATTTTGAATTTATTTTTGTGTATGGTATAAGAAAGTGGTCCAGTTTCATTCTTTTGCATGTTGTTGTCCAGTTTCCCCAACACCATTTGTTGAAGAGACTGTTTTTCCAATTGCATAATTTTGCCTTTGTCAAAGACTAATTGCCCATACAATCACAGATTTATTTCTGGGCTCTCTATTCTGTTCCATTGATCTATGTGTCTCTTTTTGTGCCAGTACCATACTGTTTTGATTACTATAGCTTTGTAGTATATCTTGAAATCTCAGATTATGATACCTCCAGTTTGTTCTTCTTTTTCAAGACTGCTTTGGCTATTTAGGGTCTTTTTTGGTTCTATACAAATGTTAGGATTGTTTTAGTTCTGTGAAAAATGCTGTTGGTATTTTGATAGGGATTGCATTAAATCTGTAGATTGCTTTGGGTAGTATGGACATTTTAACAGTATTTTTTTCTTCCAATCCATGAGCATGAAGTCTTTTCATTTTTAAGTGTCATCTTCAATTTCTTTCATCAAGGTTTTATAGTTTTCATAGTACAGGTCTTTCACTTCCTTGGTTAAGTTTAGTCCTAGGTATTTTACTGTTTTTGGTCCAATTCTAGTACTACGTTGAATAAAAGTGATGAGAGTGGACATCTGTGTCTTATTTCTGATCTTACGGGGAAAGCTTATAGTTTCTCACCATTGAGTATAATAGTAGCTGTGGATTTTCCTACATGGCTTTTCTCATATTGACGTATGTTCCCTCTAAACCTATTCTGTTGAGGGTTTTTTTTTTTTTTTAAATCATGAATGGATGCTCTACTTTGTCAAATGCTTTTTTTGCATCTATTGAAATGATCACAAGGTTTTTATCCTTTCTCTTGTAGATTTATCACTTTGTCTTTTTACCTATCTTTAGATCTATCAATCCATGTATCTATAGATCTATTTATGTGAATACATAATTTATTTTCATAGCTCAAAACTCAAAAGGTTCAAAACAGTACTTATGGAAAAATCTCTTTATCACCTTTGTCCAACTCCCATGTCCAGAGGCAACTGATATTTTTGGTTTCCTGACTGTCCTTTCCATAGGGATCTTCTGCACACACAAACAAATGCATATCCTTTCTCTATTTTTACATGGAGGGCAGCATACTATATATACTGTTCTCCACTTATGGGTTATCAGTTAGCATATTTTGGAGCTTTATTATTTTCTTTTACACAGAGCCCACACTATGCCATCCTGCCCATCCACATTGAGACGTAAATCCAGGTCTGAGTTTCTAAGTCTCTAAATCTTAACTTCCACATAGATATTTAATATTGACTCAGAACTTGTATGTTTCCCTCATTCTTACTGAGGCTGTTTAAGCATTCGTTAAAATTCATTCATTCTGGGGACACCTGGGTGGCTCAGTCGGCTAAGCATCTGCCTTCAGCTCAGGCCATGATCCCAGGGTCCTGGGATCAAGTCCCGCACTGGGCTCCCTGCTCAGCGGGAGCCTGCTTCTCCCTCTGAGTGCCACTCCCCCTGTTCCTGTGCTTGCACTCTCTCTTTTTATCTGACAAATAAATAAAATTTAAAAAAATTCATTCTTTTACCACTGCTTTAAGCAATGCCCTGAAACTTACTTTAAGCAAAGAACATTGGATTGTGTTGCCTGAGATACTAGCAGTTTCACTTAAAAATAATCCAATGCTATAATTAACTAGCTTTTAAATGTTCTTCAATTTATTTCTTTCATTTTGTTGCCTCTATTTAAAAGTGTTCTCAAAGAATATAGAAAATGGCTTGCAGGAATAGCACTATCAAATAATGAAGTGAAATAAAAAAATAATAATAAAATGGGAAAAATAATCTAAAATGTCTCCTTGGAGAATTTCTAACCATAGGTTTGAGGCCATAACTGCCTATGTCTTTACAGTGTTTACAAAAATCCCAAATTGATACTGTCCCCAGATGCATGACAGAAGTGAACACAAATACTCTCTAAACCTAGCCTTCAAATGAATTCCTATATGCCAAGTTCCAAGGAACATCAACCATCATCCCCCCACCACACACACACACACACACAGTGAGAGTGACATGGACAAACAAGACACCATGAGTAAGAGTTAGCAAAACAACACAATACACAAACAGTCCCGCAAAAGACAGGAAATTTGGGAATTATCAGATATAAATAAAGTTAAAGAAAAAAAAGACTTGGAGGGGCGCCTGGGTGGCTCAGTCGGTTAAGTGGCTGCCTTCAGCTCAGGGCATGACCCTGGAGTCCCGGGATCGGGTCCTGCATCGGGCTCCCTGCTCAGCAGGGAGTCTGCTTCTCCCTCTGACCCTCCCCCCCTCATGCTCTCTTTCTCATGCTCAAATGAATAAAATCTTTAAAAAAATTAAAAAAAGAAGAAAAGACTTGGAAAGGAATGAAAATATAAAAGAGTAGTCTAGAAATAATGAGCATGCAGTGAGATGATCTGATGTAATCAGACCGTTAGAAAATAGGAAAGTTTAGCACATTTTAAATTGCAAGAAAACTGTAGAATTGAATTCATTTCTCCATGAAAAGACCAATTCTTAGATTCAGGCATCCGAACAAATCCCAGGCAAGTTAAATGAAAATCTACATTTAAACACATTGTAGAGAGACAGTGAAAGTTAAAAAAAATAACAGTTTGAGCAGAAGACAGGTTTAGTACAAAAGAACAATTAGTTGACCTCTCAATAGCTGTATGGAAATGAGGAAACATTGGAATACTGGTTGCGTATATCCCAGTAATGTAGCTTCAAAATACAGCACCTAAATGTAAACAGAACTACAAGGAGAAACTAACACATCTATTATCACACTAGATCTGTGGTTCTTGACTTTGAGTGCGCGTCAGAATCACTTGGTGGGCATGTTAAAATGCAGATTCCTGGGCCCACCCTTTTAGTTTCTGATTAAGTAGGTCTGGGGAATTGTGCTGCTGATGCTACTGGTTCAGGGACCACACTGTGAGAACTACTTCCCTAGAGAAGTCTTACATATATACACCAAAAGACAGGGCTAGGTTTATAGCAGCATTGGCTATTATTGAAAATTATTGACACCCTATTCTGTTAATCAGCAACAAAAACTATACATAACTCATAGTACACTGAGACAACTGAATACTGTTCAGTGGTGACAAAGAATGAACTATGGCTACATAGTTCATAAAACATAGCTAATTCTCAAAGACAATGAGCAAAAGAAGAAAATCTAAGAAAAATACATAAAGTAGGATCTCATTTACATAAAGTTCAAGTCAAAAAAACTACAACATCGTACAGGGATATATCTAGTTATAATAAAGCTGTAAAGCAAGAAAATGAGTAACCCAGTAACAGACCTGGCAACTTCCCCTGTGGTGTGGGGTGGGGAGAGGAAATCATGGAGAGTAATGTTCTATTTCTTAAACTGGGAGCTGAGTTGTTGGATGCTTATTTTATTCTAAGTTGTACAGCTACATGATGCATACTTTCTGTATGTAAGGTGCATTTTGTAATTAAAAAATAAAAAATAATGAAACCAGATAGTATACAAGAAGGATCAAATCATTATCAACTAAAGTGATCAGGAGTAGATTCTACAAGGAATGAAGATTTGAGTGATTACTGGAAGCATGACAGACAAAGATTTGGAGGGGTGGGGGTATTTTAACTTCGGCAGAATAATATAATCAAGTGATCAGAAGTAGATCAGTCTGGCCAGAGAGATTTGCCATGTGGGGTATAGCAGGCAGATCGGGCTGGAAAAGGAAGTTAGATCAAATTCTTAATTCAATTAAGTATATAAAGTCAGAATTTCAAGGAAATAGGACACACTGCAGATACATTTTGATGGGAGGAAGTCAAGGAGAATCAGGGATGTGATACTCTTAGGCACAAATCTTGCTATACAGTCAGAGCTACCTACACAGGAAGTGAAACGTCTTTGATTCAGTATCAATATAATTTGAGGTAAGATATGTATGCAATTTTGATAACTCTGTAAGATTTAAAATGAAAAATAATAGTTACTTTCTCTTAACCCTGTCCATTCCTGAATTCTACTACTTTCAACATTTTTCAGGCTTTTCTGGTTTTAACTTTTTTTTTTTTAAGTAACATAAAGCTAAATCTTGATTTAGACGTGATTTTCTCTACTAGGATTTGGCTCTTTTATAACTATCACCTGTAGACTCAAGGACACAAAAGCACTTTCCCACTCATTTCCCCCCAACATAAATCTTCAGCAATTTTTGGCTAAATCAATGCACAGTATTTATGCTATTATAGCCATGTGAATGGTGTTCTTCCTTAAGTCAAGTGGCACAGTGTGAGCACATTTCTTTTCTTGCATAGCTTTTAAATTTTCTAGGAGTTAACTGCCTTTTTTTTATATCTGAATAGTTTCTACTTCCCTATCAACAACTTATACCCAAAACTCTCCATTGAGGTCTCTAGAATACCCCCTCAATATGGTGAAATTCAATGGGTAATTTGTATGTTCCATTTCTCCCCCTTGGAGGCATCCCTCTTGGACTATTCTATATTCTTGCTTCTATCTAGCCTACTAAAGAGTTGTTAACTGAGAATTCACTTAATAACATTCTAGAAATTCTTACTAATTTCTTTTGTGGGATACCATCTTCCTTTTCGTCCTGAGTACACAGGGTGGGGCTTGTCAAATGGCAGACCATGTGGTTTTGGGGGGAACCCCCAGGGGCAGTTATGTGTAAGTCTTACCAGTCTTCTTAGACAGAATCAGTCAGATGTCTGATAGGAGAACTGTGGATAAGACTGGCAGCCAGAGTTTTGACTGTCATGGCTGTGCCAGGGACAAGCCTTGGGGAAAGGCTTACTTTGGGAGCAGGTTTACTTTTCAATATGAAGAAACTAATCTTAATCACTCTGTTTTCAATAGAGAGCCTTGCTTTTGCCTTCAAATATTCCAGGGGCCTAAAAAAATTGCTCTCCTGTCTAGATGGATGAAGGGCATATTGCCAGACCATAAAACTTTCAAGAGTATACAGGATAAATCGATTAAATTTTATAGTGGACAAATATTTGAGTGCCTAATCTGAGCAAAGCTTTGTTGGAAACTGAGTGAATGCATGCTTCTTTTCCAAATTCCTTGGAACTGGAAGCTATCTTTTAAGGGAAAAAAATAGAATCAGAAAGTAGTGCTGACACATAAGGTCTTGAAATTCATTACTTTGAGAGGATCTAGGCTAAATGTGAAAGTAATTTCAAAAGAGATACAGGAAAGTTCACAAATGTCAGCTCTATCAAGAGCAACTAAAATGTTTAGAAACATTTCTAACTTCTGAGATTGCTGAAAGCAGAACAACCATAGTTTTCCACAGTTTTGCTGGCCGAGGAAAAAATATTCCTGGAATGCCATGTGCAGTTCTTGAGATCTACTAATACTAGTTTGAAGAAGTATATCAGCTATTATGTTTGTCTATCAGAAAATGTTTTCTATAGTATTCAAATTAAGTGTATTGTGGAATGATCCTCAAAGACCAGCATTTCTTTAAGTTAGTCTCTGGGGATCCCCAAGGTCTAGAAATTTTTATAATAATTCTAAGACATTATTGGTCTTTTTCACTGTGTTGATATTTATACCAATGTTATAATTCGTGCTGGTGCTTTAGCAAGAACCAAGACAGTGGCACCAGGTATTTTCTTTCTTTACCCCCAGGCACTGACAGTGGGAGAAAAAAGGTTCACTTAAGAATGTCTTTGATAAAACAAACAAAATGATTACTCTTATTAAATCTCAACTATTAACTTTAAAATATATCCTGTGTGACAAAAGAGGAAGTGAACGTTAAACTCTCTCGTGGCATACTGAAGTAAGATGGTTGTTTTGAGGAAAAGTGCCCAATTGTATAGGTTGCAAGCCAAACAGCCATTTTCACAGAAAACTTTTTTATTTAAAGGAATGACTGACAGACACATTATTGTTTTCATACTTGAGTATCTGTCAGACATTTTCCCAAAAATTAATGAAGTGCGTCTGTCACTTCAAGGGACACAACTGGCAGTATTTATTGCCAATGATAAAATTCAAGCTTTCAAGTGGAAATTAGAACTGTAGAAAACTCCTATCTACCACTGTGAGCTTGACAACATCCTATACTTAAAGATATTGCCTTTGAGATTGGTGGTTATATTAATCATTGACTTTTTATGTTAAAACAATGAAATTGATAATAAAATGTGTCAAATTCATAGAAGAACCACATAACTCAGAGAACCAGTATTTTCCAAATGACTTGATGCATGGGTAAAAGACCCATTCAAAATGAAAGGTAGACAAAATAATTTAAACATTACAAAGTCATCTTTAAGAAACTACTCCTTGGTGAGTTTGGGGACAGAGGAAAGAAAAATATCCAGAAAGACTTCAAAAGACTATTAAAATATTCCTCCATTTTTTCCACTGTATCTGCGTGGAATTTTCCTTATATACTTCAACCAAGACAACACAGATCAACATGACAAAGAAATAGAACAATGTAACAGTGCTATTCTAATTTTTTTTGAAAAATATAGTTAATATCCATAAAATATACTATTTATATAAACATGTAATGAGTTTATTGTTTTTCAATGAATACATAAATGTTTTTTCTTCTCATGTAGTAAATACTGATAAATTATACTCAACATAAACAAAAGCTCAAGGAGTTCCTCAATAATTTTTAAGAGGGATCCTGAGACTCAAAAGTATGAGAATTAAACAAACCTTAACTTATCTTTCTGTTCATGGCTCAATCTTAAATTGAGTCACAGGTTTGGGTAGATGGAGGAAAGAGATTCGGAAGCGATGACTCAGCATTTAAAAAAATTTGGCAAAGCAACGGTTCCCAACTGGGTGCAGTATTGACCACGCTCTCCTCCAGGGAGATTTGAAATGTCTGTACACACTTTTGCCTGTCACACTGGGAGGGTGCAAGTGTGGGAAGGGCAGGGTTACTGGCATCTAGTGGGGAAAGCCCAGGGATGCTGCTAAACATATTACAATGCACAGTACAGCTCCCACAGTAAATAACTATCAAGCAAAAAATGGCAGTAGACGGAGGTTGAGAAACCCTAGAGCAAAGTATAGTAGATAAATATAAAAACTGCCTGTCAAAACAAAAGAGTGATGCTAAATCACTTAAGTGTAGGCATCCAAAACACCACATTTATCCATCAAGATACATACAGATTTGCATAGGATAGCAGGTCTAAGCCATGAAACTGTCTTCTGATTTACCAGTGAGACCAGTCTGTCATTTTCTAAAGGCAAATAAAGGGCTAATGTTTGCACTCTGGTCTATCATTAAAACTCTAATAAATTCTTAAAAGTTCAGTCTATTCCACATCCAACATATAACTCAAGTCTGGTAATGTATATCTGTATATCTGAATACATAGCAAAAGTGAGGTCCATAAGCTTTAATGTTAATTAAAAAGACACTGTAATTAACAACTTGTTCTCTGACTCAAGGCAACATTCTATGGTTCCCCAATTGTGCAAGACTGTTGAATCTCAGATCTGTACCTCTGAAACAAATAATGCAATATATGTTAAGAAAAAAAAAAAAAGAAGATAGCAGGAGGGGAAGAATGAAGGGGGGGAAATCGGAGGGAGAGACGAACCATGAGAGACGATGGACTCTGAAAAACAAACTGAGGGTTCTAGAGGGGAGGGGCGTGGGAGGATGGGTTAGCCTGGTGATGGGTATTAAAGAGGGCACGTTCTGCATGGAGCACTGGGTGTTATGCACAAACAATGAATCATGGAACACTACATCTAAAACTAATGATGTAATGTATGGTGATTAACATAACAATAAAAAATTAAAAAAGAAAGACTTAAAGAATCAGCAAGACATCTATAAAAAACAAAACAAAACAAAAACAAAAACCAAGAAAGTAATACTATTCTGTTTAGTACTAAGGGAGATACATCATTTTGGTAGGAAGGAATTATCAACTCCTAGAGTCTCACAGTTGATAGGATCCTCCTATCAGCCAATTAGTCATACCTAGCATTGTGGGTCGAACTGTGGGCTCTCCCCAAACCCCTAACCCTTGGTTGAAGTCCTAACCCTCTGTACCTGTGAATGTGACCTTATATGGAATTTGGGTCTTTGTAGATGTAATCAACGGAGTCATACTGGATTAGGGTGGGCTCTAAACTCAATGACTGATATCCTTATAAGGAGAGGATGATTTGCAGTCACACGCAAAAGGAAGAAGTCCACATGAAGACAGAAGCAGAGATTGGGTGACCCAGCTACAAGGCAAGGATTAGGATTAGGATTTCTGACAAGTACCATAAACTATGAAGAGGCAAGATATGATTCTTCCCTGGAGCCTTCAGAGAGAGCATGGCCCTGCTGCCATCTTGATTTCTGACTTGTGGAACTGTGAGACAATAAAATTCTCTTATTTTAAGCCACTCAGTTTGTGGTACTTTGTTACAGCAGCTTAAGGAAACTAAAACATCTACCAGTCTATACCAGAGTCTCTTCCTTCTAATCTTTTGCTGATTGTTTTCTGGCACTGTATGGAGAAGGTCCAGCGATGGGACACTTGTTCAGTAACAGAATAGGCAGGTTCATTGCTGGATGGTTCTAAAAGCTATGAAGTTTTTCTTTACATAAAGAGCAGACAGATTTTTCCATTTGGTTGCTTAAATTGTTTTATTTTTATCAACTATCAGTCTAGAATTGTCATCTCTAATACTTATTGTGATATACTTGGGCAAATGGGTCACTGAACGTTCATCTTATCCAAAGGCAGAAACCAAGATTACCAAAGGCTAAGTCAGGGCTCTATTTAACTCATTACCTTCAGAACAGACAGTAACACAAATGTGTGGTTGTGAGCTTGCCCACTGAGCTCGGAGGAATCATTACCTCAAGTGAGTACGACTGGCATCACCTCAAGTCATTCAAATTCAGTTGTAAAAATGTTTGCAGGGGGAATTTGGCCCAATGGATGGGGGCCCAGTTAACACGATATGGATATGTGACTTTTTAACCTTCACAAAATTAGTAAAGGAATGAAATTAGAATCCAGTCCATTAAGTACCAAACTTCTAGTGGTTTTTCTGACTTCCGTGCACAGAGCCTTTCCTGAGCACACTGCTGGAATACTCATCATTTACTCCATTGTACACTGTCCCTTGTAAGGGGAGATCTTAATAAGGTGTTTAATAAACGCTCACAAATTAGTTTACTTCCGTGCCATTGAGTGTCCTTCTTTCACAGCAATTGAAATTCTATTTATAATAAATTCACTCAGTATTCACGTGGGCGATGCATACATTTCAAAATGTTCAGCTGCAATTTGGATCTAATTAGTTGACACTTTGAGTACTGCCAAAAGTTTTTTCATTCAGGAGTGGATTGGCTGTTTCAACAACAAATCCTCAAAAACATCTGTAGAATAAAGCCAACTGACAAAAATATTTATGTTACAGTTTTCAGCTGTGACATAAGGGGACATTCCGTCTTATGTGCTTTGCATTTATTGCAAGAGCTTTGGCCACAAAGATGCTCTGTGGGAAGGGCTTTCCTCATTATCATCTTGTCTTGTCCTTCCTTTCTGTTGGTTCAAATTTACAGGGTGCTATAGATAGAAAATTCAATAGCCTAACTGCATACTTTGTTTTGTGTCTCAACATCTCATTGTCCGTAGTGAAAAATTAAAAGCAAGGATGACAGCCGCATTGAAAATCACTTTTAATGCTGAAGAATGATGACAGCAGAGCAGGTGGTAGCTAATTATGATGAAGATGTTGATGAAGAAGGTGATGAAAACTCTAGCAGCTCACAATCACGGAGTGCTTACGATTGTACAGTTGCTGTACCAGACACGGCATCTCATGTGGCTCTCTCAACAACTCTGGGAAGTAGGTATGCATTATCCCCATTCTGAAGATGAGAAAACTGAGACTTACGGAGCTTAAGTGACTTTCCCAAGGTCTCAGAGCTCCTAAGTTGGGGGTGGGCAGCATTTGAAACCAGGTCTGACTTGCAAAGTCACAACTTTCCATGGGCTTAGCAGTGTTTCTGGAGAAGAACGGGAGAAGAACAATGACACAAAGTGAAAATCTGGCTTTCTACAGGAGGAAGGGAGTATCCAAGGGACTGGGCCCTTCTAGGCAGGTGTCCTGTAGCAACACATAAGAAAACCCCAAGGTGATTCTCTTGGCCACTTAGCAACCCCCTCATTTTTGTTTAATTCCCTAATAGTGTGCAGGGCTGATGTTGCCCAAGTAATTGTTACAGTTATTCATTCAGATAATTGCTAGTAAAAGGATGCAGACCTATTTCTACAGTCTGATACTGTGGCCCCAGCAGCCCTCTTCAAAAGGATCCGGGCTAGGGAGGCCAGACTCTAATGCACATTGGGCTATGTAAGAGCTCTAGAACCAGACTGTCTGAGTTCAATGACCAGCACTGTGAGTCACTACCTGTGTGATCTTGGAAAAGTTTTAAAATTTCTTCAGGATTCAGTTTCATTTCCTTAAAATAGGGAATACATCTGGGGCACCTGGCTGGCTAAGTCAGTGGAACATGTGACTCCTGATCTCAGGGCTGTGATTTCAAGCCCCACGTTGGGTGAGAGATTACTTAAAAAAAAAAAAAAAAAAAAAATCTTAAAAAAAATATAGGGACTACATCTAACTCCTCATAGAGTTGCTGGGTAGATTAAAACAATCCACATATGTAAAGCCCTCGGAATAGTGCTTGACATACAGTAAGTGCCCAGTAAGTACTGGCCTTTGTCATCATTGTCACTGTCATCTCTCGGCCTCTTGTGAAAATCAAAGACTTTGACTCTGCTATTGACTCTTTTTTACTATGGAAAAACAGTCCAAAGATCTTTGCTTATATCTCAAAACTTCCTTAGGGAAATTTTTTGTTTGTTTGTTAGAGAGGGAGTGGGGGAGGGCGGAGGGAGAGAGAGAATCTTAATGCCCAGTATGAAGCCCAACGCAGGGCTCGATCTCACGATCCTGAGATTATGACCTGAGCCGAAATCAAGAGTTGGACACTTAACCAACCCCGGTGCCCCTTAGGGAAATTTTAATAGGTATTATAACCTTTATTAATTGCTATTTATGTTTGTACTGAAGAGCAATAATTGTCAGGATAATGTGATGAACTGGAGAAGTTTTGAAAATTTTAATTTTTATGAAATTACCTTTTTGAAAATAATTCATAAAGCAGCTTATTTTTAAAGAAGCTACTTCTCGCTAGAGGTGACATAATACACATATATAGCACAGTTCCTGGCACAGGGTAGGCACTTGGTGACTGTCACTATCACTACTACTAATGTCATATCTTCCTATCTGTTCTGTGGTCCGTAGTAGTACACTTGATCACACAGGGTGCTGTTCTGTTGTGGATTACAGTATTTGTTATAACTTCTGATCACTGAAAATGTTGACTTTTTGAAATAGAATCACCATAATTTCTCTCTCTCTGAAACTTCTGGCTAAAAACATCTGCCTTGCCCTTTTCTCTACAGCTGGAATTAGAAAAATTTAACCTGGGCATGAAAAGAAATCAATTAGAGCACATAAACCCCCTTCCTGACAGCATTCGGTTGGGTGTTGCTTATTATACCAAGGCTTCCCATTTCATGTTCGCCAATAGAATCGGTCTCAAATGTCACTGTGGATGGTGTTCTGTTAACATCAGCTCAAAGTGAATAAGTGCACCAAAGCATTCAATTTTCAGCCCTTTTCATGACGAGGAATCAATTGCAACTCTGCAAGTAGGACCCCTGGGATGAACTACCTGCTGTAAAGCATTTCCTCTTCACATCAACAGACATTATTTAGTCTATGCTTTCCTGGAAAATGGTCTTTCAACAGGGAGTCTTATCATTGTCCCAACGTACCACACATTATTTTAAATGTAAGCTAAGATACGGTTATTATTAATGCATGTTAATTTCCAAAACAACAACAACCAGGAAATAAGAAAAAGAGGACAATTATAATCACCTGTGCAATACTACCACAAAACCAAACTACTGTTGACATTATGCTACCTAGCCTTGTAGATTCTTTCTCTCAGTGTGTATAATTTCTGCTGTTATTTATATGTCAGGAAATTTTGAAAGTTTTAATTTTTATGTAGTTAATCATCGAACCTCTCCTTTTCTACTTGTATCATACTTGATGTCCTTTCCCATGTCAAGATTATAACACTGTTCAGTTGTATTTGCAACTGTTCCTATCATGATTTCATTTCTGTCATTCAAAATTGTAATCTATTTGAAACTGATTTGGGTTTAGGGATGAGTGAGAGACCAAACTTTCTGTTTCTGGAAAACTTGGTTGGCCTGTTGCTGAGACACAATTTATCAAATAATCCATTCCTTCCTGTTGAGTTGAAGTTCACCTTCATGATACAGTAAGTTCACGGAGAGCATAAAAGGCTTGTTCCAGTACTTTCCATTCTGTTTTACTGATTCATCCAATCCTGCATAGAACCACTTCCATTCATTATTACTGATTTAGCATTATTTCAAAATTTGGCAATTTTAGTAATGAGGCCTGCATCTAAGTAATATATGCAGAGTATATACATTTAAGTGTTACAAATGGTATAGACATGCAAGTGGTGAAAAGTCTCCTTCCCTTTCCTTCTCTGCCAGCTACTTCCTCACCCTGAAGCCAATGACTACCTCTTACTATCCTTCCAGGGCTATTCCATGCATAAGAAAGCATGGAACTAGGACGTTAAAATGGTACTTTCAGCCAAGACCCTAAGATGATAGCTATTAGACTGCCAGATACCAAACTGAGTGCCATGCCAAAATATAAATCTTCAAAGGAAATACTGAGAATCCAGTTTCATGACCCTTAAATTTCATACCCACATTGAGGATATAAAATGGTAGACTGATGGTAAAACAGGAAAGTGAGCTTTATCTGTCATTGTGAAGATAATGTCTTCAGAGAGAGCAATGCAGTGCATCCCATTTCCTACCTACCTCAGGCCTTGAGAGAACCTTCCATGGAACTACTTTGGGAGTTCGACCTGTGCCCTACCCATTGACAGACACTGACAACAATAGCAGTGTCTCAGTCTCAGATAAGACCCTGCAAGGACAGATGGGCTGGCTACTGAAGGTGGAGCCATACAAGAGTAGGTCACGTGACTTGGGTCTGCAAACTCAGAGTTTGTCAAGAGAAAGAATGTGTGAGTGATCCTCATGCATCCACGTGGACCACAGACACAGGGAGGGTGGGGGGGATGGAGAGGGACAGTGCGTGTGTGTTAATTCATGCACAGTAATCTGTCTAGGTGGACAAGAGACCTTGGCAGTTAGAAGCTAGAGGTAGACTGACTGCAAGTTTTCCAGGAGGAAGAGCAGGCAATGTATAAGGAGACTGCTCCACACACATCAAAGGAAAGCAGGTGAGATATCTCCACTGCCAGGAGGGATGCCACAACAGTGACCCACTATCCCAACTGACCTGGATTGAGGGAATTTCAGAGACATGGACTTGCATGTTAAAACTGGAAAGGTCTAGGTAACCTGGACAAGTTGCTCACACTATCCCTGAGTAAAAAGGTTAGTTTCAAACACCTGTCAGATCTAGGGAGTGTAAAGCCATCTTAAAGGCAGTAGAGTCCAGTTCTTACTCTCACGTTCCCCACACCTCTGTCACCTCAACCTGAAATGGTTAGAAACAACACGAATAAGGAGAAGCACAACTGACCCGGAGACAGCCAGTCTCACTTGGGAGAAGGGGTACAACAGGAACTAGGAGTTGGCAGCTTTGTGACACGGGATGGGCCATTTTAATTATTTACCGTGAGCTGGTGATTTGAAGTGATGCAAGACTTTGTATAATTCACAAGTGATCAGAAAAATCATGGAACAGAATTTTCATCCAGACGCGGGAGACCTTCCCTACTGAATACATTTTAATGGGTCATTGGGACACAAAATCAAGTTGCTTTGTGATTTCACTCCTTGAGCCATGCTGTTCCAATGTGCTAGTTTTTTTATTTGTGGGCTTAAAAAAATCCTACAAAAGTGTAGTATGTTACACATCCTATTCTACTCTGTTTCCCACATAATATTTCAGAACTTATCTGTTATACTTTGGACAGAAAGAGAGGTTTCATTCTTTTTTAATGTTATATGGTATTCTATAATTGGATAATCCATGTTTTATCCAACTACTTCCCTAATGATGGCTATCTAGGTTGTTCTCAAGATATTCCACTCCTATTACAATCAACTGTTAATACCAATTTTACACAAGTTTGAATATAATCTAGAAGTGGATTGCTGGGTTAAAAGATCATTTAAATTTTTGCTGGTTACTAATGAATTGCCACCCAAGGAAGTTGCACTCAACTTCCACTTAGAAATATATGGCCCAACACACAGCTCCCCAAACACTCACTAACATACGTGTTACCAAGCTGATCTGATAGGTGGAACCAGCACATGCTAACCTAAACCTGCATGCCTCTTATGAGACTGAGAATCACTTCACGTGTTGAAGAGCTACTTGGAGTTTCTCATTTAGGGCTGGATTAGCATAGTTTTCTAATGTGCATTTTAATTTTTAAAAACTTGATTTTTAGGACTTAAGTACTGAGGAAATTAATCATTTGTCTTTTATGCGTCTTATAAATATTTTCACACACTTAATGTTTTTCTATTCATCTTGTTTATGGTGTATTTTTATATGGAAATTTTGACTTTTATATATTCTAATTTTTTAATTTTTAAAAATAGTTTCAGGGGCTTTGTGTCCTACTTAGGGAAATATTTCATACTTTGAGATTACAGAATCATTCTTCCATATTTTATTTTAATATTTTAATAATTTGTTTATATTTTAATCTTTGATCTCTCATATATTTTGATGTAACAAGGCACGGATTTTTTTCCAAGTTGTCCTGATGCCATTACTCAAATAGTCTCCATTTCTCCCCACTTACTTGTGATGGCATTTTATCATAGAATTCCTCCCTAAAAGTCATCAGGCCTACATTACGTTTCCTAGTTGAATTTTATCCAACCACTGTGGAACACTTAACTCGAATGTTATTTAAACTCAACAGAACAGAAAGAAAAATTTTCATACAAGTCAACAGATTTTAGAAAATGGCTCTCTGACAGGTTTCTCCTTTAGTCTTTGGAAATTCATATGTATGTTGTTTTTTTTTTCCCCCTCTTTCTTATGGAGTCAGTTCTGGAAAATCACACATTTCATCCAGATTTTTGATTTTACTTGTCTAGAGCTCAGTTTATCATTGTTTGTATTTCTTTTGCCATTGTGATTATTTTCCCATTCTTTTTTCTGTTGAGTGTATTTTTGCTTTATTTTGTTCTTCTTAAGATTAGCAAAGGCCCATTTCACTGAGTCTCTATTCTTGAATTGATTTATTGGTTTTATTCTAGTTTTGGTTTTATAATTTTTTTTTTTTACTCTGTTCTTGGGTTTCCTTTGTAGTTCATTTTCTAATTTTTTGAATCAAGTACTTAATTCCTTGTTATTAACATAAATACAAAATTTCCTTTCAGCATTGCTTTAGCTCTACTCCACAGATTCTGCTATGTAGTGTTTTATCATCAGCATTTCTTAGGCATTCTCCAGTTTCTGATTTGATTTCCTTTTTGTTCCAGGAGTTATCTAGAAAGGAGTTTTCCATTTTGGCACAAATGTTTTTTTGTCTTGTTCCCTAGTTTTTAACTTAAAAAATTAGTTAAAAGTTAGTTTTATTTATTTGTGCTCAGCTAACTTCCAAAAAAATGTTTAGGTGGAGAAATTCTTTTACATTTCTCTGAAGACTAGATATTCCTGGAGATAAAGAAAGGGGTGTAGGTGTGTAGGGTGTGTGTGCGTGTGTGTGTGTGTAGGAGCAGCATCAGGTAGGGTGTGTGTGTGTGTGTGTAGGAGCAGTGTCAGGTAGGGTGTGTGTGTGTGTGTGTGTGTGTGTGTGTGTGTGTGTGTGTGTAGGAGCAGTGTCAGGTAGGGGGTGTGTGTGTGTGTGTGTGTGTGTGTGTGTGTGTGTGTAGGAGCAGTGTCAGGTGGAGAAAGGGAGTCTGTATACATTCTTCATCCAGAATCATTTTCTTAAACCTCCTTCCCTAGCCCCTGAGGAAAACACGAAGAGGGAAGAGAGGTAGAAAGGGGATGACGTGTGGAAGGTTTTGTTGTAGCAACTGTGGATTCCACCAGCTACCGCTTCTGTGTGGCAGGAACCAAGCCTCTCAAGAGACAGGCTTAGCACCATTTCCCTCATTACTAGGCCTTCATGTTGCCACGCTGGGTATGAGGGCAGAGGGCTAGAGCTGAACTGCTCTTCTGGAAGGGATTTGTAGAGATGATGTGAAGAATGAGAAAGAAAGTAGAATCAGCAGCTAGAGGACAAGAGAAAGCTTTCAAGGAAGAAAAAAATGTTTACTGATAGCTGTGATGAGTTCTCCTCAAAGCCTTCAGTAAGATTTATTTTTCACCATTGTGGTGTGAGGCTGGATCTTCTGGAGGGCCTTACTGAATGGATTGATGTGATTTCAAGTAGTGTAAGGGGTGAAAGCAGAGGTAGTCAGTAGAAAGGTACTATACTTGAGTTATACCTTTAAGGTCTTGATATAAAAAGTGTGTCCCTCTAGCCCAAGGAGTAAAGAAAGGACACTGAGAGGAGGACTGTGAGACCCTGAATCTAGTTTTGGCTTTCTCACTTTCTGTGGATCTGGAGGAGATCACTGACACCATTAGGTCTCAATTATTCTGGAAAAACATTGTGTAATAGCAGCTCACCCTTCATCTCTTTCTGGAATATTCTAAGAGTTAAGAGCTCTGAATAGGGTCAATGCACCTGGCTTTGCCCCTAACTCTGTCATCTGGTTTGATCTGGGGCAAGTTACTTAATCTCTTTAAGAAATAAAAAGCTTCTGCGCAGCAAAGGAAACAGTTAATAAAACAAAGAGGCAACCCACGGAATGGGAGAAGATATTTGCAAATGACACTACAGACAAAGCGCTGATTTCCAAGATCTATAAAGAACTTCTCAAACTCAACACCCCAAAAACAAAAAATCAAGTCAAAAAATGGGCAGAAGACATGAACAGACACTTCTCTGAAGAAGACATACAAATGGCTGACACATGAAAAAATGTTCATCATCATTAGCCATCAGGGAAATTCAAATCAAAACCACACTGAGATACCACCTTATACCAGTTAGAATGGCAAAAATTGACAAGGCAAGAAACAACAAATGCTGGAAAGGTTGTGGAGAAAGGGGAACCCTCTTACACTGTTGGTGGGGATGCAAGTTGGTACAGCCACTTTGGAAAACAGTGTGGAGGTTCCTCAAAAAACTAAAAATAGAGCTACCCTATGACCCAGCAATTGCACTACTGGGTATTTACCCCAAAGACACAGATGTAGTGAAAAGAAGGGCCATATGCACCCCAATGTTCATAGCAGCAATGTCCACAATAGCCAAACTGTGGAAAGAGCAGAGATGCCCTTCAATGGATGAATGGATAAAGAAGATGTGGTCCATATATACAATGGAATATTACTCAGCCATCAGAAAGGATGAATACTCAACTTTTACATCAACATGGATGGGACTGGAGGAGATTATGCTAAGTGAAATAAGTCAAACAGAGAAAGTCACTTATCATATGGCTTCACTTATTTGTGGAACATAAGGAATAGCATGGAGGACATTAGGAGAAGGAAGGGAAAAATGAAGGGGGGGGGATATCGGAGGGGGAGACGAACCATAAGAGACTATGAACTCTGAAAAACAAACTGAGGGTTTTGGAGGGGGGGATGGGTTAGCCCGATGATGGGTATTAAGGAGGGCACATTCTGCATGGAGCAGTGGGTGTTATATGAAAACAATGAATCATGGATCACTACATCAAAAACTAATGATGTATTATATGGTGACTAACATAATAAAATAAAATAAAATTTAATAAAAAAAACCTTCCATTGTAAAAAAAAAAAAAAAAAAAAAAAAAGGAACTGAATTCCTCCAGTGTAAAATTATAATAAAATGTTGCCTGCTTCAAAGAGTTGTGGTAATGATTAAATGAGGTAATTTTTTAAAAAGCTCTTTATCAGAGTTTCTGATGCAGGGTAAGGACTGAACAACTGGTATCTTTAACAAGTTAACAGGCAAATGAAGGAATAAATGCATAAGATTACAAGGAGTTCTAGACCAGGATGAATAGGCTTAATTAGCTTTGTAGTTGTGGGCAGTTCATCTAACCACTTTTGTCTTTGACTTCCTCACTCAACTGAACTCGTAATTATTCAGAACGTATTTTGATAGACATCACAAGTCACAACACATCTGGCCTCCAGTTTCCTCACTGGCCCTAATAATAGGATCGACTAGCTGGTTTTTAAGATCCCTTCCATCTCTAACTTTTCATGACATCATTATAGTTGTTACCCTAAACATCTGTGATCCTGTGCTCAGTCACATATACTCTGCTCCTAATTATCTATGCTCTAGCCATCAACACCACCAGTGCTCTTCCACTCTTGGATATAGCATAATATCCACATGGCTCAGACAGTCAAACACACTTGTACACATTTCACTCTTTTGTATTTATTCCAGATTTCCTTTTGACTTGATACCACTGAGATCACTGGCCAGGACCCCTAAATAGGCTCAGGGATGACCCCTAAAATCCGTAGTCACTGAAAAAAGGCTAACACACCTGCAAATAACTTAGGATGAATTGTATTTAAAGTCATTATATGTCCTCTCTTGAATTAGGAGGTAAAGGTTTGGTACAAACAGAACTTTGACGTCAGATCAATGTGAATTTGAATGG
Source organism: Phoca vitulina (assembly GCF_004348235.1). Taxonomy (NCBI): domain Eukaryota; kingdom Metazoa; phylum Chordata; class Mammalia; order Carnivora; family Phocidae; genus Phoca; species Phoca vitulina. The sequence continues at coordinate 56,746,008 of NW_022589709.1, forward strand.
TGGCTGATTGTACTTCCCAATTCTGGGATTCTGGCTAGTTAATTAATCTCTCAAAACTTTGATTTCTTCATCTGTAATAATGGAGATAGTGACAGGCCAGCATTAATTTGAGAAAAATAAATGAAATAAAGATGTAAAAGGGCTTGGCCCAGTACTCGATGCATTCCTTCCTTCTCTCTTGCAACGGGAGGTATGGGTGACAAGATATGTCTGTCCCAAGAACCCATGATCTTGGAGCTCTTTTGGTCTAGTACTATAAATCAATGGCAATGCCATCTTCAATGCTACATTAAAAAAAAAAATGGTTAAAAAAGTATTTCAGTGAACAAAGCCTCCAAGGGTTATTTATAACAGTGTTACTCAGCATTTGAAAATTCTGCAACCTACCCCTCAATTTCTAACTGTCCTGTGTAACAACATGTGAAGGGGGGGAGTGGCTGTGAGGTGTGTGTGAAGGCTGGAAGTCTTGGGGAAAGGACTGGGAGGGTGACGGAGCTCTCAGGACCCACCCACATGCTGGCATGAAGAGTCTAATACTAAGGAGGGAAAATGGAGAGAGTAAAGGAAAGCAAAATGCTGATAAATTGGAAAATAAACATTATTATTACCTGGCTTTTTGCTCTATCCCACTGGTAGTAGATATTCTAACAAAGAGTACACGTCTCAAATATGGACTAGGAGAGGCTCATTTCAGGTCTGATGACATGAAAAAGAAAAGCAAAACTCAGTAACTGAAAAACTTAAAAATCTGAGTGCTGATTAACCGAGAGTTGGCTCTAAAAAGAATGAAAACATCTGCTGGCTTCTTTGAAGAAAAAAAACAATCCCTTTGGGTTCTTCCTGCAATGAATCCTGTTCTCAATTTTCTGTTTGGGAGTCATCCAGGAAAAAAATGACCTCTCCCATTCTAGTAATGAATTTCTATTCCCTTTTGAACTTTAAATATGTTAATTTAATCCTCACATGGTCACCAAAAAATATGTATTGTCAAACCACAGATCTTGATACACTGCTTCAGGGCTCATCCCTATCCTATGACTCTGATTTCTCTAGTTCTAAACATAGAGCTCATCAAAAGGAAAGATGGCCTAGCCTGGCCCAGCCCAGGCCTGTCCCTCCAGTGTTTACAAGAATTTTGCCTTTTTGTCATGATGTCCCTTCACTGAATTGAAGTATTCCCAACCCTTTAATGATTTCAGAAACTGGCTAAGAACACTCAGTAGCATGGGACCAAAACCATACTACTACTCATTTCTGGACTTGAAATCTCCAGCATTCAGAACATGTTATCCTACAATATAGTAAATAACTCCCAGCTGGGATTTTATCTATTTTTTTTATGAGATCATTCAAGTATTTGCCCTCGTTAAAAAAAATACATGATATGTTAATCTGCAGGCCAAAAAGCATGTGAACACTGAGGGTGCTTGGATGGGCCTGTGCTCATGGGAATACTAAGTACTTGATGCCTCTCAATGTTTAGCTGGTTAGAGGTAGGTTTTTTTAAGTTGGGGAGTCAATTTTCTAATCTGGGGTTACTGGCATTTAGTAAGTACAGGGCCCTTTCCTGAAGGCAGAGTCTAGAAGCTTTAGGGAATTTTGTCCCTGTCCTCAAGGAACCCACCCTTTCCACATCCAGACCTACCCTCCCAGCCATCCTGAACCCCCCAACTTTTACGCAAATAGGCCAAAGCTGCACATAAAGAAACTTGGATCAACAAAATTATCTGCTGTCTACTATTTTTATCTGTCACTCAGCTGCCCATTGCTGTTCCCTATACATTCAAGAATCTCCAAACTCACTTAGTCTTTGGGGTCCTCTGTGTCCTTTAAAAAAATTTCTCTGATCCCTCTCTCATTCTCCACAGGGGCCAGATTTTCACCACTCTTCTCAAGCTATCCTCCCCATCTCTTCTGTCCCCCTTTTTTTCACAGGGAAAATCAAGGCCATCATATAGGACAACCCTAAAACTAAAGGACTCCTTTTTATGAAGTATCTACAACCCCACACCTCTTATGTTCAACAGCAGTAAAGAGCTGTCCCTCCTCGAACAAAGTTTATCCCTCTATAATGCTGTAAGAGGTTCCAAAGGATTATAACGTGGGGAGAAATGAGGTTCCATGTGTCAGCTAGAATCTATGTTTCCACAACTTCTCTAAGACCACTGCTTAGGGAACGATGTCCCAACATCTCTTCTTATAAGTGGATCTCACAGCTGCATCTAGGATCTCCTCCAAGTACTCATTATTATCAAATGTTGGGACATGAGAAAGTCTATGATGAGATACAAATGTGTGAAGTTCTTGAATACTCTATTCCATTTTCTATTTTGGATTCTCCATTGTGAACCTACCCAAGATTTCTACTTGACAATTTTTAAAATTTCCTGTTAGTCGTTATCTAACTGGGATTTAAGAGAACAAGGTCCACATTTCCCTACACACAGGACAATCAGGAACAATTTCAAGTCTGTCAACAGTAGGCTGATAGGAAAGGGGGAGAGAAGCTCAAGGAAGTGAATAAAAATGGAACTTCAGAAGATCCTCAACAAGAGAAAACTATCTCTACATATAGGAAGCCCTACCACACCAAATCCATCAATTTTGACAAAAGTAAATTGTATTCATAAATAGGTCTGGTCAGATGTTTTTCACTGTCATCACTAAGTCTTCCCTAGAAGAATGGTCTGTGGGGAAACAGTGCTCCAAGTGGAACTAGTTTTCAGGGAAAGCATTGGCCAGGCTGCTGCCAAGCTTGGCATTCAGCACTCTAAAGATGATTACCCTAGCCATAAGATACAGCTTTACACTCTTTTATACAGTTCAAAATATTCTCAATCTAAGTCAAATTTTAAACCATGAGCATCCAGAGGAGAGGGTATAATTCTGTGTTTACTAGATCCATGCCACCAGGTTTTAGGATGGACACATGATTGCTCAGCGGTGGACCTACCTCTCTTGACTGACATCCTCCTGCCTATCTGCTGATATAGCTTTCTCAGCCAGAAAGAACTGAAACCTTGGGACAGAGGAGTTCGGTACTTAGAATACTTGTCTTGGGTGGTTGCTAAATCCCTCAGGAGAAACTCTCATAGACAGAACCAGGTAGCACAATTCAGGCTAATCACCAGGCAATCTTAGAGTTGACTCAAACTTTAGATACTTCTTTAGATCTTGGTTTACTCATCTGTAAGCTGAGGATAATGACAATGTCTACTTAAGAGTAGTTTCAAGGGTTACAATGCCCTTAGCTTTCAAGACAACAGTGTTCAATTTATTATTTTTGTCATCAAAGACCCCATCCAGCCGCCATTTTTGGAAAGAATCTTGGCTATTGGGAAATATGATCAAGGATCATGCCTAAGTCTCAGAGCATAAAGGGAAGCTGTAGCTGCTGGTTCAATATATGGACTTGAAATTAGCAGGCCTAGTCATTTCAACCAAGACATAACATGAGCAGCCAGTTCTCTGTGGTAGGAAAATGTGAGGACTCCCTGGATGCGGTTACCCACAGAAAAGCTGGGTTCACAGGAGAGGCTACAGCTGAAGAAGCACCATAGCTGTGAAGAGCAGAGCTGGAATGGCACCAACAGAGAACAACCCTTAGGAAGAAAAGGATTTTGGATTAAACAAGGTTATGTCTTAATTTGAAGGAAAAAGGCAGATTATGAATCAAAACATGTCCCTCCATCTAATCAAGCGCCACCATCCTGAACAACCTTTGCAGCTCTGTGTGGGAACCCTGCCAACAGACAGATTTCTCTATCTAGAAACATAGCTCTATCTGTACTTGTAAACCTAAGTGATGAACACATCTATAGATACCATCTCTCATCCAGATCTAGATCTGTAGTGTGTATCTCAGTCTACATCCCTAAGTAAAACAAAACCTATACACCACTGTGCTAACACTGGTTACCTCTGGGGGTGTGGGATTATGGATATTAAGAAATTTTATAGTATTTTTTTGCTGTGTTTTCTGATAAGTATGTATTGAATGTTAACAATAATAGGATATTGATTTTAAAAAAGACATTGGAAAGAAAAGATGCTGGGGTGATCTCAGCCTTTGTCAACTTCCCCTTGCCTCTCGTGATGAGCAGCCCTGGGGAGGTGTGTCCTGGGTGAAAAGCCTGTCAGTGAGGTGGGCTCAGATTGGAACAGGTTATGAACAGGAGGTTAAAAACAACAACAACAAATAACACCCTGACTCTGCTTGTAGATTTCCTACTCAGCTTTCATCCATGGAATTTCATTTCAAGGTTATATTCTGTTATATCATGTGTTTTTGGTCACTTCTCTACTCTTCCCATTGTAAAGTCCTTTGTTCACATGGTTTCCCTGGAGCCAGATGACAGATTTTAGCTTGTGTTTCTTAAAAAGAGACCAGATAAAGGACACCAAAGAAAGAAACTTTAATTCTTCCAATGTACTGCCCACATAAGGCAATTATCCTACTAGGCAATTTTAGGCCATGTGTCTTGCGGGTTTCCCAGGTTGGTATTTTGGCAGGGATTCAACTCTAGGAGGCATGGATGCGGAGGAGAAATAGGTGTAGATAGGAAGGAAGATGAGATTTTTTACATCTGTGCGGGCTAATGTGTGGTAGAGGATCCCTGACCCTGAGTATGAAGAGGTTCTAGACTCACAATGGAGAGGAGACCAACAGGTATGACGGAAAGAGCCAAAAGCCATGGGCTTCACTGTGCTTCCTGTCCTTGTGTCTTCACCCAAACATAATCTTCCTGACTCCACAACAATTCTATAAGAGCATGGTCTCGCTTTGCATATACATTTATCCCCAGCAGACATCTATACTTTGCCATCTCATTGGACCGCAAACTCAAGACAACTGAAACTGACTTTTTTATCTTTGCCCTCCCATGTTTCCTGTGTTGGGCAATGACATTACTGCCCACCAAGTCACTGGAGTCACTGTGACTCTTCCCCTTCTTTCATTCTCTCTCTCCACTCACTACATTCAACTTCACACTACTGCTTTCTTCTCTCTCTCCATCCTGCTTCTGTTGCCTTGGTTCAGGCCCTCATTTTTTTTTCTTGGACCACTTCTAGGCCTAAGCAATTGAGCTTCAGTCTGTTTCAATTCTATTCAAGTCTTTTCAATCACATTCAAACTAAACATTATTGTTCACCTTTTAAGTGCTAGATGTAGAGTACGAGATGCTGGGTGTGCAAAGCTTATAAAAATAGATAATAGATCATCCTTAGTCCTAACTCTGTAGCAGATATACACTTTACATGTCTGATATAATGTCATCTGCATAATACCCCAATGCGGTAGCCATTATTATTATGTCCATTCTACAGATGAGGAAACCGAGGAATACAATGCTTAGATAAAACTGCTGAAAGCATAGGGCTAGTAATTTGTGGTGCTGGGTGTGGGCCCAGGCTGTCTGACTCTAGAGACTGGGCTTTTGAGCCCTAAGAAGGGAGGTCTCTGTCCTTATGGAGTCACAGAATATATGTGAGTATAATACTCAAATATATACATATTAATTGGTATCATGTTTCTGTGGGAACATAAAACAAGGTGTGAGATCAGAGAAGGCTTCTCAGAAGAGGTGATGCTTGACCCATGCCTTCATGATGAATAGGAGTTCACCAGGGCACAATACTTGTAATAGATAACTCTTCGACAGCATTTACCACGTCCTGGGCACTGTTCTAAGTGCTCTGCACATATTGACTAATTTTATCTTTATAATTTTTGGTAGGAGATATGGGTCCCCTGTACAAATGAGAAAACTGAGATTAGGTAAGTTAAATGATAAGTTCAAAGTCACACAATGGAATGGCAGAGCCAGGATCTCAAACCGGATTTTTGTTCCGGAATCAATGCTGTTAACCATTACACTCCCCTGCCTCTCAAAAAAAATGTGGTAAGGGCATTCCAGGCAGAGAAAAAAAATCCCAAAGACCTAACACATGGTATGCAGTGTGGACAATGATAGGAGATGAGCTCTGCTATGGGCCAAATTATACCCACCTAAAAATTTATGGACTGAAGTCCCAATCCTCAGTACTTCAGAATATAACTGTACTTAGAGTTATGGTCTTTGAAGAGGTAATTAAGTTAAAATGAGATCATTAGGGTAAGCCCTAATCCAACATGACTGTTACTCCTCTAAGGAGGGATTAGGACCCAGGGAGAAGGCAGCCATGTACAAGCCAAGGAGAGAGGCCTGGAAGAGATCCTTCCCTGCAGGCCTCAGAAGAAGCACACCTTGAGGACACCTTGATCTTGGACTTTCAGCCTCCCTAACTCTAAGAAAATAGACTTCTGCTGTTTAAGCCATCCAGGCTGTGGTATTTCATTACAGCAGTCCTGAAGACATATACAAGCCTACAGGGGTAAGCAGGGCCAGGTCATACTGGGCCTTGGTCCTGGGGGCACTAGAAATGGACCAGCGGGTTTTCAATTGCCGTCATACGATCTATCGTTTTATAGAGCTCACTCTGGTGGCACTGTGGAGAGTAAGACTTGAGGCTTGGTCAGGTTCATGTGGAGGTCCAGGCAGGGGATAATGAAGGCCTCCCGGTCAGAAACGGGATGCAAGAGAAGGAAGCAGAGGGAGACAACCACTCGCTACTCCTTCCCGCCCCCTGCACCTGCCTCTAACTCAAACCATCTTGACCAGTTCCTGACCACACCATATGCTCCCCAGCCCCCATCACCATGTCTCTGTACCTCAGTACCTACCTTGACCTGCCTCACATTTAAAGATGCTTTCAAGACATGGCTCCAGGGACTACTCCTCTAAGACACTATCTCCAGGTCAGCAGGTCACTTTCTTCTCTGCTTCCCTAGCACTGTGTACACATCTCTATTCTGACTCTCACCCTCTGGGTTCTGTGATTCGTTGTTCCATGCCTATCTCTCCGATTAGATGGTAAGCTCCTTGAGAGGAGGTATAGGCCCCTGACAAAGGTAAGTGCATGACAGAGGTCGAATGAAAAAAATAAAGCCTTAAAAAAAGGTACAAAGAACCATATAAATTTAAAGGAGAAGTGGATTCTGGTTCCACAAGGTTTATAAGAAAGTACATCACAGATCAAGGTATATAGGAAGAGACGCACTCCCAAGATAGGACACATGTACCTGTCTGACTGATAGTCTTGCCCTTTTTACTTCCGGATATAAAGAAATGCTGGAGAAGCTAAATACGCCTAATTGCTCTAGGGGGCTTTAAGGGAAACCACATTGGGGACAGTACAGAGAATTCAACATGCTTACTGAAGAAAGGGTGATAAATGAGTTGAATAACCCAAATGGATTTTTCCCCTACGTAATTTGCTATGTCGACTTTGGTTTTTAAACTCTCATTTAGGTTAAGTATCTAAAATTTACAAAATGACCGTGGCCTCCACAGCCTTCGGACCCATGAGGATGCCTTGGTTATAGTTCTCACATTCAATTCAGAGCAAAGGACTCAAGAACAATTACCAGTCAGAATGTGTGATTACACTCAGTGCTATACTGTCTTCCTATGTACAGCGGGTGGCCCGAATGTGTATGGTTATCAACACAGTTCTCCTGAATATTTTTCTCTCAAGTTTAATGTCCTCTGTGGGTTATGTGAGCATTTTAGCTTAGTTTTGAGGTCATGACAACTACAATGTAAGGAGGAGTTGAATTTTTGGCACAAATTCTTGGTAAATCAGTCACAGGGTTATCTTCAAATGTGAGATGGTAGAGGTGATGGTCTGAGGCCCTGTTTACAAAGATGGGGTCACTGACCTGTGTTAGTTTCCTAGGACTGCTGTAACTAATTACCACAAACTTGGTGGCTTAAAAGAGCAGAAAGTAATTCTCCGAGTTCTGGAGGTTAGAAGTTCAAAATCAAGGTGTCAGCAGAAGCAGGCTTCCTCTGAGGGCCCCAGGGAAGATGCTGCCCATTGCCTCTTGCCGCTTCTAGTGGCTTCAGGTGTCCCATGGCTAACGCCTGCCTAACTCCAATCTCGGTTTCCATCTTTACTGGTCTTCTCTTTCTACGTACATTCTCTGTGTCTCTTCTTAAAGGACACGTGGCATTGGGTTTGGGGCCCACCTGGTTAATCCAGAATAATCATCTTAGGGTACCTACGTAAATTACATCTGAAAAGACCCTTTTTTGAAATAAGAGCACATTCACAGGTTTTGGGGAATAGAACATGCAAATATTCTTCTGCGGACCACCATTCATGTGCTGTATGACCCATGGTTGGAATGTTCTGAGGGTGGTAGAGGTGCTTTCCCAGGAGTGGTGACAGATTTCTACTGATGCACCTATGACTTTTGCCACCTTGATTCTGAATGTAAAATTAATAATTTGCACACCACCTAGCCTTAACCTGAAAATAGATGGGCCAAAAGCCAGTTCTTATCAAGAGAGGTCTTCTCATTGCCCTCCACAGTGCTTTAACATGTTTGAATTAGTTGATTATGTGAAAAATCAGAATATTTTTACATAAAAGTCCTAGGTTTCTGGCTTTTCTAGTAAAGTCAGGTCTAACAACATTGGGTCCAGATTCCTTCTCAGTAGCTGCTCTTTAGATGGGGTCTGAACTTGCCAAGTGCCACAGTCCTCACCACCCCCTATTGTTTATCCAAGTTCCACCTCACTCACGGGAATTACACTTGACCCTTGAACAACATGGGTTTGAACTGCAAGAATATATTACATATGTATTATATGTATGTTATATATAAGTATTAAATTAATATGTATTTATAATTTATATGTATGTTTATACATAATATATATTTATATACTTGTATAAATGCAATATTTATATATTACATATAATTCATATAGTACATATATATAACATACAAAATATGTGTTAATTGACTATTGAGGTTATTGTAAGACTTGTGGTCAACAGTAGGCTATTAAGAGTTAAGTTTTGGTAGAATCAAAAGTTATAGGCAGTTTTTTAACTGCGCAGGGGTTGGCACTCCTAAACTCCCTGTTGTTCAAGGGTCAACTGTAGTTACTTGGCTCTGGAGTTTTTGAGTTGGCAATCTCTGGCCCATGGGCATGTTTCAAGGGCAGCTAACCATTTGGGTAAAAATTCAAACAATGACCCTGATTCACTCTGACCATGGAGCTGAATTCCAAAAAGCGTTGTCAAAAGAGTTTGCGTCGACAAGGATAATGAGCCATTTTAGATCATCCCAAAGTATCCCCTGGCAGCCAAGACTCACAACCCAAAGATCTACAGCTCCTTTACTATGACATAGATCCTACACTGTTATGGTCTCACTTCTTTCAGGCACAGCCTCATATAAAGATTATTTACAATCTTGAATTTTGCAGGACCCAGCTTAACTCCAGAAGGCTTATTGCTTTGTGCACCAAATGTTTTTTTTTTTTTTTTTGTTAAGTTCATCTATGTTGTTTATTTACATATTTTTATTTTTTTTTAAATTTTTTTATTGTTATGTTAATCCCCATACATTACATCATTAGTTTTAGATATAGTGTTCCATGATTCATTGTTTGTGCATAACACCCAGTGCTCCATGCAGAACGTGCCCTCCTCAATACCCATCACCAGGCTAACCCATCCTCCCAACCCCCTCCCCTCTAGAACCCTCAGTTTGTTTTTCAGAGTCCATCGTCTCTCATGGTTCTTCTCCCCCTCCGATTTCCCCCCCTTCATTCTTCCCCTCCTGCTACATTCTTCTTTTTTCTTTCTTAACATATATTGCATTCTTTCTTTCAGAGGTACAGATCTGAGATTCAACAGTCTTGCACAATTCACAGCGCTTACCAGAGCACATACCCTCCCCAGTGTCCATCACCCAGTCACCCCATCCCTCCCACCCCACCCCCCACTCCAGCAACCCTCAGTTTGTTTCCTGAGATTAAGAATTCCTCATATCACTGAGGTCATATGATACATGTCTTTCTCTGTTTGACTTATTTCGCTCAGCATAATACCCTCCAGTTCCATCCACGTCGTTGCAAATGGCAAGATTTATTCCTTTTGATGGCTGCATAATATTCCATTGTATATATATACCACCTCTTCTTTATCCATTCATCTGTGGATGGACATCTTGGCTCTTTCCACAGTTTGGCTATTGTGGACATTGCTGCTATAAACATCGGGGTGCACGTACCCTTTCGGGTCCCTACTTTTGTATCTTTGGGGTAAATACCCAGGAGTGCAATTGCTGGATCATATGGTAGCTCTATTTTCAACTTTTTGAGGAACCTCCATACTATTTTCCAGAGTGGCTGCACCAGCTTGCATTCCCACCAACAGTGTAGGAGGGTTCCCCTTTCTCCGCATCCCCGCCAACATCTGTCATTTCCTGACTTGTTAATTGTAGCCATTCTGACTGGTGTGAGGTGGTATCTCATTGAGGTTTTGATTTGGATTTCCCTGATGCCGAGCGATATTGAACACTTTTTCATGTGTCTGTTGGCCATTTGGATGTCTTCTTTGGAAAAATGTCTGTTCATGTCTTCTGCCCATTTCTTGATTGGATTCTTTGTTCTTTTGGTGTTGAGTTTGATGAGTTCTTTATAGATTTTGGATACTAGCCCTTTATCTGATATGTCATTTGCAAATATCTTCTCCCATTCTGTCAGTTGTCTTTTGGTTTTGTTGACTGTTTCCTTTGCTTTGCAAAAGCTTTTTATCTTGATGAAGTCCCAATAGTTCATTTTTGCCCTTGCTTCCCTTGCCTTTGGCGATGTTTCTAGGAAGAAGTTGCTGCGGCTGAGGTCGAAGAGGTTGCTGCCTGTGTTCTCCTTTAGGATTTTGATGGACTCCTGTCTCACATTGAGGTCTTTCAACCATTTGGAGTCTATTTTTGTGTGTGGTGTAAGGAAATGGTCCAGTTTCATTCTTCTGCATGTGGCTGTCCAATTTTCCCAACACCATTTGTTGAAGAGACTGTCTTTTTTCCATTGGACATTCTTTCCTGCTTTGTCAAAGATTAGTTGACCATAGAGTTGAGGGTCCATTTCTGGGCTCTCTATTCTGTTCCGTGGATCTATGTGTCTGTTTTTGTGCCAGTACCATACTGTCTTGATGATGACAGCTTTGTAGTAGAGCTGGAAATCTGGAATTGTGATGCCGCCAGCTTTGCTTTTCTTTTAAACATTCCTCTGGCTATGCGTGCACCAAATGTTTTATCTGTTTTATAACACTCTTTACATAATATGATGAACATCATGGTAAAATTTGTTGATTGAGCTTATACCCACAGAGCTTAGCTGAGCTAACTCTCTCAGCATTTTATTACCCAATACCTTTTTTCTAAGGATACATAGGGGGAAAAATAAAAAGAAAATCCTATTTTCAGCAGGAGTGGATTCAAAAGACATCTACTACTTGTGCTTCTATTCTTGAGTCCAGACCATATAGAGCTGGGAAAGGCCATGAAATAAAGAAATATACAGAGACCTTCAACATGCAAGACTAATTTATTATTTGCCATTAAACCGACATTTGGCAGTGAGTACTTAAGGAAACACTGACCTAGCTAGTGCTCCTACAGAGGTATTTTCTCTGGGATTAGCTGTCCTTGCACTAATTTCCACAGGCCATTCTCAAGTTTAAAAAATGGTATGATTCTTGCCTGTAGCAGGGAGATATATTTTCATGCGTACTATTCTAACAAAATTAAATTCATGTATTTTGTGCTTCATGTATTTTGTGCTTCTTTAAATACATTTCAATAAATTCAAGATTCTTGAAAAAATATCACATACACACACAAACACACTTTCTAGTGGGTCAAACCTGTGACATTTTTCTTCATTAGTAGTGACTAATGAGTTGATTTAATTTAGTACAGACTAAAATGATGGATTAAGTGGCGAACTGAACATACACAATGGCAACACAGCATGAAAGCCATCACTTTTTAAAACTTGAAAACTTGAAAACCAAAGTAAATTTCAGGGAGTTGGGATGTGAACGGCAACAGACTGGTTTATAATCTATTTAAAAACCATCTGCTTTAGGGGTGCGTGGGTGGCTCAGTTGGTTAAGCGTCTGCCTTTGGCTCAGGTCGGGTCCTGGGATTGAGCCCCGTTTCAGGCTTCCTGCTCAGCAGAGAGCCTGCTTCTCCCTCTCCCTCTGTTACTCCCCGTTTGTGCTCTCTTTCTCTCTCAAAAAATAAATAAAATCTTTAAAAAAAATCTTTAGCATTCTAGGGAAGATTATTTTTTAGTATATAAGATACAGTAAGAAACAATCACTTTAAGAATGATTAAACAGCAACTCTTGTCCATCAACTGATGAATGGATAAAGAAGATGTGGTTTATATACACAATCGAATGCTATTCAGCCATAAAAAAGAATGAAATCTTGCTATTTGCAATGACATGGATGGAGCAAGAAAGTATAATGCTAAGCAAAAGAAGTCAGTCAGAAAAAGACATATATCATATGATTTCACTCATATGTGTAACCTAAGAAACAAATGAGCAAAGGGGAAAATAGAGCAGGAGACAAACCAAGAAAAAGACTCTTAACTATAGAGAACTGATGAGTACCAGAAGGTGGTGGGAGGATGGGTGAAGTAGATGATGGGGATTAAGGAGCGTACCTGTAGTGATGAGCACCCAGTGAGGTATAGAATTATTGCATCACTATATTATATACCTGAAACTAATAAAACACTGAGTTAACTAAATGGAATTAAAATAAAAACTTAAAAAAAATAAACAGCATCTCTTAAAGGAGATTTGTTCACGGTCTACCTCATCAATGATACAAGAAGTGTGGTTGCCCACATTGGTAATTCATTGAAGGAATTTTACCCATTTCATTGAAAGTGTTTTGGAGGAAATTCTTCCAACTAAAGTAAGACAAAATTTACGTTTGATCTTTTATTTTAAACTTGAAAGGGCTGAATGGTAGAGGGCTGTCAGCGATTCTTTGAAGACTGCCTCCAGATAGCTCTCTCAAAGACTTCCTGCGAATCATGCTTATCGAAGATCATGAAGACATGGCATAAACTGAGCAGCAGGCTGAGGAAGGGAAATGCTGATTAGTGAGACCTGCTGGCTGTAACCCTCCATCCTGGACATCTGTCACTGGCTTTTATGAATAATGAATTTTGTTCCTATAAATTACTCTGAAATACTTACACAGTCAGAAGCGTAATTAGTGATGATAAATAGTTATATGTGAGGATACTGCAGCTCAATCAATCTTCCTTTTTCAAATTGTTGCTTCTCCACAGAGCAAATAGAAATGGCCAGTAAGTGCTGCCAAACCAAGCTTGACTAAGCAGAGACTGACAAGCAAATGATTTACAAAATGTATATTCCTTTATGTAAGGGCCATAAAATTGTAGCTGCTTTTTCATTCACTTTAGTAATCTTGAATCATAAGCTGTTGAGGTTGAAAAGTATCCTGAGAACATACTTTAATTTCAAAATAATTCAGTTGGTTCTTGAATGTCTGCAGTAATTTTTTTCATCCTTTCATCTACAACAACTTAAGTACTATGCTCACCACTGATAGGACATGTATTTAAGAAGTGTCTAAGGGGTATCTGCTACCACGAAGGACTCAGGAAAGAAGAGGATGAGCTCAGAGGACATAACCTCAGCCTTAGGGACCTTGGGGTCCACTCAAGGTGGTGACATAATACAGAAGCACCAAAATAGCAATGTTAGTGGCTACGGAGTTAGGACTGTCCCAAATAGTGAATGTCAGGATAAGCCTGAGTGCAGAGGGGGGCAGAATATCAGTACAAGACACAGAAATGGAGAAAGCACCTTAAGGAAGTGGGATACTGGTCCAGAAAATTTAGCAATAGGTAGATTTGATGAAAAGCATAGTGGTTGACTCTATGGACTTTGCAAAGCAGTTTACCTGGGGAAGCAAATGAACATCTCCAGGCACCAGTTTTCTGATCTGTAAAATGGGCATGATAATAGTTAACATCTCAAGGGGTTGTTCTGAATCCTGAATGAGACAGCAAACATATCGTGATTAGCATGATTAGCCTGGTATCTGTCCTAATCTGGTAATTATTATATTCCCAATTTTATTTTCCCCAGTTTTTTTTTTTTTTTTTTTAAAGACTTTATTTATTTAATTGACAGGGAAAGAGAGAGAGAGAGACAGTGTGAGAGGGAACACAAGCAGGGGGAGTGGGAGAGGGAGAAGCAGGCTTCCCGCCGAGCAGGGAGCCCGATGCGGGGCTCGATCCCAGGACCCTGGGATCATGACCTGAGCTGAAGGCAGTCGCTTAACCAACTGAGCCACCCAGGCGCCCCTCCCCAGTTTTAACAATAGTTGTAAAACGTGCTCAATTACTAAAATAACTTACTTTATGATGCATATTGTAAATAAGAGCCATGTGAAAAATAATTAGATACATTGACTTTTTTTCCCCAACTGTAGCATCAAATGCCTGCTTGGACCCTTTTATACTTCTTTCCTCCATGAATTTTTATAAGTTGAACTCCTAGAATGGCCCTCCGGTGAATCATTACTAGACGGATAAAGCTTTTTAATTTGGGTGCATACTTGATTTGACAGCTACCAAGTTTGGCCAGGCCCCAGATTTGCAGATTGATAAATTAACAGCCTCTCAGCCTGTCTGTCTTTGTGTTGTTGTTTCCCACCCCCCTCTCTTTGCTATTTTTCCCCCTGAGATTTGAAGGCCCATGATGTGAGCAATTTTCCCAACTTATGGCATCTTTCCGGCACAAATTGTGGTCCCCAAAGGCTAGTAACTGGCCTTGGGTGTTACAAGAAAGATCCTTTACCACCACCTTTCTAAAGAGCTACAGAACACAGAGCAGTTGTGACTCTGGCACACACAGCACGCTCAGCTAAGCACCTCTTTTTCTTGTCTTCCCCACTATCCCAGGGGGTTCAGCAAGATGGGTAGCTTAAGGCCTGGAAATGGGGGTGCAATATTGCAGGGAGCCCAAAAGCAATGAATCTAGAATGGAATGGGGCCACCTGGATGAGGAGGGTGATTGTATGGCCTTCACAGCCCTCTCCTCCACCTCTTCCCACTATTTAGCCTCCTTGCACAGACAGGCATCCCAGTCCCCAACCCTCAAGGGCTCCGTCAATATCACAACACTGGTTTAAACACAACATGTAAAGTTGCCTCATCAGCTCAAGTCAGGTGCCAGCAAACCTGCCAGATGTGGCCTCCTTTCCTATTTCCCCATTTTCCTGCTTCTAAGGCTCAACTGAGACACTTGTAAAAAATGCAGATTCAAAGGCTCCTTCTCTGGCAATTCTAAGGTAGAGCCCAGGGATTTGGCTTATTCACACAATCCAGAAGATTCTGATGTGGCAAACCTGCACAACACCGCTTTGGTCTTCCTGGGAGCACCTACTGTATCTTGACATTGAGTTCCCGCAGGAGAGAGATGTGGGTATGCTTCACCGATGCTGAGCCGCGGCTCTGACCACAGAGTCAGAGGCCTTGAAGTGTTTTTCAAAAAGCATCTAATCCCCCATCTAGTCTCCAGGCACTTAAACCATGTGAGATGGAAAGTTCTTTAATCCCAATGTAAAAGCCTATAAAGAAGGAAAATTCCAAACCCCAGTTGCTCTCTTAAGAGCCTCAACAACTTTGTATCAATAGTGAAAACTTTTCAGAAAATGGCTGAGAGAAGGGAGGGATAGTCAATTATTTGTTGAGGGAGCGAGAGAGTGCATCAAGTAGCTATTTTTGAAAACCACTGTTCAAGCCTCACTTGTGTACATTCATAAGCTAAGCACAAATATATATTTTTTAATTTTTTTTGAGAGAGAGAGAGCACATGCGAGTGTGGGGGGGGGCGCGGAGGGGCAAAGGGAGAGAGAAACTCAAGCTGACTCCACAGTGTGTGCAGAGCCCTGACATGGGGCTTGATCTCATGACCCTGAGATCATGACCTGAGCTGAGATCAAGAGTCAGATGCTTAACCGACTGAGCCACCCAGGCACCCTAAGCATGTATTTTTAAAGTTCCATTTTTACTTTAAAAATGTTTTACTTTTGGGGCGCCTGGGTGGCTCAGTTGGTTAAGCGACTGCCTTCGGCTCAGGTCATGATCCTGGAGTCCCGGGATCGAGTCCCGCATCGGGCTCCCTGCTCGGCAGGGGGTCTGCTTCTCCCTCTGACCCTCCCCCCTCTCATGTGCTCTCTCTCTCCTCTCATCCTCTCTCTCAAATAAATAAATAAAATATTAAAAAAAAAGTTTTACTTTTGTGTAGGTTAAATTTTCATAAGAAAAATGTAAGTGTATTATCTAAGACTTTTCTCATAAAATATTGTTTGTTGCATTTCTCTCTCCTGCATGTGTTCAGGAAAAAACATTTTCCATTACTTTAGTACATCTACACAGGTGAACTGTATGTCCAGAAATACTTTTTCTCCTTGCTGATAACTTGGCTGAGCCATCCTATAAATTTAATGCTCAGTACATATTTAAAATGACACAAGCCATGGAATCATAAATTTTTTAAATTAAAAAATTTAGACATATTTGAATAAGGTCTATAGATCAGATAACAGTGGGGTAGCAATGATCATTGCCTGATTTTGATCACTGCACTGTGATTATGTAAGACGCTAACCTCTGTGGAAGTGGATAAAGGGTATACAGAAATTCTTTATGCAATCTTAACAATGTTTGCATGTCTCAAACTACTTCAAAATAAAAAGTTAACAAGGAATTTAAAATTTAGATAGTATTAAAATTCATATATTCACCACTCAGACTGCATAAATATCAACACTCTGTCTTACTTCCCTTTGTTTTTTAAGGCAAACATGACAGACAAATGAATCTGCTCTTCTATCATTCTGTACTCCCACTAGCAGTGAGTAGCAGCTCTGATTTTTCTTCTTCTTCTCCAGTACTCAGTATTATAAGACTTTTTAATTATTTCCTGCATGAGGGGTAAAGAACAGAATCTATATCACTTTCCATCACTTCAAAAACTGAAATTGAACTTCTTTTTATAGGCTAATTGGCCACTCAGATTTTCTCTTCCTCATAATGTTCACATTTTTGTTGGTATTTTTCTATTTTTTTCTTAATGATGTGGTAGTTTGTGTCATCTGGATATAAGCCTTTGCTTATAATATGCATGCAAGTATCTTTTGTCCCTTTATAGCTTGCTCTCATTGGTTATGGGATCTTTTGTGGGATAGATATTTTGCATTTTAACATAGTCACAGTTTCCCATCTTTTTTTTCTGGGTTTTTTGTATCTTATATATTTCCACTTTCCCCAGTATCATGATAGTTTGGTATTTTGTTCCCAAAGTTTTGCTTTAAATGCAAGTTTTAATCTTCACAGAAGTTACGTCTGTTACTGTTTTGAGGCTAGAATCTATTTTTATCCACTTGTTCCCGTTTATTTAATGATTTATCCTTTTCCAACAGACTTTTAATGCCACATTTTATAACAAGTTTTCATATATGCTTGGGTCTATTTTTGATTCTCTGAGCTGTTCCTTAGTTTGTCTATTTCTACACAAATATGTCACTTTTACTTTACCATAACTTTAAAGTAAGTCTTAAAATCTTGCCGATCAAGCCTTTTTTTTTTCCTTCAGAATTATTTGGTATTCCTTACTTTCATCTTGTGTATTCTGTACTCACTGTCAAATGACAGACATTTTACTAGTTTTTTTTTTATTGGAATGTTATTGAATTGACAGACAATTCTGGAGGAATTGACTTTATGACATTGTGCTTTTCCATCTACAAATATGGCATAATTCTCCATTTCCTTCTAGATTCTCCATAACTCTACATTCTTCAATAGTATTTTAACTTTCTCTATATCTTATATAGATTAAGTTAGATTTTTTTATGAGTATCTTTTAAGTTTTATTGCTTTCATTAATGAGTTTTTCTTACCTTTTATTTGGTTATTGACACTATGTTGGAACACTATTGAGTTTTGTATAGTAATCTTATACCCAGGAACCTTACTGAACTTTCTTATTGAAAATCTAGGTTCTCAACTCTTTTTTTTTTTTTTTTTTGGGGATATGGAAAGAGTATATTGCAGTTAAAAACAAAATATAAAACTTTCTTTGCAAAAGAAAGAAAAAAAAGTTCTTTTGATCTCCTTGAATGCAGCACACACAAAAAGTGACGGTTCCCCCAGGCCCCGCCCCCAGGAATGGAGGAAGAAGCAGAGGGCAGGAGTGCAGAGATTTCTTTTCTCCAGGCCCAGGCCTGTGAAAAGCACTGCCCAAGTGTTAGTCCTTAGCAGGGCCCTCGGCGGGTCTGTATCCCGTCAGCCCTCTGGAGTTCGGGAGCATCAGCCTCTCCGATGATTCAGGCGTCCAGGCGCATCTCAGACACGATGCGGGTTGGCTTCCAGACCACGCTGCTACTTGTTGAACTGGAAGGAGTAGAGCCCGTGGTCTGAGGGCGCCTCCACCGGCACCTGAGTCTGCTGGCCGCCGCTCTCCTCGGCTGCAACACCGGCGGAAGGCACGGGGGTGTACCGGGCGATGTAAGCTCCTGGCACCGGGGCGGCCGCCGGCACGTACGTGCCCGTGCTGCTGAGCGAGAGGTGCCCCAGTTGCTGGGTAAGAGGTCCCATCATGGAGGCAGGCTGCAGAGAAATGGGGTGATCCATCCCTGGCGGCAGAACGGAACCTGAAGGCTGCATGAGGTATGACTGGTGGTGCATCCACGACGGGTTAGGTGCTTGTAGAGGAGATGTCTGAGTTACTCTCTGATAGGAAGACACAGGAGATGGAAGGTACGGGGAGAGGGCAGACTGAGCAAGCATCCTGTTGGGGGTGACGTTATAAGGAGCCGGGTAAAACCCATTCTGAAGAGCTGTGGTGGGGTCATAGGTCAAGGCCATACCACCCATATCTCCATTCCTTGGCCAGGCCCACCCATTTTGCATGTATTTCCCTTGGTTCTGTCATTTCTTTGGACCACCATCAGCAAATCTGCAAAGCAAGGGATCAGATGGGGCTGGGACACCAGCAGGTGTCTTAATATATTTTCCATTAAAGTGGGTGATGATGGCTTCACACTTCTCTGTGGACTCCATCCTTGCAAAGCCAACCCCTCTGCTGGTCCCACTGGTGTCTCGGAGGATTCGAGTGGAGATAACCTGGCCAAAAGGCTTCAGCATGCCCTCTAGTTCTTGCTCATCCATGCAGAGTGGAAGGTGTGATATGTATAAATCCGTGGGATCCTGTTCCTGTTGCTTTGCCATCTGAGGCTGCACACCACTGGCTTTCAGTGCCGTGACAGCTTTCTGTGCGGCTGAAGGACTGGCGAAGTCCACAAAGCCATAGCCTTTGCATTTGTTTGTGCTCTTGTCCAGGATGGCCTTAGTGAAGACAATCTTGCCATATGACTGGCACAATTTGACAAGATCCTGGTCAGTAGTGCCAGGTTGCAGTCCCCGGATATAGAGGTTGGTTTTGCTCAACTGGTCATTTCCATTGCTCCCACTGCTGCTGTTCGGGGTACTGTTGCTTGGACTAGCTGGTGCCATCTGCTGAGACAATGACACATAGGGCTTCTTGTTGTTCTTGTTACAGCCAAAAGTCGAAATCCCAGGCCTGGAAGTCACTGACAGCAGCATTTTCTCTTTAATGTAAGGGAGCTGAGAGCTAGGTTCTCAACTCTTAATGCTCATTGAAAAACAAACTAGTTGGGGTTGAAGATCACAGGATTTCTAGGAGACAACTGGGAATGTGCCGTGACTCCTTCCCCCCAAATATAATGGGATGGGTGGGAGCTACTTTCTCCTACATCTTAAATCCAGACATAGGGATTAAGGAGCCTAATAAAATATGTCCTCACCAGTTGACAGTTCTAAAGGGACTGGTGCTCCTGCCTTCCTGTGGGAAATGTAAAGGGGGGGGGCTGAGCAAAGGAGGGGGTGGTGTATTGGTAGCCTGGACCATTGGAGTTGGTCAGGGCAAATGATGGTGGGCTGTTTCTCATGGATCAGATAGAGTTCAATAGGAGAGCACGTTTGTGTGGGGTCATCACAAGATTTAAGAGAACTACCTTGATGGGTCAAAGAACCCAACAGGAGTAAACTGTCAGATATCCAGAAAGTGAGGAAGGAGGAGCTCAATGACCAGTTGGACTGGCATTACTCCAGGGAACTCCAAGTGGGAAATCTGGTAGTGAGGGAGGGCTGCACAAAACCACAAATGTGCCTTTGAGAGACGGTCAGTCTTTAACCCGTCGCTAGTTAGGCAAGACGTTTCTTGCCACTTTAGCTCTTCTCCCCTCTTTTGGCCCTTGGAAGGCATGGGTCAGAAACCACAGCTAGCTAGCAAGATAGGGGAGGCAGAATAAGGGGCAAGTTTGGGAAGGGGGAAGAAGGTTAGACTTCTCTTCCCCACCACCCTAAAAGCTGCTAACCTGTATCAGGCCTGCTTAGGGAAAAGAAAACCGTGGTTAATGAAGTTTCAATTTCAGCTGATGCACTGGACTGGAGGTGCGTATTACTGATAGCAGGAACTTACTCCCAGGAGCCCTGCTTGTCTGATGTAATTGTGATGTGACATAATATGGCAGGCACTATACCGTAGAGGCTAGATACTGGCCTGGAAGCCAGACTGCTGAATCTTAGCTTTGTCATTCAGCAGATGTCCAACCTTTCTCTTGCAGTTTTCTCCTTTGTAAAGCATGTAATTGTATGGTTACGAGCATTAAATAAGTTAATATATTCAGAAGTGCCTAAAGCAGTGTCTGCCCTTTACTAAGTGCGTAACATTTACTGTAAGCAGGCAGTAAATGTTAGCGAACATGAATACAATAGCTTTATTTATAATTAGTTGTAAAAGTCCTCTGCTAACACATGCAGTCAAGTTCATGTTTGAGAGACACAATACACTTACAAAAGGTATTTGATAATTTGTGAACAGTTTTAAAAAATGTAACCAGTTATTTTCAGTGTAATGGTTTACCTGCCTGGCAGCGGATTTCAAAATATTTTTCAAAGATGAGAACACATTTTCCCCTCTCTAAAAATGAACACTCAGCCCTGCCATGGAGATGGTGCTGAAAGCAAACATGGAAGGCTGGCCGTGCAATGCCCCTGCTCCTCCCAAAGCCGAAGCCAAAGCAAAGGCTTTGAAGGCCCAGAAGGCAGCACTGGAAGGGGTCCGCAGCAACACCACAACAGAAGTCCACATGTCACCCACCTTCTGGCAGGCCAAGGCACTGCTGCCCAAAGATCCCTGAAAGAACGCTCCGGGGAGAAACAAGCTCGATTACTAAGACCAGAGATTCCCCTCGACCCTAGAGTGGCCACAGAGACAGAAGGCAGTACACTTGTGTTCACTGTGGCTCTCCAGGCTAAGGAGCACCCAGTCATGCAGCCTGTCAAGGGGTTCTAGGACACTGACATGGCCAAGGTCAACACTCTGAACGGGCCTGACGGAGAGAAGAAGGCATGTGTTCCACTGGCTCCTGACTAGGACGCTTCCTATGTAGCCAACAAAATTGGGATCATGTCAGTCCAGCTGGCTAATTCTAAATATAATAAATTTTTCACCATAGAAAACGAAGGCTGATTATACCTTTAGCTGAATACCACTAATATTATTGAAAGATTCACAAAAGCAGGCGGGGTAGGCTCTACAAAAACTCATGTCTATATACACACATATTTGCACACAGTTACATACATTTGCTATTTAGCAAAACTTTTTTTTTTTTTTAATTTCCTGCCTCTTATCAAGTGTCTACTGACTTCCTGTACAACTATTCCCAAACTCTCTATTCTCCTCAAACCCTAGTTGTTCCATCAAATCCCCATCTTAATCTCAAGACTTTCCACTAACAACCCAGAGAAGATCGTCTGGTAAGTGGTGCTCCAATTCCCTGACAGTTCCCCCAACCCTTTTCCTATTCCTTTGGTCCCATTTCCATAGTAATAATAGTAGTAGTAAATATAGTAATAATAGTGTCCTTTCTTCTTTCCAAATTGAACTTCCCATTCCAAGCACTAATTTTTACCTACTACTCCCTGCTCTGTTAATTATCCTCTTTCAATTTCATCTTCAAATTTTCCTCTTAAATTTTTTTACCCCCATAGTATCAGAATTCCCAAACTAAAGGAAGATGAAGAAAAAATATCAGAAGCTGAAATCCCTAACAATGAACAAAATTCCCCCAGTTTAATAATTCCTTTTAACCAATAAGAGGGGCTAGGAGCAGGAGGTGAGAGGAAGAGGTAAAGTTGGTCGAGAGACCTGTAACTTACGCAAAATAAACACACTTCGTGATTTTTTTCAAAATCTATTATGTCAGTTAACCATGTAGTATCTCCTTAATCAACTCAGGTAGAGTTGGGGTATCTTGGCCAACCTTGTCTCCTTTGCATTCTTCCATACGCTCTCCAGTTTTGTTTTTTTATACATCTATTGAGCTATACTTAAAATGCAATAAACAGCACCTCTCTCACAATACATAACTTGCTAAGTTTTGCTATGCATGTCCACCTGTGAAATCAGCACCACAACTAAGTTAATCAATTGTTTCCTTGTGCTCCCACACAAATGATTAGCTTTGTCACTTGTGATCACTTTTGTCTGGCTTCTTTCCATCCATGTAATGATGTTGAGATTCCTATATGTTATTGCACTGTATCAATAGCTCATTCTTTTTACTGCCAAGTGGTGTTCCATTGCATGAATATACCACAATATGCTTATCCATTCACCTGTGAATGGAAATATGGGTCTTTGAGGTGTTTATAATCATAGATAAAGCTGCTATAAACAGTCTTGTGTGAGTTTTTGTATGGACATACACTTTGATTTCTCTTGGATAAACACGTAGGAGAAGAATGGCTGAGTTAGCATGGTTGGTGTACATTCAAGTTTTTAAGGAACTGACACATGGTTTTCCCAAGTGGTGTACCACTCTGAACATTTAAAAATCTCAAACACTTTTTAAAAAAAAAATTATGTGACTGCAAAAAACAGTGGGTTAAATGCTGTGAATAAGGTTAAGAAAAATGATGTTCGTCAGTTATGTCTTTGGTCAAGTCCTAGGAATATAATCCTCCTCGTCTGCTTTGCTAAACAAGACAGTTCGAGTATTCAACAACGTGAGGACACATGCCAAATAGAATGTATTCACCGACCAAATAACAGCTGTCCTCGGAGGGCTGCTGATTAACCAGCAGGGCTTTGATAGCACTGCAGCCTAAGCAAGGTGGCCCCGTGCCAGGAGCATAACTATCTCATTCATTTTAATGGTTTTGGCAACATGCAACTACTCATGTCATCTTGTTTTGATGAAGCTTCCAATTTTCATTACTCCTTTGGGAAATCAATTTCAAATAAGCTGCTGATGGCACTGTGTGTGTGTATGTGAATATACGTGTCTATATACACACATATTTGCACACAGTTACATATATAAACCTAGACATCTTCTCTTGCTCTATTAAGACTGAGTTCATAGTTGTGATTCAATCTGTGTTATGACAATCTGAGAAATTTCTCACTTTTAAATTACCAAATCTCATGAGAAACCTGTGGCATTGATTCAGCAAGCTTCCAGAGCTAGGACAAGGACAAGCAGGTCAGTGTGGATTGGTGGGAGGAGCCAGGCACCTCTGGCCTCAAGTAGACGGGTAAGGGTGGGGGTGGGGACAGATCCTGATGAAGCAAAAAAGGTGCCAGGGAGGCAGCTGCATGGAGAAGGTTCTTTCCTGGGCACTTCTGCTGAATATTCTGGTAACTTTCTGCAGCTATCACCACTCATCCAAACTAAAAAGAAATTCTCCTTAAAGGAGACGGCACTTTTGGGGAGTCACTGACTTCCTCCATTTTATGCCGCTGCATTCCCGTCCAAGATACTGTTTAATAAGTTGGAGCACGTCACATCAAATTATGATAGAACACTTCAGGGCATCCAAGCTACAAAGACATTTGTTAAGCTATAGTTTAGCACCATTTCAACTACTAACTGTTTTTGTTTCTTTGTTTTTGTCCAAGACCTCCCTATTTTCCTTCCCTCCGGAGCCTGGTTCTTTCTCTAGACTTGACTTCTAAGACTCACTCAATTTTCAACCCAAACCAAGGTAGGGATCCAACTTAGGGGATCACAGTCTTTTTTCCTCTGGCTCTTTGAGCTCCATTTACTTTCAGGGTGAAAATGTCTCCCTGCACTGACTTCAACCCAATCCCTGAAACCAAAGGGCAGCTTTGCTGACTTTCCCCTTGTCCTTTCTGGGCACCCAAGGGCATCGTACCACCTTGAGTGACTATTCACAGGTAACAACTGTCATTTTTCCCCAACCCCAGTTCTTTTTAAATTCCATACTTACCTCCTTTGGAGAAATCCTTAATTCCCATTCACTTACGCACGTCTCCCCTTTCAGGAAGCTGCCTCCAGGCTGTGCCTCCTCAAAGAGCATCATCGTCATGATTTCAGGGGCTGTGGCAAACCTGGCATGCTTCATTTGGATGAGTGCTGCCCTCAACTTATGTTCCGCAAAGGACCTTGGCTTTAATTAAGTTCAGGAGGCTGAATTCATTTACTAAATGGCTAACTTTGGCCAAGTTACCTTGAACCACAGTTTCCTTATCTGCAACATGGGGTAACAACAACTACCTTTTGGGGTTGTATATGAAGATCAGGTGGGACCATGTGTGCAAAATTACTCTAAGATAGGAATTCCTTTTAATACATGTGGTCGGGGAGGAGCACTGGTCACAGAAGTGTCAGGCTTGACTTAAATCCGGACTCTGGTAAGAGTCGTGACCCTGAGCCACTTGCTTCATTCTTAGACTTTCAGTTTCTTCTGTATAATTAGGATGATAAACAAGTCCTGTAAGGAATAAATGACACTGTGCATATGTAAATGCCTAGAGCCTAGTGGGCTTGCATAGAAATAACATATGCTCAAAGATTAGTGTAATCAGAGCATCTGAAATATCAAGATTTCCTAGAATCCTCACTCTGTAAGCAGAGAATCTAGTTCTTTCTGTCTTACCTTTCTGGTACTTTTCAGATCCAGACTCCAGGAAAAACAATCTGGACAAAGGCTACTTTCTAACTAATCCTGAACTAGCAACGATTGAACAGGAATGTGAAAATGACTTTTATCTTCGAATTCAAAACAGCCACTGAAGAAAATGCTAGATGTTGTCTGACATGAACTTGAAGGGGCCAGTGGCCCTAAAGCCTGACTTTTCTGTGACTCATGCCTGAGTGGCTCCCTTTCCAATTGGAAGGGACCTTCATCCCTTCTTCTATTTCCGCACTCGGAACCTTGCTACCCTATCACTGGAAAGAACAGAGATCATCTAGCAGGAGCCCCTCCAGTTCCCTACCTTCCTCCTTGTCTTGTCCATCTGCACCCATCCCGCCTTCCTTCCTTTCGTCTGTATATGGCTGACTTCTCCAACTGTGGGCCCACCATCAGTCTCATCCTTTCATATATGACTTCTGACTAAGTTCTCTTCAATCTTAAATTCCTTTCTACTACTGACCCCTCCTCCCTTCTTCCCCCATGCACAGCCATTGTCTGATTTCTCTCCACTGACACCACATCTCCTTCAAACTGCACCTTCCCTGTCATGGCTTCCTTGAATCTGCTCTACACACCAGCTCCACTTCTTGATCTCCTCCTCACCCTTGGGCTCCATCTGGCCTCTGCAGTACCATTTCCCACTTTCTGACCCCTCAAAAGACAAGTTCTCATTTGGGTTTTCAGCTGCCTGGAGCCTTTTACAACTGGTGACGCTGCAGATCTGGCCTTCACTCTGGGAACTCCTCTCCCCTCCTCCAGCACATACCTCCCCAGTGGCTTCCTTCCTACTTTTCTCATCATCCTTCCACAGTCCTCTTCATGGCCAACTCTACCTCTGCCAACACTTCCAGGTCGGGTTTGTCTGACTCTGTCCCTTGCCCTACTGTTATTCCTAGTTTATTCACATCTTTTAGCGAGCTCATCTACTCGGGGCTAGCTAACTACATAATGTGTGAGGCCTAGCATATCCTGAGAATGCAGGGTTCTTTGCTCAACAGTTATTCAAGACAGCAAGAGCAGAGCACGAAGGCAAGTGTGGGCCCTTTGCAACTGCACAAATCACAAGTCAACTCCAGAACTTCCAAGTGCATAGTGTTTCCCAAAACTATATTTTTCCAGCTAAGACCCCTTTCCTCAGCTTTAGGCTTCAACAGTATTCTCCATGGACACCACTCCCTCCTGCACCAGGTCGATTTTGTTTCAATCCTGGTGCTTTTACGTACCAGCTGTGTAATTCTGGTAAAGACATTCTCTCTGAGCTTCAGTGTCTCAATGTAAAATCTGCAAGGTTATGGGAAAGCGAGTGCAGCTATCAAGCTGATAATTCAATAAGAGAGGTTAATAATATATCTTATAAACAGCTATAAATTGTCCACATTCATAAAATGTAGAAAGCCCTGAAGCAGGAAAATTGCTGGCTGTTTATCTAGTTGTTGGAAATTGTGTGAATTAGGACAAACAGGTAGTAACCCTGCAAAGAGCTTGGGAATAATTTTTTTTCTTTTTAACAATCCCATAGCATTTATTTTCATCTGGTAATAACATAAAGGTAACCAAAACAATATGAACAAGTGTTTCAGAACTATACTCCCAACAAAGGACACCTAAAAAAACTATATTGCCTTCTCAAGAATTTCTCACTTTATTGATCGTTTCAAGTTGGAGACCCCTTGGAGCAGAGTCATATCTCCTTTTAGCATGATTTCACCCAGTTATTTTATTGACTTTTACAATCAATCCCTTCTATATCATCTACTAGGTTTATTCACTCATCGAAATGAGTAATACAGCCCTTTAGCCACATATTCACTTGCTCATAAAGCCACACCTGAATCCGAGATCTATTTCTCAACCATCTGAATAGGAGGACACCCTTCTGCCCTTACTGGCCCTGGCCACAGTGCACCATAGCAGCAGCTGACAAAGACCCCATGAACATGCACACTACCTTAGAAAGCAAACTGAGCTTGGGAAGAATTTTTGCCCAAAAGGATTAAAAACATATGCAATATTGTCAATCAATGATAGCACAGGACTCTGAGAACGAGTTCACCTAGTGAAGATCTACTCAGTCTGGTTCTAGGAACTTGACATCATGTTCTCTGAGCTGATGGCCAGGCTCCAACCTCATAAGCAAAGAACACAGACCCACACAGAAACTAGAACAGGTCAGCCTTGAGGAGCAGACACCCATAGTGAGATTGTTTGTTTAGTGAGTGACGCATTTCTTACTTACTGCTGGTCATCACAACCAAGAAGTTTGGTTGGAATTTAAAATTCAATATGCCCCATACAGAACTCAACAATCTCTTTCCCTCTCAATGCTGTTTTTTCTCAAACCTATGTGTCAGTTACCGGTACCACTGACCACCAAGTTGCTGCAGCTGAAAATCCTGACCAAGTTTTGCTCTGCTTTCTCTCCTTCATCCCAGCAACCACTCCCCACAGACATCCAGAAACAATATGAACAGTAAGTGCAATGGACCTCACAGAGATGATGATGGTCAGATTTGACTAGGTGAAAACAGACAACAGCTCTATACAATAGGCATATAAATAAAAAGAAACAGACCAAATAAAATATTGTTTACGAAAGTGATTTCATATTGAGAACCCCAATCATATTATTATGTGATTACTGGTTTTCCTCTTTCTCATTATTTTGTAGACTTACCATCCAGACTATTCTAAATGTCTATAAATCAATAAGAAAAAACACAAACAGATCAATAGAAAAGTGGAAAAGGACATGAGTAGTCAATTCACAGAACAGATAACCAGTACACATCTCAAAACAATATCTAGTCAAGATTAGGGAAATGCAGATTAAAATAAGATAATTTCCATCATCAGGATGGTTTTTAAAAAAGGATAATATTTAGTTTTTATCAGGTGGTAAAAGTCTACTGTCTGAGACAAGTAATATTTGAAATGTGCATACCTTTTGACTCATAAATTCTACTTCCAGGTGGCTATCCCTAACAAATTCTTGCATGTATACATAAGAAAGCATACATAAAGCTATTTCACTGACACTTTCTGTGGTAGCCAAAAAAAGGGGGAGGGATAACCTAAATGTAGATCCTTTGGAAAATATTAAGCAAATTATGTCCTACCTATACTAAAATATTCAAGAACAGACAAAAAAATGAAATGTGCTTATTAATTCTAACTTGGAAATTCTCTACACATTAAGTGGGGGGAAAAAAACCTAGTTTCTGTCAAATTAAAACAAAGTAAAATTTAGCTGTATCACATTTATAGTTATGTAATTGTATAGAGACAGGTCTGGAAGGATCTTTACTCAATAATTAAGAGTGGTGAATGTCATGGTGGGAAGAGGATGAAGGGGAGAATGGCACTGTTTACATAATTTCCTATTTGAATCTGCTTAAGAATGAATGGCCATATTAATTATATAACTATAATATTGCAGTCATTTAAAAAACATGACTGATATATTTTATCATCACTCTTGGATCAAAATACCTGACTGCATCTGACTAGTATGTACATGTTTGTATAATCTAAGGCAGTGCTCCTCAAAGTGAGGTTTATAAGCTACCTCTACCAGAATTCTTTGGGGTGCCTGAAAAAAAAGGGGGGGGAAATACAGATCATCTGGGCCCCATTCCTATTTAGTTCTATAGATGTGGGATGGTCCCAGGAATTTGCCTTTTTTTTTTTAAAGATTTTATTTTTTATTTATTTGAGAGAGAGAGAGACAGCTAGAGAGGGAACACAGCAGGCGGAGTGGGAGAGGGAGAAGCAGGCTCCTGGCAGAGCAGGGAGCCCGATGCGGGGCTCGATCCCAGGACCCTGGGATCATGACCCGAGCCGAAGGCAGACGCTTAACGACTGAGCCACCCAGGCGCCCCCCAGGAATTTGCCTTTAACAAACTCATGCTCAGAGTGGGAGAACCACTGGAGCAGAGAATTAACTTCATTTGGGTTTCACTGCCTGTTGAATGGTTTTAGATTCCTGGTTCTCTTTAAAGAGAAGAGAAAACAAGGCCATATTAACATGGGGGTAGGAACAGGAGACTGTAATTTAGTAGCTAAATTTTCAAAAATGCTGCCCAACCACCTGTGTTACGGATGCAGGTGCTGACCTGTGTCTACCTGAAGGGGTTACTTGTACGCAAATCCACACCTGCCAGATTTGCAGCAACTCAGAGTAGGTAAAAGAATGTGTTTTCTCTTCTCTTCTGTTTCCTACTTCCAGGAATTGGGCTTCTGTTCCTAATTACGATTGCATTTTCTTTTTTTTTGTATTCTCCAAGGAGATTTCTCTCTGCTAGCCAATACAGATTCAAGAAAAAACAGCCCCCTGTGCTTTAGCTCTCAAAGCAGTTAAACATTATGGTTTGCTATTTACCTGTGTCTTTCTCAGGACTGTGAGCTACTCAAGAATAGAGCTAATAAGCCCGGTTTCTCCAGCAGCCAGCAGAATTTCTGCTGACCCACATCAGGTGCTATGCTGTTCATATATTCTTTCTACCACAAGATATTTATTCCCCCCCAAAATCCAATCTAGAAATTAGTCTGTCAAATGAAAACTCCCTCCACCCTCAATTTCTCTCTCCTACTTTTCACCATTCAAAGCACCTATTTTTGTCTTCTTGATTTGGATAAATGCAATGAATGATTTACTAATACCATGCTTTAGAAATAGGCCTACAAGGGGGCCCCTGAGTGGTGCAGTCAGTTGAAAACTGACTCTTGATTTCAGCTCAGGTGGTGATCTCATGGTCGTGAGATCGAGCACAGAGTCTGGTTGGGATTCTCTCCCTCTCCCTCTGCCCATCCTGCTCATGCTTTCTTTCCCTAAAAAAAAAAAAAAAAAAAAAAAAAAAAAAAAAAAATCAATCAAAAAAAGGAAATATGCCTATAAAATCTTCTAGATTACACTAATATCTGTTCTTTCAGGATGTTTTACTTTTAATTCTTTTCACATTATTTACATACCTTTAACACCATCTTTTGTTAAAATTATTAAATATTTAGGTGTCTGTTTCCCTTCCTTGGACCTGTCTGTTCCTTTAGGCCCAGTGCCTCGTACCTAGAAGGTGTTCTAAGAATTTTACGCAATTTAGGAGTTTCTCACTTTTAATTTTTGTGCTTCTTCCTGATATAACAACACCTTAAGGAAACACCACAGTTTAAGGTATACAGCATACTTTTTGGGGGAAAAAACTCAGTTGAATTCTTTTATAAAGATGGACTCTCAAAGAAACCCTGAAAATAATCAGTGGAGTAGCTCCAGAAGAACACGTATTTAAGAATTAAGTACTAAATTTATTTCAAATGATGCTTTCACTTCAGCAGATCACTTGTTTCTAGGTCTAGAAAGTAAGCAGGTTAGGTTAAGGGCATTTTAGTTTGCCCACCTGATTCTAAAATCCTGATTTCCCTAACTAAAATTTGGTTTCTTCATCACAATGACTTGAGAAAACTAACTCAGACTTGTGCTCTTGTTCTTTTCTGTTGTTCTTAACTTTCAATACATTTTCTGCCCTTTTCTCTGGCCCTTTAACATTTGAAGACGGAGGGAAGAGAGGAAAAAAATCGATTGTCCAAATATTGAGCCACTTTACAATGTTGGTGCCACCTGACTCTTTAGCAGCCTGAAAGCTGATAATCCTTCTCGCCCCCAGCGATTACCGCATTGTCCCGAGCTGAAGGCTAGTGATTACATCGAACGCAGTGCTCGATTTCATAAAAAAGCAGTTCAGTCACCTCACAGGTGATTCTTCCAGGTAGGACAGCTGACTCCAATTTCAGTTTGTCTTTGGTTCTTGGTTTTGAGTACCAGACGTGCTAAGCATAATACAACATATTGTTAAATTTATTAGTCTCTAAGAGAATTATTTTTAGCTGATACCAAGCTCTCCACAGTTTATAGGGTCTCTCAAGCTTTTGCTCTCACCTGCCATCCAGGATTTCATCTATTTTTCATGCCGGTCACTAATAATTTGCCAGACATTCCCTTTTAATATTGTGAAGAGGGCTACTTCTACCTACCTCTGAAATGCCATTAGTTCAACTAGGACCATGCCACATCAGAAAAATCGTATTTCAGTCCATTATTAGTTGTAACTGACTTCTATCATTTAGGAAAAAAGGTGTGTGTGTTTGTATTTTTTTGTTTGTTTGTTTGGTCAAGTGAAGATTACATTTAGGTTGTAGCCTTCAAGAATATTAAAATGCATTTCAGACCATCTTTGAAAACTCTACCTTGGTCAACTAATTATTCTAGCTTCTCAACCACTACCTTAAATGTTTAGCACATGCACTGAAATATTCAATTGAAATTCAGACAATGAAGTTTTGTAGATTCACACCAAAGCCCCCCGTACTGGTGAATAATTCAGGGGTAAGATAACCTTTGGTTCACTCAGTTACTGTGTCCAGAGACAAAAGGGAATCTGTGGAAAATGCTGTCGTTTCTTTGAGCTCTCATTCATGAGGCTATCAAGTGCACAGGTGAAGCCACTGATTCTCATTGGATTCATCTGGGCACTTAAAATATTGATCCTGAACCCATGTCAGACCTACACATTCAGAATCGTTAGGCGTTATCCACGGATATATTTTTAATCAATCCCAAGGTGATCCCAACCTGATTCATTAGGGAAGAATCAACTCAAGTCAGTGGTTCCTAACTAGTATGCTTAACAGTCACAGAGAGGGCTCATTAAAATGCAGATCCTAGAGCTTCAAGCCTAGTGATTCAAATTCAGTAGGACTGTCTCGGGACCCAGGAATTTGCACTTTTCACAAGCATCCCAGGTGCAAGTATTGTTGGTAGACCAAAGAAACACACTTGGAGATACACGGGTATAGCAGTTAACCAGGCTCTTGCATACACTGAGAATACTGAGCTGGCCATCTGACTAATGCTGGTTATTAGAAGGAATATTTCAGCAGCCAAGTGCAATATTCATAATTATTGGAATAATGCAAAAAGCTATCTTTCTGTAGTGAAATATTAGCTTTAGCTTTCATACTGAAGACAGAGCAAGTGTATAAAGAAATAAGTACAAAAAGGTACAAATTGCTATCTAGCAGGTATCACTTCTATGAATACAAAACCCAGGGAAAACTTGAGAGGCCCTTAGTTTTAACTTTTCTCCCTCCCCCTCTCCCCGTCACTGCATGATCACTGCAGGAAAACTAGAGAAGTTAAACAAAAAGATACAAGAATTTAGAGTCTTTCCTCATCAGATACTACTGTTAATGTTACCCAGATGTAGCCACATCATCTTTTTAAAAAAGATTTACTTATTTATTTGAGAGAGACAGTGAGAGAGAACATGGGGAAGGGCAGAGGGAGGGGGAGGGGGGGGGGGAGGGGGAGGGGGAGAGGGAGAGAGAGAATCCTCAAGCAGACTACCCCCTGAGGGTGGAGCCCAGTGCAGGGCTCCATCCCAGGACCCCAAGATGACCTGAGCTGAAATCAAGAGATGGTTGCTCAGCCGACTGAGCCACCCAGGTGCCCCTAGCCAGATCTTCTTAAAAGCAATCAGACCAGGTCAACCTCCTTCAAATATTCCCAGTTCTCAGGATCAAGTCCAAACTCCTCAGGACTGCTGAGAATAGGCTCGCAATCTGGTCCCTTCACACGGCTCTACCTGATGCCTCTTGCCCTGGTTTAGCTGTAGGTCAACAAACTCAGCCAGAAAATGGATTATCCCAAAAATACCCCCAATACTCATTTTCAAAAAAAGAAAAATGTGTATTCTTTTCAAAAACTATTAAGTTTATGGCAGTTTATATTGGATGGGATTTTAAAATAGCTTCTGATGATTTTTTCATTTGTTTTCAAAGACGCATTTGAAACACACTGAAGTCAATTCCACAATTTCCGATGAATCAACTCCCGCCTTTAACACTACGGCACAGTATGGACAGAAGCAACTTTTTTTGCAGGTGTGTAGGGTGGCCTGGTGGGGTGGGGTGGTCTGGGAAGACATCTCTAAGTTTCAGATAACAAGAGGGAGCCAGCCGTGAAACGATTTAAGGAAAGAGCCTTCCAAACTCTTTCATAACAAAATATAAGCTTTCTTTAATGTTTATGGCACTTTATAAATTTTATACCAAATCATGTTGCCCTGCCCTAGCTGCCTGCCCTGCTTGGGAATTGGGTAGCTGGTATATTTAGCTTCCCTACTCGGAGGGAGTTTCCACCATGTTAGGGAACCATCACCATTGAAAAAGGATTCAAACCTGGGTTGCCAAAAAGAATGGTAAATGTTATTGGTAGCACTTGGGAGGAATACCGAGAACAAAAAGGTAGAACAATTTAAAACCATATATAAATAAAGTTTTCCTTTAGTTTGCAGTTAATCTCACCCAAGTCATTTAACTTCTTTTTTAGTTACCAGCTAAAGTTTTTGTACTTTAGGTACTCTGGATTTATGATTTGGGGAATGAGAAAATTCTTGTGAATTTCAAGTTGCCTCTACCAAAGAAAAAAACCTAAAGGGTGAGAAACACCCTTAAAGGCTGTTGCAACCATTTATGAAAAATAACTTACCATAACATCTGGACACAATCAAAGTAAGTTTTTGATGAACTAAAAAACGGACCCCTTGGTCATTCACTGAATTGGTAATACTGAGACACAAACTTTGGTAAATCCCGCAAGTTAGTCTCTGTGCCATAGTCCCACTGCTTTTTTTTTTCTTTTTCTTTTTTTCCAGTAAAAAAACAATCTCTAGCTCCCTCCTGACGTTCACACGTGAATTTTTCTCAACCCAACTCTGCAGACCACAGGACTCCCAACTCTGACCCCCTCCCAGTTGTCAAGGTTTTTACAAGGTCACACATTCTCCACCCTGTAGGCCAAGTGCACTCACTTTTCCTCTGCAAAGTGGACAAACCTAATAATCCCCAAACATCTGAGATGAAACAAGAAAATGATTCTTTTTAACTAAAAAGACGTAGGGAGTAAATAGGAATAGCATACGTGCCAAGGAGCAGGGGGTCCCATCTTGTGGTGGTCCTAGAGAGGCTGTCCCGTCTCGGCGGTCTGTGGCCTGTCTTCGCGGCCCGACTAAAAAGGTCCTCAGAGGCAGCGGCTCTGATGCTGTTCCTGCCACCCCCACAGCTCTATTCCCAACCCCCAGCTGCCGGCGCTTTTTCTGGCAGATGGTCTCGGTATCCAACCACGTGATACAATGTTCCTCCAATCGCCAGCCTGCAGGGAGCGGGTGGGGAAGTCAGCTATTGGCTAGAACACAGGCAGCAAACCGGCTGCCATTGGCTGTCGCCGTTGCTACCCTGGGGAGCCCCCACAGCCCTAGAATTAGGATTTCAGCCTTGAGTCTCCTGTAATGCATCCCACCCAGCCCCCCCCCGCCCCCCGTCTCTCCAAACTCTGGTAATTGTCTTTAAATGTTATTTGCGATGCAAAAGCACTATTCCAGAGGGCGTAGAGTTTGTCCTTAAATAGAAAAAGAGAATCCTATAGAGAAGGAGCTTACAGTCATGTGTGTGTGTGTGTGTATATATATATATATATATGTCCATATATACATAGGCAGGTATCCCCCGCTTTCTGAGAAAGTTTGCCATATGCCACTTCCCTTTTACGGAAGACCTACATTAGCATGGTAAAGGCTTTTTTCCTGAAACTGAGAATCCTCTTTGTATTTGTTTTGGTTAGTGAAAACAGGTACTAATGTAGGTCTTTCATAAAGCTGAGTAGCTTAAGAGCAAACTTTCAGAAAGCAGAGGATACTCTACTTTGTGCCATTTCTGCTTACTAAAAGTTTCATAGGAATGCTCTACTTTTGAATGGGAGGTGAAATCTGTATAAATGTATACTTACATATGTATAATAATAATATATGTATGATTGTTGTGTATTGGTCTCTGCAGACTATGAGCTCAAGTCATAATTTTTCTTTTTAATCCTCACATATTTAAGGCCTAAGAGTGTCTGACACATAGTACATGCTCAAAAATATTTCATGAATAAACATATTTACCCCCAAATAACCTCAAGATTTAGTATAAAATTGAAAGTTTGTTCAACTGATGTAGTAGAGCACCACGTTAAAAATCCTATTATTTGTGAGATGCTGCATGTAATCAAATGAAAGTTATGAAACACACACATAGGGGCGCCTGGGTGCCTCAGTTGTTAAGTGTCTGCCTTTGGCTCAGGTCATGATCTCAGGGTCCTGGGATCGAGCCCCACATCAGGCTCCCTGCTCCGCGGGAGGCCTGCTTCTCCCTCTCCCACTCCCCCTGCTTGTGTTCCCTCTCTCGCTGTGTCTCTGTCAAAAAATAAACTCTTTAAAACACACACACACACACAC
This sequence comes from Phoca vitulina, assembly GCF_004348235.1. Taxonomy (NCBI): domain Eukaryota; kingdom Metazoa; phylum Chordata; class Mammalia; order Carnivora; family Phocidae; genus Phoca; species Phoca vitulina. The sequence continues at coordinate 56,781,334 of NW_022589709.1, forward strand.
ACATAGCCAATAAGTTATAAAAAATACTATAAAAATAAATTATATGTATGTATGTGTATTAAAGTGTAAGCAGATGTACACTATGATATTGACATGGGTGTTAAACCAAGTCACCTGAAATCCTGCACTTCTGCTTCTCTCATGGTCTGCACTGGTTTAAAATATTAAAAACTGAAATCCTAATAATTTTGCTCATACCTCTATATGCAGTTCCTAAATATCACCTGAAACTCAATAAATATTTGTTGAGAGTATAAAATAGCCCTATTTGATTGCTTAGGCAAATCGAGCACAGCCTGAGGGTGGATGAATTTTGCTTTTAAGAGGTAGAAGAAAAATCTTCTTTTCCATGTGCCTGATCATTATAAATTATTAAGAGATACAAACATCTTTCTACTTTTTTCCTGCATTAGTTTTCTGTTGCTGTGTAATGAATAATAAGTTTAGCAGCTTAAAACAATACCCATTAATTATCTCAGAGTTCTGTAGGTCAGCACTCCTTCATAGCATGACTGGATTCTCTGCTCAGGGTATCACAAGACTGAAATCAAGGCATTGTCTGGACTGGGTTCTCACCTGGAGACTCTGGAGGAAAATCCACCTCCAAACTCATTCTTGTTGGCAGAACTCAGTTCCTTGCATGTATAGGACTCAGATCGCCCCCCCCCCCTTTTTTTTTGCTTGTCAGCTAGGGGCTGCTCTCAGGTTCTATAAGCAACCCACATTCCCTGCCTTCAAGCCAGCAATCAAATTACATCAAATCCTTCTGGCACTTCAAATTTCTATCTTTGATCTCTAGACCCCGATTTAAAGGTCTTACGTGGTCAGGTCACGCCCACCTGGATAATCTCCCTCTCTTAAACTCAACTGATTTGGGAACTTAATTACATCTGCCAAATACCTTTTGCCATATTAGTGTAACAAAATCATGGAAGTGATGTATCATTACATCCAGATTCTGCCCACACTTGAGGGGAGGAGATTATATAAGGGCAAGTGTCATTGGGGACCATCTTAGAATTCTGCCTATGCTATTTTCTTACCCCGGGGTTTTGGCTTGAGTCCAGGTATTGTCAATCGTGTGTGTGTGTGTGTGTGTGTGTGTGTGATGTGAGAGAGAGAGAACATGTGTGGTGTGTGAGAGTTTGGATCATTCTGATCTCTGAAGTCCATTGGATTGGTCCATGAAAAAAGGATCATCTGCAATAACATCATTTTAAAAATATGAATATTCTGCTTTGTTGTCTGGTCTCTTGGACACCTTCTGTTCTTTACCCACTACCTCTGCTATCCCACTTTGAAATAGTTGGTGGTCAGCAAGACTTTTCCCTTTTCCCTCGGCTTTTGTCTTCACATAGGAAGACGTGCCAGATACTTCTGGGGAAAATAGTTGGATTGAAAGATTGAGGCCCAAGAATATGAGCACAATTTTTCCTCATGGTAATGACTGGAAAGCTGTGGTGCTTAGGGCAAGTCTCTTAATTAGCTTCCAAAGAATTAATGTCAAGTGATTACTCAAGATCTGCCCAGGGGTTCTGATTGCAAATGTTTTCCCCAAGATAGTGGATTCGTATCAGCATATTTGGGCAAAAGCTGCCATTAGAGAAAGTGGTGGAAGATCAGTTATCTGGAGGTGGGGAATGACATGTTATCTAGGAAGAGACTTCAATCCTGTTATTTCTGAGTAGAGGCCTTGTGTTAGTGGTGTGGTTTAAAATTTCAAAATAGGAGAACAGAAAGCCTTGTTCCAGCCCAGGGATGCTGCACCTGTGACCCATGGACCGCCGAGGTTCCCAGGTGGGCTTCATTGAGGGCCAGGGACCTTTGAAAATTGAATGTTAATTATGTATTTGTATGCTTATGTTTCTAGAGAGGGACGGATGACAGACATCATGAGATCCACTCATGAGTCCAGTTCACTGGAACAATTACAAATCATCAGGCTATTTGAAGACTGTCTTTTCATGATCCAAGAAATCAATGTCCAGCGAGGTGAAATGACTTGCCTGCAATCACAGGAGTAGTCTATTTGTTACGTGACTAATATCAGGTTCCTAGGCTCTTGATGCCCATTCTCACCAACCCGCACTGAGAAAGACATTTGAGGTCAAACAAGTGTGACAGTCATATACTTACTACATCAATATTACACTATGCCTTCAGAAGTAGTTCTTTAGATAATGTGGTATTCTTTTAAGAAGAAGTGAGCTGAAAGTGGGGAAAAGGTATATTAAGTTGGGACATACAGAGATATCGCTGTGCACCTAATAAAAATTCTATAAATAGCCATTGAATAAATGTGATGTTCTACTCACCAAATGAAGGTACATGAAGGACTTGCTTTTTGACTAATACCCTATTATTTACTAGTCATACTATATGCTGGGATTGCCATAAAAATTACTTTGGGGCAAATACAGGTTTTTTAAGATAAGTTAAAGGCAGGAGAAAAAGCTCAGAGAATAATAATGAAAAAATATGTTAATGATGATAATGAAATTAAGAGTGTTTGAGTGAATTTGATGTACCAAGCATGGCTGTGCTAGATGAATTATCTAAATTATCTCATTTACTTTAATCCTTGCCAACATTCCATGAGTTAGATGTTACCACCGAATCTACAGATAAGGAAACAGAGGTGCAAAAAGGTTAGCTTGCTGAAGGTCAGACTTAGCAAGTGGCACAGGAGGATTTCAAGTCCAGGTGGTCTCTTGCTCTAACCTCTAGGCACAAGTTCCACTCCTAGTAAATTGGAATAAACCATGGAATAGGCAAGTTTTTAAGAACCGAATAACAACAACAATATTGTCTTCAAGGCAGAATTAATGAACCACCTCCCCACCCCCTCAAAATGCATCCATACAAAATCTTTAGGACTTACCTCGACATCAGCTGTACATTTTTCTTTTGCTGCTGGTTTTCCTTTGGGTCCTGGATTCACTCAATTAACGGAAAAGAAATATTTTTATCAAAGCCTATTAATATAAAAAATAACTACATAGAAAACCCCCTAGAGACACCAGGAAAGTTGAACGTAAAAACCTGGGGCCAAAGGCAGTGGAAGTGGCATCTTTTTTAAGGTGAACTAAATGTCTGCTCAAAGTGGTGCAAGAGATCTAGATGCTCCACTTGAATGGCGTGTGGATTTCCATTTGTCCTCAGTGCTTACAGTTCATCCATAGATTAAAAATAAACACTAACTTTTTACTGATATGCAACATACCTGCAATAAAAAACACAACTCATGGGGGTTTTACGTTTGATTCTGACAACTTCCAGGGTGACTGAATTTGAGTCCTTGGAAAGATGTCTGACAGACTGTGATGGCAAAGGGGATCCAAGACAGACCTAGTTGTTTGGTGTGGCTTTACACTTGTGTCTCAGTAACAGGAACCAACAGTAGGGCCAACCTGATCCAGACAGTTTATATTCAAATGTATCATGAGGAAAACTTGGGTGAGCCAGCTATTCTAGTGCATTTATTCAACACTACCAGGAGACCTGGTGTCCATTACTGCTGTGGGAGGCTTTACAATACCAACAACAGCTGCCTGAATGTTCCCAAAATGTTGGGAAAGTAGCTGTGGAAAATGGTTCTCATTTACTGAGGATGACTGAAGATGCCAAACCAAGCCTGGCTCTCGCATAGCGGGAGGGAAGGTCACTGCCCCTGACGTGAATGGGCTCGGTTCTCACCCACCCTCTGCTTGAACAAAACATGTTCTTGGGCAAGGACTTTACTTCCCTCATCTCCTCACTCACAGTCAAAGAGCTGGACAGCATCAGTGATGTCAAAGAAGAGGATTTTCCTCCTCCCTCTCCTCTGCCCCAAGTTATCAGATCCTCTGGATGAGGTGAAAATGATTTAAATAAAACAACAGTTGATAGTTCAGTAAGCTTTTGGGCCTAATGGCTTCTTTGAATCTTTATTTTCTTCTGGAAGACTCCTGTGTACATGTACAAATATTAAAGATAATCTGTGTGCTTTTCTCCTGTTAACCGGTGTTATCAGCTTAATTTTTAGGCCCAGCCACAAAGACAAGGTAGAGAGAAGTTTCCTGCCTGCTACACCTTCCTCTCCTTGAGGTCCTGTAAGACTAGGCCCTCTACACGCTTTCTGGATTTCCCTCTGTGCACTGGTTGAATGGTGTTCCTCCCAAATTCATGCCATGTAGAACCTCAGCAGGGGACCTTATTTGGAAATAGGGTCTTTGCAGATGTAACGAATTAAGAGGAAGTCATACTAGATTAGTGTGGGCCTAGATGAGGACATAGACACAGACAAACAGGCAGCAAGTCCCCTTGGGATGGAGGCTGAGTTTGGAGCGATGTGGCCACAAACCAAGGAACACAAGGCAGGCAGCAGCCGCCAGAGGCTGGAAAAGGCAAGGAAGGATTCTTCGTTAGAGCCTTGGGAGGGAGTGTGGCCCTGCCAGCACTTTTGGACTCTGAGCCACCAGAGATGTGAGAAAATACATTCACTATTTTAAGCCCCCCCTTGGTTTGTACTACTTTGCTATGACAACTCTAGCAAACATAGATTTTGGTACCAGGAGTAATTCCTTTACAACTTTATGTCCATTATTTCCATTCCTTGCATCTTCCATTTCTCCTCGAGTGCCTTCATTTCCATCTTTATTCATGTTTACACTCTTCTGATATATAAAAAAATTTTTTTTAGTTCTCAATTTTGGCTTGCTTTGATAGCCCCTCAATAAACTGTTTCTGTTTCCCACTGCCAAATACCTTCTTTTCTCTGCACTATTAAGTTCTTAACTATGGTCAGTTAATAACTCTCACCTAATGTATCAGGTTTTAACTCTTATGGACGGGTGCTCCAGGCCTTTCTTAATTTGGTTTCTCTCAACTCATCAGGCTCCTTCACGTGTTTCCTCCACTCTAAGTAGATGATCCTACCTCTAAGTCTCTGCTCATGCTGTTCCCCCTTCTTTTGTTTCTGAAATGCCTGGAAGCCCATGTCACACCTTTCCCCCTTTTGCCCATCTCTATAAAGCCTACTCAGCTTTCAAGACCCAACTCAAGGGCTCTCTCCTCTGTAAAGATTCTTCCACCTTCCTCGTAAGACCTTGTTTCTTCACTTTCTGAACTCTTTTCATAATACCACCACACTTACATGTCTTGTTTTTTTTACCAGTGATTCTGTGATTTCTTTTAGCCTCTTTAACTCCACTGTAAGCTGTTTAATGCCAAAGACTGTGCCTTCATACCTTTATGTCTTCATATCCTTTCTATCCCCTCATAGGGCTGAACATCATGATGAGCACACATGAAGATTTAGATACATTCATGTTCATGGATTACAGGGCAGTCATGGGATATTTGCAAACATAGCCAGGGATTTCTGTTAGGAGAGAATGTGCTTAATCTACTAAAATTCTCTGAGAGGGTCAGTAAGCACGTGGAATAATTTCTTTAACCTTTTGAAAAGCCTTGACAAAGCTCCACACCAGAGGTTATTTAAAAATAAAAGTGAGTCACAATGAGATTGTGGGGAATGTTTTGTCATGGTTAGGGAACTGGCTTAAGGATCAGAAACATCCTGAACCAACTCTTCTAGTAACGAATTCCATATGCTTACAAATTTCCACCCAGAGAAAATTGGCCCTTCTCTGAATGCGGAGGTGAAATGGGGGGACCCCAAATGGTGCACCGCTCAGTTTTGTTTAGCATGTTTGGGAAGAGAGAATTTACAGTGAAATTTTTCTCAGAATTAAAATGCCAAGTCAGAGGAGGGACAACTTGAGAAGACCTTAGGAGGATACATGTTGTCAAAGAAGTGACTGATGAGTCTGCATGCTGGCAACGATAAGGGAACGCATTAGGGAAAAAGCAACACAAGCTAGTTTTAGGAGGTGATGAGTTCTGAGCTATCCATTACCACCAAGGAAGGGAACCAAGACACTGGGTTCTCTGGACAGACTAATAACTTGGCACCTCTTTAAACAGTGCTGTTAAAATATCTGATCAACATTTATTTAGAATAAAGGCCAGGAGCTGCCTGGGGGAAGAGCTAAGAAGGTGGCAGCTCTGAACATTTTTTCTATTGTTCTGCGAAATTCAGTTGGACCCCAAAGTTGCATATCTGCATCAGGGAAACCAAACAACAATTCAGCAGTTGACCGAATGCACCGTCCCTACTGACTGTCTACTATCACTCTAAAATGAGTCTTGGACTCTCATCTCCTCAGTCCAAGAAATACTGGCACTCCAAATGTATTCTTATTTGATATGGAGGGAATTTTAATAAAAAACAGTTGCCTTATTGCTGAAAATTAGTCTTAGGAGGAAAGGGGAATGTACACACAACCTGAAAGACATGGATGGTCCGAAAAAGAGGCCTTTATTGCAGGAGTATGACTCCCACCTGAAGAAAAAAATGGTGTCTAGAATCATCATCAGCAGGTGTGCTGAGAGAGGCAAAGGGTGCCTGGGACCACCAGACCCTATGCAAACACGGGACATGGACAGCGGGACTGGGTACAGCAGCCTTTGCAGGTGCATAATTTTGCAGCTGCAAATCTCAAGTCTGGAAACTTCTGCAACAAGTAATCACAGAAAAAGTGAAAATTTCAACCCCTAGGCTTTCATCTTCTTTTAAAAAAGAATTTAAACAGAAAACCAGTGGGTGAGAAGCTAGTCTTATTTTAGGTGTAAGCCCATCTGCTGGCAAAGCCTAGATTAGAATAGTTCAGAGGAAAATCATGATTTCGAATTAGACAGATAACAGTGACTCTGCTCTTTCGCAACCCAAATATATAAAGTAGAAGTCATGCTAGGTTGAGCACCAAACAGTGATATGCGAGAAGTGTCTTGAAAGGGGAAAGCAGGGCTTTTTTTCTCCTGATTCCTCTTCTTTTAATTAAAAAAAGTCCTGCAAAATGGTCACAGATATATCTTGTTAGGCATATTAACAAATTATTAGTTTATAAAAAAGAAATAAAGGAAGAAAGAAGCTGAATCTATGGTGATGAGCACAGAAGAATTGGCCCTTGGCTGGGCCTTAGTGATAGAGGGAACCTGAATCAAGGATTCAGGAAAGAGAAGACCAGAGCAAGACACAGATGACAGTGGGGAAGCAGGAATGACTTGACTTTCAGAATGGCATCAGAAAAGACTTTTTTTCTCTCAAGGGTCATAAGCACATCTTTTAGGAAGGGACAAAACATTGGAAAGAATGAGTAATCTTTCTAATGGAAACAGATTACATCAGGAGTCCATAAATTCCTGAAAGTAAGAAGAATGACTTCTTCAATACAAGGACTGTTTAACCTTACATATTAACAACACCGTGACAGTCAACACTGGGGCCACCCTATTGGACAAGGCTCCACCCAGGCCTTCATGGAACTTACCATGAAACCCCTTTGTTAAGAGGGCAGTACCATGCCTATAAACATGTATATGAAGCCCAGCAGGGGCCTCCTCTACCCTTCTCATCTGCCTCCCTCTCCCTCCTCCAGGGGTAGCTCAGTCAGCCCTCTATTTCAGGAAGTCACACCGTGTTATGGTGGACGTTTCCCTGGGAGCTTCTTGAAATTTTAGATTATATTTTGTATATAATATAAACGAACTTGTCTAGTTGATTAAATAATTGAAAGAAGTGCCCCAAAGAGATTTGAGACACTATACGGAGATACCTAAGAGTGGAAGTGTAAAAGTAAATAAATGCAGAAACAAATAAGGGGTGGGGCACCTGGGTGGCTCAATGGGCTAAGCGTCTGCCTTCAGCTCAGGTCATGATCACAGGGTCCTGGGATTGAGCCCTGCATTGGGATCCCTGCTCAGAGGGGAGTCTGCTTCTCCCTCTGCCTTTGCCCCTCCCCAACCCCTGCACTCGTGCTCTCTCGCACTCTCTCTCTCTCAACTAAATAAATAAAATCTTAAAAACAAAACAAAACAAAACAAATATTTAGGGGTGAAATTGGGGCAAAGGGAAAACAGGTTAAGGAAAGTAAGATGTATCTAGGAACAATTAGAAATTCTTAAACTTGGTTTTGAAGGGCGGATGGTGGTTTTCTAGATGCGGAAATGAGGTTAAGAGAATTCTAGAGAGCTCTGGTGGCTGGCATGTTTGGAAAGCGCTGGCACTAGAAGCCAGGTGGGAGAGGTGACGGTGAGGTGGCAAGGCTGAGGGGAGAGTGGGAGCTATATTACGGAGGGCTCTAGGCAACATGCTGTGGGGGAGGTTTTTATCTTGTGTGAAACTTGGGAGCCAGAAAGTGTCATGATCGGATCTATATTTTAGAAAAATCTCTCTAGCAACAGCTTGCAGGAGACGTGAGAGCCTGGTCAGGTCCTCCTTTTATCTAAACTCACCTCAAAACTCTTATTGTTTTCTCTATGAACCTCAGAAGATGACCTGACCTCTTATTTTCCTATTTCAAAGAGGAAAAATACAGCATTTAGTGGGGACCCTTGAATACTTGCTGTTTTGCCAGTCAGCTAGAACCATGCCACCACCACCCTCGCCTCCGTCCTTGCTAGTCAACGGCAGAGGTGGCTCTTCTCCTGCTTAGTTCTCTCTCCCCTTGCTTCGACAGTTAAGTTGCCATAACTTTTCTACATTCACAGTCAGTATTTTTTCTCTTCTAACTCACTCATCAACCCACTTCATTCTGCATTTGGGATCCCAAATTGCCCTTGCCAAGGTTCCAGTGACCTCCAACTAGCCGTCTAAGGAATACTTCCATTCCTATCTCATTTGACATTACCATGGCATCTGAACCAGCTGACTACTCTCTTTTTGAAACTCTGTCTTCTTCATTTCCTCTTTTTCTCTCCATGTAGAAAATATTATTGCTATGTCTCTTGCTTTTTGCAGGCTTTGAATCCTAGGCTTGTCTTTTTTTTTTTTTTTAAAGATTTATTTATTTATTTATTTGACAGAGACACAATGAGAGAGGAAACACAAGCAGGGTGAGTGGGAGAGGGAGAAGCAGGCTTCCCGCTGAGCAGGGAGCCCGATGCGGGGCTCGATCCCAGGACCCTGGGATCATGACCTGAGCCGAAGGCAGACGCTTAACGACTGAGCCACCCAGGTGCCCCCTAGGCTTGTCTTTTAAAGTTCAAGTTCCTCAGAAATACGTACCTGGACCCCAGAAAAGAGATGGGTTGCAGGGACATATTTGCCCATCATTAAACATGGATCCACATGAAATTGCCAGAGAGATGATGTACAGCAAGGAAAGAACAAGGACAATGATGGAATCCTAAGGAACATCAATATTTATGAAGTGGGGAGGAGACACCAGAGAAGACAAAGACAGTGCAATCAGAAGAACAGACTGACAAAAGAGAAAGAAACACTGGAAAAGCCATAGAAGAGGGGCGTCTGTGTGGCTCAGTCCATTAAGCGTCTGACTCTTGATTTCAGCTCAGGTCATGATCTCAGAGTCGTGAGATCAAACCCCACATTGGGCTCCGGCACTCAGCACAGAGTCTGCTTGAAACTCTCTTTCTCCCTCTCCCATTGCCTCTCCCCCTGCTTGCATGCTCTCTCTCTCTAAATTAATTAATTAATAAAATCTTAAAAAAAAAAAAAAAAAAGCAAAGCCATGGAAGAGTTTTATGTCCTCCAGGAAAGCCAGATAGGGTAATACAGAGCCCACTAGGTGGTGTCCAGCCATGACCTTGGAGGGGACAATTTCAATGGAGTAATGAAAACAGAAGCCCACATATATGGGTTACTGCAGCAAATGGAGACATCAAATTTATACTCCATTTTTCAAGAAGGTGCACTTGAAATGAGGGGAGGGAATAATTTGGGAAAGAATAAGGAAGTCCTTTAGGATGGTAGAGATCTGAACACACTTAGAAGCTCCAGACAATCTTTGAAACTGGTAAGAGTAATTAATGGCAACTTAAGTGGAGGAAGTGCAGATATTTTATGCAGTTTATTGTAAAAAATATGATGTGTTGGCTTATTAGAATTTTTTTGAGAGTCAGTTGGCTTTGTGTATGCAAATTATTGATGGGAGGTGGCATCGCAAAATATAAAACAGCTTGGTAAATGCTGATGTAGCAGAAAGGGGCATGAAGTTGGAATCCAGAGATCTGGATCTGTTCCTAACCAACAATTTAACCTCTTCAGGTCTCTGTTTCCTCCTTGCAAGTTGAGGGATTAAGATGATCTCCATAGGTAGGCTCCTTTCTCCAACATCTTCATTGTTTTTCAAACTAAGTTTCTCTGTTCTGAAGTCTCTGGTCATACTCTCCTGGGTTGTGAATTCCTAAGGAAAAACTTTAAATTTTATATTTTCATTTTAATGGCAAAAAAAAAGCAGCACATTTTTGTTTCTTTGCATGATGCATCTATGTCTGTAGATTTCAGCCACTTATTTTTGTATTTGCAAATGTACATCTCAGGTGGCTTTTTGATCTCTAAAGGGATTTCAAGGAACTTTTACAATGTTGGAAAACTTCTTTAGCTTTATGGTTTGTTTTACTTTCAAATTGATAAACAATGTCCCGTGTCTAACACTGAATTCGTGTTGAATTATTTCATTTCGTTTAACGACAAAGCTTCATTTTTATGTCAATAATTTACAACTAAAGGGCATTTTCATAAAGTAAGACTTTAATTTCTTAAGTGAATTAATGCATTGATAATTTGATGGGACAGTATAGAAATGACATATTGCAGCACTGTAACCCAGAGAGCTGGCAGAGAAGAAGAGAGGTAAGTTGAACCCCTAATTGATGGGTTCTGGCCAAGTGAAGGTCAAAAGACATCACAACGTTCTGAAGAAACAAGGCTTTGTAGAAATCAGGGTCGAAAAATATGTTGGGCAAATGGAATCCTGACATCACAAATAATACTATATAGGTGTAGGAAACTTAAAAGAATCTTTGCCATGGCAATTGGTACCCTTTTCACACTGAGCAAGAGGATTTCATTCCAACAATGCAAACTCATTGCCTACATTAAAGTACTTTATTTTAATTTTATGCATTTTTGATTTATGCTGAATTCAAAATTTTATTTTGATTTGATAGTTGTTTAAAAGCTATGGATATAAGGAGTTTATACCTGAATTTAGGCATGTAGATATTTAAGTAACATTTCAGTTAAATAATTGAGGTTAACAGATTTATCTTAAGAATTGTTTTCCCTTGGGGCACCTGGGTGGCTCAGTCGTTCGTTAAGCATCTGCCTTCGGCTCAGGTCATGATCCCAGGGTCCTGGGATCGAGCCCCGCATTGGGCTCCCTGCTCAGCGGGAAGCCTGCTTCTCCCTCTCCCACTCCCCCTGCTTGTGTTCCCTCTCTCGCTGTGTCTCTCTATGTCAAATAAATAAATAAAATCTTTAAAAAAATAAAAAGAATTATTTTCCCTTAAAAGATGTCCATACCTAAGGTTTGAGAACTTGGTCTTGATTTTAAAGTTTTCTGTATTTCTCTAAATTCCCTTGAGCAAAGCGTGGGGAAGCAGACAATATTGGGAGCTAACGGATACCGATGACACAAAGAAAAGCCTGACAATTCTGAGGACTTTATGGGCAGAGTTTCCCCATAGCCAGACTCATTTCCTCCCAGGAGGGAAAAGCCCCAGGGAAAGGTAGCATTAGATCTCAAAACCAATTTGCCAGATTGTTGGGAAGAAGCCAACTGAATGGGGGCAGGTTAGGGGGGCGCTACAGAGCAAGGAGAAAATCAACTCCACAAAGGCAATGTTGGTTTTGTATATGTTAAAGGAACTGGGTATCAAAGTTAAGCAGTCAGAAAACCAAAAGTGGGTTTTCGAAAGGCCAGTCCAAGGCTGGACCATAAATATATGAAGCAGTCAGGAGGGTATCTCTACCATATCAATATCGGTCAGACCCTCCAGACAAGACTGTATTCAGTTGGCTGCTCCACGATTCCAGTGAGGAGGGAAAGCAAAGCTAGGAAATGGCATCAAGTAAGACTATGGAAAAGGATTAAAGACACCCAAGTTTTTTAGCTTGGCAAGGGAAATTGAAGGATTCAGAATTTATTTCTATTGACTAATGTGCAAAGGGAGAATATATGAAATTGGGCACCAGCTGCTCTCCGTCTCACATAGGAGAAAAAAGGCAAGTGGGACACGATGCAGACTGTAGGGATTTCGACTGGTCACACTGAAGGGAAATGACCTTAAAGGGAGCTTGGAGAGAACTCAGTGGATTCTCTATAGAAGGTGTAGACACGGTCTCTAGAGCACTTGCAAAGCAATTTACTGAATTTCAGTTCCGCCAGAGTGAACTTGCAACCTGCTGGCCATCTCTGTGAACCTCGGACAAGAAAAAGGAGAAGGCAGTGGGTGAGGGATGACCGCGTCCCAACAGGAATGTCAGAAGTGGAAAGAGACAGGACTCGCTTGGGGATGTCGCAGAGGAAGCCAACAGAGCGTGACTCGGCCAGGGTGAGTCAGTGAATCCAAGGTTGCCTGCTGCAAGAGGGAGGTCGTGTTTGGAGTTCATGGACGGAAGGAGCTGTGTAAATAGTAGGCTGTCTGTTTTTTACTGAGGTTCACATACAGCAAATTATGTTCAGTATTTGCTAATAACTTTTTACTCTGAGTGTGAACTCCTCTAGCAGCTTCTTCAAGCTCTTCTCAGCGAAGGACTGGAGGAAGTTTCATTTTTTTCCCTCAAGTTTTTAATCCTTGTTGAAGGTCAAAATGCTTCTATTTCACCAGAGAGTTCCCCAGAAAGAACACTTAAATGATGAACAAACAAAACAAGGACAGGGCAGATGTACTGAAAATCTAGCCTTTTGCAAGGCAGGTTGAGAAATCCTTGCAAGTGTACCTCTTCCAGCTTCAGCTGTTATTTAACCTGGCAAATGTGGACTGGAAAAAAAAAAAAAAAAAAAAGCACACTTTGATGATGCCTTTAGCTCTTATGCGGCTACTTTAAAAGTTCATACATCGGGCAGAGCTCTCTGAAGAGTTCAGAGAGAAATCCGTTTTAGAGGTTTACTGGTTACTGTGTGAGACATCCTGGGACAACATTGGAAAATGTGACTTTTCTTACGACATTTGATGTCTCTGACTTTACCATGAGGAAAATCTGAGGATCGATGAATTCCTATGAAGTGAAGCCCGATGGCACCCTCAACGTCCTTTCCTGAGAAGTGGGGACCTCTCTCTGGGACGAGGGCTTCTAGCTGCGTGTGTTTTACACTTGGAATTGAATTAGGGACAGGGAAAGGGAGGATATTGGGGAAAAGCTCTAACAACATTTTTTATTACCACGCCTTCTTGAAATTGGCATGTGAGTCACACTGAGGATATTTTTGATAAACTCAGATGTTGAGAAATTGGAACCAAACAGTTTCTGAGTAAATTAGCTCTGTATACTTTGAACTAAAAATGGAACAAATCCATCTATCAAATTATTGAATGTTAGTCTACATTAATTAGTGTAAGTGCCTATAATCTAAAATGATTTTTGACTTTCTCATGAAGTTTCTAGAGGCTTATCCTCTCCACACCTTTAAATGAATAACCACACAAACTAACGAGCAATTTCGTAGCAGGTGAGGGGGAGAGACCCTCTCTTGTTGTTACTACAAAGCTCGAAGGCAGAGGTGTAGTGGAAAGAGCACTGGACTAGGAATCAGCACATCTGGGCCTTGACTCCTCCCTGACTGGTTCACTTAACCTCCCGGGGCATAAATTCCCCTGTTTGAAAAAAGAGTGCCTCTAGAAATCTACCTGTAATCTCTGCTGATATGCCCTCCATGTAGCTCAGTCTCAACAGAGCCAGTATTGACCCTATCCCCTTGCGTCTGCAACGTATTCTTCTTCCTGAACCCTCTGACACAGTGAGGGAAGGTTGCCACTGTCCGCCTGACCCTCCAGGAACAAATTCCCTGGAGATAACCCACCCTCCTCGAGTCCATCCCTTCCTTTCTACCTTCCCTAATCTGCCTCTCTCTCATTCAGTTTGTAGTATGTGGGAAGAAAGAAGACGTTCCATTTCCAGGCTTGGCCCCTAAACTCGCCTCCCCCATAGGTTTATAAGGAATGCAAGGTGGTAGAGGAGTCGGTAAACCCTGGAGGATTGGCTTGCTTTTCTGGGTCCTACCTCATCACAGAATGGTAGCTGTGATGGGGACCAGAGTGTTCAAGGAATACAAGCCCTACTTCTATTGAGATAAGGAGACAGAGTCCCAGGCTGATTAAATGACGTGGCTGTATTTCTCAAGCATGGATTCCCAGAGCTGTGGGCCCACAAAAAGTCTGCCTTAGCAGAAGAACTGTTGGCTTTCTTTGAAGCCTCAGGTGGTCAGGAGCCAACAGAAGGTAATGATCAACGGCAATGATTAATTCATTATAGGTGCCTTGAACAGAAGTCTTACCTTTTAACTGGTTTTGTATCTGACTTTGTTTCCTTCTCATCTCTTTCTCCTCCTCCTGCTCCCCCTCTTTCTTCTGTCCTTAGTCCTATTTCCTCATGTTTTCATACAGTCAACCATACTGTAAGAAGGTAAATATATGCTAAATATCATGCCCTGGGACCAGCTGCCAGAGTCACTACGCGCACTATGGGCTTTTCTGTGGCCCTTCTGGAGGCTGAGTAGAGCACCTCCCCTCTAAGGAAAGGCACTCAGCCTGCAGGGTGCAGAGAAGGGAGACTTGGCTTTTTCTGGGAGACTGAAAACCTTTGGGGTTGGGGATCCAAGGCAGCTAGCGCTCAGACACCTGTGCTTCCAGACGGTCTCCAAAGTGGTCATAGCTGAATTTCCTTATAACTGGTGTCTCTCATCTAAGTTGGTTTGGGTCCTATGTATCCCACCTCTCCCAGGCCCTGGGCAGTCCTCGTTGTGGGTCTCAGTGGAGCACTGACGCTCAGGGTCTCTGGCCAGAAGCTGCTGCTTGGGCATGTCCTGTACCCAGGAATGCTGCCTCTCAACATGGCCCTGACCCTCTGCACGCATGAAATGATCCGAGCAGGTGCTACAATCACTCCTCTGATTTCCTAATGATAATTTGAGAACTGTTTGGGAAGAGTAAATATTTAAAACCATATCAAGGCATCCCTGAGAAAAAAACAGGAAACATTTCCTTTTGTCGTTTCTACCACAAGATTTGTTGACCCACATTGGGGTTTGGTTTGTAACAGGAATGTGTCGAGGATCTCAAGTTCGATAGGATGGGGGGCGGTGTGTGGTGCGGATGGGAGGCACACGGGGGAGGAATTGGGAGTATCGTGGTTTGATGTGGGGGCTGGGGGGTAAGGTCTGTGAAAGATAAAGGGAGAAGGAACAAGCTTGGGCAGGAAAAACCTCAGGATGGTGCTGCGGCCCTGACGCTTGGAGAAGGAAAGGGAGGAGAAAGCGGGATTGGGGCTCTCTAGAGCAGAAGTGCCTGTGAGAGGGGTCCTCTTGTGGGGGTGGGGGGGGTGACCAGGTCCTAGTCCCCTCAGTGCTCAGTCATTGGCTGAGGCTGCCCAGGAAGACCATGGTCTCAGAGTAAGGCTAGCAGATCCTGAAGGCACTGTCCCTGGAGGCTGTCACCTAACAGCACTTACGGAGGTCAGAGCAGACCACCTCCAGGGCTGCCATGGGGGCGGGGGGTGGGGTGGGAGATGGGGGAGGCGCCAGGCAGTGGGTGGGTGAACACATACAAAGAGAAGGAATGACAATTTTCAAGCAGTTATTTTAGAAAAATAACCATTAGATATGCAGATACATTTGATTACTGGATACATTTAAATGCATTGATCAAGCAACAGAACCATATTCATTTGGAAGAGCCTAGACAGAAGGGTTTGGGATTGTTTCACATTTCCCCTGGCTCTAGAGTGGAGGTCAGCAAACTATGGCCCACGGATGAGACCCGGCCCACGGATGAGACCCGACCCACAGCCTGTTTTTGTGACTACCGTGTTACTGGAACACAGCCAGGATTCTGTTGTGTGCGGCTATGCTCACACTACAACAGCAGAAGGGAGTAGATCCCTCAAAGCAAAGTTACTTTATGGTCCTTTATAGGAAAAGTGTACTGACCCCTGGGTAATGCAATACCACCCTCCGCCCATGCCCTATGTATGACTGGCCCTACTGTCAGCTTGGCAACACTTGCAGACTGAACTGGAAGCCTCTGATTGATTCCCCCTTCCTGTCTCCCCCCATCGTTTTAATGGTGCGGATAGGGTAAGGACAGGGGTAGGGCACTTGGGATTTGATTAGCTACAACAGTCACAGCCTGAAGTTTAGGTTTTAAATCACAAAATGATTGTTTATTATATGTGACTGGTTAACACATTCAACTGCTATTATTCTGTAGGTTTAGTTTATCAGATTAGCTAGCAGCACTAGATTGGGTGAGATTTATGGATGGGATGGGGGCGGGGATGATGAACAAAGGTCTAGGCTGGGTTTGATGCTCTAGGAAAGGGCCCTGGGAGTCCGGGATGGAAGCCTGTTAAGAGTAAAGAGAGGAAATAGAGTAATCATTGCCTGACATCAATAACTTATGATGATGGCAAGGTAGTCATTCAGCAAGTGTTTCCTGAGCACCTACTAATGCTGGGTCCTGTTCTCAGTGCCAAAGATACAGCAGTAAACAAAACACACAAAAATCCCAGTCTTCATACAGCTGACATTCCACTGAGTAAGACAGACCATAGCAAAATAAATGAGTGGAATATGTATATCCTGTGTATTATATATAGTGTGTCAAATCGTGCTAATTGCTAGGGAGAAAAAATATAGCAGGGAAGTGGGTTATGATATTATGGGGGTTTGGGGTTTGGGGGAGCACTTGCCGTTTTTTTATAGTGTGCGAAGGCAGGACTCCGGAGAGTATGAATAAAGAGAACACAGTTTTTTCATAGATCTCCTCATCAGTCAGCCTCATCAACAAAACACTCTGAAAATTAAAGAGGGAGAGAGAGAGAAACATTCCATGTTGACATTCTAAAAGTGTTTCCCATACAACATTCATCATCTGAAATTCTTGACAGATACGTTGTGCAAAAAGGAAATGAATAAAAAATGGAATTGTTGCTATCAACAATCATTTTTTTAACGTGTGGCATCTTCAGAAGTAAAATGCAAAGTAATAGTTAAAGAGATTTGTGAATATCAAACTGATTAATTTCAGACCTACTGCAGCCTAGGCAGAACTTGCCTATAGGTTAAAACAAATTGAGGGTCTGTCCTTCTTCAAGGGTTTCAGGCATGAGTATAGGGTTCCTCGCAGTGTTAAAGCACCACACTATAAAACTCCTGGCTATAAATTTTGCTGTGCTTCCCGGCTAAATGGACACTTTGAGTGGAGACAGACTGGCGGGAGCTGAAGTAGTTATAGCTTTGATTTACCGCCACTCTATCATTCCATCCTACTGAGAGTCTTGAGCAGGGCTGTGAAGGCGTGCTGATCGGCTGCTGTTTGGAGATTGAGCCCCAGGGATGTCCAGCCTCCGTCAGTTTGTGGGCAGAACTATCACGACTGACTTCTTGCAGTGCAGTCTTATGGGAGATGAAGGAGTGGGACATTGGCTAATAAATCTGTTGGGAGAGTAGTCCTCTCTGACCCTCATTTGTTTCCAAGAGGTCCTGTAGGAGTGTCACTGATAGGAAATCACTTGTGAAAACTCGCTATTTGAACTCAGTACAACACTTGTGAAGGCCAATTTATAACATTTGTTTTGAATATCCTGGATTCGGGGCATCCCTACTGATGTGTCCTTTTTTTTTTCTTCTTGGTGCTAAAAATGCTCAAATGAAAGTTGGCCAAAACAACAATGACAACAACAAAAACATTTGATTAAAAAAAATGAACTGCAGATGCTGGAGATGAATTTAGTCAGATACTGTGTAGTTAGACCATATCCAAGGTCTCCACCAGAGCTGTATTTTTATTTGAACTTCAGGTCTCTCCATTTGAAAGGAAGGAGTATATGATTGAAATCAATAAGAGAGTCTATGGCCGTGAG
The DNA here is from genome assembly GCF_004348235.1 of Phoca vitulina. NCBI lineage: Eukaryota > Metazoa > Chordata > Mammalia > Carnivora > Phocidae > Phoca > Phoca vitulina. Next base: position 56,799,263 of record NW_022589709.1, read on the forward strand.
ATTTTAAAAAGATTATTATTCATTCTCTTGTTAGTTTTTCATCAGCTTTCATTTGGTATGTTTTTATTTACTTTGATGTTGGTAAATCTCTCCTAATGCTGTAATTATAGGAGTAAGACTGAATATGTTTTGCTTAACATCTGCAAGGAAAATGCAGTGTTTGATTTGTTTCTTTTTTAATTTGCAGTTTGGAAGAGGTTGATTAATCCGTTGGTAGAATCATCTGTTCCATCTTAAGTTACACCCATTAGAGGTTGTTATAAATCCATCTGTGTAGTCAACTGAAATTTTTGGAGATTAAACGTCTGCATGGATCTGTAACTATGTTAAAAATATAGTTTCACTCCTTAATTAATGAGGATGTTTCTAGATAGTGCACATGGATCATATTTTGAATGTTCTTTTGTGAAAAGGAATTTCATTCACTTGTCTCCATGATGAGTTGTCATCATACGCATCACCTTCTGTCATCTTGGCTTGTGGTACCATATTGAGTAAGAATTTTAGTATTCATTTAAAAAAATCCAAATATTTGGTTCTGTTAAATCATATCTAGAAACTTCTTATCCAACTGTCTTTTGAAGGGAAGATGATCAGAGAGGAATGCGTGAGGATAAACGCGTGCTCACTCACACTACCTCCCCGTCTATTGCTGTTATGTAGATGGGGCTTTGTATCAACCTCAGAATGCCAGCCATGTAGGGTAGCAAAGCCAAGCAAAGGGGCAGGAATCTCAGAAAGCCTCAAGGGAAACCTGTCAGTGATATAAGTTTTCTTTCTTTTTTTTTTTTAAGATTTTATTTATCTATTTTAGAGAGAGATGGAGAGAGGGCATGAATGGGGGAGGGGCAGAGAGAGACAGAGAGAGAGAATCCAAAGAAGACTACTCACTGAGTATGGAGCCTTAAGTGGGGCTTGATTTCACAACCCTGAGATCATGACCTGAGCCAAAATCAAGAATTGGACGTTCAACCGACTGAGCCACCCAGGCACTCCCCGTGATGTTTTCACAGGCAAGTGCCTGATATACTGCTGAATAAAATAAAAATCAGAATTCTAGAACTTCCAACACTTTCCATCTTGACCCACTTCTTACAAAATGTTGAGAAAGAAAAAAAAAAAGGAACTTGATTCACCACTTCACCATGATCATAAATGAAAATAATTAGTACCTGTGGAGAGTTGAAAAGTAACAACTAGAATGTGGAGACTAAGCTGGCTGAGCTACTGAGAGGGAAAGTCAGAGTTCCTGGGAAGAACAGAAGAGCTCTATTGGCTGCTCACCATTGTGTCCATTCCCTTGGCCTCGTGGAGGAACATGCTGGAAGCTGGGTACAGTTTACACCTTGCATCTCTGTGCATATGTTGGGGTAACCAACTTTTAGTGATATTAAGGGTACTTCTGAATTCTGGGAATGGGAATCCAACAGGTTCCCAGTTTTCCAAATAATAACCAGGACACAGATAGTCTGATCACATCCACTCAGACATTTCTAGGTCATAAAAGTTGCTGGATGTGAGGAGATTAGATCCTAAGAGTTCTCATCATGAGGAAAAAAACCTTTTTTTCTTTTTTTTTTTAGTCAGGTCACGATTTGGTGCACCTTAAACTAACATAGTGCTGTATTGTCAATTACATCTCAGCCAAGCTGGAAGGAAGGTGCTGGATTGGGCATCCAGATTTAGCCGGTTCTACTAAAACCATGGTTTAATAAAGGTAACAACCCCTTCTGGTCTAAGATTATTTTAAATCCCTGTTTAAAATTCTTAGGCAAATGTAATCCAACTAGGAATAACATAGACTAATTTGTATAGCACTTATTGTCAACATGATACTATGTGAAAAAAAAGGTGTTTTACACATAACTGTATCTTAACCTGAAATTTGGAGATCTTACCATTTATGTAGATTTACAAAACTGTTAGAATCACACAGGAAAAGAAATGTACAGTTTTGACAATTATACTGTAAATGAGTTCCTTATGTATAGACTATATTCTTTTCTAAGTAGATGAAGCTTTAGATAGTGACAAGTTTTTCCTTTTCCCCGAGAATAGTACTCATCTCATTACGGGTACTGAGAAACAAACTCTGAGTATAAAATACCTCTTGGAGTACGGCATAACCCAATATGCCATTTTTTTGCAGCCTTCTTCAGTGTTTAAATGTTTTTACCTTGTATTAAAAGATAATTCATTTTGGGAATAATTGTATCCTTATCTTCCATCCTGCAACCATCTGCAGGGGGCAAACACCACACACTATTAAGTATCAACCCCAAGATCCCCATAGGGCTTGAGAGATTGATGTTTGGTTGGCTGGAGAGAAAGAATGAGTGACACAGAAGAAGACTTCAGAAAAGAGCCCCTCCGGGTTGCCCAGCTGATCTCAGGATGCTGCTCAATGGGCATTGTTCATGACCATTTCAAAAAATGTCTTTGCTTGAGTGAACTTGAAGAAATGAGGGGCATGGGAGTTAGTCCAAATTCATATCTTTGTGAAATGAGGGTCGACTCCAGAAGGACAACCAATGTCCTTACTTCAGAGGTCAATGAGTAGCTTCTGAATTTCAATCCAATTAGGTCAACGTAGCTTGTTAGATGGCATTCTGTTGCAGGCCTGGGCCGTGACTCACAGGGTCTTCTGCTGTTGTTAACAGCATCAGCTTTAAGGGCTTTGACAAATGACATTGGAAAATGCATGCAGTGCTTGAGCCAGGGCGCATGATGAAAACTGTGTATATCTTCACTGTTCCTTGCAATACCAAATTTATGATTAAATTTGTTTCCCAAATTGTGCCTAATGAAAATGATCTTGAGCAATCTTAACCTCTTTCACCACTCCCCAAACTAACAAACTTTTCCTATAAAAATATTTGGTCCCCTTTCTGTTGTCACTGCTGAATTTAATTGAATGCATGTTTTTGCCTGTAGGTCTCACTTTTGGAGTGAAATTGTAGAATTTAACTCTGAAATAGTTGGGTTAGGGGTCTAAGTAACCTAAAATTGTTCTGTAAGACCATGGGATTAAAGTTTTGTATTTGCTCCCCCTACGTTTTGGAGAGAAGGTAGAAGGAAAAGAGATGAGGACATTGAACTCATCATCCAAGGAACGTGTCCAGGTGCAGACCTGGATAGCCTCCAGTTGAGTAGGACTGAAAGACATTGGGACATTTTGGTATGCTCTTCAGAAAGACCACCAGCTGCAAGTGCCCAACCATTAAGAGAATTGCTTGAATTTGAGGGTGAAGTGTTACCTGGACCTCCAGAGAAACTTTAAAGGAGCTATTTTTGGCGAACCTGGCATAAAATTTAGTGATTATGGACAGAGCATCTCATGATTTGGTGTCCAAATTGTAAGACGCTGCAGTTATGTTTGTAATTTAAAGCTGTTCAAGTTAAAAAGACAGGGCAGTTTAGTAGAAATAGCATGACACAAAAAAGATCTGGCTTCCAATGTCACCCTATTGCTTAGTGAATGTCTGACGCTGGGTAATTCACTTAACATTTTTAGGTCTCATTTTCCTTAGAGATAAAAAATTACCTGTGAAGTCTCCTCTAGCTCTACAATTTCAATTTTTTAAAATATTTCCCTGACTTCCTTCGCACATTACTATTCAAATGAGAAAATGCAGAATGAACTTGAGTGGGTGAGAGAGAGATCCTATCGTTACCCCTACCACTCCCCCTAACTTCCCCTAACAAAACCCATAGTTCCCAAAGCTCCTGCTAATGCTTCTGTATTTTCTCATCAGGAAAATCTCCAGGTAAATGATGAAAGATAAGCACGTGTTATTCAGCTGAAAATAAATAGGCCAATAGGTGATTAGAACAAAATTTAGTGGTCTGGGTAAATAAATTATCTACTAGCTAGCATTATTTTTACAGAGTTAAAATATGCCTTCATATTCACGTTATAGGTTTTACAGACAGTACGAGTAACATAGAACTATGTAATCACTTAAGAATTCACACACAGAATGTCTCTCTTCTCCAACACCCAATCTTATTTCTACACTCCAGAGCCAACCATTGCTAATGATATGGCATGTGTATCTCGTAGGCCACGTTTAATTAAGTTACATGTATATGTTTATTAAAAAGGTACATACACATTTTTCGACACATAAACAGATTATGTTAGATTATGCGCCATCCTTGGAAAGCTCAAAGTGTCTAGCCTTGAACTAATCATGGCAATCATCTTCTCAATATCCCTTATTTTATAGGAAACTAAGCTTATATGGAAGTTAACTCTATCTTCCAGGAAGACTGGTGAGAATTAATGACTTTTCATATCTTGGCTTTCTAAAGACTTGTGAAAAGCTCACATTTGATTGGGTGGATTAAATAATATCTGTGGAGATAACAGTGGTAAACGGTGATTCCTGGACCTATCATTATCAATAACTTCAAAGAATGTTGTGAAATTCACAACACATAAAGTGTATTCACCAAAACTCGCTTTTCTAAAAGTCTCTCACTTTTCTAAAAGTCTCTTGATAGGTTGAGGCTTTATGTTGGGGTGGCTATTGTGGTTTAGGAGCAATGAACGTCACAAACTCCAGTTTACTCCATCACCAGATTTGAAACCTGGATTGGTCCGCTCACCCTCTTACCTCTGTACTACCCTGGGCATATCTTTTCCATAGCAATCTTCACAGCACAAGATAAGCTGCACCAGAGGGAGAACTGGCATCTGATTGGATCTGCTGTGTTCTAGCACTTAGAACAGTATCTGGTGCATAGTAGGTAATCAATAGGTATTTGTTGCTCAACCATATTTATTTTACCAGATTCTCTGTTATACTATAAGCTCTTGGTCAGTGCCCACCTGTATAGTTCTACTACTGGTTTTAGAATATGAATGCTGCTCAAAATTGCTGACCATTATATAAAAAGAGAAAAATAAGTGAGTAAATAAGGGAGTAAGTAAATGAATGAATAAAATAAGGATAAGCTGTCCACACCAGAGATGGATATCATTGTTGATTAAGTGAACTTGTTTGGGCCTCAGTTGGAAGTCTGAACAATAAATGTATCTTGATTTGCTCTTTACTACTCGATTTGCCCTTACTTTTCCCTGAAGTACCTTGACCTGCTATCTTTTCCTTTGCAAAGAAAATCCTGGGTCCTTCCAATTTGATAAGGTGTAACTTAACAGATGTTCTTAAGGTAACTGTTCTTAAGGAATCATCACTTCAGTAATGGGTTATTTCTAAGATTTCCAGTCTGTCCTATATACAGCATTCCAAAGGCTCATGTTTCATATCAGGCAAGATATGATCATTTTCATTTCCACATTCTTTAGATTTCCTCTGAAATTTACAGCTTCTGTATGTGCATCTGTGTTTGTGTGTGTGCGCAAATTATCATTTTATTCATATAGTTAATACCACTGAGTTTGCTCTTGGATGAGAATAAGAAAGAATTAAGGAAGTACATTCATAACCTCATCAGGATAATGGGAATTCCTTATACCAAGAGGTCATATCAGCCGGAAATAATTCTTATTTCTTATCTGCTCCACAACTTACTCCCAAGAAGTTGCTACTTGAGGGGTGTCCACAATTTCCACCACCAAGCCAGGACTGCTTTCAGGCTATTTACCTTTGTTACTGCATTTCCATGTACGTGGACTCTATCTTTTCACATATTTATCTAACTGCATTTACTGAGAAATGCTTGATTCACATGTACTGTCCACAAAAGACATGTCCAACTCAGATCTAATCAGCGTAAGCTAATCATAACCAAAATAAAAGAAACTGACATTTTAGTTATCACAACAAATGGATGACACCCTATTAGGATTTTTTAAATATTGCAAATAGTTTATGTGTCTCTATGACAATCTTTAGGGACCTCTGTGGAGCTAGGGACTAGCTATTTATAGGATTCCCATAAATTTTAAGATCCTGAATGAGGGACCGGAAGGGTTAGGCAAAGAACATGGAAAAGGAACTATGGATATCTATTAAGTGATAGCTGGAGGCCTAGTCCTCTAATATATATACATCCCATTCTCTGTCTGCTAAGGTTTTGTCCTTTCTGGATTGATGCTGTGTGATTTATTTGCACTTAAAGTAATCAGTCTAAATGCACAAAGCTACATTTGTAATAACCTTACATGGTCCTATCAAATTGCACGCTAACCATATTTATAATAGGAAGTAAAACAAGCAGGTTTAAAGTGACACTTAGATGTTCTAAGTTTGTCTACTGCCTGGGTCTAATTCATCTTTCTCTCTTCTGAGTTATTGTAATAAGCTATGTTAGCATATATATGTTCTTATGCTATACTCAGGGCAGCACAGGGGAGAATTAGAAGTTATATTTGGTTCTATGGAGTGGAGGTAGAGTTAGCTTAAGTTACAGAAAATGGTCCTGCATTCTGTCATCTGTTAGTTGTTAAACTAGTTTAGAAAACGTGTTCATGTGTATTTGGTGTTTCTTAGAATTCCATGACTATAGTGACCGTAACATTTAAAGAGGCTGATGATTAACAGATATTGCAAGTATCTTTTTTTTTTTTAAGATTTTATTTCTTTGAGAGAGAGAGAGAGCGAGCATGAGTAGGGGGAGCAGCAGAAGCAGAGGGAGAAGCAGACTCTCTGCTGAGCAGGAAGCCCGATACGGGGCTCCATCCCAGGACCCCAGGATCACGACCTGAGCTGAAGGCAGACGCTTAACCAACTGAGCCACCCAGGCACCCTTCTATCTTATGAGCATTATTACAGATCACACCTAGACCAGTTCATTAATCTGACTGGGAAGTCTTAGAAAATCTCTAAGAACAGTTGCCCAACCACAGGTTTAAGCAGCACTTACAAAGGTAATCGGTGACACCAACAGCATGCTAAGTGGTTCTACAAACCTCATCTTAACTAACAGGAGTACAATCCCACCTTCTTGCTCCCTTTCCCTTCCCTATATGCCAGCCCCCAATTTCTCATTTTTCTAAATACTTATTAAATAGTTTTTAAGAAGTCTACTTTCTTCTTGTTTTTGTCTGTCTTGGAGTAAAATTAAAATTCAGACAGTTGGGAGTAAATGGAGATGTAAAGGATTTAGATTAAAAGAAAAAAAAAAACCTACCAGAATAATCAGTCCACAAAAAAATACAGGTATCTGTATATTGGGTGAACACATGTGTTCGATAGCAGTGACAGAACATGGGTAGATCCCATTAAGTCTAACTCACTGGGGAGGGAGAAGGGAGGATGAGACAAAGGGGCCGGTGGGGTGCAGGTCAAAGTGGATGTCCCATTGGTCAGCAGACAGAATGTGATTTTTGTCTAAGATCTGTAATGAGCACATATCTCATATGATTGGACACTCCTTCAAACGATGAATGACCCTCAATTTTTAGGTGATGATTCAAGAGCTCAGGGGCTCAACTCAAGGCTGCGCATTCTGGATAAACTCAGAAAGGAATGAACTCAGAAAGGATGGACTCAATCAAAGGATCCCATGTAAGACAGCATTACGGTGAAACTGGCCTTTATTTCATCTTGGTTTTAGGATAATCATCACTGTATGAAATCTTACAGGTGATTACCACCGCAGGCTCAAAAGAATGCTCATAATAATAATTCTGACACTGGGTAATGCTTAGAACATTTTTCAAAGTGCTTTCTCATTTATTACTTGCTTTAATCTTCCTAGTACCCCCAGGGCAGTAAGTTTGGGCACTGTTATCCCATTTGATGGGTGAAGAAACTGAGGCTCAGAGCAGTTTTTCACTTGCTCAAGGCCACAGATGCCAGCAGCAGCTCGCTACTCAATGGGACCCGACACATTCTCTGATTTCTGTTAGAAAGTGCCATCGTGTACAGAACTCTCATCCTGTCCTTTGCTTCCTTTTTATAAATGCCAGGGCGGTTTTTGAGAGGGTAGCACTCAAGCTGACCAACCCTCTGGATTGGCCTTTTTCCTTTCACAGGCCAGCCGGTGGGTGGCTGCTGGAGGATTTGCTCCTCACCACCCCTTCATTCCGCCCCAAGTATAGACTTCCTGTCTCGATAAGAGGAGCCTGGCTCCAAGAAGCAGGGGTGGGCGTGGAGTTGCTGAAAAGAAAGTTATGTGTCTGTCCTCTGGAGCCACGTCGAATAGTCTCAGTCATAGGTCCTCATGCAGTTGTTGGCACTTTCCAATGAGTTTTCTGTGGCAAATAACCCCAAATGCTTTACACAGGGAATAGCTTGCAGATGTGGGTATGATAACCTGCAAAGCATGACTTAAATATAGTAATTGTCTCCAGCCTGCTCTTAACTGTGGCGACAGAGTTTCTACTATGTCATTAGGGAAGGAATTTCCAAGTCTTGGAACACAGTAAGCCAAGCTTCTGGCAGCGACTGTTTTTAACGAAGTTAATTGGCTTCTGACCAAAAAGATGGGGTTAAAGTATGTGGGAACAGGAAAGATAAATGGCAGTCAAAGAGTGTCCAAAAGTTAAAAAAAAGTTTTTGTTGCTATTGTTATTCAGCTTAGAAATAATCACTTTATCTCTTTGTGCTTAACCCACTGTCTTCTTTGTTCTGATTTTCTGTTATCCTTCCCAGTAAAATTACTGCAATTTAAAGGTGAACGGTTTTGCTTTGCAGACTTTCTTTCCCAGCCCACCTCTCTGGCTCTGCCTAACAGAGCCAAGTAGAAAAGATCCACTGGACTCTAGGGATGGATGAAGTGGAGGTAATCCACTCCAATCTCCCACCTAACAAAGAGATTTCCTCCACTAATCCTTGGCAGGTAGTCCTCCAGACTCCCTACCTTCTGAGACCTCACTTTTGGATACTTGTTACCGTTAGATTTTTCTTCTCTATCCTGGCTTTTTATTACTCATTGGTTCTGGTTTTACCCTCTACAAGTAGATGGGACCTGTTTAGTCAGTTATTTCATACCACAGGCCTTTAACTACTTCCGGGGGAAAATCATACCTCCCTTATAGCCAAATAACTAGTAAGTCTGGTCTCAGTTCCCAACTCTAGTGGATTGGATCATGGCTGTCTGGAGAGCTAGAGGGTGGGCAAATGCTGTGGGAAAGAGAATCATGATTGATTAATAATATCTGTCATGGACAAAGGATGAGTGAGTGGTGTTACAGGTGTCCATATTCTTAGACTTTGTCCTTAAATGTAATGTAATCACTGAGCACCATGGTCCTTTCAATTGCTCTTCATATACCATGGTTAGATACCTCACTAGCCTGGCTGATTTTCTCTGAACAATATTCCTCTTGAAAAATAACTCCCAAAGGTGAACACAGTACTCCTAGTGTGGTCTGACTAGATTAGAAAACAACAAGACTACAATATCCATTAAATCATATCCATCAATGTAGTCAACAATTGTATCTTTCGTGTGACTCACACAGAACATGTGGCCTACTACCACCTCTAGGTCATTTTCATATAGTGATCAACAATTCAGTGTAATATGAGGGGTACCACAAGTCTCCAACCACCCCAAAGTGTCTTCCCATAGAGTGTCAGATGCTACAATCTCAATCTATGTGATATAGAGTGTCTGACATCCCTCCATTAGAATTACTTTTTTGGATTAGACAACTGTGCTTGTGGGAATGAGTTGAGTCTAGGCAGCTCCTATGAAGATACTAGAAATCATTAACACATTGGTGCAGAATGGCTTTCTCATTGATTCAGTGAATATTGACTGATTGCTTGCCATGTGCTAGGCATTGTTTTAAGCACTGGGGATAAAGCAAAAAGAATAAAAAAGATGAAACTTCCTGTCCTAATGGAGCTTGCACAATAACGTGGGAAGACAGACAATACAACAAAAAATAATAAAAACAGATGGTAATAGGCTCTGTGGAGAAAAAATAGAGCAGGGAAGAGGAATGCGAAGTGGTAGAAGGGGAGATGGTTGGGATGTATAATAAAGTGCTCAGGGAGGGCCTCACTTAGAAGAGGAAAGCCCTGAAGGAGATGAGAAAGGAAGCCATGTGGAGATCCAAGGGAAAAACACAAAGGTAGCTGAACAGGAGGTGGGAAGGCTGTGGGAGCATGCTTGTGGGAGAAAGACTGAGGAAAAACAGGAAGACCAGAGTGGCTGGAGAAGTGAATGATGAGAAAAAAAAGTAAGAAAGGAGTAGACAGATAATGGGGACAGATTGTGTAGGCTGTGCAGGCTATTGTGAGGACCATGGTTTTTATCCTAGGTGAGATGTGAGACCACAGGAAGGTTTTGAGCAGAGGGGCAACATCATCTGACTTCCTTTTGAAAAGGACTCCTCTAGCTGCTGTGTTGAGAACAGACTCTAGGTGGGCAAGGACAGATGTAAGACAGTTCGTTAGGATGTTCTCAGTCTAATCCAGGTGAGAAATATTGGTGGCTTGGACCAGGATGGTAACCAAGGAGGTAGTGGAAAATGCTCTATATTTGGGTATATTTGAAAAATAGAACCTAAAGGATTTTTGGATGTTTAGATACGGGGTATAAGAGAAAGAAGGCAATCAGGGATGACACTGAGGTTTTTGACCCTGAGCATTTGGAAAAGTGGTTGCCATCATTGATGCAGGAAAGACTGGGACAAGCAGAGAGGGGAGGGAAAACCTGGATTTGTGGACATCTGAGTTGAGGTATGGCGAGGCAGGTAGATCTCTTAGTCTGGAGTATAGGAGAGCAATCCAGTCTGGAGATAGAAATCGCTCAGCACAATAACGGCCATGAAAGCCCCGAGGCTGGATGAGATCACCAAGCTGGTGAGTGCAGCAAGATGAAGACAGGACAAAGGACTGAGTCCTGGAGCACCACAACCGGAAGGACAAGTTGCTGAGGAGATTGGCAAGAGTGTCCGAGAAGCGGTGACTGGTGAACAGACAGTAGGTCATGACAGGGTGGTGTCCTGGAAGTCCAGTGAGGACAGTGTATCCAGGAGGATGGAGCAACCCACGCTGTCAGATGTTACTGATGGCTAAAGTAAACTGAGGACTGAAAGTCACCGCTGGTCTTAACAACTTGAGGGTTACTGGTGACCCTGAAAAGAGCAGATTCAGTGGGATGGTTGAGACAAAAGCCAGAGAGAGTAGATTCAAGAGACAAGGTGGGTGTGGGGAGAAATGGAAAATGGCAAGTAGAGACAAAACATTTAATTGGTTTGGCTGTAAAAAAAACTAGAATAAAAATGGGGAGTAGATGGAAATGTAGCTGGAGGGGAAGGTGAGGTCAATAAATTATTATTTTTAAGATGAGAAAATTATAGCATTTCCCCCCCTGACGGAAATGACCCAGTAGGGAGAGATTTTCAGTTTAACTCTTTATCATCAAGACCTGAGTGGATAAGACCCAGGCCAATATTTCTGATGGTAGGAAGAAAGGTCTAATTCTTGGCATCTTCTATGAAATGGGCAGGCTGGGAAACAGCCCTTTGCAGCTGGTTCAGCAGCCTGACAGCATGAACCTACTAGCGTGGGCAGGATGGTGCATGGCGGGGAGTGGGAGATTGGACCCTACAGACACCTCTCCCTGCTTCACACCAATGGGAGATGCTCCCCAGGAGCACAGAAATGAGGTGCAACCCACCCTAACATGTCTTATATCTACTTTGTATTTCCACCTTTTCTTTTCTTTTTTTTTTGCTTTAAGTCAGCCATTTAATCCCTCTGTATGTGTTTAATACCCCCTAATCTTAATCTAATTCCCCCTTTTGTCCAACTCACCTTTGTCTTATTTAGTTTTCCAAGTTTTCCAGATATACGACAAAAGGTGGTTTTCTAGTTACAAAGTTCTCTTTATTCCTGCTAGTGTTGGTTTCTCCCCCAACTCCCTGCCTGCTTTTATAACTTTTCTTTCAAATTCAAATCTCAGTGGGACCTAAACAGCACCTTAGCATCTTCCCTGCTACATCTCACTAGAGACTCCCCTAGTTAACCAGAGCTGGGATTCCTCTTACACAGGTGGCTCATTGGGGCCAATCTTATGTTCCCTGTGGGTGAAGAAAGCAGGTAGGTTCATTTACCCATCCATCCATCCAATTAATATTTATCTAGTACCTACTCGGTGCCAGGCATTGTTTCTGGCACTTGGGGATTCAATAGGGAACAACACAGATCTGGCTCCTGCCCTTAGGAATATTCTATTGTAGTGGAGGAGAAAGATAATACACAAGAAAATTGAAACCCAATGGCTGTGATAAGTGCAATGAAGAAAATGCACAGGATGCTGTGACACAGGGTAACAGGGAAAGGAAAGGAGGGTATTTTCTTTAGATAGGGTGGTCAGAGAAGGCTTCTGCATTTAGAATCCTTTCACTTCCCCCACCAAAAGTTACACCCCCTTCCTGGTGAGGTGAGTGGGGCCATGGCGTCCATTGTGTTATTTGCCCCCAGATGATCCAGAGCCTCTCTGTGAGGTGAGAGTGAGATCTGATATTCAACTGTGTTTATCTAGTCTGAGGGAAAATTAGGAGAATTTAGCAAGAATATTCATCTAATAGAAATGGATATTGGCAGTTGGGGTATTTTCCCTCTGGTGCCTGGGGCCATCTGGCAACTCATGAGCTTTTTACATGTTTCCCTTGGTCCAGGAGCTCTGCCCTAAACATGGGGAAATAAAAGAGCCCTGGACTGGAGGTGGGGGCATTGGGGTTCAACCTGAGGGGAAAAAGTAAACATTTGATTGAATATTTGGAAATCTCTATTGGTTATAAACACTGAGTAACGAATCAGAAGGATTTTAATTACAAAGGGGACTATGAGTTAGCATAACCTGATGGTGACTTGTCCAAGTGGGCATTAACAAAATTGCCTCCCTCCCCAAAGTTACGTAATAGCAAGAGCGACCTGCCTGACCAATGCCAGCATTCATAATTCAACAGCCATCATATTAAATAATGTCAAGGGGAGAATAATACTTGCATGACAGATAACCAAATGTCAATCAAAATAAACATGACGGTCCAAGATAGGTTGAAAATTCAAATCCAGAACAATGAAAGACATTTGCTGCAAATAGAACAAGAGCCTCATGAAGGGCATGAAGGAAAAGTCTAAGGAAGGAACATTTTGAGAAAGAGCCTCTTCTAGTTGAAGTTACCAAGGCCCCCACAGGTATAGAGATGAAACAATACTTGTGATTTTTAAGCACTTTCTACTTTTCAGCATATGTAATTAGTGCTTCTGAATGGAGGAGAGTGAAGATGGCCAGTATATCTGTGTAATTTAAAGAGTTAATTTGGGTTCAAGCTGATAAATATTCTGGGCTGACACGGATCTCAGTCCTCTCCCTGAAGTGCCACTTCATGCAGCCAGGGCTTCTCCTAGCCCAGCTGGGTTAGATGACAATGAAGGCAGTACCTTCTAAAAGTTTACAATTCAGTTCAATCCACCCTAATCTAATCATGGGCTCACAGTGGGTAAAATTACTCCTTCCTGCTAAGTGAGGCTTAAATCTCTCCAGTGTATTTCTACTTGGTTCCTTATTTCATGTAACTCGGGTCATGTTAGTCTTTATAATGGTCCTAAACCTTAATCGTTCCCATCTGTTCAATATTACATGGTAATTTGGTCGTGAAAGAGTACTAGGCTAGGAGCCAGTTGGATTCTAGTCCTAGCTTTGTCACTAATTAGCTGTGTGACTCCAACAAGTTTGTTCATCTCAGTCTTGATTTAAAATCTTGTCCTCTCAGACCAGCTTTCTCTAGTCTTCTTTGACTTCCGCAATAAGTAGAAGACCTATTCGTCTTCTAGGAAGGAGAGGAGACAGCTCTAGGAAAGTGCTTTGGGACTTCATACCTAAGGAAGTGAAGGCAGAGATGAAGTAAAAGGAAGGAAAAAAGTCCTCATCTCCTTGACCTAGATATACAAACCGTCCTGCATCTTGATCTGGCTTTTTCTTCCCACCTGATACAATGAAGGATATATCCCTGCTCCTAGAAAAACCCAGATCCTCCATCTGGGCTCTGGATCCATCTCCTTTCTCCTCTCAAATATCCTTCTCTGTTACCTCCTCCCTGCTCTCAGCTCTCCCGCTCTTGGATCAGTCCCAAAGTATACAAACATGTTCTTGTATGTCCTTGAACTCTTCCCTGGCTCCATATGCCCTGTGGTTACTGCTCCATTCTCAGCTCCCCATTGAGCCTGACTTCTTTAAGGAGCTGTCTACATAGGTTGTCATGGCAAACCCTTCAACATGATCCCCTGTGGCCCCTTCTTTGCTATATTCTTCCCTTTCTCATTCTCCCATATGCTTACCTCACGACCAAATGTTAAATAGTCATAACATTATGTGTACTTATGTTACATGATTATGCCTAACTGGTCCCCACCTTTGAGTACAGAAGTGTAATTTGAGTATTTTTTTCTTCTATGATTTTTTTGTACACCCTAGAATTAATAATTACTTTTTAAAAACATTTACTTAATTTTCCATGCCCTATTACTATTTTTATCCCAGTGACCCAATAGCATTGTAAACCACCCTCTTAATATTTCCCATACTTTGAATCTATTCCATTATTTTTTTCCCCTGGAGACCTCCTTCTGGAAACCCTCCTCCTTTGGCTTTAATCTGAACCTGTTTTTCCCTAGGCCTGCTACTCAGATGTCATCTGGGGGCCTTCACTTGACTGTCACTTGATGACATAAATATGGTTCAAGGGGCACCTGGCTGGCTCAATCAGTACAGCATGCGACTCTTAATCTCAGGGTTGTGAGTTCAAGCCCCACATTGGGCGTGGAGCCTACTTGAAAAAAATATGGTTCAAGACATTTTATCTGGCAGCCTTTTGTGGGACATATTGGAGCCAGGAAAGATGGTAGTGGTAAGACCAGTTCAGAGGAATTCTGAACGAGCTCAAGCTTGAGGTAATTAGAACTTCAACTGTATGCTTATGAGCGAGGCATAGTCTCCTTTCTGGTGCAGTGACAGTATGTCAATAATAATAACACTAATAATAGTAATTACTATTATTCCTATTTCAGTCAGGGTTCAATCATGCAAGTGGAGTTACTCTGAGTATTACAGAATAAGAGATTTATTTTGTAACTAGACTTTACACAACTGTGGGAGGCCAGCAGAAGTAGAAGATCAGAGGATTCACCAGCTAGTCAAAACTAGAAGCCAAGCAAGTCCAAACACTGAAGTGAAATCATGAAGGGGATGGGAGAAGTCTGGGGGGTCTTCAGCCTCATATGTGGTGATGGCTTGGAGCCCTTGTTGGCCAGTAGGGTCAGCAATCTGGAAGAAGAGCTGGGGGAGGGGGCAGAGGAGAGCCAGGATAAGCTGGACCTCACTGGCATCTCCGTATCTGTCTGTCAGTTCTACCAACTACCATGACCTCCAGAGAGCAATGGCTACTCCTTCTCTTCTGTACAAGTACCTCTTTTGACCAATTCTAAACAGGAACCATTTAGATAAGGGGAACAAAGTTCCAGCTTAACCCAACTGACAATCAGTTATAATGGACTGAACTGTGTCTCCCTTCCAAAATGTATAGGTCGACATCTCAAGCCCCAGTACCTCAGAATGTGACGTTATTTGGAGATACAGACATTTTGAGGATGTAATTGAGGTTCAATGAGGTCATGAGGGTGGGCTCAATCCAGTATTACTGGTGTCCTTATAAGAAGAGATTAGGACACAGATACAGAGGAAAGACCCTGTGAAAGCACACAGAGAGGACAGCCATATACAAACCCAAAAGAGAGAGCTCAGAAGACATCAACACTGCCAACACCATGATCTCAGACTTCTAGCCTTCAGAACTATAAGGAAAGAAATTCTGTCATGTAAGCCACCCAGTCTGTGGCACTTTGTCATGGTAACCTTAACAAACTGATACATGGATCAATCTAGGACCATGCCTTCAGTTTGTATATTCTTTACACATAGCAAAGCATTTCAGCATAATAATAATAGCAAATACTGATAATCATAGCTGACATCGTATAGAGTTACTGTGTGCTAGGCATTGTTCTAGGCACTTTACCTATATTAACTAACTCACACAATAGCCTTGTGAGATAGATACTATTATTTTCATTCCCATTTTACAGATGAGGAAAATAAAGATATTCAGCTATTTGCTTGAAGTCATACAACTGGTGAAGATTAAAGCCAAGACTCAAACCCTTGGCTCTGGCCTCCCTGGCCAGACACTTCTTTCCACTTGCGTAGTGTCACCTGCTCACACACACAGATCTCAGGCTCAGTCTTCCCTTCTGTGGGTCATGGACCTAACTTCCTTGTCCTCTTGGTGGATTTCTGCTTTTGTTCACAGGGAAAATCAGCCAGGAAACCTGTGTATGTTTCCCATGACACACACAGGGTCACAGGCTTCCCTGACCACAGGGCTATAACCGCAGGTCCAGATTTCCCAGAGAGGAAAGCCTCAGACCCAGAGTGGTGGGGTCATCATGTGATATAGGATTGTTCAAATAGCAAAAAAGCACCAGGTAGTCTACATTGCATTCTGTAATAAAATTTGATCTCTAAACCACTTCTCTTTGCAGTGGTCAAAATAGTTCTCCTGCCTGAGGTCATGTGATTACTCAGCAGATTTCAGTTCCCAAGCAATTCTAGGAATTGTCCACTTCACTCTCAGAAATGACATATCTCAAAAAAAAAGAACAGAAAAAGAAATCATGTATCACTGAAACCTCTCTTGCTTGTACCAAAATGCACTAAAGTCTGTTAAGAACTTTATGTCTTTGTCTATGTCTTATGTCTTTATGTATTGACGATGTCAGTGATTTCTATTTGGTTCCAAAATGGCAGATTACACTGTAGCCAGAACAAAGAGGCCGCAGGTGGCCATGTGAAAAGCCTACTGAGGCCACTGAAACAGAGACCTCCCTTCTTCCTGCCAATGAGACTGAGTTATAATTACCCACACCACTTCCCAAAACAGTCGGTCACGTTCTACTTGGGGCTTCTGAGGAAAGTTAAATCCTGGTGTGGCATTAGAAATATGCATTTCCTCCGCATGTTAAAAGACTCACCTAATACTTTTCCCTCTCATGTAACAGGGAGATTTAACCCAACCCCACAGGGAAAAATGCTAGATACCAAGCCCTGTGTAGATTAAAATCTAACAATAACAACAATTACTACTACCATTTAATGAGCACATATGTACCAGTCACTGTTCTGAATGCTTTACATGGATCTAACTCTCACAACCCTTATGAGGTAGAGACCATTTTTATCTTCATTTTACTGGTTAGGAAATAGAGGTCCAGAGAGTTTAAAGAGAATTGCAGCACGGATGAACAGTGGAGCTGGAATTTGAACACAGGCCATCTATCTTCAAAACCCTGTTCATAGCCACTGCAAGTTCCTATCCTGAAGAAAAAAAGGTGAAAATGAATGATGAGTTTTAGCTACTGATAATGTTTTCTGATTCTGAATTCTTCTCATGTGTGGTAGTGACCATGATGGAAAGGAGAGGAAGAAGGTGTGTGCAAGTTCAGTAGGATGTGATGGGACAAGTCTCTTCCATCTTAAACCCTCCCTCTCTCTCATCTCTAGTTAAGGATAGCTGGGTCCTGAGTGGCCTGAGCTCCACGCCTGAGAGCCTGGCAGAGGGACAGGACAGGCCTGTTTGCTATAGGACCTGGAGCCCAGGACTCTCTCGTGGCCAGAGAAGCAGGTAGCTTCGATGGGATGCTGAACCAGCACAGATGTCCTCGACTCCCTCAGAGGGTGTGACCCTCTTCTAAGCTATTGGGCTTTCTTTTCCTGTCCAGCTTCTTAGATGACCTGTTGTATCAGTCAAGGCATATGGTGATAACCTACAGAAGCCAATTCTGTTGAATGAAAACAGTAAAGTTACAGACTAGAAGAATTTCAAGGACCTCACAAAATATACAGGAAGGCTAGAGAACAAAGAGGAGAAATGAGCCAGGCTCCAGGAAGCCAGGAACAGAGATGCACTCAAGCCCGTGCAGCTGGGAGAGTGTCACAGGATGCCTTCCTGGCCACACAGGGCTGGGACACTGCTGGTCTCAGGTACGTCATTCTCCTGCATGATCTCTAGCTCTTGCTGCATCTCAGGGCCAGTTTCTTCAGAAGGTAGAAGGGTCTGATTAGCTGAAAGGAGGTCATTTGTCTGTGGAAACTGTAGGGTCCTGATGGACTGTAGAGATCAGTATATGAAAGCTTGACTGACTTTTGATAAATTTACATAAAATTCCCTGACCTCAAGGTCAGGGCGGAAAATAAATAACCTAAAGTCTGAGAGCAGGGGCCTAGAGATGAGCAAAACAGAGGAAGGACTGAGAGAATAGGTCTTGTCTCTTCATATACACATAACCTTGTAACTGTTCTTGGCCTTGCAAAGCTTGTGGGGAAGAGGGGATTAAGAGGGATTGCCCCAAAGAAAAATCTGCTCTTTGCTCTGCCACTGGCTTTGTTATCCCTGCTTATCCCAGAAATAAAACTTGAATCTAGAAGCGGTGTTGATCTAATGAAGGTCTGCTCAGGCTTACTTTCTTTTTAGTTCTCCTGTGACTTACCTGCCCTCCACCCCCCTGCCATGTTACTGTAGCAGAAGTGACACAAAAAGGAGGAAGATGGTCTGATTTGCTTCTCATTTATCAGTATAACCAGCAAAGAAAGGAAGCAAAATTATCTCCTAGCTGGTCTGGAATCACTAAGCTCTCTTAAGTCCTGACTTTGATGGGACAGGAATGTTTAAGTGCTTTAACAGTACAAACCTTTCAAAAGACCTATAAAGTTTCTATTATTTTTATTTTTAAAAGGATGTGAATTAGTAACCTGAACGAGATGTGATATTCTATAGAAAAGATGAGAAAAAGACAACTTCAGTATTTTTACTTGGTCTTAAATTTTGGCCTCTCATAAGCCCAGAGTTGCTATTCTGGCCCTTAGGACATATTTTCTAGTTTCACATGGTTGAAAATACCAAACACCTTTTTTTGTTCAAGGAAAAATGCATTAATAGTTGTCAGACTCCAAACAACAAATATGACAATTCTCCTTGAGTCAGCTAAGCAATATTGATAGATTAAGTATTATGGCTAGTCGAATAACACTAAAAATTAGAGCAAATTCAAGACAATAATTTACTACAAAGAACAAAGAGGGAGAACATTGTGCCATGTGAAGAAGGATATTTCATGTGAATAGTTATCCCTTTAAGAGATAACTCCAAACCTCATTTACCTGGATTGATTGATTGATTAATTGATTTTCTTTCCTGTTCTCCTCCTCTCTTTTCACTAATGGATCTGATAAACTTACCTACACTAACAGAGTGGTTAAGATCAAGGGCTCTGAAATCAGATAACCTTGGCTTATATTACCTCTAACCTTGGGTAACCTAACTTCTTTGTTCTTGCTTCAGTTTTTGCATTTGTAAAATCGTGACAACAATAAGTCGTTTTGAGGACTAACAGAATTAAATATAAAGTGCTAATAAAATAAAATAAGATAAAATAAAATTGCTAAGAACTCTCCCAAACAGTATAGCTACAATGAACATGTAGGTACATATATCTTTTCAAATTAGTGTTTCCATTTACTTTGGATAGATACACAAAAATAGGGTAGTTCTATTTTTAATTTTTTGAGGAACCTCCATACTGTCTTCCACAGTGGCTGCACCAGTTTGCATTCCCACCAACAGCACATAAGGGGTCCCTTTTCTCCACATCTTTGCCAACATGTGGTATTTCTAGTCCTTTTGATAACAGCCATTCCTCCAGGTGTGAGGTGCTATCTCATTGTGGTTTTGGTGTGCATTTCCCTGATTAGTGATGTTGACCGTCTCTTCATGTACCTGTTGGCCATGTGTATTTATTCTCTGAAAAACTGTCTATTCAGATCCTCTGCCTATTTTTAAAATCAAAATGTTTGTTTTTTGCTGTTGAGTTGTATGGGTTCATTATGTGTTTTGGATATTGGCCTCTTGTCACATACATATGATTTGCAAATATTTTCTCCCATTCAGTAGGTTCCTTTTCATTTTGTTGATGGTTTCCTTTGCTGTGCAGAAGCTTTTCAGACTGATGTAGTCTCATTTATTTTTGCTTTTGTTGCTTTGCTTTTGGTGTCAGTTTCAAAAAAAAAAAAAAAAAAATCATTGCCAAGACCTGTGTCCAGAAACTTATCACCTGTCTTTTTTTCTAGAGGTTTTATGATTTCATGTCTTAGCTTCAAGTCTTTAATCCATTTTGAGTTAATTTTTGTGTATGGTGTAAGATAGTGGTCCAGTTTCACTCTTTTGCATGGGGCTGTCCAAGTTTCCCAACAATACTGATTGAAAAGACTGTCCTTCTCCATTGTATATTTTTGGCTTGTCATAAGTTAATTGACTATAAATATGTGGATTTATTTCTAGGCTCTCTATTCTGTTTCATTGATCTATGTGTCTGTTTTCATGCCAATACCATACTGTTTTAATTACTATAGCTTTGTAATACAGTTTGAAATCAGAGCGCATGATGCCTCAAGCTTTGTTCTTCTTTCTCAAAGTTGCTTTGGCTATTCAGGGTCTTTTTAGGTTCCATAAAAATTTTAGGACTGTGTGTTCTATTTCTGTGAAAAACGTCATTGTTATTTTGACAGGGATTGCATTGAATCTGTATATTGCTTTGGATAGCATGGGTATTTTATGGAATTATTTTGTGGCATAACTTCGGTAATGCTTCCCTTTTTTGTTCCACATTTTGCTTCACAAGTCCTTTGGGAGTGAAAATGAAAATGGAATTTATACTAAGGAGTGACATCTAGAGAACATAAAAGCATGGCTGACTTCCTGGTATGTCACCTCGACAGCTGCACAGGACTCCACACTCAGAAAGTCCCTGTGCCTGATTTAAAGAGGTACCTGATTTAATGTTCATTGAAGCATATCATTAAAGACATTCAGTATGTCTTGAAATTCTCAATAATTTTGGAACAAAGGGTGCTGCATTTTTGTTTTGCAGTGGGTTCCACAAATTATGTAGTTAGTCCTGCATAAAAGCTGTACATGTTCAGTGGGGATATCATTCGTGTCTTACAGCAGGTTGGACCAATGGCTGGCAAATTTTTTTTGTAAAGGACCAGAAAGTAAACATTTTAGGTTTTGTGGGCCAGTCTCTTGCCATTAAGTACTCAACTTGGCTACTCTAGCTAGAGAGCGGCTATAGATAGTATGTAAGCTAGTGAGTTTTATACACTTCATTTGCAAAAACAGGTAAGCTGAATTTGGCCCATGGGCTGTAATGTGTCCACCCCTGGGCTAGACAAATGGGCTTGATCTTAGGTGACTAAGAATACTGTCAAAGAGAAAAATAGGCGGGGTGGGCAATATTCTAGAACTCTTAGTCATACATGGAACACTTTCAAAATTTTTGCCATAACTACTCATATTATAGCTTTCCTAACAGTTAATATTATGCCAAAAAGTTTACATGTAATGGTGCATTTTACAATCCCTCAATGGCCTCATGAATTATGAAGTATCATCTTCATTTTGCAAAAGAAACCAAGATTCAGAGGGTAAGCAAATTGACCAAGTTATACAATAAAGGACTGGCAGACACCGAGAGCCTACACACTCACTATGATATCTTCCATCATCTGTTGGGATGTGTGGCAGGCAACTGGCTACTAGGCATACTTGAAAATACTGACATGTGTAAATGATTTATTTATTTTTTAAGTAAAATATGTAACTTAAAAAACAATAAGTGATAGCAGATGTTGGCTTTCTTTTATAAACACCATCTTAACTTACCGACATTATGCTTTCTTGATGGGGGGAGGATTATACCTTAGAATTCACACTTGTATGTGTCCCCTGGGTACCCATGGCAAGGGGTTGTGCAAGCATCATCTGGACTGTGCTGCCATATTGGAAGTGCTGCCAAAGGTGTCAAGAGTAGGATGGTGACAGGATTTGAAGATCTTTGCCAATAAATCTCTTGGTAGACCTGATGCTAATATCTAAAATGCTACTACTATTCCTTTCTGGAAGGCTGAAGGCTGAAAGGTATCTCCCCAGGCAGACACCTTCACGATCCTCCAATACATACACTGGAATTCTCGAAATCTATCCCCTCTTCACAAAGTCAGAGATCCCAAACAAATTCTAGATACATGATTTCTTGTTATAGACATAGCATTACTGACTCCAAAGAGTGATGAAGAAAGAGAAAGATGAAATCAGAAAAGCTTCTTCTCCATTGAAAATTTTGTCATTGCCACAAGGAGAGAAACAGGCACACATCACTTTTCTGATCCCCAGTGGAAATCACCATGCATTCCCTGGGGTCAGGAAGAAGGAAAACCTTCTGTCTCAGGAGTGCCTTGGGATTTTTTTGACTTCTAGATAACAGCCTCCGTCAGCCCAGGGAGAACAACTTGGTGGTTCTCTCAGATGTCCTTTCAGCTACAAGGCAGCTTAGCAGAGGCTTTTCATGTGTCTGGTGCCAGGCTGTAAAAGGAAGGCTCTGGATAAGAAGCGTGCTGGTGGTATGAAAAGGTAGAAAAAGTTGGACAGCAAGTGTTCTTAAAATTAGGGAAGAGAAAATTTACATTGAAAGATTTTTATGCACCTTTTTCCCCATAGCTATCCAACTCTCATGAAAAAGGGACACAAAACCTAATTTATTCCCATAAAATCTTGAGCTCATTAACCATTTATATTATCATTAGGAAATCAGCAATATACATTCAGGACCTAAGATAGGAAGTTAGCATTGGCCTCCTGATGGGGGCGGGGAGGGGTGGTAGATTGCCATGGAAATTACAGTATGTTATTATTTTTTTTTTAACAGTGTTCTTTTGAGTTGAGAGAACAGTGATTCCACATTTTAAAAGTCTTTATTTTTTTTCCTATTCAAAAAACGCAGAGACACTGAAGAGTAGGCCATTACCTTTAAAAGGAGCTTGATGACAAAAGTAGAAATGAATATCTATTGTGACCACACTTCGGAGCAGTTTCAACTCTCTTGACTGAATGATGCAATATGCAATATTAAATGGAGGGACAAGCAAACCAGGCATGTGTCTGCCAGTCTTTTATTTGGAAAAGAAGCAACTCAACTCTACCCTTGAGAAACCAAGGTGCTCCAGGGTCAGGGCAAGTGAGTGGCTGTCTGCTCCCTACTCCCCCATTTCTTTCATCTCCTCATTTCATCTCTGTTCCTCCATCACTTTCCCTTCTTTCTCTCTCTTGCTTTTCATTTTCCCCTCATTCCAGCCACTGAAGAGTGCCATGAACTTCAGAACATCTTCCCAGAGGCAGGGGAACCAAGGCTAAATATGTGAAGATGTTCCTGTTGAGCCACCGGAATGGCCTTCTGTCTCTAATATAGTTCCAAAGAAGGCTGACTGGGGAAAAGTTTGGTTGTAAGGAGTGGAGATAACAAGGGTAGGGTCAGGTAGCGGTGTTCACTTAAATATGGGTGTGGGGAGGGAGCATTTGCTTAGCATCACCAGGATACAATTCTCCATCATTCACCCAGAACTGATCTGCTTATTACTTTGATGGAACTACCCTTGTCCCAAAAGGTGTTCTTAGACATTGTTTCCCTGTCCTCACCATGACAGCAGGACAGGGTGGTTATGTGAGGAAGACAGGAGATGAATAGGTCCAAGAGGTATTCCTTAAGGACCCTACTGGCTAGCTTTCTGCTCAGAGCTGCCTGGGAGATAGCTATGTTACACTGGTCCATACTCTACATACACAGTCAAACAGATATATAAGCAGTGAAAAGGCCATGAGTCCACTTGGAAGGTCCCAGGCAGGCAGGGGAGGGGAGGCATCATAACTGCACCACTGAGGATAGGTGCTCTCAGAGATAACATGCTTGTTAAGACAGGATGAGAATTAATTTAGAGGGGTCAGTTTTGAGGTACAGAAGAAAAACATTCTTCTCACTGAGTGGACACATCCTTGTTTAATCCTAACAAATCTGTACCAGTTATCTATTGCTGTGTAACAAAAACCAGGAGGCAGGGATTACCATGGGCCATTTAGCTGCCTGCCATAGATAATCAACTTGATAACCAACTATAGTCTTCATATTTAAGTCCAAATGACTTTTTGTTCTCTTAAAAAAAAAAAATCCATCCTCAAAAGGTAAAGATGTACCACCACTGAGGATATTAAAAAACAAAACTGTCATGGCCTCTTAAAGTATTAAACATCTGACCAACTGAAGAGTCTACATCAAAGAAGACAACATGGTTTTGGGAATTTAAGATCTGATGACCATGTACCTCATCAGTTCCATTCAAATCATATTTTTGCTTTCATGATCAGGCTTTTTGGATGTTGGCAGTTAGCAAATATAAAAATATATATTTTTTCCAAAGTGAAAACATATTCCTTGTGTGAATCTAGCTCCCATTGATTTGTGGAATCCTTGAAACTGGCAGGAAAGAGAGCGACGCCCTGGTAGTGATTTGGTCTGGTCATCTGAGCTCCCAGGTAGGCAGCAGAGATCTGGGTACCTGAGTCCAAATTCTCTGGGCTGCTGCACCTAAACCTACAACAGGCTGGCCACTGCACAGTGTCCCTGTGCTAGCTGGACAGCCGGTGGGAAGGCCACCCAGTACCAAGATGGACAGAACCAAGCTAGGTGTGGCTTTGTTCACACTGCTCTCTTAAAGATTTTATTGCTTTGAAAATTTGATTCTCATGGTTTGGAGGAAGGGAAGTTCATATTTAGAAACTTAGAGATAGTGCGAAACAGGAAAAATTGAATTTTGATTTGCTGGGTGTTCCAGGTCCTGCTGGCTTCTGGCCAAGCTTCAGGTTGCTTACTGGAGCTATTCAAGGAATGCAGGAGAATCCAACTCTCCTAATGGGAGTCAGAGCAGGGCTGATTTCCTACACATAAACCCACCCATGTTGCCCCAGTAGGGGCTCCAGACTTTGGCCTCAGTCAAATTCCCCATTTCATCTAACTTGCTCCTGGTTCTAGTTATTAAGTCAAAGCTTTGTTCTAAACACAAGGTTTTACTGATTGGGTCTTTTTATCTCTGGCTCCAAAGATAAGTTATATATTAGTAAGATTACTAAGGGGTAGGGTTGGGCAGGAAGGCTGAAAGTTTAACTCACTAGTGACTAGAGCAGGCATCCGGAGTCACTACAAGTCTGGAGGAAAGGAGAACCTGGAGAAAGCAGTGGTGTTCTTGCAGGCATTCCTCAAGGAGGAAGGGTGTGCACAGGGCCACAGGAAGAAAGACTCAGGGCAACTGAGCAATGCCCAAGCGCTAGTGTCATTCACAGAGAAAGCCAGAGCCCAAGGCTCTCCTCGGATTTCTGCTCAAGACAGGAGTGCAGAAGAGAGAGGATACAGGGAATTCACTTGTTGGTGGGAGTGCAGAGATGAAATATGGAACCTCAAGAATTTTCTTATGATAAAGTATGTTTTCATATATACTGTGTATGTAGATGTTTTCTTTCAGGTTGTGAAGTGTCTGGATGCATGTATGGGATGTTGCATGTGCACAGGCATGCCCTATGGGGAACGGGAAGTTTGCCTTTTACTCATTTCTGCATGTTGAGATCAATATGAGACGTGTGTGTTAGCTTGTTATTTCCCCCCTTGCCATGGAAGCCCATGAAACATGACTTTGTACTTCCTTCCACCTAAACTAAAAGATCATGCAGAACAGAGTGTCCGAATTAGAAAAATCTACTCACAATTGCTCCAATCTTCCCTCCTAATGTTCTTAGCAAGTCAACAGGTCAAGTCAATGCTTGCTCACAAGCCTGCTTTGCATCCGTGTGCACACGGTAGCTGAGGTGTTTAGTTTGAAGAACATGGAGGCTCTGAGAAAAGCTAGAATCTGTCATGCGTGTGTTGGGAAAAGAAAAGGGAACAAGAAGGGTGAAGTCTAAGGTTTCATTCTGAAAAGACTTCACTTTTCATTTTCCTTAGCAATGATTACTGCATTTTCATATGTATTATTAAGTGTTAGAGTGCATGATTAAGAGATGACTTTAAGAAAGGCAGAAACCGATTTCAATACCACAACAAACAAAGATTTGCTTTTTGCAGTCAGTATCTGCTTCCCCCTTAACGGGCCACAGCTATTAAGAGGAGGTGAGCAGAGAGGAAGGGAAACCAAATCCTGAAAGGAAGGGAAAAGGGAGGAAGTCACATAAAGTATAGGTTGTGTCACATGACTACATTTGCACCTTGACAAACATCCCTTTTATCAACTCTTAGATAAAGGAACATGTGTTCTTAAGTGTGTCTACCTTAACAAAGGTGTTCGGCAAGAGGAGTTAATTATTGTCAGAGCTCTTACTGAGTTTTTGGCTCAATGTCTAGCCTATTTAGCAAAAGTTAGGCTTGCTGTAAATTAACACGCCACAAACTCGATCTACTGTAAGCTGCTGCACGAGGCCGCCATGACATCTGGTTGTCAGCACAGATGTAAGGAACTTTTGCTTCAGGTGCTAGCTGAGAACACACTCCCCTCCCAGCTAGTGTGATTTGGCTTAGGGGCCTGAAGGTCCTTTTTTGGAACTGGCCACAGAACTTTGGAAACTGAGAGTCCCATTTGGGATTGATAACTCATGCTTTGGGCAAAAGCACTGCTAACATTGAGTCCTCTTAAGTGTATGAAAGTAAAACTCATTTTTCCCCTCCGTCAATAAAGAAAATGAAGTCCAGATATTCAGTGACTAATTCCAACATTCAGCGGAGGATGAAAATTTGGCCTCAACAAATCTTCAAATGTTTCTAGAGTGTTTGCCAAGTACAAGGTATCATTATAGGTGTTATGGGAAATAGAAAAATTGGAAGACATGAGTTCAACCCTTAAAAATCATATATTCTTTTTTTAATCATATATTCTTTTTGGAAGCAGAGGTACACTCTACACTAGGCACCCTAACTGAGATGAAAGGCTGCCTCTGAAATTATATGTGAGAAATTTTTGTGTATTTTTTGAGGTGACAATGTCAAGGGTTTTAAATCAAATATTCAAAGGGACTCATTTTTTTAAAAATGTCTAACAACCTGGCATCTATTCATTAGTTAGTAATAGTACAAATAAGAACCAATGTTTATTTCCATGCATACTACATGTGAGGATTTAAGCTAGGTGCTTTCCTTTTTCATCACTGATTGTTATAAACCCCTGATGGGGCAGGTATTATTATTTTCCCATTTCACAGATAGGAAAACAGACTTAAGGAGGTTGCTAATAGCAAGGGCACATGATGGATCAGTGGCAGTTTAGGATTTGAACTCCGATCTATCTGACAGCCAAGTCTGTGTTCTCAGTCTCTCTGATACACAATAGTCCAAATAGGAGGTGAAAAGCAATAATGGACAAAAAGAGAAGAGAGGCCAAAGGAAAGAGAACGTGGCGTAGGGAATGGTGGGTGGTGTGGAGGGTTTACAGGCATGAGAGTTACGTGCTATTTAAGGATGTGAGGATTGAATAAGGCCTTGTGAACAAGAGAGGGTTTTCTAATTCAGGGCTCAGGACATGAGATTTTGAATTTGGAAATACTTCCCTGCAGTCCTAGTTAGGGAGAGCTGAAATTCCTAGCCTTAGCATCTTAAGCCTTTAAGTGTACTTCTATATCCCACTCAGTAAATAACTTTTTGCACTCCTATGAAGGCAAAGCAAACAGCCAGCTCCGGGGTAATTTACAGAGGGGAATAACGTGAGTCCCTGCTCACAAACCGGTAGAGGGGAAACCTGGGCAGGGAATCCTCATGGGAGGTTGCTAACTGCAGAAAGATAACAGAAGGCAGATTTAACTTGGCTTAAAGAAAAGGATGATATTGAGTTAGCCTGTGGGAGTCACGTTGCAGAATTTGCTTTCAACAGGTAACAAGACTAGGACCAGGACCCACACACTGGACTGGCATGACCCCCACGTTGCCATGAACCTTTGGGGACATTGTTTACTTTGCTAGTCCTCGCTTTTCTCACCTATAAACTGGGTGCATGCTGGTTAAGGTTCCCTCCTGGACTGATCATCTCTGAAATTACAGATACCATTTTCATCTGTAAATATGTAAATTACAAAAGCATACATACCTTCACTGAGGCCAGTGGTCCTGCCAGGGCAACAGGCTGCCCTTTCTTAAAGAGGCTCTGTAGTGGACTCTCACTGGCTCACGATGCACACACACAAACACACACGCATGCGTGTGCATGCCTCCCATTTGAGGCTCTCATAAAGGAATGAGCTGTTTAGTCTTCTTTTTAGGAAACCCCATCATTTGAGTGGGAAAGGTCTAATGTCTGAGACATCTGGGTCATTATTAGGAAGAAAACTGAACTGACCCCTTCCCCCAATAATAAATACTTTTCTCTAACACTTGCTTTCTTCTCTTTAATGTGCCCCTGCCTACAGCATCCTGGTCAGAGAGCCGACAGCACGGCAGACCTGAGAGGCATGTGCGCTCCCAGCCAAAGCTGCAGCTGCCTGGGTCTGGTAGCAAGTCTGTTACGTTTGACCAATGATGGCTCACTAGGCATCGGTGGCCATGCGGAGGGCAAAGGCAAATATTCACCATCTGTCTGTCACCCTGCCAGAGCCGTAGAGGGCAAAGTGGGTCCTCTCAGCAGATCAGACTTCCCCACGGACTTTAAGTGGCATTGGACACACTTTCTTGGGGTACAATGAAAGCTTTATAATACTCTAGTTCAGTGTGGGTGGACCAAGGAATCTGCTTTTTCAACAAGTTGGATTCTTATGAAAATTAACTTTTTTTTCTTGGCACTTACCACTAGCCAACCTCATATTATGTAGTCATCTGGTTATGGTCTTCTACCCTCCACATGCCACTCTCCTGCACTGGAATGCCTCATGACTATAGAAGATGTGTCTTTTGATTTACTGCTATAAATATATTCCCAGAATCTGGCATATAATATATGTTTAATAATTACTCATTAAATGAATTGAAGTCTGAAAAGCAGTGCTCTCTTGAGATGTTTCCAAACACTGAAGACCTGTGCATTTCTTTTAAGAAAATTTCCTTCTGATCTGTCGTGACAACATACTTGTGAGTATGGCTGAACCCAAGGTGATGGATGGAAGGAAAGACTGGTGTCAGCCACCACACTGCCCCAGGACTCATGATATGGGTTTGAGCCAAAGAAGTGTGGTAACGCGATTTTAAACTAGATCATTGGCACCATGAGGCTGTATTTTCAAAAATATGAGTCAAAATATTTTAAAAAATGTAATTTCTATTAAAATTAGATTTCCATGCTAAACCAATTGAATAGGTAGTTTAGAGTAGAATAATGTGCTGTTAAGATCTGACTGTAAATCCACCTCTGGATAAAGAAAGCTGTTGCCCACACATCATAGTGTCATGACAGTGAAACACAAACATGCTGTAAATACATTCTATTTGCTGGTTTTCCAGGCTGGGCAAAGCCCAACTGTTGACATAACCACTGTATATGTTATTAAAGTCTCAAATGGAAACTACATTCTTTAGCTTTTAAGATCCCAATGAAGGAAAATACAAGAGATATCTCATCTACAGACCACGCAGAAATATGAGAGTGGGCTGCCAAGCTCAAAGTAGAACAAGATTCAGCCAAGTTCAGCTGTCATAACTTTAAATATGTGTTCCTTCCACTTGAGAATGGCTTACTTCCGTCACTTAAAGGAAGGGCTGACTCTTTCACTGCAGACATACACCAGCCTTGGAAAAAAGCTATAAAGTAAAGTGCCCACAAGGTGTTTACTGGCCTACAAAATGTTAACCAACCTTAACATCTTTCCAGCATGCCTCACGATGAGGCTAAACGGATGAAATTGTGTAGCTATAACCAAACTCCATCTCCAAGCTTACCTGTAAAAAGTAACTCTCAAGCAAAGGGGTCAGAAAAAAATACTGGAGAAGAGAGGAAAAATGAACTCATGCTGCTTTGATGAGAAACATCTAAATGCAGAAGGAAGAGAAAAGAGAGGCACCAGGAAAGAACAGATAATTATCACTACACTCTTTCAACCATCCTGGTAATAGTGTTTTTGGCATATTAACTCTATGGTTTGTCTATCGAAGTATTCTTCGAGTAGAGGTCATATAGTCAGGTCACCATGTATTTAGGGAATAAGACTAGTTAGAGAGGAGACCATGCATGTTATCAAATGTAACACGTCTCTCAATTATGTGTGTGGGGTGAGAAAGGCATTTATAACTAGCAACCAGGACTGAGCTGGGGTCTTGAAGTCCAGTGAAAATTCTCTTAAGCCTCAATAGGAATGAAGCCAAGGCCACTTGAGCACCAACTCTTTGTAACAAAAAGAAAGATAGGATCTGTCATGTGACAACAGGCCAGAATCTGGGAGCCTTGAAAAGATGTATAAGCATCTTGCATCAATATTGCCTAGTAGAAAAATTATCTCTCATAGCTCTATAACACATGCCTTGTTGGGTCAACAGTTTCTCACATCTTTGATTTTTTCCCTATTATTTTATTATAGAAATAAAAAAAGAAGGATGAAGCGAAGGAACATTTATCATTTGCTATGTGTCTGGAATGTCACATAGGCATTCATAAAGTTCCCAAATTCTCCTGATTTGGGGGCTTCCCTTGAGTGCTCAGCAAATGTGACCTGGGGCTCCATCCCACACAATCTCATCTTTGTGCGTTTCTCCTTTCTTGATAAGTCTGAGACTTGCCAAAAAATGCACCCACGGTCCTCTACTCTGACCTTCATCATCTCTTACTGGACTTCACCTCTAAGCACTTCTCCCCACTCCTCTTGCCTTCTACCAACTTCTTGCTGTCTTCTCTCTACCCTGAGGCACCCCAGAGTGTGCAACAGCTTTTCTCTTTTTCCCAGAAAGCACAAATACCACCTAGTTTTAATGTATGATAAAAGTTTACAAATGGCTTGAGAATAATATAGGGCAATTACAATGCCAAGATGGAAAATTCAGACCACACACTACATGTTTCCACTCCTGGCAATGAACTAAGCTTCGTCACAGGAACCAGCTACTGGCTGTTTCCTTCTGAGGCCCCAGTCTGCAACCCTGCTACTAATTGATTTGCTCATTATCTATCTTCCCTTCTTAGAATGTAGGTTCCACCAGGGCATGATTTGTGTTAGTGTGTATGTCACTGTTTATCTAAATCAGTGTCTTACACCTAATAGGCACTCAGTATATATTTGTCAAGAGAATAAATCTTATTTATCCCTCAGTATAAATCTACAAGATGGGCATTATTAATTTCATTTTCCAGAAGAGGAAAAAGAGGCTAAAAGAATGTAAGTGGCTTTTTCAGGGTCCCACAGATAGGAAGTTATAGAACACTTTTTTTTTTTCTTGAGAGAGTGCATGCACACACACATGTGAGCTGGGGCAGGGAGGGACAAAGGGAGAGGGAGAGAGAATCTTAAGCAGTCTCCACGCTCAGGGGGGAGCCCGATGTGGGGCTCAACCTCACGACCCTGAGATCATGACCTGAGCCAAAATCAAGAGACACTTAACCTACTGAACCATCCAGGCACCCCAGTTATAGAACACTTTTGATGAGTCTCACAGACAATATTTCTGCTACATATACTTATTTTCTTACTGTTCCGCAAAAGGGTTTGGCAACTCTAGCCCTGTCTCAGTTTTGTTAAGGGTTTTAACAGAGCTTAACCAAACGTTTAAAGGGGACCTCCTCTCAGGACAATAATATAATGTGTTGGTGAGAGAGCCCCAAGGGAAAGGAGAAATCTGAAGAGAATTGAGTCAGGACCACATAATGCAAGGGTATGATCCTTAGAATTCGTCCTTACTAGGTTCAATCCTCATCTTTGCTAAAAAGAAAATAAAACCAAAACCCTAGTGTCTGGTAAACTTTTCGTGGTTTTTCAGCATGGATTTGTTCCAGACTTGAGAGTTCTTTGTTCTCTCTCCTTGGTCCAAAGCCTAGTCTTGAAGAGCTCGTTGCATTTTGGTGCACGGCAAACTTGGATCACTGACAGTGAAACAAATCTACAAATCTGAAACCCTGGGGCACACTGTGCTAAGCCTGGATCCTCACAGGCCACCCTGAGCTTAAAAAGAGCAGAATCAAGAGTAAAAAAAGAAAAGAAAGCCTTAGAGAAAGATCACTGTGGTCCCCAAGTCATTTTGCTCTGCTACGGAGTATGGCGTCTGACTCATAGTAGGTATGTAATTAGTATCCGATGGTTGACTGAACGGGGGAATTCCTCTCATATTGCCCAGTCTCCTTGCTTTGGAATCTGCGCCCACCCTATGTCGGTTTGTTCTTGAGGATCTCCAGGAGCTTCTGAAGGACCGCAGAGCTGGTAGCTTCATGGTGTCACAACTAACGATGTCAGATCGCCTGACTTCAGATGCCTAGGTTCAGGGAAGATGTAGAAAAGAGCTAAACTAGACAACAGAGGACAAAAGGAGAGAACAGGCTGCACAACTAAAGTTCCACAGTATGCATGTTTATACTACCTTTTGTTTTTTAGGAAACATTTCATTCACCTGCTCTAGACAAGTGGCCTGGGTACTAGGGGCCATCTTGTTAGATACCTCCATCTTCCTGGTGCTTTCAATTGGTTGGGAGTTGTACTGAGTAGGAGTCACACACCTCCTTTTTTTTTTTTTAATTGAAAATATGTAGGGAGGATTCTACCCCTCTCTGATTGTGAAGTTATTAGGGACTAGGACTGAACACAGAGCTGGCGATGGCTAGATTCCCACCACCTGGAGAAAACAGCTAAGCATATGCTGCTGGCATTATTCATAACAGCCAAAAAAGTGGAAACAACCCAAATGTCTGTCAACTGATGAATGGGTAAAGTGTGGTGTCTCCATAAATGGAATATTGTTCAGCCATAAAAAGAAATGAAGTTCGGATACAGGCTATAACAAAGGTGACCCTCGACAACATCCTAAGTGAAAGAAGTTAGTCGCAAAGGACCACATATTGTATGAATCCATTTATATGAAATACCCAGAAAAGACCCATCGATTGAGACTGAAGGTAGATTCATAGTTTTTTAGTGCTGGGGGGTGATGGGGAGGTTGGGAGGAGGGTGATGGCTAAGAGGTACAAGGTCTCTTTTTGAGATAATAAACATATTCTAAAATGTATTATGAAGATGGATGTACCACTCTGTGAACACACTAAGAGTCATTGAATCGTACACTTTAAATGGGTCACTTTCATGCCATGTGACTGATATCTCAATACAGCAGTTAGGAGAGAGAGCAGCTGAGGGAGGGAAGGAGAGGGACAGAGAGAGCACCAGAGAGAGGGTAACAAAAACAGAAGCAGAGACAAGAGATGCACACGGAGTTTCCAGATGGTGTTTGAGTCACTGCTTCTAGACTCTGCATATTCCATACTTGCTCTTTCCAAAGTTTGGATGGATACGCCAATAAAATCCCAAAGCTTTCCTCTCCCTCCTTTCCTTTCCTTTTTTCTTGCTTAAGCTAATTCAGGTTGGCTGTCACTTGCCATACAGCCCTCCTGTTAGAAGGAATTCTATTTGGAGAGAGGTGGGGATATGCCACCCCATCAGAAGACTGCGATCTTCATGTTGTGTAGAACATGTCCACAGGGTCTTATATATGATGGATGTTCAATGAACATTTATTAAACTTAAAGAAACATTTCCAACTTAAACGATGGAGACTTCCCATGGGAACTTGAGTCCAAAGATCCTGTCCTTTTAGCTCAAGTTGGTTTGCTTCGATGGCATTCTGTCAAGTTATTTCCAAAACCCTATCTGGGAGATTTTTTCTGGCATTCATAATTCCCCGAGAGAAAATTTCAACTTTCACCTGCTCCCTTAAATTTAACTGAGCTGTACTGAAGGACTTGGAGGCTTATGTTTGGGTGTTCTCACACTAAGTGGTGGGCAGAGCTTGGAAAATTAAAGAAATATTCAAACCAAGCAAATGAAATAATTGCAGGTTAGAGTCAACAGTAGCATGCCCAGAGGCAGACAGCTGTGGCCTCATTGGCCCAATACAGGTCAGGCTTCTGCATGCAGATGCACACACATACCCCCTCACATCCGTGTCTCTCTGCAGAGAGAGAGATTGTGTTGCCAGATATTCCTTTACTATTTCTGGCTTATCAGGAAAGTAAAAAAAATGCTAATGAATTTTCTATCATACTTACTGAAATATGTGAAAAATACATTTGCATGATGCAGTACAATGGTTATGTTTGAACTCTTTGTGGAAGAATCCTCATTTATACCAGTGGTTCTCACACTTGCACCTGCATCATCATCACCTGGGGGGCTTGTGAAAACACAGGTTTGTGGACCCTATTCCCAGAGCCTCCGATTCGGTACCTCTAGGGCAGGCCTGGAAATGTGCATTTCTGCCAAGTCCTCAGGGGATGCTGATGCTGTTGGGCTGGGGACCCCACTTGGAGAGCCACTGAGTATATGGTTAGGTGCTTCATTTTTAAAAACTGATATTTAACTTAGGGCTATATGTCTTATGGGTTAGAACTGTAATATGACCCTGGGACCTGAATGTGAATGTTTCATAGCTCATTTCTGGTTCTTGAAGCCCCAGTTTTAAACTAAATGGTCATTACTTTAGTTTGTGAATGTTCCATTACAAACATGAGTTTTTGTCCAATTGTATGGTTGCCCTTTCCACATGGGTTCATTCCCAACATTATCATAATTCTTCTGGGACAGTTGAAAATGTAAATTCCCAACCGAATAGGGTCTGGCAGAGAAAGAGGAGGAGGTGGGTGGATAGGCTGTTCTAAACTATCAACTGCACAGCTATCTAAAAATAAGCCTGCTAAGTCAAGAAGACTGGCTTCAAGATGAAAATAGGATGATTAAGAACATTTTGCAGAATTGCATCTGAGGTATAGAAGTCTTCATGTGATATTTCCTTTTTTTCCTCCACTGGGAGAAGAGAAATGTGCTGAAATGCCTAAATGCCAAACTTTGTGTGACTTCAAATAAAATTATGAGAAAGGGCAAGTCAGCACAAGGGACACAAGGAATTTCAGTGCTCAGCTTCAGAATGCTTTTACTAAGCTTACTAAACCCTCTGTAAAGCAGTGTTCTATGCACCAGTAGTATGTAGGGACACATATCAACATTCTTTTTTTAAAGATTTATTTATTTATTTGAGAGAAAGAGAGAGCATGGGCAGGGGGAGGAGCAGAGGGAGATGTAGAGAGAATCTCAAGTAGACTCCCTGCTGAGCATGGAGCCAGACCCGGGCCTCGATCCTAGGACCCAGAGATCATGACCTGAACCAAAAATCAAGAGTTGGACACTGAACCGACTGAGCTACCCAGATGCCCCACATATCAACATTTTTACATGCATGTATCTGTGTCTTTTATTAGACCTCTGGGTTTTCCAGAAATTTTTAATGTAATACATAAGAGAATTGCACATATAAGTGTACATCTTGAATTTTCAGAAATGGAACACACTTATGTACTCAGTACCCTGACAAAGGAGTAAGTCCTCAGAGTCCCCATCATGTTATCTCAAGCTACCTCTCCCCTCTAGCGAAACCACAATCCAGTCTTCTGACAGCATATAGATTTTTGCTTTTTTCCCTCTTTAATGTAAACGGAATCACACATTATATTCTTCTATGTCTAGCTTCTTTCATGTTTCTGAGAAAAATCAAGCCCTAACACAATCTCTTTATACTTTATTATTTTCTAAGATTTTATTTACTTATTTTAGAGAGAGAGAGAGAGCATGAGTGGGGTGGGAGAAGCAGAGGGAGAGGGACAAGCAGACTCTCTGCTGAGCACGGAGCCTGATGTGGGGCTCAATCTCACAATCCTGAGATCACAACCTGAGCTGAAATCAAGAGTTGGACGCTTAACTGACTGAGCCACCCAGGTGCCCCTCAAGCCCTAACGCAATCTTTAAAATTTATTTTTGTGGTTGAAAAAGTAATACATGTGGTAAAACCAAAAACCAAAAATCAAACAATGCCAGAATATATAAAATAAAAATAAATAGATATTTGTGTAGGTTAGTGGTAGATAATTCATTCTCATTAGTGTACAGTGTATCCCATTGTGTGGATAGAACATATTTATCCACTCTATTATTAATGAGTGTTTGGGTAATTTCCAGTGGACTATAATGGAGTATACTGAAGAGAATTGCTTTGGACATTCTAGTATATGTCTACTGATGAACATATGTATTAAGTTTGTTTATTTATTTACTTTTAAAGATTTTATTTATTTATTTGAGAGAGAGAGCACAAGCTGGGGGGAGGGACAAGCAGACTCCCTGCTGACCAGGGAGCCCCATGCAGGGCTCTCACCCAGGACCCAGGCAGATGCTTAAGTGACTGAACCACCCAGGTGCCCCCAAATGTATTAAGTTTTATTGGGCTTGGGGAACAGAATGTTAGGTCATAGATCATGCATATATTCAACTTTAGTAGGTATTGGCAAATCTTAATAATTTCTAAAGTGGTTCTCCCTATTTATATTTTAACCAGGAGTATATGAAAGTTATAGTTTCTCCACATCCTCAGAAATACTTGAAAAATTCCCATCTTACTTATATTTCACCCACTCTGTGGTTGTGTAATATTATCTCATTGTGATTTAAATCTACATTTCATAATAACTAATGAAAATGAATACCTTTTCTTTTTTTTTTTTTTTTGACCCTTTAGACATCTGTCTTGTGGAGTGTCTGCTCAAGTTTTTTTGCTCATTTATTATTAATAGGAATTCTTTGTATATGCAGCATATGACCCATTTGTCAGACATGTGTACTATGACTATCTTCTACTATGTGAGTTTCTTTTTCACTCTCTTTGGTGTCTTTTGATTATCATTTTTTAATTTTATGATTATCCCTTTTTATGACCTGCTTTAGAAAGTTTTGCTTACTGCAAGGTCACAAAGGTGTTTTCCTCTGAAAGTTTTATTATTGTACCTTTCATTTTAAAATCTGTAATCTATCTGGAATTGATTTTTGTCTATGATATGATATAAGGGTCAAAGTTCATTTTTTTCTTAATGGCTATACAGTACCACTTGTTAAAAAACTCATCTCTCCTATCAGTGTCTCTTACAGACCTTCTTTGGAATATTCTTTCAAATATTTATTCACGGTGATTCTTGGACTCTTTCCTCCTCTGTATTTTCACAAGCACAATTCCTCACTATGGCCCCTTTGCCACAAATAACCTGACTGGCATCTCTGTTCCCATGACCTGGCCACACTCTCTATTCTCCTCTCAATTTCTAGATCAGTGATCTTAAATAATATTTGCATCACATTCAATTAATCAAGAGGTATATTAATTTCTTGTTGCTGCTATAACCAATTGCCACAAACTTAGTGGCTTAAAACAATAGAAATTTCTTCTCTCACAGTTGAGGCCAGAGGTCTACAATCAGTCTCAATGGGCAGAATCCAGGTGTCATGGGGCCATGCTCTCTCTGGAGGCTTTAAGGAAGAATATATGCCTCGCCTCTTCCAGCTTTTGGTGGCTGCCAACCTTTCTTGGCTTGTGGCTGCATCAATGCAGTCAGTCTTTGAGTTCTTTAAATCTCTCAGATATTAGTACCTGATTTTTTTTTTTTTTTTTTTTGGTGGAGGAGCTATTTTTCAGCCTTCCACAAATAAGAGGTTCTGAGCAAGCTCTAGTATGTTTTAAAATTGTAATTTAATTTTGTTATTGAAAAAATGTTACATGTGGTAAAAATCAATCAACCAATTAATCAACCTAAAAATTCACACAATGTCAAACAATATAAAGGAAAAAGTGATTCTTTCACCCAACCCCAGCTTCATTCTAGTCTCTTTTCTCAGAGGCAATAGCTATCCTTAGTTTCATGCATATGCTTCTATAAGTGTTCTGTGCGTATGCAAGCATGTATACATGTGTATATTTATGCATTCGACTAGTTTTCAATTTATGGACATTTAATTTGCTTGCAGTCCTTTGTTATTATAGACAATGCAATGGATGTCTTTGTATGTATAGTCTTAAGCAATTTGCTTCTATAGGAAGAACTCCTGGAGATGGAATTACTGGCTCATAGAGCATGTGTCTTAGTCTGTTTGGGCTGCGTAACAGCAGAAATGTATTTCTCACAGTTCTGGAGGCTGGAAGTCTGAGGTGATGATGGTCTGATTCTGGTGAGGGCCTTCTTCCAGGTTGTAGACCACTGACTTCTTACTGTATCCTCATATGGTGCAGAGCACAGAAGACCTGGGCTGCTGCGTGAAAAGCAGGCTCCTGGCTTCACCACCTCTAAGCCTTGTTCTGAGTCTGGAGCAGGGGCTCAGAAACTGGCATTTTGTTTTGAGGCAGGTAGTTTGAGGACCATGGTTTTAAAAATAGTGGTTCACAATTTAC
This sequence comes from Phoca vitulina, assembly GCF_004348235.1. Taxonomy (NCBI): domain Eukaryota; kingdom Metazoa; phylum Chordata; class Mammalia; order Carnivora; family Phocidae; genus Phoca; species Phoca vitulina. The sequence goes on from NW_022589709.1 coordinate 56,837,545, forward strand.
AGGTAAATGGTTTTGGAAGCAATTGACACTTGAACCAGGGTTTAATGGGAGAGAGAGGACACAGAGAGAAAGAGAGAGGGAGGGAGAAAGAGAGAGAGAGAGAGGAAAGGGCACAGGGCCTTCATTGTGTGAGAAAAAGCATGGAAGTAGGAATCAAGATGCCATTTTGGGGGCAAGAAGAGTATTCAGTTTGGCTGGTGTACAGGGTAGTACTGGGAAGAGAGATTAGAGAGGCAGGTCAGGGCTGGATCAGGCAAGACAAGAGCTGGCCCTGCCTGCATCAGGGCCCCCTGGCATATGAACTTCTTTGTACAGATCACAGTGAGGGTGGCATATTTATTATGTAGGTGTGAATTCTGACACACTGCAACTCCAACACATACACATGTTCACATCTGCTTGCTCGGAAAAGCCCTGTGTCCCTATCAGTACCAGTCACTTGGCCGGACTTTAGAACTTTTGTCCTAGATCTGAGTTGGTTCAGACTTCCTTCAGACCAGCACATGGCTGCAACTTCATCATTATTTCTTAAAATACGCCAAGGCAAGAAACAACATGGGCTCCATTTTGCTGACTGCTCCTCCCACCACCTCCACAGGCTGTTCCTGTCCACTTCCATTTCTCCTACATCCAGACTCCCAGGCTGCTCACAAGGCAGATTTTCTGTCTTTCTTATGTGGAGTCTGGTCAGAGCAGACTAAAGCCCAGAAGGCACTTGGCTTAAATTCCAGGCTAAGGAGTGGTAGCTGGAAAGGGGTTATTTATATATTCCTCAGCTTGGAATAGTAAAACATTTTAAAAGGTATGGTGTTTAATCATGTCTGAGCCTGAGGAATGTGGAGCCCCTGTGAGGAATTCTGCTTTATGAGGATAAAAATAAGAAATTGGTAGCTTTTCCTGTCAAGTTTTGCAAAGTGTTCTTGAATCTCTTGCCTTCTCAGTCACACTTTATTTTCCTACTGTCTAATTTGTGTTCTGAAATATTGTGCTTAAGACTAATATCCATTTCACCAAGATTTTCAGTACTCAACCTTGAATCCTTTTACCATTTCATGCAGTTCTGCCCTGCATGTATCCTATGCAGAGAGAATAAATGTACATTTACTCCTCAAAATGAATTACTCAATAGTATTTATGTATCAGGTAATTATCATTTTCAAACACTTAGGATTTCCTTTTCATTTTCCATGGTCAGTCTTTTGAGAGGAAGGTGGCTTTTTTGATTCTCAGATTAAAGGGATAAAATCCACCAACAAAAGGTGCTGAAAAGTAAGATGGGTGAATTCTTTTTACAGGAGACCATGCTTATCATTTTGTCACATTCTTAGCTTCTCCTTACCCAGTGTCTGAGAATTTGAGACTTGAACCTGATCCTCTCAAATTGCAGGGCAATATATAGCAATGACATCATCTGAAGATCTTTCTATTAAGGAACTACTATTTATAAACAAAGACAATCCCTACCTTAAAAAATAGTATTATTTAGTATGTAAACTTTTGGAATCAAATTTCAAGACATTATAGGCCCAGGTACCATGTCAAACAGGTTTAACCTTAGACATGCAGGAATGCACAATCACTCTGAAAGGTTATACTCTAAATGACAGGCCTCTCCACTTGAGCTGTGTCTGACACCAGAGTCAATGGGAAAAAAGATTAAGATCATTGTCATGGTCATAAATTACACTGTGTCTCATTCCTCCCCCAAATACAGCAAAGCATCTAATTCCTTGTAAATGAAACACTGCCTCCATAGAAAATAAGGGAAAGGTGTATTGTCAATTATTCAGTTAATTTCCTTCTTTTAGAAATAATAATTTTTATTTTTGGACTGGTTGAAAACATTACTGAGTCTTCCACTGGTTTCCTCATGTCTTTATGGGCTATCGTATTCAACCTTATTTTTGGTTACAAAATTCTCAGCCTAACTTCCATTGTGAGAAAAGAGAGACATGATATGGAGAAATCATAAAAGAAGAATGATATTCAAGGCCCAGGAATAATTCTTTTGCTATATTCAGCATTAACATTTTAGTAAAATATAGTTTCCATGGTAACATGAAACACAAAAAATAAATGAAGTGTTGGACAACTTAGCCCATAAGGCTATGTCAGGGAAGTTTTAACAATGGTAAAAAACTGAGAGCTTTTCCACTAAGATCACAAACAAAACAAGGATGTCCACTCTCACCATAGCAATCAGCCAGCCATATCAATCAGACAAGAAAAAGAAATAAAGCCATCCAAATTGGTAAGGAAGAAGTAAAACTTTGTTTGCAGATGACATGATACTATATGTAGAAGACCCTAAAGACTCCACCAAAAAAACTACTAGAAGTGATAAATGAATTCAGTAAAGTCACAGAATACAAAATCATTACACAGAAATCTGTCGCATTTCTATACACAAATAATGAAATAGCAGAAAGAGGAATTAAAAAAAAATCCCATTTACAATTGCACCAAAAAATGATAAACAATAACAATATATATCTGTACATATATATATTTAATACATATCTATTCAATAGACAATTGTGGAGTATTAGAAAGAACTGAAGGGCATTTAGAGATTTTTTTAGTTCAACCACTTATTCCTACCACCATCATTTTACAGATAAGGAAACAGAAATACAGAAAGGTTAAATTCATCCCCATGTCTACATAACTAAGTAGTGGTCGAGCTGGGACCAGAGCCGTCTTCTGACTTCCAATCTAATGCAGTTCCACTAAGGTAAAAGGGGTGATTTGATGTCAGAGGTCTTTGGATGAATTTATCCATGTGATTATTCCTATTCCCTCAACTACTGCCTTACATTTCTTTAGAGTAGGAAACTCAACTTTCCTTTCTATGTCATCCTCCACTATGTGAAGCAAATGACATGAATTCCTGTTGAATGTATGATGTGCAGATCATTCTCAGTGATTGTAGAAGATGAAAAGAGAGAGATTTTGTTTAGCATCAAGGAATCCTTGATTTAGAAAGACTAATGTGGTTGGAGGGTCTCTAGACTCAGGAGTATTGAAAAGAAAACAAAAACTTATCTCTTCTAGGTTAGCTGGACATTCATTTCCTGAAGCTAAATGTTAAGATATGACTTCTTAAAGTTCTCTATAGATCGAGAATATTCCTGGAGGATTCCAGTCCCACTTCTGCCTCATTCTTCGTCTCTCTGTAAACCAAACCAAAGCTCTTAAATGGATTCCTTAGGTTCTATTATAGACTGAATTCATATGTTGAAACCCTAACATCTAGTGTGACTGTGTTCTGAGAGAGAGCCTTTAAGGGGGTAATTAAGGTTGAATGAGGTCATAAAGGGGTATGATATGACTGATATCTTTATAAGCAGAGAAAGAAATACCAGACAGTTCTGTCTGTGCATGAAGAGAGAAAAGAACAAGTCAGGGGATAAGGTAAGAAGGCAGCTGTCTACAAATCAGGAAGAGAAGTCTTACCAGAAACCTACCCTGATAGCACTTTGATCTTGGACCTACAGCCTAGAGAACTGTGAGAAAATAAATTTGTGTTGTTTAAACAAGCCAGTCTGTGGTATTTTGTTCACATTCCAAGCAACCCAATACAGATTTCGGTGCAGTGAAGTGGGGTGCTGCTGTAACAAATACATAAAAATGTGGATGTGGCTTTGAAACTGGGTAATGGGTAGAGCCTGGAAGGGCTTTGAAGAGCATGCTAGAGAAAGCCTAGATGGCCCTGAAGGATGGTTGGTAGAAATATGGATGTTAAAACCAGTTCTGGTGAAGGTTCAGAAAGAAAAGAGAAGAGCCAGAGAGAAAGCTTCCATTGTCTCAGGGAATACATATATCATCATGAACAGAATGGGGTAGAAATATGAGCATTAATGGTGATTCTGGTGAGATCTCAGTGGAAATGAAGAATTTGTTATTGGTCTCTGGAGGAAAGGTGATTCTTGTTATGATGTGGCTAAGAATTTGGTTGACGGGTGTTCTCATGTTCTGTGCAAGGCAGAGCTGGTGAGTGATGAAATTAGATATTAAGCTGAGGGGATTTCTAAGCAAATGTTTGAAAGTGCTGCCTGGTCTCTACTGCTTATGGTAAAATGGAAAGGAGAGAGATAAACTGAAGAAACTCTTAGGCCACAATGCCACCAGAACTTGAAAATTTGGAAAATTCTCAGCCTATCCATGTTACAAAAAAAAAGAAAAAAAATGAGCAAGCACGTTCTAGAGAGAACACTGAAGGTGTGGTTGGAAAACACTTTCCCATAAAGAGATTATCCATGATTTTAATCAGCCACCTCAGCAGAAGCCAGGAATAGAGATAGGATAAGAAACACTGCCAGTTTGAATAAAATGAGATGGAGACAGGATGAAACAAAGGAAAGCTTTCAGACTTCTGGGAATCTATAGGACAGGACAGTAGCGTGATCTAGCTGCAAACAGTCTGTATCCTTCAAGAAAAGGAAAGAATGACACCAATGAGGATTTGGAGATCAGCAGAGCCGCCATTCCTACTACAGGCCTGGAGTGTACAGGTGGTTGTCGGGGGCAGGGCTGTCTCCTCCCTGGTTTCAGAGGGTGGGGCCACCTTCTCTCTGTGGCCAAGGCTACCGCCTCTCAGTGCTGCAGGGGTAGGGCACTGCAAAGATGGGGGTGGGGGGATGCCATCCAGGGCTGTGGAAATGATGCTGCCCCCTGCCCCAGCTGCCACCACCATGGGCCCAGACGGCAAAGCATTGAGCCAAGGAGGATTATTCCTGGGCTTTAAGTTCTAATGGAATTTGCCTTGCTAAGTTTTGAATTTGCTTGCAACCTGTCACCCCTTTCTTCTTCAGATTTCTTCCTTTTGGAATGAGAGTATCTATCTTATGCCCATCCACTACATTTTGAAAGCATAAACTGGTTTGATTTCACAGGGTCAGAGCTGGAGAGGAATTTTGCCTCAGGGTGAATTGTACCTTAAGTTTCACTCATATCTGAGTCAGATGACATGTAGTGAGAATTGACTTGGAAATGAAGCTGGAGTGGGTTAAGTCTTTTGGGGCTGTTTGGTGAATGATGGGGTGAATGCATTCCTGGGAGAAGGACATGAATTTGTGGGGGGAGAGGGGTTGCTAGACAGATTATGTTATGGGCTGACTTGTGCTCCACCCCCCCAAATTTTACTGTATTTGGAGATAGGGCCTATAAGGAGGTTTTAAGATGAAGTGAGGTTGTAAGGGTGGGGGGCTCAATCTGAGAGGACGTTAATCCTTTCAAGAAGAGGAAGAGATACTAGAGAGCTCTCTTTGCATGCGCACACAGAGAAAGGCCGCATGAGGACATAGTGGGAAGGTGGCCATCTGCTAGCCAGCAAGAGAAGACTCAGCAGAAACCAACCCTGACTGCACTATGGGAGTGAACTTCCAGCCTCCAGAGCTGTGAGAAAAGAGATTTCTGTTATTGAAGCTACCCAGCCTGTGGTATTTTGTTATGACAGCCCTAATACAGATCCGACTAATACAGATCCATTCTGACTTCTGCCTCCTCCCCTTGTTCATGGCTATCTTCTATTCTCGAGATTGATGACACTTTCGTCTATCTTTCCAAACCATATTTTATACGTTCCTTTTTTTTGGGTCAAATTCATAAGTTGGTTTATTTCCAAATATCAGTGACTGTGAATATTTTTTCCCCTTGTGACTTATTCTTTAACGACATCATATATTGTAAGTGTTGTATACCTTAAAATTTTTTTAAACTGACACACAGTAAAATTGACTTTGTGCATCAAATTAAAAAAAATAAATGGTTCCAAATACACAGAGAGAGCCTGATGCAATAAACAGACAAGAACTCAAGAGTTCTCACCAACCACAACTTTGGATATTTATACGGTATTTTTATAAGTTCACAATTTCCATTGTCTTTAATATACAAGACACATAAAACAAAAATAATTTAGACAAATTAGACGGAATTCTGGAGTTAATCACTGAAAAGTTTAAATTAAATTAAACGTCATTATTGTGAAGTCCAAAGAAAATTTAGTAATAGCTAAAATTGTTGTAAGCCAGAGGGACTGATCAGAGCTGCTTTTATTTTATTTATTTTATTTTTTTAAAGATTTTGTTTATTTGACAGAGAGAGACACAGCGAGAGAGGGAACACAGCAGGGGGAGTGGGAGAGGGAGAAGCAGGCTTCCTGCGGAGCAGGGAGCCCGATGCAGGGCTCGATCCCAGGACCCTGGGATCATGACCTGAGCTGAAGGCAGACGCTTAATGACTGAGCCACCCAGGTGCCCCCAGAGCTGCTTTTAAAAAATGAAGAGATGTGGGGGCACCTGGGTGGCTCAGTCAGTTAAGTGTCTGCCCTCAGCTCAAGGTCATGATCTCAGGGTCCTGGGATTGAGCCCCATGTTGGGCTCCCCGCTCAGCGGGGAGTCTGCTTTGCCCTCTCCCTCTGTCTCTCCCCCTCAACTTGTGCTCTCTCTCTCAAATAAATAAATAAGATCTTTAAAGAAATAAAATGAAGAGGAAAGACCTCAATGTGAGACAGGAATCCATCAAAATCCTAGAGGAGAGCATGGGCAGTAACCTCTTCAACATTGGCCACAGCAACTTCTTTCAAGATACATCTCCAAAGGCAAATGAAACAAAAGGGAAAATGAACTTTTGGGACTTCATCAAGATAAAAAGCTTCTGCACAGCAAAGGAAACAGTCAACAAAACAAAGAGGCAACCCACAGAATGGGAGAAGATATTTGCAAATGACACTACAGACAAAGGGCTGACATCCAAGATCTATAAAGAACTTCTCAAACTCAACACCCCAAAAACAAATAATCAAGTCAAAAAATGGGCAGAAGACATGAACAGACACTTCTCCAAAGAAGACATACAGATGGCTAACAGACACATGAAAAAATGTTCATCATCATTAGCCATCAGGGAAATTCAAATCAAAACCACATTGAGATAACACCTTATACCAGTTAGAATGGCAAAAATTGACAAGGCAAGAAACAACAAATGTCGGAGAGGTGGTGGAGAAAGGGGAACCCTCTTATACTGTTGGTGGGAATGCAAGTTGGTATAGCCACCTTGGAAAACAGTGTGGAGGTTCCTCAAAAAACTAAAAATAGAGCTACCCTATGACCCAGCAATTGCACTACTGGGTATTTACCCCAAAGACACAGATGTCGTGAAAAGAAGGGGCACATGCACCCCAATGTTCATAGCAGCAATGTCCGCAATAGCCAAACTGTGGAAAGAGCCGAGATGCCCTTCAGCAGATGAATGGATAAAGAAGATGTGGTCCATAGATACAATGGAATATTACTCAGCCATCAGAAAGGATGAATACCCAACTTTTACATCAACATCGATGGGACTGGAGGAGATTATGCTAAGTGAAATAAGTCAAACAGAGAAAGTCAATTATCATATGGTTTCACTTATTTGTGGAACATAAGGAATAGCATGGAGGACATTAGGAGAAGGAAGAGAAAAATGAAGGGGGGGAAATCGGAGGGGGAGATGAACCATGAGAGACTATGGACTCTGAGAAACAAACTGAGGGTTTTAGAGGGGAGGGGGGTGGGGGGATGGGTTAGCCTGGTGATGGGTATTAAGGAGGGCACGTACTGCATGGAGCACTGGGTGCTATACGCAAACAATGAATCATGGAACACTACATCAAAAACTAATGATGTACTGTATGGTGACTAACATAACAATAAAATTAAATTAAAAAAAATAAAATAAAATGGAGAGATGTGAATTGTTATAATTGGAATTTAGACGTATATATTTATATAGAAGCAAAACCCTCAACAACAATTTGTTTTCAGAGGTAGGAAACTCATGACCCAGCTGTCACAGTTTTATAGTTTAGTTGATATTTAGTTTGTGAGGGTTACCAGAACAAAATACCACAGAAGGGCTGGCTTCAACAACAGCAAATTATCTTTCCACAGTTCTCGAGGCTAGAAGTCTGAGATCAAATGTCCGCAGGTTTGTTCTCTTTCTGAGGTCTCTCTGCTTGGTTTGTAGTTGGCTGTCTTCTGCCTTTGTCTTCACACAGTTTTCCTCTGGCTTGTGTCTGTGTCCTAATCTCTTCTTATAAGAACATCAGTCATATTGGATCAGGGCCCACCTGTATGACCTCATTTTACCTTAAATGCCTTTAAAGGTCATATTTCCAAACAGTCACATTCTTAGGTATTGGCGGGTTGGGCTTCAACATATGAATTTGGGGGGCGGGCATAATTCAGGCTGTTAACAGTAGGTACTTCTTCATTAGCTCATCCCACCATCAAAACCATGCTCAGAGGGGAGTTGGGTCTTCCATATTCCCAACATGCAGAAGTGGGTTGCAAACCAGATCTGGTAACTATAAATTCTGTCTCTATCATAACATCCCTAAACTTTAATTTATATTAATGTGTAATAATAAAATATGACATATATAGTAATATAAAAAATTAATTGGTTAAAGATGTCCTAATTTTCTAGAAGATTCAAGGGTAAACTGCGGTTCAGCCCAATGATCACATATTCCAAAGGAATTTTGTTGTAATTTTGGGGCACCTGGCCAGGTACATGCATTTGGTTTTCTGTTTTGTATATGCAGAGAGGGAATATGATACTTGAGAATTCATGCTCTTTTATCTAAGATCACTAAGGTCTTATTACTGCCTAAAAAGGTAAAGCAACTAAGTTTCTAATTTGCTCTCAAGGAGATCCTTAAGCACGGGGTAAAAGAGAATCAGAGCTTTTCTCTTTGGATCAGCTCTCAGATGGAGTCAGTAAGGTATTTTAGTAAATTGCTATAGTACAACTTCTAAAGGAGATAGTGTGGTGCAGTGGAGAATTATACACACACATATGTCATATATATATATATATGTGTGTGTATATATGTATATGTATACAGTACATATGTAGATGTATACACATACATATACATGCAGCTCTATATACATATAGATACATAAACACATAATATACAAAAACATACACCATTCTCAGCATTACAAAAATTTCCTGCTTTCTAACAACAACTCTACGAAAAAATATTTTTGCAATACTCCTAACCTGGAGGTAGAGTCATTCATTACGTGTTGTGGGAAATTAAAGATGATTCTCCAATAAATTGAAAATTGCACACAAACTCTCTCTCTCTGCACTCAGGATTTGTAAGACATGGGATTTGTAAGACACTCAGGATTTATAAGACATTTGCTATCTTGTGCAGAAAACAACAGGTTGGACAATGGCCATTTCCCACTATTTTTGCCAATGCAGGTCAACAGAGAAAGCATATGGAATAACCTGAGCGAACATTTAGGGTAAGACTGAGTCCAATATAATGTAGATACTGGGTGCCAAGAAGGTATGACCATAAAGTTACTTTCTAAACAAGTGTTTCCATCTTCATCATATCCCCTGCCAAAGGTCACACAACATAATGTGGCCAGGAATAACAAATTGGTATCCCTTGGCTCTTGGTCCTGGCTCATATTTCCTTCCTGTGACGTATAACCAGTCTACAGGAGATTACATATGGAAGAGTTAGCAGAAAACCGGAGGTCCATGTTTACTAGTCCTTCATTTTTATATAATTATACTCCCTAGAATGTATATATTTCTGACTAAAGACAGATAAAAGAGACATACCACTGTGTCATCTTGATCATGAACGTGTTAGATCGGAGAGTTGTTTGACTTTTGTCTTTCCCTCTCTCCCAGAACAGACTACAGAACACAGACTCAGTCAGCAGTGTGCTTTCTCAAGAGTGGGTGGGCTATCTCCATTAGAATGACCTGATTCTATACAGCTGTGTGTTTATTGATCTGGGTGCGTTATCACAGTTGGGCATTCATTAGTGTAACTAGGTACAGAAACACTGTCATGGAAAACAGAAGTGAAAAGACAAGTGGGCTTTCTTCTTAGAGCAGAAATCAGATTCATTAGATTATTATTAGCAGATTAGCTAAAAGTTATACCCTTATATTTCTTCCCAAAAGCTCCTTTTGAAATGCCTCACTACCCTTATCTGTCCATCAGTATCTGCCATAATGGACATCATAAGAGTTAGAGCTAATATACTGGGCCGTACAACTAACTCAGTTAATGGACTAGAACTCACTGAAAAAATTCAAAATTAAGCAGATGATCATTTCCCACTGAGAATGGGTGTCTGTATGAAAAACAATGGAAAACAAAGCACAAATAACATTTCTAATATGGGTCTGATGATGCAGGTGAGGTTAATGGCATACGTGATCGGACTTTTTTCTCTGATGAAACTCATGCATCCCCATTGTAAAGACAGAAGGAATGAGCCAAGAGTAGTAATAATTATTCAGTTCACTAATCCTAACTTCAGTTATTAGGCTCTGCACCATTACTGAAGAGGGTTATTTTCCTCGGCCAAATTAAAATCAACCTTCTGCCATTAGCCCAATCTTAACCACTGCCCACCAGCAGACACACCTGTGGCTAGTCAGAATGAAGGTCCCGTTTAATGACGAGAATCAGAAGCTTTGTATAGGAGGCAAAATCATGTCCTAGAATCTGCTTATAAGTGAAAATCTTGAGAATCTGTTGAAGTGCTGGTCTCCTTCCTCAGAAACACACACACATGCTTCGAAGTCAGGGGGATTCATGGATTCCTAGAGGTGATTTCATGGGCTTTCACAGACTAGGTTAATGACCCTGATGTCAAATGTATCCTTGACCCTACTTTGTCCTCTCCATCCCTTCCAAAGGTGCCCCTTCCCAGCTGCCCCTGCTTTTCTGCCCCCAGGCAGGCCTGGTTCTCCCCCGCCCACCACCAGCAAGGGAACTAGCAAACATACCACCCTTGCCTGTTTTTCCTTGCTCTTCATCCTCACCTTTCATCATATCCTGAGTGACACTTAATGCCCCAGAAGTTCCAGACTCTTTGCAATTTCCTGAATGGATTTTTTTTGAGTCTGTGCCTGTATTTTCCACAGTCACGTCAGCCTGAGGCCCACACACCCTCGTAGTCCCTTTCCCATTACTTGTCAAATTTCCTTTATATCTTAACTACTCACTCGGTTGCCTTTTTGGCCAGCAACCTGTCATCTTCTCTCCCGAACCCGGCTTGCTTAGTTGCTCTGGTCCATCTACAATGCCCCATGGACACTCATACTCTTCCCACAGTGCATTCTCATTATCCACCCCAGTTTCTGCCTTTTACACTAGACTTGTCAGCTTCTGGAGGGCAGGGGCTATATCTTATTCTTCCTTATATCTCCAGGTCTTAATAATGGGCTTAAAGACAGTATGTATTCAATAAGCATTTGGCTTTCAAATGAATAAAAAAAAGTGAGTTGTTTAAAGAATAGATGCTTAATAATAATCACTGATTTTTTAAATTCTTTGTATCACCCTTTGTGGCATAAATAGTAGCTATTATTATGTATCTTCAGGACTTAGGAGGGAACAAATACAGAAATGTCAACTAAATGAGATGAATTATGTGTAAGAACTTAGTAGAGTGCTTGATAGATAGTACGCTCAATGTTGATTTTTTCCTTTTATATTCGATTATATAATTAAATATAAGTTAATTTACATTTCTTATACAAATTCATTTTACATAATGTAAATATATATTATAAAATATAATGTATTACAATTTATAAATTAGAATGTAAATTTATTTTTATTAAATCCCATCTCAAAGTAGAGTCAAAAATTAAGGGAAAATGTTTTCTGAGTTATTTAATCAGTAGATGTTTATTGTGCTAAGGGCTGGAGGTACTTTGAGGGGCAGGATGTTGTGGCTCCCTGCCTTCAGGGAGCTTACAGTTAAGTGGGCTTCACAAGAACCAAGGCCCCCATCCATGCTCCCTCATGAACCCAGGAGCTTCCCTGTAAGATTGTATATATTTCTAGATCCAAGTGAATTGTTACTTCATTCTTACTTTTATTTAATCCAGAAGGAAGTCATGATGCCAGGGATAGATATATTCTGTAATTTTAGATTATTTAAGAATGATTCCTGGGGCACCTGGGTGGCTCAGTCACTTAAGCGTCCGACTCTTAATTTTGGCTCAGGTCATGATCTTAGGGTCGTGAGATGGAGCCTATGTTCTGCTCTGCACTTAGCGGGGAGTCTGCTTGGGATTCTCTGTCTCCCTCTCCCTTTGACAGACCCCCCCGCCCCCCCCCCCCCGCTCCACCCCTTTTTTCCCCCAAAAAAAAAAAAAAAAAAAAAGGATTCCTAAGGCACATTCCACACACATTCAGAGGCAGATTATTCAACCCCAACCTGATCTGAGACTTTGTGCTTCTCTGGCATACCCACAAAAAAGAGAAAGGTGAAATTCCACTGACTTCTTGGTCCCAGTCTACTCAATGTTTGCATGGGGGGCAGGCTGCACTACTGGATTCACATGGGGATGGGAATCCAGAACTATGAACTGCAAGAAGGATGTGGACCCTGGGAATTTGACCATGAATTCCAGCTAGCCCTAGTCAGATAAGCAGGCATCAACTATCCCAGGAGATTGTCTTGAGGGCTTTACTCACTTAGAGCTGTTAAAATATTAGAAAAATTCTCTATGGACACAAAATAGACATTGGGAGCAAATACTACCCTTTGGGCTCTGCCTTCCTCCCTTGTAGGCCCTGGGGACTGGCTTTTAGTGCACTGAGCTTTTACTCAAACACTTTTTAGTGCTTTGGGAAACTAGGTCCCACATGAAGTTAAATATGTATCTTTTTATTTTATTTATTTATTTTTAAAATATGTATCTTTTTAATGTCAACATCATACACATGTGTGAATTTAATGACATAACAATAAGAAAACAAGACACTTCAGAGATTTGGTTCCAGGAGTTCAGTTTTATCCCCATCTCCTTATCCCCACCCACTGGGGACATCTGGCAATATTTGGAGGCATTTTTGGTTGTCACAACTGGGACAGGGGTGCTTCTGGCATCTAATAGATAGAGGCCAGGGATGCTGCTAACCATCCTGTGATAATACTTAGGAAAAACGCCCTCAACAAAGAATTATCTATATGTCCATATGATACGTCAATAGTGTGGAGGTTGAGAAACTCTGGGTAGGTCTTAAATAGTAAAATAAGGAATGATGAGACCTCCAGTCTAGTTATCTTGTTACCCGTCTCCATTTTCACTATGCTCCCCAAAATACATTTTAAGCAGAGAGAAAAATTTAAATGAGGTGTTCATCCTCATGGATCTTATAGAATTCCTTTAGTGAGAACATGTAGATATCTATACAATGTTAACTAACAATACAAGAGAATAAGAAAAAATAAAGCAGAGCATTAACCGTTAAATAAATGGTATGAGACATTTTGCTGTGAGTTAAGAAATAGATGACGTCGCAGTAAAGACAGGAAATGTCGCTAAGGCAAGAAGTGGTGGGGGCAGGGCTCCTGCCTCTTTTGCACACTGCTGTTTTCCCAGAGCCCAGCATGATGCCTGGCATGCGATCGATGGCTGCTCAATACTCAATAAATCTTCATGGCATGAATTCAGGAACAGATTTGGAGAGAGAGGCTACGTATTTTCTAGAAGGTTGGGAGGAATGGCAAAAATAAAGGTCAGAAGGAAGGAATGGGACTGTGGCTGGAGAGGGAAAAGTGCTAAACTAGGAGAGCGGGGACAGAGTATAGGGAAGGGAGGTTGGGCTACTCTGGGAAATCTGGATTTTCTTTATAGGTCCTGGGGACACAGGTTAGAGATTCTCTTTGTTCCACATTCATCCCAGTCCATTTCACTGCTTATTTGTTTGAATCTTGGGATGCCTTTAATCACCCGGCACTGAGCATGGATGACAAGCATATGGATGAGCACGAGTCTGTGTGCATGGGGGGGACATATGGATGAGTACAAGTCTGTGTGCATGGGGCAGTGGTGAGGTAGGTGCTGCATTACCTAGCCTTCCTCTTCATCTAAATGTCTTCCTGCTCTTCTTGCCTGAACCTCCACCTCTTCTACCCAGGCTGGGCCAGTTCCCTGCTCTTGTGTGTGGCAGTGACTCAGGGATGGGAGAATGGGAGGATGGGAGAACGGCTGCCCAGCAAGTGCTGGTCACTGCCTGCTGGGATTCCAGTAAATTCTACACATGAAAACCCTGTTGTTTCTGGCAGACCAAAGGAAATGCTCACATGTTCCATCCGCATTTGGGACAACTGCAACTTTGTCGTCATTACAACTAAGCTGCCATGTATTTATTTATTATAGATTATTAAGATTTATTTTATTTATTTATTTGAGAGAGAGAGCACGTGAGTGTGGGGAGGGGCAGAGGGAGAGGATCTCAAGCAGACTCCTTGCTGAGCATGAGGCCCTACGCAGGACTTGATCTAACGACCCTGAGATCATGACCTGAGCCAAAATCAAGAGTTGGATGCTTAACCAACTGAACCACCCAAGCACCCGCCCCTAACTGAGCTGCCATTTAACTGAAAGTTTATAGCAGCCCCTAATGCAGCTGTTGGGCTCCGTGTGGAAAGTGGAAAAGGCAATGGGCAGGGAAGGGGTCATCTGTGGACACATTGTCCTGCCTGCTCTTCTTCCTCTGCTGGGCTTGGGAGCTTTCATGGGTAATGCCAATGGAAAGAACAACCCCCACACAGCCACAGGTCTAAGGCTTTCAGGAAGACCTAAGGATGCTTAGGTAGAGAACAGAGAAGACAAACGAGTTTCATTTTGCTTGGAAGGGAGATTCTTTCAGGCTGGTAAGCTTGAGTGGTTTCTTTTCAGATCTCACCTTTTCCCCCTTTGATACCTATATCCTTGTGATTCAGAAAGGTGAGATAAGGCTCCCCAGCACATCTAGACACAAGACACCCAGTATACCCTAGGGATACAGTCTGCTTCTGAATAACCTCTGTCCCAAAATGTTTGGCCTGACCCTGGGAGGGAGGATACCTGGATACTCAGGTAGTGACCTTCTGGGAAAAGGGGTGAAGTGACATGGTTTTGATGCCTTGCCTCATTACACTAATATTAATTATGATGACACCCATAAGTGTTAGAATATTCAATGTATAATAGTAACATGATGGTAACTTGATCTCGTGTTCTCTTTCAGTGATTGATGATTATTATCATTATTATGTTTTAAAGCAACTCTGCTTAAGGCTCAGCAGTGTGGATCACTATCTCCATTTTATAATGGAGGAAGTGAGTCAGCTGGGAAAGTTCACTTACTGATGACTGCAATGGTTACCATGTTTCCCACTGAAACAGTTCACATTGTGCAAGACTTGCAGGACATTGGCTAAGGTTGAATCATATGAAATAACAGATATATGACTATTTTTTAACATGCAAAAATGGTAATTTCATAGATCCAACTCAAAATTACCAGGGAAGCAGACTGTCTTATGTACCTTTTACAGTGTAAGGTCATCTAAGGTCATTGTTATATTTATCTAGAACAGGCATATCTCCACTGAGAATAGATTTATTTTTCAATCTCCTGTGCTTGGAAACATCGTAATGGTCAGCACTTGCCCTCCCTAGCCTCTTGAGCTGCTACAGCCCCAAGAATCTTTACCTGGATGCTCAGCCCTACACAGTGGCTGAACAATTCCTGACCCAGGCAAGCAGTTGGCTCCGCCTCTTCATGGGTGGAGTCCGGAAATAGCCTGACTTCTGTGAGCCCAGAGTCCATGAGCCAGGGACGAGCCTGGGCACCGCACAGCCATCACTCTGCAATCTACCTCTCAGTACAAACCAAGTCCCAGTTTATACAGCTGCCTTGGCTTCCTGAGTTGCACTCACTCTGTTTTCTTTCTTGAGTTTTGTCATGTTGTGTATGTGTATCCAAGCCATGATGAACTTTTCATTCTTTAATTCTGTGAGAGACTACACTCATCCCCGATATTCCAACCATGGGCTGTTGTCCTGCTTCAAAATGGATGGATCTTCTAGACTCACAGCCCTGCCCTGTCCATCTCTGGCCAACTGTCCATGTGTCATTAGTCCTGATGCCGTCAGAGTTTGACACTCCCCTTTGGACACTGCCTTCTCACCTAGAGGGCCCCACCTCTTCTTGCCTTTCTCCCAGGACCTAGCATGACTCACAGCATGCGTCTCCTCCCATGGCAGGGATGTGAAGCCTTTCTAGTTGGCCTTCCAGGTCACTCTCTTATGAAGCAGTGACCACCAAGAGTTGGCCTAGGGCACTCCTATTCCGCTTACATTTTGGGACACAACCCCATTTTGTGAAACTGATGAAATTATGGACACAGAAGGGGGTGGGGCAAAACCCAACACCTGCCAGTAAGAACATGCAGGGAGAGGAGACTACAGAGCAGACGTGGGAGGAGGAAGGGAGCTGGTCATGATTGTTGCCGGAAGCTGGGGCGATCAGGTGTAGCCAGGTGTGTGGTGGGGAGAAACTGTGACCCTCGGTCTGCATCAGCACCCTTAATTTTTGTGTGTGAAATTAAACCAGTGATAGAACTCTCAGAAAATGACTTTTAGTGACCCAAATATAGTCAATGGTATTGTAATAGCATTGTATGGTGACAGATGGTAGCTATAAACACAGTGAGCATAGGATAATGCAGAGACTTGTCAAATCACTATGCCACACACCTTTAACTAATGTAACATTGTGTGTCAATTATACTTCAATAAAAATATGTGTATATATGGATAGATAGATTTTTTAAAAATGACTTTTAGTGGCCCAACTGCTTTACAAACCATTTTCCCTCCAGAGTCAGCTAGGAAGAAATGCAAAAGGTAAGGTGATTTTGGGGTTGGGATTTGTTGTTCAGTTTAGAAATCCTTTCTACAAAATGATTTATCTTATTCCCCCTTCAGATAACAGGATGATGACTTTATTTCAATTTATTCCTTCCCATTTTCTGCTATAAATATTACAAAGTAATTAATAAACAAGAAATGATAACATTCATAGGGGACAAGAGGAAAACACCAGGTGCTTTCACCAGGCAAGCACAAAGTGTTTTTGTTTCCCTGTTTTTGATTTTGAGAAGGGACATGATATGATAGAAGAACAATGAAGTAGGAGTCATAGGACTGTTAAGAGCTAAACTGAGCTAAATTTTAAGGTTCTATTTAAGCAAAAGTTGACTTGAATTGAACAGTAGCGAACTGGAAGTGGTTAGGAGCTCTCCACCAGCCAGCAGCTCATGGACAGACTCATACAGAGAAAGTGCAGAAGCTAAGTGAGAAAATTATTGATGGACTGCTGAGGACTGCTTTTCCTTAGGTTTCCATTTCAGAACTTTGGGGCACTCATAGGCCTAGATCTTGGTTTGCTTACGTAGGCAGCCACGTTATGACAGCCAACTCAGGCTAATGGCTTCCTTGTATAATTTAACATGACCCAGGTCCCTGCTCTGTCCTTAACTAATAGTCCATCACCTCTGGGGGCCTCAACGTGTTCTTCAATAGGATGTGCGTTTAGGCAGATCATCCAGTTTCTACCATTCCTATTCAGTGAGTGTGGGATACCAGTAGCACCCCTGAACTCCTCTATCATGCATTCACGACACACCCTCCTCTTCATTTTGCAGCTATTAACACAGATGTCTAGATGTGATTTCCTAGAGGATTGGGTTCATGTATTAGATTTTTTAAAAACATACTTCTACTTAGAAAATTTCAAACAAACTGAGCATAACAGATATTAATGTAGCAAAACTCTAGGTACTTATCACCCGAAATTAACAAATACTAACATTTTGCAATGTTTGTTTCAGATTTTTAAGAAATAAATATTATACTTTTTTATCCACTCCTCAGAGGTAACTGCTATGTTGAGGTTGGT
This sequence comes from Phoca vitulina, assembly GCF_004348235.1. NCBI lineage: Eukaryota > Metazoa > Chordata > Mammalia > Carnivora > Phocidae > Phoca > Phoca vitulina. The sequence goes on from NW_022589709.1 coordinate 56,855,333, forward strand.
GAGTATTAATTCTGTCCATGTTATAATGTGCTAATTACCCGCAGATGTACTCAGTGAAGGAGAATGTTTTTTCCTGTGTTTTAAAAATTTACATAGGGGCGCCTGGGAGGCTCGTCAGTTAAGTGGCTGCCTTCGGCTCAAGTCATGATCCTCAGGTCCTGGAATGGAGCCCCAAATTGGGCTCCCTGCTCAGGGGGGAGCCTGCTTCTCCCTCTGCCCCTCTCCCTGCTCATGCTTTTTCTCTCTTTCTGTCTCTCAAATAAATAAATAAATAAATAAATAAATAAATAAATAAATAAAATCTTTAAAAAAATTTACATAAATAGTATCAAACTGTTTCTATGAATCTGCAACTTGCTTTTTGCCCCTAAAATGTATAATTTTGAGGCTTATCCATATTGATGCTCCAATATACATGTTGTAGCTCTAATTCATTCAACGGTCATATAGAATTTCACAGCGTAGATATCCTATCGCTTCTTCAGTTATTCACCAATGGGTAGACACTTCAGGTAATTTCCATTTTCAACTTATAACAAACGATACTTCTCTGACCATTTTGTGCATGTCTTCCCGTGCGCCTGTGGAAGAATTTCCCTAGAGCACGGAGGTGGAGGTGGGATTTCTAGGACAGAGGGGAGCAAAAGCTTCAACTTCACTGTGTATTGCCAAATGGCCCTTCAAAGAAAGAGTACCAAACAATGCTCTCAACAAGAGTTGCTGACTCCTCTCCAGATTCTTGTTAAACTGGGTACTATCAAACTCATCCCATTGTTGTTTTAATGTGCATTTGCATATCCATATGGTTTGGGTTTCTGTTGTCGTTGTTGTTGTCCATTTAGATTTCTTCTCTTGGGAATTCCATGTTCCTCTCCGTAGCAGCCCGAGTCCCCCAGGAAACACACGGCGAACTCAAACCAGAATAATTTAAGTAGGCTGTTTACAAGGTCTAGGGCAAGCTGGTTTTTTTTTTAGGGATAAGGAATGACTTTAGTAGTTCTAGGTTGCTATACAGATTTTTATTTTTTATGTGTTGAGAGAGAGTGACAGTCAGTTCCCGAGGAAGGACTGTGGTTTTAAGGTCTCCTTTCTCTTCCTGTCTACTTTATTTCTGGCAGTGGAATTGTACAGATGGTCCTGGGGCAGTGGCATGTTTGCTTTGGGTTTTCCCAAAAGATGGTACCGCCAGTTGGGCCTCCAAGAGAGATACCCCCCAGTCTGGCCATCTTCTTTTGCAAGATACACTGTGCATCTTTTGATGGGGCGATTTAACTCCTCTGGCTCAGGTAGAGTATTTCTATCCATTCATTTGAAATTCTATATTTCTTCTTTCTATCTGACCTCCATTCTTCCTCTTCTCTTTGAAGAACCCCACACATGGGTTCAAATTCTAGCTCTGTCACTTTCTTGCTTTATGTCCTTAGGCAACTTACATAACCTCCCCAAGCTACAATAGCTTCCTTATCTGTAAGGGAATAATAACACCTGCCACACACATATTACACATATACACCTGTGCACACATACACTCATCTATATGCATAGATGTACGTGTAGACACAGACGGCTAAGGAACACCTGCAAACGAGGCATATACAGATGATCAACAAATGGGAGCTCTTTGAGATCGCTGTGATTAAGCATCTACTATGTGCATACCGTAGGCTCTGAGGATACAGAGATAAATAAGGCAAAGGGCCTGCTTTAAAGGAGACAGATTTATAGCCCTAGCAGTACAATGATGTGCTCCAGTGACCATTACAAAATCTGCACAAGGCAAAAATGGGACTGAAGGAAGGAATATGGGGGGCGGAGGGAAGTTTAGGAAAGTCTTTTAGAGCAATGAGTCTTTCTGAGGTGAACCAAATACTAATGAGTAGGTATGTCCCACACAGACTGGGAAAGAGGCTTTTCTAAGCAGAGAGAAATATGAACAAAGCGGTGTCAGTGAAAAGACCCATCATATTTAGGAGCAAGCAGCTTGGTACGTAAGTTGCAAGCCTGGAGAAGAATAGGTGGGAAAATAGGAGGTGGGAAAGAGAGGGAGGGCAGAGGCTCTTAAATGCTATTCTATGGAAAATACATTTTGTTTTGTTTTGTTTTTAAAGATTTTACTTATTTATTTGACAGAGAGAGAGAGAGAGAGCAAGCAGGGGGAGCAGCAAGCAGAGGGAGAGGGAGAAGCAGACTCCCCGCTGAGCAGGGAGCCCGATGCGGGGCTCGATCCCAGGACCCCAGCATCATGACTGGAGCCGAAGGCAGTCACCCAACTAACTGAGCCACCCAGGCGCCCTGGAAAATACATTTTGAAAAAAGCCTTATAGACATGAAAAGCCATTAAAGGGCTCAAAGCAGACGAGTCATTAACCAATACTAGCAGAGGATCCCTGAGGACAGGATCTGAGCCAAGCTGAAGTTTTTGTCCACCTCTCCCCCGTTTTATGCTGAAAGTGCTGTGTGATAGACCAGGCAGTGTCCCATCTGTCCCACCCCTCCCCGTACTGCCAGGGCTGGCAGGGCTGGGACCAAGTGTGCCTTCAAACATATCTCTGGAACAAATGAATGGACAAAGAAAGAAATGGTGCTTTGTAATTTAAATTAATGTTTTTTTAAAACTAAAAAAAGAAATTGAGACAAAATTTGCTTTCAGCTTGAAGGATACTGCCATGAAGATGAGAGAAAACGGATTCTGAGAAACGTGAGTTTGAGTCCGAGATCTGCTATGTGACACCGAGGAAGCTACTTTGCAAGGTTTGAGTTTCTTCCTATGTTTAAAAAAAAAAAAAGGAAACTAGTCTCCAGGACCTTTAAATTCCTTCTAGCTTTAACATTCTTATTTGTTCTGAATCTCTAACTCTTCTTTAGATGCCTAATGCCAATTAGTTACACTATCAGGATACCTTAAATATCACAATGAGTCAAATAGGAATTTGTCCTTCTTTGGAAAGTTTTTATGGAAAATGTGAGCTCTGAGAAAGGGTTTAGAGGAGAGAAGGAGGTTCCCAGTTAATTAGAATCTTACGGTGACCACAGAGAAAAATACTATGAAAATATACTAGCTTGGGGAAGATGGGTGAGCAATAGAGCAAAAATAAGAGAACGTGTAGAGCATGGGATCATGCCTCAGTTCTTCCCATAATATATCTCCTACTGTACATGCAGGCAGCCCGATGCTCCCACATGTAAATTCAGAATTCAAGTCTACTTAAACACCCATGTGTTCATATTTCATGTGGGTCTATTTAAACACCCATGCTTTAAGATTTTGGAAAGATAGCATCTCTCTCTCTCTTCCTGCCCTCCCCCCCAAACACACACACACACACACATACATCCTCTCTCTCTCTCTATCTCTTTTCTCCCTCTACCTCCTTTATTTTTTTTTTTTCCCAGGGGGTAACTCTATACAACCCAGAATATTCTTTTCTCGGCTCCCAAATCTCCGGTCCATTTAATGCACATCTCATTTAACGAGAGTTCAAAGATTAATAAGGCAAATACATTAAAATGCCCTTGGCTTAGTAGAAAGGCCTTTTCATCTGGCTGGGAAGTTACACATGATTCTGTACAAGTCAGACACTCCCAGGAGAAGAGCAAGGGATCCATTTAATCTGCCTTTCCCTGTCTGTGTTTATGCTCAAGGCCACAAGGGCACTTCCCTCATGAGACTGTGGGGAGGAGCCAGTCTGCTTCCGATGCATGTGAAATTTCCAGCACTTTTATTTTAGGAAAGATCAAGGTTCTGAGGAAGAAAGGAGCTCAACTGGCAGACTACCCCATAAACTTATACGCCATATTGTCTTTGTACTTCATACTCAGTGGGAAGCTCTTAGAGTTCTCCTTGTCAGTTGCATTTCCTGTTAGGAAAAAGTAGCTAGACCCTCAGAGGATCCATTTCTCATCATTACAGGGAACCAAACAATCAATAGGATTTTTTAAAAAATTAATTAATAAACTTAATTTTTAAATTTTTTAAAAAGGTTTTATTTATTTGAGAGAGGGAGAGCACTAGCAGGGAGAGGCGCAGAGGGAGAGGGACAAGCAGACCCCTGGCAGAGCAGGGAGCTCTATGCGGGGCTCAATTATAGGACCCTGAGATCATGACCTGAGCCGAAGGCAGACACTTAACCGAATGAGCTACCCAGTTGCCCCTAGACTTTTTTTTGGAGCAGTTTTGCCTTTATAGAAAAATTGAGAAGAAAGTACAGAGTGCACTGTTATCTTCCCTGCTCTGCCCTTCAGTTTTCCCTATTCACATGCAGGAGTGTGGTGTATTTGTTTCAGCTGATGAATGGCTACTGGTACATTATATTAACTAAAGTCCATAATTTGCATTAGGGTTCACTCTTGGTGTTTTACACTCTATGGCTTTTGACAAATGTATGATGACATGTGTCCACCACTACAGTCTTGTACCAAGTAGTTTTACTGCCCTAAAATCTCCATGCTTCATCTGTTTTACCCCTCTCCTTCCCTCCCTGATGAGCCTTGACAACCGATTTTACTGTCTCTTTTGATTTACCATTTCCAGAATGTTAGATACTTGGAATTATACAGTATGCAGTCTTTTTAAACAGGCTTCTTTCACTTAGCTGAATGCATTTAAGTTTCCTGCAGGTCTTTTGTGGGTTGATAACTCATTTCTTTTTACACCCGAACAATGTTCCATTGTGTGGATGTACCACAGTTTGTTTACCTACTCACCTACTGAAGGACATTTTGGTTGATTCCAAGTTTTGGCAATTATGAGTAAAGCTACTATAAACATTTGTGTGCTTTTTTTTTTTTTCACATGACCATCTTTTCAATTCACTTAGGTAAATATCAAGGTGTGCAAGTGCTAGATCATATGGTAAGAGTATGTTTAGCTGTAAGAAACTGCCAAACTGTCTTCCAAAGTGGCTGTACCAGTTTGCATTCCCACCAGCAATGAATGAGAGTTCCTGTTGCTCCACATCCTCGTCAGCATTTGTTGTTGTCAGTGTTCTGGATTTGGGCCATTCTAACAGGTGTGAAGAAGTATCTCAATGCTGTTTTAATTTGCATTTCCCTAATGACATATGATGTGGAACAACTTTTAATATGCTTTTTTTGCCATCTGTATATCCTTTTGGTGAGGTGTCCAAATCTTCTGCCCATTTTTTAACTGGGTTGTTTCCTTATTGTTGACTTTGAAGAGTTTTTGGTATATTTTGGATTAGTAGGTCTTAATGAGCTCCTCCTGCTGTGACAAGAGTAGTGAGGCCACAGAGTGTACTAGGTGTATCCTGCCCTCACTGGGCTCTTTATCTAGTTGAGAATTAGGATGCAAATTAATATGCATGAACCAGAGAACATAAGATCACAGGTGATTGGTCACTATAAATGCATTTGTTTTCGTTTATGAGATACAATATGAAATCCCACTTACATCTGTTTTATAGTCTTGTGGGCAGAACAGAGAGTCACAGGTCTCTCAGTATGGCTTATTTCCTGGGTTTCTATATTCTTCCCCTCCCCCTGCACACATACGTGGCAATCAAGAGGCTAGTGTTTGATGTTACTGGTGGGGGAGCACGAATTTTTAGGTCATTTTCTAAAATTTGTCTTATAATAAAATTTTATTTTAAGCTTTCAGGTAGAGAGTTTTATATTTAACATCCTGACTTAAGTCAGTGGAAGCATATATGATTTTTCAACTAGTGAGCTTTTTGTTTATTTGTTTTGATTTTTGTTTTTCTTAGAGAGGTGACTTTGAAGAAGGAAGGCAAGGCTAGGAAATGTCCATTCTGCTGATCTTAAAAGGGAGACAATCAGAAGTATTCACCCTGCTGACATTAGGAAAGAAAATTGAAGCCTCCTAGAGATTTTCTTGGAAACCTTTCACTACTACCTCATTCAGGCAATGAGGTGAACTTCATAGAAAGGAAATGCCAGAACTCTGAACCAACCTGATTTTTCAATAACAAAGAACCATTGCAATCACTTAGCACTTCCCAGTTCACAAAGCATTATCTCATTTATCCTTACAATGACCCCACATTGTAATGGTGAAGAGTTTCATTTCATAGACTAGTACACAGTCGGAGAAAAGCCCAGGGATTTTTTTTGAAGAACTTGCCACTGATTTCAATTACAGCTCGAATATTTGACCCCAAGTCCAGTGCTCTAGAGTGAAGATCTGTCTCTGTCTTGTGGTCTGGGTTTAGCTGTTGGAACTCACTTCTTTTAAGTGATGCTGTCTCAAAGGGAGTAAGTCTAGATCACCAAGTCATGTTTAGATTGTGCTTTACAGCTCTCTCTAGTTGACCTACTTATTTATTAATGTCTGTCACATATTTCATAGCCAGCTTCCCATTGTGTTGAATTCACAGAGTTTTTTATTAGAAGACTTTTAAAATATAATTTAACTAAAGACAATATTCACTGTATATAATAAGTAAAATTAAGTAAAAAACAAAATAGAATAACTGGTGTGACTCTAATTTTGCTACGGAAACATATACTATATATAAGGAATAATATTGGAAGATTATAAACCAAAATGTTAATAGGGATTATGGTCATGTAGTAGAATTATTAATAATTTTAAATCATCTTTTTTTTGTATTTTTCCCCAAATTTTCTATAGTAACATGTTATTTTTTAATTAGGGTAAAAAAAAAAAAAAGACAAATAAATGCCACTAAAATGTTACTATACCCTTCTTTGCTATAAAATTCTCTAAGCTTCTCACGACTCACAGTAGCTGGGGACCCACATTTCTATCACTGCTTCTCTAAGGGAAGAAACTGTCATGAGCATGCGTTGCAGGGAACCTAATGACCACAGCATCAGAAGGGCATCAGTCTGGACCCCTCAAACCCTGCCCCCCCAAAACCCCTCAGGGGAACACTGGAGCCAAACTATGTTATGTGGGGATTTCACCCAGTGCTCAGGAAGCAAAATTGTCAGCTGCTGAGCTCAAGCTAGGTCTGAAACGTAACCGAGAAACAAAACTCAACTTTCAGAATCCGGAAGGTAAAAGTAGACACATGGCCAGCAAGGGCTGAGCAGAACTGGAAGAAAGTTGCAAGTAGGAACAAGAACCAAGAGCGAGACTGGCGATGAAAGCAGGAGTCTGGGCAGCTGTTACTAGCAGGTCTGTAAAGCCTGAGGTGCCTCCAGCACAGCTGGTTGGTTGGTTATCTTATCCATTGGCTAGGATGCAATAGGATGGAAATATCCTGTTTAAAGGGGAAGACAACAGGCTTGCATGCCATGAAAAGAGATAGAGAGAGAGAACCATATATATGTGTGTGTGGAGATATATATATATATATATATATATATATAGATATAGATATCTATATATCTATATATCTATATATCTATAAATAAATAAAACCATAGAATTTTGTATCTACCTATCTATCTTAAAAAATAATTTGCAATTACCTACAGCCTTTGATGGAAGAGAGCTGAGTCCTAGGTATTGTAATGTGAGGAAAAGAAGAAATCGTGTCATTAGAGCTTCTGTTACTATGCCTTAAAATTTTGGCTATCCAGGATTCCTCTTGATCTGATTTACGTGCTCACAGTTTTAACTCTGTTGAGCCCCTTTCTGACACAGTGCAAAAATAATCTTTCCACCAGAATTTATAACCTCTGATTCATTCTCTCACTGTCCAGGAAAGTTGCTCATCGGTCATTCCAATTGGTTTTTAATGCCATACTGCCTCTTCCAGGAGCATCTCCATTTCTTAAAAAAAAAAAAAAAAAAAAAAGAATGGACAACCAAAACCCTCGAATAATGAACATCTACTGGCAGGAATTTTATCCATCCTGGTAGAAGCATAAAGGGCTTTTATCTGGTCTTCTCAAATCATCCTACCTGAGAAGACTTGTGAGAGGCCTCTGGTCCTGAGCAAGCAAGGCACACTCTTGCTCTGCGTTGCCTTAGGCCCCACCCAATTGCTAGCCGTGCGTGGTACCACACTTCTTAGAAACTTGCTCGAACGGATTCTTCTTATTACAGTTATCCTTAGGGTCTGGGAGCCAGTGCTCTTCTAATTGTCTGGAGTTGTAAGATCTTTGTCCAATTACTGTACACACTAGTTTTAAGAACTTTTTATTGATGGAAAATATGACTCATGGTGGTTTGCTTCAGACTGTGTTGTTTTGAGATCCTGCTACCCAAGGATCTTAATTTTCTCAGGAGCTCTTGGGTTCTAATGGCTTTTTCTGCCATTTAGTCCATAAATAGAAAGCATGTTTACTTTTGCCAGAGAGGATTTTTTGTAATATCAAGAGTTTCAATTCTAGAGAAAGAGGAAGAATTTCATGATAGCCACAAGAAAGGTTCAGAGGAGACATCTTTGAGTGTCTTTGGTGAGACACTGTCTCCCCCCGCCAAGCCAAAACAAGATGAAGAAATCCTTGACCTTAGGTGGGGGGCAGGGGAGGCAAAGAGAAGTCATAACATTTCCCTTGACTTGTCATTCCAGACATCTTGAACAGAGGCCATGAACTGGACAAAGGAAAATGAAGACTGCTATTTGGCCTCCCTTGCCTAAAGCCTGGACTAGATCTACTCAATAGAACTTCTGCCTAAGGAATTCAAAACTGGTGCTAAAAGGTATGTAGGGAAGAAGGGAGAAGAATGGGTACAGTCAAGTCTTGGTCACTCAAGCACTGGCTTTGCAAAGTACTTACTAGATGAATCTCAGTTTCTCCTCAAGTGTGATAGGGGAGAGGAGGAGATTCTCTTGAGGCTATCATGGCTGAAGCTGTCCTTTTAGGGTTAAAGTCAAACGTCACTTTCTCCAGGAAGCTCTTGCACCCTTGAGCAGAAAATCTAATTGCAGTTGTTTAAAGTCTTTGCTAGGAAAGACCTGAGTCCTATGTATTCCTTTTCTGGTGCATAGAAGTCTTATAATTACTTGTGTGTCAATATATTCTCTCTCCCAGAGTGGAAGCTTTTGCAGAAAACAGATTTGGGAAGAATGAAAACTGAGTGCTTAAAAAAAGAGAATCTTAATATATTCAGAGAGTGACCTTTTATTTCAGAAACTATCTGGAGCTCACTAGAGAGACAGCCTACAAAGAATCTAGGCTACATTTTTGGGGTTTGGAGGATGCTCCCTCCTGCAAATAGAGAAGAAGGGATCCCAGAAGTCTTTCTTCCACCCAGGGCAACAAGGGAGGATTTATTGGGATGTTGCTGGTAGGTTTGAGGAGACGGTTTGTGTATTTTGTGTTGTTTTCTTGCTCGATGAGAGCTGGTCCCAGTGTGTGTGTGTGTGTGTGTGTGTGTGTGTGTTTGAAGTCTGCACAGGAAGTTTGAGTTATGAGAGTCTCACTGCTAGATGAATTCCAAGGCCCTGTGAGCCTGGGCCAAACCATGGGCCAAGAACTGTGCAGAATGCTGGCCATTGTGTGAAGAAGTGGGGCAGGAGGGAAGGATGTACTGGCCCAGTGGCAAGGAAGCCAGTGGTTTGGGGTCTGGGAGGGAGATGGGCAAGGACATTGTGACACAACTATCATTTAGGATTTCCTTAGCTAGCTGTATTTGTCTAACTTCCAAGGTACCTGGCCATGACCCAGTGTGGTAAGAACATTGCTGTGAGAACCTGGACCACAGTCACTGTGGAAAAAGATGTTGCCTCATTGTGGAAAGATTTTTACAATCTGCAATTTGCTATAGGCCAGCAGTCCTCCCACTGACAGCCTTGAAAAAAAATTAAAAATAAATTTAGAGTTTATGCATAATAAAAACTTTATGTGCCATAAAAATTGTTTCTCTGGGACTGCATTAGGATCCTTGTCTGAGCCACATCTTCTGGAGCTTGTGTTTGGTGATGTGTTGATTTAATTCTCTAATCCATGCCAAATGAAATAAATGTCCCTATTTTTGATCTGGTAACATAGAGTGGATGGCCAAAGGACTTGTGATCAAAGGTTGTACTCCCTCAAGGACCAACAGTTGAATGATCTACTTCAGGATATTAGAGCTTTCAGACTGGTTGGCCGAAGGCAGCCAGGCATATGCTTAACATGTAGTAAAGTAACATTAAAACAAATAATTCTGACTATGCCCAACTAGTCATGCATTGGCTGGAATTACATATACTTTCATTTGAAGTGGGTCAGGGGAACTCAAAATGTTCCATTTGCATCATCTTAGTTTGTTAGGATTACACTGACCAAAATTAATTGGGTTTGGCTCATGCAGTAAGATTAGCTTAATATTTACTCAGTTTTTAAACTCTTCTGGAGAAACCATACTGAACCAATTCAGATCAGATACGCTATGCACCAAGTCTGAAAATTAGCTACTCTCATTGCTTCTGCCTGGCCCAGAATTCTGACAATCTCCGATTCCGGAAGAGTCGAAGCTGTTTGTCCTTGAACATGGCTGTGGCCTCCTCCTGGGCATCTCCGTTAGGGACCCGGTCCTACACGCAGTAGCACTCAGTCTCACCAGCACCTCTGCAAGCTTTCACTCGACTAAGACTCGGCCATTTAATTTAGAGATGTGTTCACATCTCCTCTGACGCCACTGTCTTCATAGCTAGGTAGGTATACATGTTTCCTTGCTCATAACTGAATTCCAGAAACTTCTTCAACCACAATACTAAAGGAATTCATATGGTAACAGAAAGCTATCAAACACAGACCAGACTTCTCGACGACAACAACAACAAAAAGGATACATGTCAAATAGGAATAAGTTTTTCTCAAGGGGTTTGGACAAATTTCTTCAGATATTGCGTATTTGAGGAAAAACCCCAAAGGGAAATATATGAACAATCTTTGTATTTCTAAATTTCTAAATTGATGGGTTTCAATTCTAAAATGAATGATCTCTACACATTAAACAAAGTGGGGAAATCAGAGACCAGAGACCTGCAGAAACGTGTACAATGGGAGCAAGCAGTGTATAAGGAGTCACTGGTCCTAGCCTCATCTATGCAGCCTGGATCCCACTTTCTTCTTATGCACCAGAGTTTATGCATAATAAAAACTCTGGATCCCACTTTCTTCTTATGCACCAGAGTGCATTCTTAAAATCACAAACAATAAGTAGTTCCAGCTTGAGTTTATTTCTTGTCTTTATGTAAGTTACTTATTTTTTTAAATTCCAGTAAACAGAGGATGGATATTACCATAAAAAGCCATTGTCCAGTTTGAAGTGGACATGTTAACATAGAGAAGGGTATTCTCATGCTGTTATTCAATGAACACAAGTGTAGAGTAGAAAAGTCTGATCACAGGGTGGTAAAGAGGAACCTGCTGTTTCAACATTTCTGAACTGACAATGTTTGAAATTTTAATGGCTATAGCCAACACTTTTTTCATTTCTTTTAAGCGGAAAGATCTCTTGCTGTAAATATTTGTCTAACTTATATCCACACACATGCATATACACAGAATCATCATATATATTCAAAGTTTCCATTTTATAGTTTCACCAGTACCATTTTATATGGTACCATTTAAATCCTCAGAAAATGGCAGCATTACAACATAGATTCCTTGAGCATCTTAAAACTGATAGATCACTTTGTGTCAAAATCGTTGCCCAGACACTGCATTCTATAAGGAAGATAAAGAACAAATATTGTCAAAGAACTCGTCCAGTTTTAAACTAAAATGTTTTCAGAATCTCCCTTTAACTAAATTGCTTTTAAATCAGTACTCCAATATGGGTGAAAGAAATAGAAATCGCTTTTTGTGCAATTACACCTAGCAGACTTGAGTGGACTCCTTTGTACTAACCACTCCCTTTAAAATTGCTATTGTCTTGATTTAAATATAACATTTCTTGTAGGCAGATTAAAAATGAAAGTTATGGTGGCACCTGGGTGGCTCAGTCAGTTAAGTGTCCCACTCATGATTTTGGCTCAGGTCATGATCTCAGGGTGGTGAGTGTGGAACCTGCTTAAGATTCTCTTTCTTCTCTCCCTCTGCCCCTACTCCGCTGCTTCTGCTCTCTCTCTCTCAAAAATTTTTTTAAAAAAAGTTATGGGAAATTTTGAACTCATAAAAGTGGAGAAAATAATATATAAACCTTCGCATAGCATCAGTTAGCATCATTTTGGGACAGGGTTGGGATTCAGTAGTTTGTCAGATGATATCTTTTTTTTTTTTTAAAGGTTTTATTTATTTATTTGACACAGAGAGAGAGCACAAGTAGGCAGAGGCAGGCAGAGGGAGAGGGAGAAGTAGGCTCTCCACTGAGCAAGGAGCCCGACGTGGGGCTCGATCCCAGGACCCTGGGATCATGATTTGAGCCAAAGGCAGCCGCTTAACCGACTGAGCCACCCAGGCACCCCTGTCAGATGATATCTTAAAGTGTAAGGCGCTGTATGGCTTACATCATCTACCCATTCTCATGTCAGGATTCTACTAATTTAATGATGGCACAGACACAGAAAAACAATTCTTGACTAAACGAAAGGGTAACTGAGTAAGTTTCAAGTAGGAAGATGGTCAATATAGCAGAAAGGATTCCTGGATTCGTTATTTCGTTCATTTAGCTCGCAATTACTAAGCACTGGCTCCGCGCCCGGCGTCGTCAGGCACCGAGGGCAAAGGTGCCATCACTGGTCTCTCCTTCCCGCCACTGACACTCTCCAGCCCCACCTCACAGCTGACCTTCACCTCTAAAGAACAGAATGGGCTAGAATGGAAAAGATAAATCTGGTTTTGCTTTGATGGGAAACTCAACAGTCAAAAAAAACCCCCAAAACCAAAAAAACAACCCCCCCAAAATACCACAGAAATAAGAAAATTACCCTAGAAACGATTACCGTTTAATGGACGACTTGTGCGTCACAGAGTTTCTGCTGAATTGAGTGCAGCCAGGAACCAGCCTGTATGGATTAGATTCAAGCCCCTCAAATGTTGCAGATGGATAAAGAGAAAAATCTCAAGGGTATCACTGCCACCTAGACCGTAAGAGCAAAGGAAGGAGGTTTTCACGAAACTTCAGGAGAAAACCTTCTAAGACACATAAAAGAAAGATCTGTTTGCTGTTTGCGCTTTCTTTTTAAGAATTTATTTATTTATTTATTTATTTATTTATTTATTTATTTGAGAGAGAGAGAGAGAAAATGAGCAGGGGGGAGGGCAGAGGGAGAGGGAGAAGCAGACTCCCCGCTGAGCAGGGAGCCTGACACGGGGATTGACACCAGAGTGACACCGGGCTCGACCCCAGGACCCTGAGATCATGACTTGAGTCGAAGGCCGACGCTCCACCAACTGAGCCACCCAGGCGCCCCTACTGTGTGTGCTTTAAATAAGCAAATTCTGTTTCTATCTTCAGGTGTCTTCAGGGGAAGTGTCTTCTGATCTGCTGAGTGGATGATGAACAACGATGTCACCGTAGGTACAGCAGAGGCTTTAAGAAAGGACTGGTTTTATATGGGGGCAAATCAGGAGATAGAAAGAAAAAAACAGAAAGAAAGAAGGAGGGGAAAAGGAATAATGAAAGAAACTAGAGGGTTCAGACTACGCTGGATGAGTACATAAAGTCCCACCGTTAACTAGAAACGCAGCCCTGAAGGGCAGTGAAGAACGTACACTTGGCAGCGGAAATGCCGGGTTCAAATTCTGCCTCTACCGTTAAGTAGTTGTGTGTTCAGTGAGTAATTTCTCTGTGCCTCAACTTACTCATCTGTATGGTTGGAATATCAACAGTTCTCCATTGCGTGGGCTTGGTGGGAGGATTCTTTACAGTATGAGGGAAGGTCGTACAGTGAGAACCACATGAATGCTTGCTATTATCCACCTGCCCTCCCCTCACAGTTCCTGTTACGAACAGTAATGTATTCTTCTTCCAATCACCTTAGGCTAGGCTCCTGTATGTTTGTTTTTGACAGACCTCCAGATAACTAAATTCTATCCTATTTCCCTTCAAAGGGCCTGATGAACTGGTCAGGAAAGACCTCTGGCCCCTTGTTTCTACAGTCTTTCAACTGTCAGCTAAGAAGAAAACTTATTAAAAGAAATAATATCTGTGTGTATGCGGAGGGGTGGGGGAGAGAGAGACAGACAAGGTTCAAGAGTGAGAACCAGACTTTCTGAAGGTTAGGAAGCAGAACTAGGGCAGAAATAGAAACCACAAGTATGGACGTATTCAAACCAGAATTATATAGGAGCTTAGGAGGAAAGAATATTATGTCCTGTTGTGGTGTATCCACAAGCTGCACTGCTGGGCCAAGCCTGGGGATTCTAAGGATGTTTTCAACCCAGAAATTCCTGTATTTTAGAAGAGCCAATGGACTCTTCTGGTGACAGACAGACCAACTTCCTAAGATAATGGTTCTACTTTCTGTGCTGCAGAGATGTTGAAGCAGGACTGTTTTTCCAGTTTGCTAGGATGCTGTGACAACAGACCACCACAAGTTCCTGAAATGAATCTCAGTTCCCACTCAGGGCAAAGACCTTCCCTAGAGCTATTTAAGGATATCCCTCCTTTTTCATCTCTGTGCGCATTCATGGTTTTTCACTCTGGTCCTTAGAAGAGTGTCTGAGGATTTGTTGCCTTCCACTCTCTAGGAAACCCCTTACCTGTCTCCACTTTCCACTTACCACCTCCACTTGGAAAGATGGGAAGGTGGGCTGTGACCATACTTGTTGGGTATCTTTTTGGTCATCCTTCTAAAAAAAGAAGGGGCCTGATACACCTGAAATAGTGCATTCAACATCATTTGAGCAAAGGGCACCGACACCCATTGTATTGTCCCAACCAGTCCAAGGGAATGGAGAAATTCCACTAAAAGTAAATCAGTTCTCTTGGGTGAGCATGACCCTATCCCAGCACTCTAATTCTGAAATGCAACCACTCTGAATTATATAACCACCTGAGAACTCTGAAGTGTGAAGACAAATCCTTAGATTGTTTTCCTCTAGAAATCTAGGGAAGGAGCTATTGCAGAGACTGGGCATCTGGAGAGGAGGTGCAGTCAAAGGGAAAGAAAAGAGTAGAAGGGGCAAAGTCACAGGGACAGGAAGAAATCCCTTGCCCACGGGACAATGTCTTTAGGGAAAAGCAGGATTCTGTCACTAAGATGTTTGCAAGCTTTTGTTCACAGTTCTCCGTAGCTCAGTTTCTCATATGCAAAATAATAATAACGATGCACATGTCCTAGAGTTGTTGAGAGGATGACATGACAGGACAGAGGACTTTCTAAAATTTTCCACTGAAGTGGGGGGCACCTAAAGGGAGGGTGGTAGGGTGCTTCCTACAGATGTAGCCCCGAGACCTCCTGCAAAAGTATAATTTCCCAGAAAGCAAGTTTTGTTATAAACTGTATGCCTCGTTTGTATTCTACTCAAAATAGAATTCTTCTCTGCAAATCTTTAAGTAAAATTTTGTCTTGAGATGACTAACTATGTTCATCCCACAGCTCCATAGATCCCTTGAGACTCCCTGATGTGAGACTCTTGAACAATGTATGGAAGGCCTCTGGTACAAAGTGGTTCCTCAACACAGGGCAAATGCCAGTATTTATTACAATTATTATTTTTTAAAAATAGTAGTATTTTATAGCTCTGCCAAGGGACGGACCTGGTGAGTACATGTACATTTTCATCATGAACCCTGAACAAACTGGCTCTGTTTTATAGATGGAGAAATCGGGTCTAAGTCTCAATCCCTTTTTGTCTCTGGTGTTGTGTTTATCCCATTTCACTGAGATTAGCTATTCTTTGTGGCTTTCTTACTGAAATGTAAATTTTGCAGTATGGGCCTAGAGCTTCTGGATGTTCGTTTCTTCCTACAGTTCCTTCATTCATTTATTCACCCGATTAATCAACTACACATTCAGTCAAAAGTAACCAAGCACCTATTTCAGTAAGGCGATGTGAGAGGTATTATCAGAAATACAAATATGAGACAGAGTTCTTGTAACCTAAGACTTCATCATCCAAAGCCTTGTTGATACAAGGTTATGCAGGGAAGCAAGTCATCATAACACAAAAAAACAAATAAACTGACCATTCACAAAGTGAACTGACCCATTTAGACATTCCTCTTTAATTCAAATATCTACCTCCACTCATAATACCAGTGCCGTAGTCTAATAGTTTTTGATGACTAGTTGAAAATACACTGGGAAAACAATGCAAAAAAAAAGTGCCAAATTACACAGTTAGAAAATATTCAGGATTTTATAACATCATCTCAATTGACATTGAAGGTATAGTCAATCAGGTAGAAAGCTCTGGACAAATTAAAATCTAGCAGGGTTTTATCAGTCAATTATTGAAGAAGAGAACATTGACAAAGGTGATGACATGATGGGCCTTCCAGGGAGAAAACAGTCCTTGGAGAACTGACAAATCTTTTAATGCTCTTGCAAAATTAATCCTCTCTGTGGGCATGTTGAGAAATCCAAACATGAAGTAAAATTAATTGTATTGTGCTATGATACAGTTTTATTAGATAAATTATGCCCCAAATCCCCAACATTAATTCTTTGTCCTAAGATGGAGCACATGGCTATAACGATAATCTAAAGTTTATCAAGTAGAAGGTAATTACGTTTTCTTCATAATATTTTTCACAATTTTTACTTTAAATTTTCAAATTTCCCACCATTTACTATGTCCACCTTTGTCCCTGTTTTAAATGGATTCAGTTTAAGCCTCTTCTGGTACTAATTAACCTCAGATAATGAGAGCCTCTCCTATCTGTTTACATGTTATGTTGAAACAGAACTTCACTGTTTGCAAATACTTTCATAGATCTTGTCTCATTTAACTTTCAGAAGAACCCTATCGTTAATGGATTTTTTTCTCCATATTATGTAAAATAGTGTTTAAGATAGAGTAAGTTGCCAGGATTCTTAACCTCTTAACTTTATTAATAACCACAAAAATCTCATGTTTCCCAGAAATTCTGATCTACCCCATCCCTTAAGCGGGGGGCAAGCCTTTCACTTTTGATTAAGAATCATGAATACTTTAGGGGTGCCTGAGTGGCTCAGTTGGTTAAGCATCCAACTCTTGATTTCAGCTCAGGTCATGATCTCAGGGTCGTGAGATCAAGCCCTACATTGGTCTCTCAGCTCGGCGGGGAGTCTGCTTCTCTCTCTCTCTCCCTCTTTTCCTCTGCCCCTCCCCCTGCTCACAAGCTCTTTAAGTAAATAAATAAATGAAATCTTTAAAATAAAATAGAATCAAGAATACTTTAAAAATGGAGTCTATTTCTGAAGGCACTCAGCAGCTGAGATTTGGTTAAACCCTACCTTCTACAATTGTTGTTACAGAAATAATTTGTGTTTCCAAACACAAAGTTACAATATTGGATATATAGTTAAAATAATCTGAAATCCCAGGTTTCTGGCATGTCTTACTGAGTCGTGTACCCACCCTTTCCCACACTGTGTTGCGAGGCCACAGAGCTGTCAAATAGCCAAGTGGTCCCTTAGGCTTGGGCCTCTGACTCTATCTCAGTTCTCTTCTCACTACAGGTGTCCCCTTCAAGTTCCAAGACATTTAAGAGCTACTATGTGGCCTACATATAGAGTTAACCCATGGCTCCAGCAAGGCATGGAAAACTGAGCGTATGGAGCCTCTTTACATTCCACAGGACTTCAGAAAACTGAAATGGAAATACTCCCATGCATTGGAGTAATTAGACAGAAGTCCCTTGGACTGGTTGTCAAAAGATGGGCATAATTCAGAAGGTGGTAGTGTTTCCAGGCAAGGGAACAGTAAGGCAGAAGAGGAAGGTTTAGGCCACAGTTGTAAGGGTCATGAAAGGCTGTCTAAGGTGTGCAGACTTGCAGTCAGCAGGGTAGAGGCAGGCTGGGAGGACACTTGCTGGCTTTGAGCAGGGGAGTGGAACAATGAAAGCAATCTGAAGCTTCTATGTAGTGGGAAAGGATCCTAAGAGAAAAAGTCTGTATAGAGACACAAGAGAAGATTATGAAAATATGTATAGACTAGAGAGTCTGAGAGCTAGAAGGGCCTCGGGGGTCCTCTACTTGAACATTTTTCCAGCGTATGAATCCTCCTTTACTTTCCCTGATAGGTCATGAAGACCAGAAAAATGGGAGAGCTGAACAGGGATGGATGGTGGAGCAGAAGACCAAGGATGGAATGAGTGCCAGTGTCACCACGAGGAAGAGAGAAGTACCTTCTTTAAAGTTAACAGGCACTATCCTATCCTCTCTTCTTGCTGCCTTTCGAAGCTCTTTGGAAATTTCTAGTCTTCACTAGCTCTTTGGAATTTCTCTCCAGCTTCTCCTTCCTCCCACTGGAGTGGAATCTCTCTATTGATTGTGGATCTCTGTAGATTTTTGAAGTAGGTGTTATAAATCTACATCATGCTGTCCACTGGCTGAGTGCATCCTGAATCTGGGAATATAACTTGCCAAGTGGTGACTGGGCATTCTTAGGGGAATGCCGGTCAGTTAGGCCCAGGTGTATCATAGTCATTGCCCACTGGGGTTCTGGGAAGGGGCTAATACTGTCTGGTAGCTGACTTGTCCTGAAATGGATAGGGCAGGCCACTGGCATCTGAAAGCCCAAAGATACTCTGGAGTTGTTGCTAAAGATATCCAGAGACTGCTACCTTTGCCTACTTCTGTCACCTGACCTTGCCCAGCAGTTGGCCTTTATCAAGTCTGACTCTTAATTCCAAGAGGTATCATTGCAGCATGTCTAGGCTTCTGCTAATAGAGGACTAAAGTCATGTTTTCTATAATCCGTATTCAAATAGGTTTTAATATTTATTGGATCTTATTGTATGCCAAGGACTAGGAAGACAAAGACAAAATGAGAAGTTTCCTGTTCTGAAAGGACAGAAAAACCAATAGGAAGAGAGACATTCATAAAATAATGACATTAGAACATCACACTGGCTGTAATGAACTATATTTTTTAATGTACATCCTGAGTTCATATCTTTAGGGAAGGCTCCCTAGGTTAAGGGAAATTTGGTTTCTACTCTAATCTATTTTAGTTACTTGCAACTTTCCTTTGAAAAATCCTTGGGCACACTAAATTTGAGTCCAAGAACATTTTTCAGGTCCTTTTTTTTCCCCTTTAAGGTGAATTTTTTTTTTTTTCTTACAGTGGTAGCCCCTCACAGTGAGGGGCTAGGAGGAGTGGGCAGATAATGTTTCCATTGCATTGCCCATTCCATTTGGGGAGTTATGCAATCAAGGGGGAAAAATGCATTTTCACTCTTGAGGTCCTTTGATCACTTTTGTTCTTACATAACTCCTTAACAGCTGGAGCTGTAAACTTTAAAATTGGCCAGAACATAGCTCATATTGCGAAAGGAAATTCAATCAAAATTTGAAGAGAAACAGCTAGATATTTTAAAACTGATTCCAGTATTTGTGGTCTTTAACATTTAGTGAGTGCTGGTGATGTTCGGGCACATTAAGCAAAACTCCCTGCCCAGACACGTTGCCATCTTGACTGGGACTGCCATCAGCTGGACCTGGCTCAGCAGAACGGGGTACTTTCTTATCTTTCTTCCCATCACCAAGCTCCTGTCTGCAGCAGCTCCTCTGCCCACAGACACCCAAAGGAATACTTGGTCTACTGTGGGGCTGCCAGGAGTAGATGCATATCAATCTGCCTTCTCCTCCTCTGGCAGCCTCCAGGTGCTCATTGGCTGGCTTGGAAAATACCTCTGTTCCTTTCAACAATATCACTTCCTTCACCTACCTTGTGAAGGTATCCTCCACTATGTAGTTCTCAAGTAGGCCCCCTTCCTTCCTGATCTTCCTAACTCTCTTCTACCAACCTCTTTTTTTTTTTTTTAAGATTTTATTTATTTGTGAGAGAGAGAGTGAGAGAGAACATGAGCAGAGGGAGGGATGGGGGAGGAGGGAGAAGCAGACTCCCCAGTGAGCAGGGGCTCAGATCCCAGGACCCTGGGATCATGACCTGAGCTGAAGGCAGGCACTTAACCCACTGGGCCACCCAGGTACCCTTCTACTGCTTCTTCTTCCCCCTCCATCCCTTCCTCCGTCATCTTCTTTTATAAGTTTTGGATATGAGCTTGTTATCCACTCAAGTGAAAATAAATCTGTACAAAACCATGTTTGTTGCTACAACTTTCACATCGCAATGAAAAATAGTCAACTCAATTAAAACCCACTACTTCAGAATCAATAGGTTCTTCAAAGCTGCATTAACGCTTAAATATGGTCAACACCAAATGCAGAAATGGATCTGGGAAAAAGGTTATTAAACTTCTAACTTGCTTAAATAAAATTAAAGAAAGGCAAAATTGTGTTTGTCATAGTGAAGCAATCCACTGGAATCACTTATACTCGATAATCATGAAAAATTCAGAGTTCTGAAGTTACAAGAGACCCAGGCATCTAAGTTCTTCCTGTTTTCTGTTCTTTCCTCTCATAGAACTGTGGATGTGTGGAATTATACCATCAGCAGCAATTGTTGCCTTAAGAGAGACTCCACAGGGCACCTGGGTGGCGCAGTTGGGTAAGCAGCCGACTCTTGGTTTTGGCTCAGGTCATGATCTCAGGATCATGAGATTGAGCCCCGTGTGGGGCTCCGCACTCAGCGTGGAGTCTGCTTGTCCCTCTCCCTCTGCCTTCTGCCTGCTCCCCACTCTCTCTGTAAAATAAATAAATAAAATCTTAAAAAAAGAGAGAGAGACTCCAAATCTGTATCTCCAGGAATGGCAGGTTGCAAGTGAGGAAGGTGACACATGTCACCTTGATATACTCAGATATGGTTGCTACCAGTTCAGGAGCCTCTGCTGGGAGGTACTGCAGGATGGCTGCTCCGTCATCGCTCCTCATACAAGTCCTTGGTTTTCAGGGGTCAACGAGTACTTCATACAGGGAATGCAACATGGCCCTCTTAAGCAGAAGCTACCTTTGTCTGGAACTGAATGCCTCCCTAGCCTTGCCACTGACCATTCTGAACTCTGCTCGTTTCCTATTCCTTTGCTGCACCATGATTCAAACTGCTTCCCCTCTGTTTTGAAGCAAAGCCATGGCTCTTATTATTCTAAAGCTTTCAGTTTTGCCTGCTGCTTCTTCTGGTTCCTATCTCTCTTTTCCCTTCCTTCTGTGCCCTTGAAGACACATTTCAGACCCACTTGGGGTGCCTGGGTGGCTCAGCCTGTTAAGCTGCGGACTCTTGATTTTGGCTCAAATCATGATCTTGAGGTCGTGAAATTGAGCCCCACGTCAGGCTCCATGCTCAGTGGGGAGTCTGCTTGTCTCCCTCTCCCTCTGCCCCACTTATACGAATGAATATGCTTGCACTCACTCTCTCTCTCTCTCAAATAAATAAATAAATAAAATCTTTAAAAAAAAAAAAGACACACTTATGCCTGGGCTATGGCCACGGTTCCTGATTGCAGAACAGTACTTTGAGGCCTGACTTCCACTTATTTCAGAATGTGGAAGCGGCTCATTATGAGAAATGCCCCCAGGCACGGGGGCCATCAGGGAGCGCTGGGCCTTCAGAGTACTGTGAGTCACTCTGATAGCTTTTCACGCATCAGGACAGCCTTCTGGAAGCATCTGGAGAGGATTTTCAGGGAGGAAGAGATAGGATCTCTCAGGCATTCAGCAAGGGTTTTTTTAATCCATAGTTTTTGAAGACATTTGATGAAATCAAAGGATAAGTGGAACTAGAGTTTTGTGTTTGTTTTTTAGTCCAAATGACATGTGTGTTGCTTATCCTAGTGTCATGAACTGCTCATTTCTTTAATGGTTGAAGATGACCTATTTTTGGCTATCCTTTTCTTTCTACAGCCATGTTGCACTGCCAAGCATAAGTATGTTAACCAGGCAGACGCTGGGGTAGAAAAATAACTCACAAGTCAAGAAATAAGCTCTTCATGAGCTTTACACGGGCAGGTGTTCATTACTATTAAATCCGAATAGTAAAGATGCTGATGATGGTGACAAAGATGATGGTACTTCTCACAATGTGGCACATGGTGTGGATTTGGGAGCTGATGATTGACATGGCTGGCCAGCAGGCTGCGAGCAAATGCAGGGCTTCTGCTGGCCACTGTCCCCCCACAATTGTCCTACTCAGTCTAGCTATGACTCATTGCCAGAAGTGGGCTGTTATGTCATGAAATTTGCTGACACTGTTAGAATTTCAATCGTGACCATGCAACTTTTTCTCAGGGGAAGCATTTTTGGCTAAAGTAATAAAGAACTCATGTGTTTCAAGAGGAAGGGGTGTGTGTCTACCTGTGTCACCTACTGGAGAGTTGATGCTTATAGGAATCTTTGCCAAATAGGATTTCCTTGAAACTTTCTTTTTGTTTTAAGGTTGTTTTTGTTTTGTTTTGTTTTTGTTTTTGTCTTTCCCCACTTGAAAGAATCCAAGAAAGCACTTGATGGGAAGTGAGATTTTTAGTATTTTCCATGCTTTACCTTTGTTTTCTTTTAAACAACTTCCTTTCTAATGATGATCATAAATAGCTGATACTCATTGAGTTCTTGTGTCCATGTTGTATACTTAATCCTCATGAAACCTTATGCTACAATGCTCCTACCCCCATTTTATAGACAAGTAAATGGAGTCACTGATAATTTTAATAATGTGCCCAAGGTCATACAGGTAATAAATGGTATATACAGATTTAGACCCAGGCATTCTGACTTTAAACCAAGCTCATATCATGATGTTATATTGCCTCCTTTGTTGGAGTTACCAGTAACTGTCATTTATTCAACAAAGATTTATGGAGCTCTTGCTATGTGCTAGGTTCTGAATTAGGCACTGAGCAGACTGAAACAAGCAAAACAAATACAGTCATAGTCATCATGAAACTTAGCATCTAGCGAAAGCGATCAATACAAAATTAGTCACTAAACAAATAATTACATAATTAAAAACTATTATACACCTGGGGGCCTATTAGCTCTGTGAATAAGCAACATTTAAGGTGAGATGTGAAATAGTATGAGATCGAAAGATGAAGCAAGGGTGGGTGGGAAAGGGGTCAGAAGGAGGGAGCATGTGTCGACCACAAAGGCTGGTGATTTCCATGTTCCAGTGAATACACAGTGACCTCGTGTGACACACAATTTCTTTCATGAACACTTTTTTTAAAGTACAGAATAAAATTTGAATTTGTTTAGATACACAAGTGGTCATAATTAGACCATATTCTAGCTGGGGATCCAGGTGCTTCGTTGTAAGACCGAGAACAGGATGTTAGGATGATGGAACACGTCAAGTAAGAACTGGAATGAATCTGAGGAGGGAGCCCGTGGAGGCCAGAGTGACTGTGCCCAAGGGAAAAAGACCCAGGGAGAGATGGTGAGCTGCAGAGGCGCAAAGACCTGGTCACAGTAAAAGTAACTATGTTTTCCTTTCTTCCCCTCTGCATCAGAACTACAAGGTATGATTATTATATTTCCAAGTAATGCACAGAAATAAAATATTAAATGAATTATAATGAATTAAATGAATTATAAAGCCAATTAATGAAACTTTGTGGAATATACCAATTAATGGAATGGACAGCAATGCTAGATGTCGACTCAAATATGCAGAGGAATTTAGTATATCCCAAAGACAGCATTTGCAATCAATGAAGAAAAGACGGTCCTGGGACACCTGACCATCCATTTAGTAATAAGGAAGCCAGATTCCGAATTCTTTCCTTACATCAAAATAAACTCCAGATAGAAGAATGTGAATATATTTTAAGTGATACAGACACTAGAAGAAGACATGCTTGAATATTTTTATCATTTTTAGTGGGAAAGGCCTTTATTAGCATTTCAGGCCATTTATATATTTCAGATTTGTATGGCTGCGGAGCTTGGCTAGAAGTTACAGAGGCCTGTCCACAAGACTGCCTCATACCAGCCACACTCTTGTGGGTCCCAGAAAGGACGGTTCGACTTCTTTGAGCTCTATTACATCTTTACTTTTGCTTCCTTTGATTGAAAGCCCCCATCTACCAATAAAGCTATAGCATGTAGAAATATCAGAAACCACAGTTAAAATTAGACTCTATAAAAATTTGAAACTTCTGTACAGCAAAAATCATTATAAGCAAATATTTTAGGGCCTCCTAAAAGGAAGCAATGAAGCATGATTCTCCTCTGAATTAGCAGTGGTGGTTCTGCCCTTTATAGAAAGGCTCCTAACTAACCCTTTGAATTCAGGATGTCCATGAACTCGGGTGGCAAAAAAATTGTGGCTCATTTTCTCCAACCTCCAACAGTTCTAAGACTTGGCATATCTTTCAAGTATGAATTAAGTCAATAAACTAAGTTAGTGTTAGCATTACCTGTGACTTCACCACTAATAGAAATCAGATATTTTTATATTATGTCAGAGTTATTGCAGCTAGTTAGCCTTACCACTAAATTCTAAATTTATGGTAGTTATCAGACCCATTGCTAGAGCTTCCTATTTGATGAGGTAAGAAAGACATGTGTATGTGTATTTCTGTATCTCAAATTTGTTTCTAGAAACTATTTTGACAAGCATAATTTATATAGCTGGTTTCTTTTGTAATCTTATGTATTTTGTTTTATGCATTTAAAATAATCTGAAGGGAGGTCCACAGGCTTCCAAAGATTGTCCAGGAGGTCTGTGTCATGGAAAAGGTTAAGAACCCTGCCTTAAGGTGATGATTTGCACGGGGCAGTTGTCACACATACATATTCTTAATGGGCAGCACCCCCACCCGAAGCTCCACACTCACTGTTAGCACCACACACAGCGCAGCTTAACTGGATCTCTGGAGGTGAGCCCAGCAAGCAGAGAGGATGCTAGGGGTCCTGGGCTCCTAGCTCCCAGGTATCAGTCT
This sequence comes from Phoca vitulina, assembly GCF_004348235.1. Classification (NCBI taxonomy): domain Eukaryota; kingdom Metazoa; phylum Chordata; class Mammalia; order Carnivora; family Phocidae; genus Phoca; species Phoca vitulina. Next base: position 56,880,093 of record NW_022589709.1, read on the forward strand.
TGCTCCAGCTTAGAAGATCCAGGTCCCACAGCTGAAGCTCTTCAGTGACTTCTTACCCTTAGAGACTAGTACTGAATCATGGGCTGACAGCCTTAATATACCAAAAGCCTTAGAAATCAGTAAGAAAAACACTCCCTTATCAGATAAATAAAATATAAATAGACAATTAAAATGACTAAGGGGGAAAAGTATTTGGCTCCCCTATCAGTCAAAGAATTGCAAACAAAAGCAAGATTTTTAAAATGCTTATCAATTTGACAAAGTTTAAAAAAGTGATAACAGTCGGATAAAGATATGGAGAGGTAAACAACCATGCCTTGTTAGTGGGAATGTAAATTACTATACTTATTTTTTGGCAAGTGGAGCTTAGCAATATTTATTAAAAATGTTATTTATGCATCTCCTCACCCCAGTAATCTCCCTCTTAAGAATTTACCCTCAGGAACTTATCATAAATACATAAACAAATACATGTTCTAGAACATTTATTACTCTTTTGTTTGTAGTAGCCAAAAAATGTGGAGGCTGCCTTGATCTGTTCCATGTTGCGGAAGGGTAATTCATCAGGATATTTTGCTTTGTCTTCCCTGTCTGTTACCACCAATTCCAAGAAAGTGCGCAGGCTTCCTTGCCTTCAGGGAAGTGTGCGTTGTAGAGCAAGAAGCAGAAGTTGCCACCTGAGAAGGTCTTTCCTGGCTTTTGGTTTTTGGAGAGTGAGTTCATTTTCAAGGGGTTAAGCCAGGGAAGGGAAAAGTGACACAGAATCAGACAGGCTGAAGGGAGGAGGTCCTCAGAGAGGAGACAGGGCTCTGGGGGCCCCTTGTATTGTGAGGATCTGTGCTCTGTTCCTGCACTTTGTCCAGGGGTGAGAAGGAATGGAGGCACCTAAGGGATGCTCAGCCTGAGCCATCAGACCCTGCCGACTGTAGCAACAATGACCAGCTCTAAGTACCAAGGTCGCCAGACTTCAGAAAGCATTCAGACAGCACGGGTTTGCATCTCCACAGTACCTCGAGTGGGTTAATAAATCAGGGAGATTTCTCTGTATATATAAGACCCCTTATGTGTTGGGGTGCAGGGGGTAGAGTGGGAAGGGAGGGAAGTGTCCGTGGTGACTGCCCATGAATGCCCCCCACCCACCCCACCGTCTGGATGGAAGTGGAGAGTAGGATTTAATTTTATTTAAAGAAGTAACCACATTTCCCAGCTTTCCACCTAATACACCTCAGTCTTCTTACTTGCCAAATCAGCTGCGATGTATTTACTACTGACTAAATCTGTTTTCTGATGACTTTGTGGTGAGAGTGCTCATAGGGGTCAGAAAGCCATGGCTGTCCCCTGAGCCCCACGGTTTCATGCCAACTGGCAGAGAGCGGATAACTCTCCATAAAGGCGTTCACGTTCAGTGAGACTAGAAACAGGTAAAAATGGTGCACGGGTGTGGCAGTCACAGAAGCCACATGCAAACTTAAGGGAAACCGAGGGCAAACTGCTATATGGTTCTAAAGAACAAGTTCTAGAGCACCAAGAACAAAGGGAAACACCTTATGAATTTAGGGAACAGGAGGTCTATGGAAGCTCCTTATCCATTTTCCACTCAGGAGGTAGATAAGGGGTTGGAACCTGTTTCAATCCAGTCCCCCTGGGTGAGCGTCTTGGGCTGCCATGGGTTGCAGTTGGATGTTCCAGAAGAGCTGAGGAAGTGCAAAGAGCTTCTACATCTTTCAAAGCAAAGGGGGAAGAATTTGTCCCTTAGGAGTCTGGACAAGGCTTAGGTCAACGAGTAGAGGGTCATCAAGCCTTAAAATCAGGAGAGAGTATGCTCTGTTGACACAGCTTTCTGATGCAGGGTTTGAGAACTTCAGACCAGAAAATCTTTATGGCTCTGGTTCACTAACTGGCTTTCTGCAGTAACTCTGAATTCAAACCTGATTTACCTTTGCAAACTAAGACTGGTCACACACAGCCACACCTAGAACTGAAAGTCAGGTTACAGGAAAACCTAGTCAAAATATAAAGGGTAACTAACAGTGTGCTTTTATTTCTTGGTTTGGGGCTAAAGTGAGTGAAATCAGTAATTGCTTTGTTTCTTTACTTCCTATCTACTTCCACCTATGAGGGAACCTGAATGGGCAAAACAGGCTTATCTCAGGGTAGAGGAAAAGCCCTCAGAGACAAGCTGACCTCTATCCTGGGGTCGTGCATGGATCCAGAGTACGCTGATTTGGTGTTAACCCAAGCCCTTATGCTTCCCGTCCAGGGTGCCTCTGACGGTGCGGACATATTTATCACCTCATTCTGAGCACTGAGCTTGGGACCGAGATACCCAGAGGTCTCAAGAGTAACCTCATCTTTACGCCTGTGTGAAATAGTTTGGTCATCTTCTGTATTTTCTATAGACTAAAAATGCTAGAAGCCACACCCTAGGTAAGGTGTTGGCACAAGATACGTGTTAGCGAGTTGTGGAGATGATGTGATTATACCTTGACTAGTTTCCTACAGGCATCTATGTCCCTCTTACCCCAACAAAAGCCCAGTAGGACAACATCAGGCCTCTACTCTAGCTATAATGTTCCCTACGGACTTATGGCTAATACAAATCAAAGAAAATTAGGTTCCTCTTTTTCTTCCCACAAAACAGTTTCAATACTCTGATAAGGCAGGCACCACAAAACTTCCTGAGAAATGCCATGTGCCCAATAAGCTCTCAAGAGATGAACTCGGTCGACGAGTGCTTCATAAAGACTGGCAGACTGATGATCAGTTCAGGGCATATGGCCATTCTCCTCACATGGTAATTAAACATTCTTTTGATCTGAAGAGAGGAGAAGGGCAAAAAGATTACATACACGAACTCTTGGTCAACTGCAAGAACCCAGGTGACGTGTACAAATACAGCCTTACACCGCAAATGTCGTAAGAGCGCTTTGTTCGGCCCTTTGTCTCAGGTGCTGGACATTTGTTTGGATTTGTTGAATGCAGCGGTCACTGCAGCAATTCCGTTAAAAATCTGCATTATATCTTTAGCAGAGAAGAGGACTGTGATGTATGTATTATTACGTGTATTAATTCATTTAGTTCTGTCATCAAGCCCGTAAGTTTTTAATCTAGCTTGATGACCCATAAGCTTGCCCTGGGTCACATGGCCAGTGAGCAGGAGAGGTAAGGATCAGGCCCACGTCAGTCTGACACCAGACCCACAAACTTTTTAAAAACCACAATTCGCTAATATCTTCCATGTTGAGTGCCTTCATTTGCTTTTGGGTCCTAGTTTCTGTAGCTTCCCTTCCCCAAGCTGTGTCTGACAAAAAAATGGAAACAGCCTTCAAAAGTAAGTGAACCATGGTAACTGCTATGCCTGTTCATTTTTTATACTTGAACCATTAAAAAAAAAAATACATCGGGACAGGCTCTAACTGAATAGAAATGGCCTGTCCAGAATGTGAGGGGGGATGTGAGGGTTTCGGGCCATGGACTGAGAGGCCTATCACAGGCCTTTTAATAGAAGCATGCCTGTTAATCTGTGGCATGTCAGAGCCTGAACACCCGTGTGTGATGTGCCTATCACTTTACTGAAAGGAATCCCACATGCCCATCCCTGGAAGGGTGACAAGAGCCCCTGCAGCGCCGAGCTGGGTGCCAGCCCCCAGACACCAAGGCCAGTCCTCCCAAGGGAGAGGGTGACAGAAGGACAACGGCATGATGGGGTGCTGGCAGTGTGTGTGAGATCTGACACTGTCACGGAGTTATGCATGGAATCCGCAAAACGCGGCCTCCTTCATGTTCCTTTCTTGTGTTGCCTGAGGACATCTGCCCCAGAGCAGAGTCCTTAATAAATGTTGACACTTGTGATCAGGACTTACATAACAGCACGCTGCACGTGTGCTGCCCAGGCTATAAAAACAGACGTAATATAATAATATATTGGAGAGGATGTTTGGCTTTAGCAGAACATAGCCTCATAGAAATGGCTCATAAAATGTTAGGGCTAGGAGGAATATTACAGACCATAGACACTGCAACTCCTTCATTTATAGATGATAAAGCAAGTTCTAAAACGTATTGACTCCTCTAAGGTTATATATATTTATTTAATATAAATTGTACATAAACGTAAATTGAAAAAGCATATTGGGAAGAGCAATATGTTTAGATTGCTCTTATCTATCTCAATATCTTAGACAGATCTTGTTTTGGAGGTAGGATCAAATGTCAGGTTTGAGGTCCACCAATGCAGACTTCCTACTCCAGTGAGGATGTTATAGGAAGAGAGTGTAATCTGGGCCCTGGGAGCATTTCCTGCAAGGTAGCCCTTAGCTAAACTGTGCCTGGAGCACATAAGCGTCAACAAATATTGATCATCGTTATTATTATTCCTAAGAGTGGCTTGAGACTAATGTTAATCCAAACATTTTTTATGTAATACCTCTGATTTGTAAAACATGTTTAAGCACATTTCCCCAAAACATATATTTGTATTTACATTTAAATTGTAGAATGAACTACTTGATGTGTTATTTATATTATAAAAATGCATGAAATAGAATAAAAAAGATAAAATAAAAATTCAATAGATTTGCATATGTGGGGTTCATTTTACCCATCTGTGCCTTTTTTTTGTATGTTCCATTTTTCCATAATAAAAAAGGAAATGGGAAGAAAAATATTAAAAACAAGCATTTTCTATTTCTTCTTAGGGACTGTCTTGTGGTACATCCTTCGTGTTCTACCTTGAAAGTAGAGAGTTCAGTTACTCGCTTAATACGTCTTCTCTGACTCATTGTGGAGGACTCTTCTTTTTTTTTATTTATAGATTTTGTTTATTTATTTGTCAGAGAGAGATAGCAAGAGGGAGAGAGAAAGAGAAAGCGCACAAGCAGGGGGAGCGGCAGGCAGAGAGAGAGGGAGGAGCAGGCTCCCTACTGAGCAAGGAGCCCAATGCAGGGCTAGAACCCAGGGTCCTGGGATCATGACTGGAGCCGAAGGCAGACACCCAACCAACTGAGCCACCCAGGTGCCCACAGAGGGCTCTTTCCTAAGAACCCAAAGGTGGCTGCACTCTTGGCTTTCCAGGGGAGTGTTGTGTGGCAGCAGACGGGCTGCAGATTACCTTCAGAGATGGGGTCTGCAAGAAGAGAGGATGGCCATGCTAATCTGTGCATGCATGGTGTGGGGAACTAGTAGGAGATGTGCTCTGAGCTCTGCCATCATTTCAATCCCTTCTCTTTCCTTCCTGAGACCCAACCAATCACTGAGTTCAACTGATTTTTCTAAAGTCAACCACATATTATCGGGTATATGTAGGCGCTAAATGGTGTTACAAAAGGGATATGGTGGCATTTTCATCTCATCCCGATAGGACATAAATTAAAAAAGGAACAACAACCAACAAGCAGAGAGAATCATGAGAATCCTTCATCAAGTCCCCGGCAGCCGGAACAAAAGACAGCTTTGACCAAGGAACACAAACATGCTGTGGGACTTCAGGATCCCACACTCATGACCAGAGTTTGCAGACGATCCGGAGAAACTATGTGGGGAGAGGGAATTCAACTAACGAACCATTAAATGCTTTTTTTAAAGGACAAAATAACTCTTAGAGATAAGGTGTCTAAAGCAAGGAACAAATATCCCTGCTGAGACCCGATCGGAGCCAAGGGCATCCAGAGCAGAGGCAGGACTGGGTGAGGTCAGAACATGTTCTCTGAATTCCACTGGCTGAGAGTGGCTGTCTGCTCTCAGGTTAGGATGAACTGGTACCTGGCCTCAGCATTAGTGTGTATCCTTTGGAGGTCATTGTTCCCAGGTACAGATAAGGAAATATCTGATATTTAAAGAAACCATGGTTTCGGCCCTTTTTACCATACCGTCCTGTTACCTTCATAAAATTCTGAGTTAAAGTTCTCCTTGGGTGGTTGGTTGGTTATTTATTTATTTATTTATTTATTTATTTATTTATTTATTTATAAAGATTTTATTTGACACAGAGAGAGGGAGAGAGCAAGCACAAGCAGGGGGAGCAGCAGACAGAGGGAGAAGCAGACTCCCCGCTGAGCAGAGAGTATGACATGGGGCTTGATCCCAGGACCCTGAGATCATGACCTGAGCTGAAGGCAGATACCTAAACGTTCTCCTTGGGTTTTATTTTCTATGGGTAGATCTGGCAATCACTACCTGCTTTTTAGAATCAAGATTCTAGTGGCTGGAGGGGGCAGAATACTGCAATACACTCTGGGCTCACTCACCTGCATATTCCAAGTACCTAACACATTACCTGGCATACATCAAGGTGCTCACTTTTGTGTGTTGAACTTTCGAGTCGATCCAACCAGTTCTTGGCAACTTCTCTACTCTCCTGAGGCTTTCCCACTCCTGGCATGTGAGTCTTAGCGGCCCCTGAAGCTATCAGGCTTATTCTTATTACTTCATGCTCTTGCTTCAGTCTGGACCGATGTGCCTTCCACCCCCGCCATTCCCCAAACAACCTTCCTAAAAATCCTTGCTCAGGACTAACGTCCTCCAGTGATCTCTATTGGTGGCTGCTATATTTTGTATCCTTTTTTCTTGTAGGTGTGGTGAACGTGTAGCACCACAGAGCCCCTGCCTGATTTCCTTGTACTGGTTCTCTCATTGTTCTAACTACAGGGACATACAATCCTAAAATTTGTATGGAATCAGAAAAGACCCAGAATTGCCAAGGAAATGTTGAAAAAGAAAAACAAAGCTGGGGGCATCATGTTGCCTGATTTCAAGCTATATTACAAACAAGTGATCACCAAGATAGCATGGTACTGGCACAAAAACAGACAGATAGACCAATGGAACAGAATAGAGAGCCCAGATATGGACCCTCAACTCTGTGGTCAAATAATCTTTGACAAAGTAAGAAAAAATATGCAATGGAAAAAAGTCTCTTCAACAAATGGTGCTGGGAAAATTGGACAGCCAAATACAGAAGAATGAAACTCAACCATTCTCTAACACTATACACAAAGATAAACTCAAAATGGATGAAAGACCTCAATATGAGACAGGAATCCATCAAAATCCTAGAGGAGAACATAGGCAGTAACCTCTTTTACACGGGCCACAGCAACTTCTTTCAAGATACATCTCCAAAGGCTAGTGAAACAAAAGCAAAACTTTTGGGACTTCATCAAAATAAAAAGCTTCTGCACAGCAAAGGAAACAGTCAACAAAACAAAGAGGCAACCCACAGAATGGGAGAAGATATTTGCAAATGACATTACAGACAAAGGGCTGAAATCCAAGATCTATAAAGAACTTCTCAAACTCAACACCCCAAAAACAAATAATCAAGTCAAAAAATGGGCAGAAGACATGAACAGACACTTCTCCAAAGAAGACATACAGATGGCTAACAGACACATGAAAAAATGTTCATCATCATTAGCCATCAGGGAAATTCAAATCAAAACCACACTGAGATACTACCTTACACCAGTTAGAATGGCAAAAATTGACAAGGCAAAAAACAACAAATGTTGGAGAGGTTGTGGAGAAAGGGGAACCCTCTTATACTGTTGGTGGGAATGCAAGTTGGTACAGCCACTTTGGAAAACAGTGTGGAGGTTCCTCAAAAAACTAAAAATAGAGCTACCCTATGACCCAGCAATTGCACTACTGGGTATTTACCCCAAAGACACAGATGTAGTGAAAAGAAGGGCCATATGCACCCCAATGTTCATAGCAGTAATGTCTGCAATAGCCAAACTGTGGAAAGAGCTGAGATGCCCTTCAACGGATGAATGGATAAAGAAGAGGTGGTCCATAGATACAATGGAATATTACTCAGCCATCAGAAAGGATGAATACCCAACTTTTACATCAACATCGATGGGACTGGAGGAGATTATACTAAGTGAAATAAATCAAGCAGAGAAAGTCAATTATCATATGGCTTCACTTACTTGTGGAACATAAGGAATAGCATGGAGGACATTAGGAGAAGGAAGAGAAAAATGAAGGGGGGGAAATCGGAGGGAGAGACAAACTATGAGAGACTATGGACTCTGAGAAACAAACTGAGGGTTTTAGAGGGGAGGGGTGTGGGGGGATGGGTTAGCCCAGTGATGGGTATTAAGGAGGGCACATTCTGCATGGAGCACTGGGTGTTATATGAAAACAATGAATCGTGGATCACTACATCAAAAACTAATGATGTATTGTATGGTGACTAACAGAATAAAATAAAATTTAAATAAATAAAAAAAAATAACTACAGGGACATAACCCCACAGGGATCCTGGGCGATACACACCAGCATGGGAGGCAGGAGACCTGGGTTCTACTTTCAGCTCTTCTTCTAATTAGCTGTTCAGCCTGGAGTAAATCATGCTCCCTTTCAGAGAATTCCTTCTTCCTTTGTTAAATAACAAGATTCCAGAGTTAAAATTTTATAATTGCTTCCCCAACTTCATTGTGAGTTTTTCAAGGGCAGGGATCACATCTTTTATTGATTTTCATATTAGTACCCACACATTTCACAGGGGCTCCAGAATATTTGCCTAATTCTTTTTTTTTTTTAAGTTTTTTTTTTTTTAATTTGACAGAGAGATAGAGAGCACAAGTAGGCAGAGTGGCAGGCAGAGGGAGAGGGAGAAGCAGGCTCTCTGCTGAACAGGGAGCCGGATGTGGGGCTCGATCCCAAGACCTCAGGATCATGACCTGAGCCGAAGGCAGCCGCTTAACCGGCTGAGCCACCCAGGCGCCCCTATTTGCCTAATTCTGATGGTGACCAACTAAAAACGAATGTCTGATTCTCACTTTCAAGGTTTAGTACACGCAATGCTTCAAGGCTGTTTGAAGACAAGGTGACATAAACATGAGTGAGGAGGTGGTGGGGCACTGTGGCCAGAGTTGGCTGACCTGTTTCTAGTCCTGCTCTGCCCCACCCCCATCAGGTGTCTGCCTCTGGCCTCACCCCTTCCTCTGAAAAGCTGGATGGTTGGAGAGGACAACGCTTCTCGTTTTACTTCCCCAGAACAGCACCATCTTCTAGTCTTCGGCAATTTCACTCTCCCAGACCTTGTCCAGCCGACGTGCCTTACTGAAATCAGGAGCCTCTCAAACATGAAGGATGAACGTGGGCTGTAGAGATTGTGGGATGTGCTCAGAGACGCCCGCACTGTCCAACCCTCAGCCTCTGGGGAAGTGGCCCCGTGACAGGAAATTCAAGGAAGTAACTCAAGTCAGGGTGGTGGTATGGGGGCAGGGAGGGACAGGAGCAAAACACAGCTGCTCATTTAGTACCCTTCGGCAGGCACCACGGAGACACGCTGTTCTGGCAGCTAAGGGAAAGGTGACAAGAAACCTGAGACCAGGGAACTTAATTAGCACTGAAGCTTGTAGAGATACCTCAGACCTCGTGTTTTCCTCCAGCTTTGATTACACAGCTTAACACTTACAGACCCAGTAGGGTGTGCTTCACTAACCAGAGGACACTGACAAGAAATACATCAGAGCTAGTCAGTCTCCAGCTTGGCCCTTGTATACTTCTTTTAGGGCACCTGTCCCAGTTCGTAGTTATTTTATTTGTGGAGCTACTTTGCTTTGTCTCTCCAATCAAAATATAAATATAAACTGTACATGGATGGGGATCTTGTCTGATGTTTCCACTCCCATATACCTCACACCTGGCCCCGTGCCCAGCAACAGTAAGCGCTCAACAGTGTTGTTAAATGAATGAATGAATTTGTTTGTTAACAACTATGGCTATTTTAATGGACAGCACTAACTAGAAGGCTTTGAAAGCTGGAATTATAATGACATAAAGTCTGAAATTTAAAATCATAGGAGGTGGGTCGCTTGTGTGACCCAGTTGGTTAAGTGTCTGCCTTCAGCTCAGGTCATGATCCCAGGGTCCTGGGATCGAGTCCCGCATTGGGCTCCTTGCTCAGCGGGAAGCCTTCTTCTCCCTCTGCCTGCTGCTCCCCCTGCTTGTGCTCTCTCTCTCACCCTTTCTCTCTGACAAATAAATAAAATTAAAAAAAAATCATATAGGAGGCATGTGTCTAGATTATATTATAATGGCAGAGGGCATATATCTAGATAATATTATGTATCTACCTCTGGATAACAAATGTCTACTTTCTTTTCTCAAAAGGAATGCTCAAAGTACAAGCTTGGAACAGAGACACCTAAGGCAAGAGAGGGAAGACCATGACACAGACTTTGAGATTTTGCTCTAAGCCTGACACGCTGTGTCCCTGACCAGCTGCCTGGCTACACACATTTCAGGGCAGTGGGTTATCCATTCTGAGAGAGGAAGGAAGTCTTTACAGTGCTTAGCTTTCTTCTGTGGAAAGCCTTCACAGGCACCACGTTCATTCACAATAGGCTTTCACATTTTCCTAGAAGCCCCTCGGCCCCCTCCAGCCTCACCCAGGAGGTTGGGGCTGCTGAGTGGGAGTTTAACGATCCTCACGCTCTCTGGTGGGAGCGACACTGAGCCAGTGAGTCCAGTGATCACAGCCCCTCTGTCAACAGGTGCACCCAGTTTAGAAAGCTTCATGGCCTGGGGCTTGGCAGGGTGAGGACAAGTCAGGGCTGCCAGCAGAGAGGCTTTAGCAAATATGTCACTCAGTAGCTGTGCACTTGCCACTTCCACAGAGCAAGAAAGAGCAGAGCTCTCTCCACCCCTCCCTGCCCCAATGCAGTCAGCTTGTGACCGAGGCAGCGTGGCTGCCCACTGGGCACACAATTCACTGCTGAAGCCAGAGCCTGAAGGGGAGACCCATCCTCTCTCTCAAAGCTTGTCTGGGCACAGAGACCAGAAGCCTGGGAACCCATGGGGTGGAGGGGGGGGGGGTCATACTCACTACTTACTTATACCAGAGTCTGACATTTCCACTTCATTCTGGCACAGATAGATGAGAGCAAGGGGGCGGCAGTGGGAGGGTGGGGAGCAGGAAAATCACGGTCAGAACCCAAAGCCAGAGATCCTATCGGGGTTCACGGAAAGCCTATGACTCTGCTATTCTTGGTGGGTACTAATAGCTCTCGGTGCAATCTGAGCACAGACCCTAAGAAAATCTGCATGACTTCTTCCATGTGGTAGAGGGAGAGTCTGGGAGGACTGTGGATTTGAAGCCCCTCACACTTGGATATTATGTATCCTCTAAAACAAAAAGATAAAAATCTACTTCATTATGGCATGCAAACTTCTGGATTCAGGAAAAGTTTTCTTTGTCGAAGATAAAAACTGTCAACACATTAGAAATCTGCAGCCAGAGATAAAAATAAGACAGTGACCTCAAAGACAATTTTAGAAATTGAATTTAGAAATTTAGAAAATCCAAGCATCCAAATGTCAAATTTAATTCCTTTAAAATTTCTCCTGCTTTTCTTTAGTCACAACTTCTCACAATTGAGACTTAAATATTTGTTGGCAAAATATGAACATTTATTAATCTACATCATGTGATTGTAAAATTGATATAAGGCCAGGTGTTAATGAAGTTGGAGTAGCTCTACCCTAAAATCTCCTATAATACTGCACCTGAAAAACTTGGAGTTAAAATTAAGGTTAAAAGTTGAATCGAAGGGTGCCTAGGTGGCTCAGTCATTAAGCGTCTGCCTTAGGCTCAGGTTGTAATCCCAGGGTCCTGGGATTGAGCCCCGCGTTAGGCTCCCTGTTCAGCAGGAAGCCTGCTTCTCCCTCTCCCACTCCCCCTGCTTGTGTTCCCTCTCTTGCTGTGTATCTCTCTGTCAAATAAATAAAATCTTAAAAAAAAAAGTTGAATTGAGTCATTACGTGTGTTGTGATACATAATAGCTATTATAAGCATTACTGTCTTCAAATGATTTTCAAATGTCCCATAGCTTTCAACTCTATTACCACATCAGCATGGTTATGAATAAGAAATTCTGGAAAACCTTTTTAATACCAGTACCTGGCAATGCTGCTTAAAACTTACTAATAGCCTTTTAAAAATAAAGGCAGCATCACAAAAAGAAAGAGAAAGAGAGAGAGAGAGAGAGATCTATAGGGACCAAAACCAGAGTGATAAATGTGTAATAGAGACACAGTCTACACTGAAGGAATCTGCTCATACTAGGAACTTACGATTTGGGTATGTAGAATGAATGCAAAGACTCTGTCCCACATAAAGTGTGGAGAAAGAACTGAGACTTCCATAAAGCCTATACTTAGGAAAGGTTCTAGCCATAGTGAAAGGGTGGGATTAAAATAAAAAATCTGTTCCCTGGTAAAGAGAAATGACAAGAAATCTTCTCTGTTAAGGTATGGGCTTGGAGTGAAAAAAAAAAATCTCTCTGGAAAGTAATAATCATACATCTGCCCATGCACAAATTAAGGATTTGAATTTATATCACTTTCATGGTCCAGGAAAATCCAATTCAATAAATTAAGTGAAAAATATTTCTGGATCGGGGTGCTGCAAGAACACAAATCCATCTCGGGGGGATGCACCTCAACCTAGGCTTTTAGAATTTGCGGTACAGATAAGAACAACCAAATATGAGCTCCTTGTCACATTTTTCAAGAAAGATATGATGGCACGGGGCACCTGGATGGCTCAGTCAGTTAAGTGTCTGCCTTCGGCTCAGGTCATAATCTCAGGGTCTTGGGATCAAACCCCGCATCGGGCTCCCCACTCAGCGGGGAGTCTGCTTCACCCTCTCCCTCTACCTCTCCCCCCACAACTCATGCTCTCTCTCTCAAATAAATAAAAAAAATTTTTAAGGGAAAAATTGGGGGGGGGGAATTGGAGGGAGAGATGAACCATGAGAGACTATGGACCTGAGAAACAAACAGGGTTTTAGAGGGGAGGGGGGAGGGGGATTGGTTAGCCCGGTGATGGGTATTAAGGAGGGCACGTACTGCATGGAGCACTGGGTGTTATACGAAAACAATGGATCATGGATCACCACATCAGAAACCAATGATGTATTGTATGGTGACTAACATAACATAAAAAAATTAAAAAAAAATTTTTTTAAAAAGGAAAAATATGATGGCACAAAGGTGGTGGTGTAGGAGAACCCAGCCTCTCCATCTCCCCACAAACAGCGATGATTAGACAACTATTCATGAATGAAAATAGCTCTGGGAGAACTCAGGAGTTCACTGAAGAAGCTTCAGCAATACAGCGGAGCAAAAAAGCCTGAGAAGCGCTGCACAAAAATGGTAGAATGGTTTCATCTTGCGTGCACCATGCCATCTGTGACCGGCCCTGCTCAGTGCCGAGAGGGAACTCCCAGCCTGAGAGAGTTCCCGTGCTGGGAGAAGGAGAGCAATGGGACCAACCAGGTCCCCCAGCCTTTTGGGGGCACTGCAGCAGGGACCTACTTCATTTCACCCCACCCAGAGGCCAGCAAGGCTGATGTGTCTACAGATGGCTAGGAACTAGGAACAAGGGCAGAGGCTCCCAGTATCTGCCAGGCAGCCTGAGTGACCAGGGTTCCCAGGGGCCCGCCTTGCAGAGGACCCCAGTGGCCTTTGCTGCAGAGGACCTCACCAGGCTGTACAGCTGCCGCACATGCCACTAATTTTCCTCCCGGAGTGCTTCATCACAGACCCCAGCAAACTGCTCCGCAGAGACCTCACCAGCTTTTGCCACCAGGGAAACTAATGAGCAGGCACGGCCACAATGAACAGCCCTGATGTTTTCACACCACAGGTGTTCATGCCTGCAGACACCAGCTGCCTGAGTCCTTCCACACTCCCTTTCCCCACCCCTGCCGGAGCCCGGGATCCACAGTGGCAGCCAGCCCTGGCCTCTGTGGCTATGCACATGTAAGACATCATGTGAGGCCCTAGTAGCCAAACCCCATTCCCATGTATACACCCATGGCTAGCGCCTACAGCTGCACAAGTGCCCGCCAACAGCCGAGGCCCCCACAGTTGTTCTTGGGCCTGGACATGGCCCTGACTGCTGTCATGGGACAGCATAAATGTGTATGCCTGCAGCTAGCCCCTGCACACCAACAGTGAAGACCCCCAGAGCTGCCTGTGGATCCACATGCAGCCCTGATTTCTGTCAATGCCCTGCACTGCCATGCAGGTCCACGGCTAGCCCCTATAACTATGTACCTTTATGCCACAGCTACAACTCCCGTTACCAGCCTCCACTGCTGTGTGCACACCTGTGACTAGCTCTGCCATCACACAAGTACACACCAACAACGAGGGTCCCTGCAGTGACTCATGCTCCTGCAGTTGGCCCTGATCCTGGTCTGCACCACTGTGTGGGTGTCTTCAGCCAGACCCTGCCACCACAAAGGCATATCTGCAACTGGCCATGCAACAGCTTAATGTGTACACTACCAGCTCCAGCCACCACTACCACCTGCCCTGGTCCCTAGCTGCTGGACCTAGAGGCACTGCCGAGGACCCTAACAGCCCTTGCACCACGGTAGACCAGCCCCCAACCACTGCACCTCTCACCGAAGATCATGCAGTTGTTGATGCTGTGAACCCCAGCTGCCTGAGCCAACAAGACACCACGATGTCTAGACCTGAAATTGCCACATGGCCCCACACATAACACCCTGCATACTAGGCCTGGGGTCACAGCATGTTCCAGCATGCCCTCACACATGAAAATCTTTTCTTACTGAAGTCAGTCCATAAAGTCTGGAGGAGATGACTGTTTATTCATATGAAAGATACCTGTGCAAAACTACAGGCATCACACACACACAAATCAGGGAAATATAGTACCACTAAAGGAACATAGTAAACTTCTAGTAACTGACCTAAAGAAATGGAGATCCTTGAACTGCCTGATAAAGAATTCAAAATAATTGTTCTAAAGATGCTCAGAGAGAACTACAAGAGAACAAATATAAACAACTTCATGAAATCAGGAAAACTACTGTTTATGAACAAAATGAGAAGCTCAACAGAGAAACAGAAAACATAAAAAAAGAACCAAAGAGAAATTCTGGAGCTGAAGATGAAAATGAATGAACTGAAAAATTCAACTGAGAGCTTCAACAGCACACTGGACCAAAGAGGAGAAAGAATTAGTGACACCTAAAACAGGTCATTTGAAATTATCAAGTAAGAGGACAAAAAAAAAAAAAAAAAAGAATGTAAAGAAATGAATAAAGCCTACAAGACTTAGAAGTTACTACTAAAAGAAACAATCTATGGATTATGGGAGTCTCAGAAGGAGATGAAATTAATAAAATAGCAGAAAGCTTATTTTTTTTTATTTTATTTTTTTATTATGTTAGTCACCATACAGTACTTTAGTTTTTGATGTGGTGTTCCATGATTCATTGTTCAGAAAGCTTATTTAAAGAAATAATGGCTAAGAATTTCCCAATCTGGGGAAAAATTTAAATCTTCAAGTTCATGAAGCTCACAGGTCTCCAAACAAATTCAACCCAAAGACATCTTTTCCAAAACACATTGTAATGAAACTGTCAAAAATAGAAAATCTTGAAAGCAGCAAGAGAAAAGAAGATCATCACTTAAAAAGGAAACCTCTTAAGACTATGAGCAGATTTTTCAGCAGAAACCTTGCATGAGAGAAGAGTGTGGGATGTTACTTTCAAAGAGCTTGAAGAAAAAAAGCCACCAACCAAGAATACTTTGCTGGCAAAGTTGTCTTTCAGAAATAAAAGAGAATAGACTTGCTCAGGCAAACAAAAACTGAGGGGGTTCATCACCTCTAGGCCTGCCTTACAAGAAATGCTGAAAGGAGTTCTTCAAACTGAAATGACAGGATTCTAATTAGTAACATAAAAACATGTGAAAATATAAAACATACTGGTAAAGGTACATATAGAGTCAAATTCAAAATACTCTAACAATGTAATGTGGTGGTGTGTTACTTACCTCCAGTATAAAGGTCAAAGGATAAAAGTATTAAAAATAACTATAATATAATAATTTGTTAATGGATACACAGTAAAAGAAAAAGTAGATTGTGACATCAGCAACATAAAATGTGTGTGCATGGGGGGAATAAAAGAGTAGGACTTTTGTATGCAACCAAAGTTAAATTGTCATTAGTTTAAAATAGACTGTTATATTTAGAAGAAGTTTTATGTGAACCTCATGGTAACACAGCAAAATCTATAGTAGATACACAAAAGATAAAGAGAAGGGAACCAAAGCATACCACTATGGAAAATCATTAATTCACAAAAGAATAGAAGAAGAAAGGAAGAAAGGAAATATAAAACAGCCAGAAAACAATAAGATGACTTCTGAAAGGCCAAACTTATCAATCATTCCTTAATGTAAATGGATTAAAATCTCCAATCAAAAGGCATGTGGTGGCTGAATGGATAAGTAAGACCCAAGTATACGCTGCCTATAAAAGGCTTACTTCAGTTTTAAGGACACACACAAGCTGAAGGTGAAGGGATGGAAATAGATACTATACGCAAATGGAAACCAAAAGAGAGCAGGGATGGCTATACTTATATCAGACAAAATAGACTTCAAGTCAAAAACTGTAACAAGAGACAAAAAAATTACATAATGATAAAAGGTCAATTTGTCAATAGGATTTAACAATTGCAAATATATATGTATCCAACATGGGAGCACCTAAATATATTAAACAAATACTAACAGTTCTAAATGGAGAAATAGACAACAATACAATAAAATTAGGAGATTTCAACACTGCCACTTTTGACAATGGATAGATATCCAGACAGAAAATCAGTATAAAGACACTGGCCTTGAACTATACTTTAGATCAAAAGATCTAACATTCACGTACAGAACATTTCATGAGACGGCAGCTGAATACACATTCTCAAGCACATATAGAATATTCTCTAAGATAGATCATATGTTAGGACACAAAACAAGTCTTAATAAATTTAATTAGATTGAAATCATATCAAGTATCTTTTCCAACCACAGTGGTACAAAACTGGAAATTGCTAACAGGAGGAAGACTGGGAAATTTATAAATGTGTGAGAATTAAACAACACACTCTTAAAAAACCAATGGGTCAAAGAAGATATCAAAAGAGAAATCAGAAAATATTTTCAAGTGGAAACACAACATACCAAAACTTACAGGATTCAGCAAAAGCAGTTCTAAGAGGAAAGTTTATACTGACAAATGCCTACTAAAGGAGATAGAATTTCAGGATTATGAAAAAAGGACAGAGAATGACATAATGTATCTCTTTTGAAATTTGTTAATAGAAAACACGATAACTTATTTTTTTTCCATTTGTCAATTACTTATATTTAGACATCATACTCACTAGTTAGGCTTGATACATTTCCTTGTGAATTTACAAATATAATGAAAAAGTTATGCAAAAATACACTTACAACTTGGCTTACAAACATAGACTTATCATAAAAATGAAGGAAGCAAACTGGTGTATTATTTGATTTTCTTTTTACTGGTGTCTAAGGTGATATAAACTAGGAGGAATATATAATATGTTCCCTTAAGTAACCTCTGCAATTTATCCAAGAAAAATTCAGTTTACCTTTGTAGGAAATACAAAAAGGAAAAACATTAAATGATAGATAGTTGGATGTATGGGGCATGTAGGGAATTGATTTTATTCAGGAGGACCCAGACAAAGATACTCTGTATGTCAAGTTTAAAGCCCTATTCTTGATAGTGTCAAAAAGTCTTTTCTAATGAAAGTCAGTCCATAAAGTCTGGAGGAAGTGACTGTTTTTCATATGCACAGCCCATGAGGTGACATGCGAGGCTAAGGAACCAGCATCATCTTACTAAGTACTTTGGTTCCAAGAAATGTGTTGTTCCAAGTCTGAGGTTCCCAACTGATGTGTCACAGTGATTAGAGATGTATCACAAGACCTTGTTGTTGTTATTGTTGTTGCTTTAATTTTACTTGCTTGTTTTAAAATAAAATACATACAGAAAATTGCACACACAATAAATATATATCTTAACAAGTTATAAAGCAAACACAATTGTAAGTACTGAAACAGGTCACGAAGCAGTGTCTGCCAACCCAGAAGCCTTAGTACGGTCATTCCACAGAGATGAGATAGATGCCCCCACACAAAACTAGGTTTGGATGTTGAGATGAATGATGCCAAACATGCATCAAGAGGGTATGAAAAAATTACTCCCATCATAGGCTTCCTGGGTCCTAGGTTTTCAGTCCTAGCAGGTCTGAAAATGGCTTGCATAGTTTGAACTTCTTGCAGATGAACTCTCATCTGCACATGGACTCTCTTACTGGCTTGCGCAGATGTGGGCAGAATGGAGAGAGGGTGTGGTGGGGCTTGAAAGCTGTCAGCCATCAAACATCAAAATTGGACTCCGCCTCTTTATTATACCTCTCAGTGTGCCTAGCGTAATTATAGCCCCTTCTCCATCCCCCCCCAATAACTACCACTTGGTCTTTTACAGAAATCACTTTCTTGCATTCTTGGTAGTTTTTTTTATCTTGCAATTATTCATTTCTAAAAACCATAGGTTAGTTTTGCCCATTTTTAAAAAAAATTGCATGTGTCTTTTAAATCTTCTTAAATCTACATGTTCTCTTTCCATATTGTTCTTTTCCTTCCATTTTTCTGTTGAAGAACTAGGGCCTTTGATTTGTATGGTTTTCCGCATTCAGGATTTTGTTGACTGTGTACTTATGGTTTCATACAACATGTTTGTCTATTTTCTCAATTTCCTGCAAATTGGCAGCTGGATCCAGAGGTCTGATAAGACTCCAGTCCATCCTTTTGACTACAAAGGGTAGGTGGGTTAAATCCATAAGAGAAGCCTGCTAGTACATATGAGAAGGACATAACGGTAAATGGACTTTGGGTTAAGTAACAGTGGAAGAGTGAACCTTTGCAAACCTTCCATATTATGTATCTGATCCCACATGCTTAGAATATATAAGATACACTGATTATGCTATTATGTTTGGAGGTGCTCAGAGACCTTGAATGCTGATAAAACTTTGCTTTACTTCTCTTCATTTTGCTTTCTTTTCTTTTAAAAAATAAAATAGGCAAGGAAGCCACAAAATGCAAATAAAAAAATTGAGCTTTCAACAAGAGACATAATTTAACAATTCTTCCAACTTGGCAGGCAGAATAAAAGCTCTTCAAGTAAACAAAGATCGTGTAAAAACTGCTTGTCAATAGCATCCACTGGTCAGTGTTCAGAGAAGTTAAAAATAAGCACTGGAATTTTCTGAGTACCCCATGCTCTAGTGGTATCTTTTGAAGATGTGTATGGTGCTTTGCTTTCACAGGTGAGTAGTACTGGATGAGGGTATTTGTTTCCCAGGGCTACCATAATAAAACACCATAAACTGAGTGGCTTACTATAACAGAAATTTATTCTCTCACAGCTCTGGAGGCTAGGAGTTCAAAATCAAGGTGTCAACAGAATTGAGTCCTTCTGGAGTCTCTGAGGGAGCATCTGCTCCATGCCCCTCTCCCAGCTTCTGCTAGTTGCCAGCAGTCCTTGGCCTTGCTTGGCTTGTAACCACACCACTCCAAAATCTGCCTCGGTTGCCACATGGCTTTCTTTCCTGTGTGTGTCTCTATGTGGCCTCTCTTTCTCTTATAAAGACACCAGCCATTGAATTTAGGGCCCACTGAATCCAGTATGACCTCAACTTAACTAATGACATCTGCAAAGAACCCATTTCCAAATATGTCACATTCTTAGGTTCTGGATGGGCATGAATTTGGGGGATACTATTCAACTCATCACTAATAACTTCAACTTTGTAACTCATGTCTGAAACTTTCAGTCCTTCAAAAGTCTACCAGTGGTAGTCATGTTTTATTGTAACCAACTGAATAGTATATAATCTCTTGATGTCTTGCCCTTGCCTTGGTTTTGCTTTTATTTGTTTCATTTGAAGGCCATATTTCTTTTGTTGTTCTCATTTCTATATATTTCTATCTCCTTTAAGGAATGAAAAATAAGATTCCTAATCAAGGATTCTGAATGATACATTCATGAAAATGTAGAGACTCCTGTTCTTGTATTTGTACCATCTAACACTATTTTTGCCTTCCTACTTACTGTGCAATGCCTGCCAGTGGCAACATTTTTCATGGCGCCGAGAAAAATGTTGAAATTGGCAAATCTTAAGCACTGAATAAAAAATCAACATTGCCCATTTGGACTAGAATTTTATATATAAGTATTTTGACCTGGGAAACTTCAAGGAATGATATATTGGTCTTTTCCTCTTTATACAAGGTATCATTGTTACTAGGAACTTATTTTTACATTTCCTAAAGCCGAAGATGCTCCAAAATACTCAATTCTTTTAATCACTCTTCTTCCTGCCACCTGACAGAATACTCAAAAATTATCCACAAAATACTTCTGTTGAGAGAGTCACACAACTTCTTAGATGAAACTGCTAACCACAATTTAGCTTTATGCTCACATCCTACAGGAATGGTGATTTTTTTTTTCTTGGATTCATGGTTTACTTGTGAGCATCATCAAGAAGAAGACATGGCAGGAGTTAAAACTCCAGAGCTTTACAAAAGCAACTGATTCTGTTTTCATTGTACGAGAAAAAATCAGACAATGAGACTATGAACACTCACAGAGACTTTCAGATACTCTACTTTCCATAGATTTTCCTGTTTTGGTTTGGTGTGCCCACAAATCTCTAAGGAGGTAAGCCTTTATATTAATTAGGATTGGATTCAACTGAACCTAACAAAATCCAAACTAACGGTGGTTTAAATAAGACAAAAGTTGTTCTCTCTCTCTCTCCCTCATTCCCTCTCTTCCTTCTTTCTCTCCTCTTCTCCACCACCCCTTCTCCCTCTCCCTTAGGGGAAATTTGCAGAGAGGCAGCTCAGAGCTGGTGTATCAGAAGCATGATGTTGTTGGGGACCCTGGCTCCTTCTATCTCTACCCGAGCTATGTATGGCCTTGTTCTTCACAGCCCAAGATTGTGCTTCTCCCCTTCTTCCGTCATATGCTTCTCAGACAGCAGTGTGGAGGATGGAGGAGAGAAGAGTATGCCCCTTACTTTAAAGGAGATTTTCTAATACCAACGTAAGCTTCCATTTCATTGGATGGAACTTGGTCACAAAATCACATCATAATCTGAGCCTTGGAAATGTAGTCTTAGCTGGGTAGAAACATAAGCAGTTAGCCATAGGCTTGCATGATAAAGAATGGCCAATTCAATTTGATTTTCACATAATCAATTTTTTTTGTATATGTGTACAATATTTGAGACATAGTCATGGTAAATTTTCTTTTCCTGAAAGTCAAGTTTATCTTGGCAAACTGTATTTTTATTTGCTAAATCTGAAAACCCTAGAGAGAAATCAGGGTCTTCTACTAAAAGGAAGAAGCAAATGGATACTGGAGTAGGTAAACAATGGTCTCTGGCACAGCAATTTGAAAGACCTGATGCAATGAAATATCCAGCTGTGAGATGAAAAAATGGACTTAGAGATAGGGGATAGGATAACTGGGAACCAGTCATCTTCACTATCTTCACTAATAATCTATACTCAAAAGTCTTTACCAATAAAGTCTATGATTGGGACTATCACATAAATTACTTAACCTCTTAAATCTAATATTTGTCAGCGAGACTGTAGAGTACTTCACATGACTTTCTGCATACGCAGTTGCTGGCAGATTGGAAATTTACCTTTGTAAGTCGCCTTTACAGTTCCATAGTAAAAAGACTCACTCTTCCTCATAGTGGGTCAGATCTTTGAGTCTGACACAAGGTGTGACCGTGATCCTTTGTGAATGATCCCTTTCTTACCTGTCATAGATGATAAATGTTCATTCAGACTTACCATTTATTTAACTCATTTAGTTTACCTTGGACTATGACAGGAAGCCCCAGAGACTCCTGGTTCTGTTTCTAGCACAGGCTGAGCTTCCTAAATACAGAAGCACTTTCTGTCAGATCACAAGGTCATCTCTGAATGGACCGGCTTTCGTTCCTAAATGGGCTTCCAGATATTGAGGCTGGTCCTGAATCACAGCAGAAGAGGAACACTTTGCCTTTCTTTCTCCATCTGGTGGAGAGCAGCAAGCTACACTTGGGAGATAAAGCCACAAAACCCACACTCTCCTGTCTTCACGTCCTGGCCTGCACACTGACTGCCAGAATTTTATCTGCTAAAGATGCATTTAAACACTTTTTCTTGCTTACTTGCCTCACTTTTCATCTTTAGGTATCTCTCCAGGATATCTGTTCCTCTGACTTTATTTTGATTTTATTTTTTTTAAAGATTTCACTTATTTATCTGAGACAGAAAGAGAGAGAGAGAGCATGAAGGGTGGGGAGGGGCAGAGGGAAAGGGAGAAGCGGACTCCCTGCTGAGCAGGGACCCCAAAGTGGGGCTCAATCCCAGGACCCTGAGATCATGACCCGAGCCTAAGGCAGACACTTAACTGACTGAGCCACCCAGGCACCCCTGTTCCTCTGACTTTAACAAGAAAATTTTGCAGCATGTTTTCAAATTATAGCACACTTTTTTTTTCTTCAAAAAGTAGAGTAACAAAGAATGACTAGAATATTTGGATTATTGTTTTTCTTATCCCTTAGGTTTTTGAAACTACTGAATGATCCATAATTCATTTCTAGGCACAAATACTCTTCTTCTGGCTGCCTCTAAGTCATGATAAGGGGAAAAAAAATATCCTCAGAGAGCAAAATGAGAAGCAACATATTTGTGGCTCAAGCTAGATGAATGGAAAAGAACAGAACACTAAGTGGATTAAAGAGGATACTGCAGGGCAGGGCTTAGTGATTGAATGGTCGCCCAGTTTATATTAAAGGACATATTTCCATTTACAAAATGATTCCCTTTGTAAGGTTCAAGGCTTAATATGCCGGGCATCTTCCCAGCACTAAGCATTTATTTTAGAAAAGCTTTCCATGTCAAGAAAATCCAGGTTCTGAAGTGATAAATTTAATGATGAGATGTACAACTTGAAGTTCTGGCTAATTTCAGGTGTTGAACATCTTCCAACCATTTTTACTGGAATAGGAGGGATACATCAAATGCCATGACTTTGTTCCAGTTGTGTTATCACCTCCAATCAAGTGAAAATGTCCTTGAAGCCAAGGCTATGCATTCCTGAAAGTGCTTACACTCAACATATGGCAACATGAGGCCAAACTTCAAGATGAAAGTGAAGGAAATCAAGACAGTTGCCCAGAAATTTCCAAATATTGGCAACCTATCTGGATGAACAAAAATTTTGCACTTTTCATCCACCCGTGTATAACGATCCAAAGTTGAAGTTATCTTGGTGGGTGCCCTGACTTGGCAATAACAGGCACAATAAGCTTCCTGAGGTCATGGCGTGTGGCACCATGAACACCAACATTAATATGGATGTATTTTTGAACACACCCGTCCAGGGGCTCCGGAGTACACTCGAGAGACTGGCAGAGATGGAGCTTTCTGGGCAAGGTCTCATCACGGATCATCTTCAACTTCCAGTTCTCAGTGTCAAAGCTGCCATACGTTTGGCACTTAGTATATGTCTGCTGAACAAAATGAAATGACTAACAACACAGTGGAAACTTCACCACAATAGCTGTTAGGCTCAGAAGAAATAGTGCATAAGTGAAGCCAAGAGTTTTTTTTTTTTTTTTTTTTAAATGCAGCTTTGAAAAAAAGGACCCAAGACAAATAAGAAAACTGAGACGTAAAGCCAAGGGAATCAGCAAGTGGAAGACCTTCACACACCTAGTTAGCACCTCACTGAGCCTGGGTCTCACCTGGAGGAGAGGAGCTTAACCCCTATAAACACAAAGACCCATGTTGCAATTAACAAGAAGCTCAATGGGCAACATTAATTAAGAAAAATTTCCTTCTTCGTAATTTCCTGCAAAGAATATTTAAGAAGCCCTCACTCCCTAATCCACAGCAATATTGAAATCTGTCCCTCCACTCCATTTCCCTTACTCATCCCAGGAATTCAGATCCCCAACTCCCCAGTTAGTACTGTTCCTCCTCTACCCCATGGGGCCTATTTCCCTCCATCTCCTCCACAGGATTTCTCTGATCCCTTTATTGTGTAGATAAACTTAACTTCTTTCCAAGTGCCAATTAGCTATTCCCCTTAGGGAGAGTGTAGAAAGGGAAATTGGGTTAGAAATTGCAGATTTGTCTTTGGCCCATGAGATGAGTGCCAAAGTCTATACATATTTTCAGATTTATCGTTTTGGTCCCAGTGCAGCAATATTTTTGTTCAGTTAACAGGATTCAGGTATAAGGAGAATGAGATCCCCTAATACATGCAGTATTCATAAACGCAATTACTTTTATAACCATCACAGACATTTCAAGGCATAGCAAACTCACTCTGACAGCGGACTTACCTGCTACAGTACAGGAGTAGCGAGGCAGGTAAGTAGGATCCTACAATTTTTACAGTACGGATTTGGTAAAAGGTGTTTTATAGAACCTAGCATCCTTGAACTTCACAATTTTCAGGCTAAAAATATCATGCTGTAGACAGCACTTACTGGTGGAGGGTGGACTAGCAGCCTAGCCTTAGGAAAACTTTAAGCACTCGGGTGAAAGGAGATGCTCACAACTAAGCTAGGTTTTTCCCATTTATTCTTTGCTGGCAGCACACGGTGAAGGACTATTTCTAGTGAAGGCTCTCCAGAGAATTCTTGTATTACTTAGTGGCATTGCTTGGACATGTCTCTTTCCAAGATTTCTTCCAGCTCTGAATAAACGACTTCACAAAATTATCTCAACTAAAGGTGGTGGAAATGTGTTGTTTATTAAGTACATGTGATGTCTAGGCACTGATTAGCTACTGTCCATATTATGAAAATCGGATTAATTCCAGAACAACACAATAAAGCAATAAAGCTAAGCACACAGTAGACATGGAAACCAGAACATGATATACTCTGGCTGGAATTTAAGGGACCGTTAATTGTATTTGGAGAATCCCGAGGCTGTAAAAAATATCAGCTGATACGGGAGTTTAGTTGGAATTATATTCCCAATATTTTCTCTCCCTACTCCTTCTGACACCTCCTTAACTGTGTTCCCCATCTCCTGTCATGAACGGCCATCACATCTCTGGGGAAAATGTTTTCTATCTACCACATGTTCATTTTCTAGTCACAAGTGCATCCTATTGGATCCCTGTGGGGTTCCACTCTGGAACCCTCTCAGCCTTGCTCTTTACTCTGGCCACTGCTGTAGTGGGTGACCTGGTGCAGGCTTTGATCAGATCAGCATAGCTTTCAGAGGTCAGAACCTTCTAGAACTTTGTCTCAGTCCCAGTTAGATATCTTTTGCTTTCTCTCTACTCTGCAAAACTGCTGGACACTCACTCATGCATTCACAACCAGAAGCATGAGGGCAATAAAGCCTGAGGTCCATCCTCTGGCCCTGGGGGATGGGAGCATAATGCTTTCCTATTTGACCCAAGGGATCAGCTTTGTGTACATTTTAGAACATTCCTCAGAAGGTCCCAGCAGAATGGACCACCAGTTGCCTGTAGCACAAGCCAACTCTACCTTGTGTTTTTGCACAGGTTTTCCCTCCTTTCATGTTTTATTCCTGTATCATGCCCCACTGCTCTAAAGGATCATGTTCCTAAAGAAACTATGGGCACACCAGTGTCTGCTTTAAGCTTTCAGGAGACAGAGGCCAAAGCATACATATATCACACTGTTGGGAATCCTCTTCCTACATCCTTTGGTGAGGAAGAGTTAAATAAAAATCTTTTTCTATGCTCCTTTATTTTGATTACCAAAAACTCATGCTTTGAAGAGGGAATCTATGGATCCACAATGTCCAATCAATAGCCACTACATACATGTGGATGTTAAATATCTGAAATGTGGCTAGTTTGAAATGAGATTGCCTTTTGCAAAACTGCCTTTTCTTTCCTTTTTTTTTTTTTTTTTATATTTTAAGTGTGACTATTAGACACTTTAATATTACATGTGGGCTCACATGATAGTCTTATCAGAACTTCTACTATACATAAAAGGAGATCTAAGAGACATACCAGTGAATTGCAATGCACTGACTTTATATGAAGCTAATTGAAACAAAAATTGTGTAAAAATCATGAGATGGTGAGTAAAATTTAAAAACTGCCTGGATATTTGGTGTAAGTCATTAATGCTAACTCTTTTTAAGGCGTGATGATGGCTTTAGGATGTTTTTAAAGAGTCCTTACTTTTTAGAGATACATACCAAAATATTTATCAATGAAATGATATGATGTCATATTTATGTTTCAAAGTAATCCATGCATGGGGTTGGGAGAAAGTGAATAGGCATATAAATGAAATAAAACTGACTTTCAGTTGGTAATTGGTGAAATCAGGTAATGGTACCTGGGAGTCTATTATCTTATTGTCTCTGCTTTTGTATATGTTTGGAATTTTCTAAGATAAAAAATGATTTACCAAAAGAAGGAAATTTTTCCAATGTCAAGTGATAGCAAGGCACGGACCTGTGGGCTATGTGTTCAACTGGTATGTATCATAAGGACACCTCCCAAGGTTCAGTTCCTTTCTTTTTTTTTTTTTTTTAAAGATTTTATTTATTTGACAGAGAGAGACACAGCGAGAGAGGGAACACAAACAGGGGGAGTGGGAGAGGGAGAAGCAGGCTCCCTGCTGAGCAGGGAGCCTGACGCGGGGCTCGATCCCAGGACTCTGGGATCATGACCTGAGCCGAAGGCAGATGCTTAACGACTGAGCCACCCAGGCGCCCCAGTTCAGTTCCTTTCAACCTCTTGGCAAGATGTATGGTATTTGGTGCAGTTTTATTACAGCTGATATGCACAAAATGCTATGTACCCTCATTGCCCGGAGAAGTAAAATGACTGAGTTATGTGAGGAGAATGAATGAATGTATATTCAGTTCCAAAGTGATCTTGGTACCATCCAAAGAAAGGTATTTAAGTAGTACCTTTTGTATTATAAATATATAATTAAATAACACAGTCATAGATATATTTACACATAAGTATATTTATAGATTCATCTGTATTTCTACTTATTTATAAATGTGAAATGATACCTATAAAATGTATTTAAATACATAATATATTTATATATTAATATGTAAATACATAATTTTAAGTATAAAAGGAGGCTCCTTTAATATTATGCCTTGTGTTCCAGTCCCTTTTTTCCAGATCATTTTTACTATAATGCTTCTAAACTGTGTATACTCCCTTTCTCTTCTAGTTATAAAAGTGTTGGGATCTAATGTTCTATCATGTAAACTTCTCAAGGAGTCAATGGCCACAGCGCAATACACCTGAGGCAGAGAGAGGTTTAATTTAACCATAAAGAAATGAGAGATGCTCGGGTTCTATAGGCAAGTACTCTAATAAAACACGTCTGAACTAGTGTTGCTCTGATAGACTGATATTTTGTGGCCCATTTTTCCCCCACTTTTCAGTGTAACAACAGGCAGGAGCAAGAAGTGGTTGGGGATGGAATGCATCCCTTCTTGAGTCCTGTTTCAGAATAAGATGACCAGTCAAGTTCATTCACGCAGAGCATTTTCTGTCTGCTTTCTGATCCCTAATTGATGAAGTCCACTTGAGTTCACTGTGCCCCAGGCTGGGTGTCAAGACTCCACCATCTTCTCTCCATGGGGCCTTGCTGCACACACCTCCTCAGGCTGCATTATGCGTTAAATCTGCCTAGAGTAGTTCCATTTAGATAAAATAAATAACCTATTCTTAAAAGCTCTAATTAAGAACACTCCATGCCATTCTTACCTTGCCTTTTTGGGGGCTTTTCAAACTGAAGAATGTTTTCTGGTCTAAGAACCTATTAGACTGAGTACTCCTCAAAGGATTTAAATCTCAGCACTTGGTAGCTATACTGCTTGGCATATGGAAGATACTCAATAAATGTTTATGAATGAAAGAATGACCCAGATTTCTTGCCTAATGGGTTATTGATCTCACATCTCATACAGTAGAGAGATACAAGGTCTCTACTTCTACTCTAGTACTATTAATTTATAAATTGAGTTGCACTCAAATCTCAAAAGAACTAAAATCTGTTTCCCACATTAAACTGTCCATGCTCTGGGATTCATTGAATCCTCACACTTTAATGCAAGAAGCAACCTAGGAAAATGTCTAGAACAGAGGTTTTCAGATTGTGTCCTGGGGAATCCATGATTGCCTGAACAGCTTAAGGGACCTCATATGAATGGACATATAGGGAGTCTTCACTTCTCTCAACCTCCAGCTTGAATTTGGTTCAAACCTATGTTGGGATTCACTGGGAGGAGGAAGGAAAGATGGTTCTTAGCTTCGCAGTTAGAAAATCCCTGCTCTTGACCAACAGCTTCATTTTGCAGAGAAGAAACCAAATTTCAGAAATAATGGCTAGCTCCAGCTCACATGGTCAGTTAGAGCAAGACCAAGGTTAAAACCCCTGGTCCAGGACCAGTCCCTGCCCCACCCCCTCATCCAGTCAACTGTGTTGTTCCATGGTACAAAATTACATGACTTTTCTTCCTTCTGTGGTCACATTGACCCAAATGCTTATGAATATGCTTGTTGCTTAAAGTAATCCTCCATTTCCATCTTGAGTGTATCCTCTGTTGCCCCAAATTAATTCTTGGAGATGGGGGCTATTTTCTTTGTACCCTACCTCCTACTCCCAGTGGGGTTTCTGGAAGTGTTCGGTAAATTATTTACAGACTAAGTGACAGCAAATTGAATCTAAGACAGAGACTTGGAAAAACTTCGGGGCTTAGCCATGGAGGACAAGGCAGGGTTTCTAACCTATCAGACATTTTCTGCGGTGTAACATGGAGACACACTTTTGATAAACAGCTGCATGGGTCCATCAGTTTCATAATTCTTGAGAAAAATTTCCAGCTTTTGAGAGTGCTTGGAAAATAGATCACTGGTGTGTTTTGCACATTTCAGAAAAAATGAGGATAAGTGCTCATAATTTCTCACCCACAGTGGAGAAAATAGATACATGAGAACTGAGTTGGAGAATTAACAGAGCAATTAATGCTGACTGTGAGCGAGGATCAAGTTGACCTCACTGAGTTTTAAATGGCAGCTTTGATTGTTGGGGGATTTTTTCTGGTTTTTCAAACTTTCACAAAGGAAGAAGAGTAGAGGGCGTTGGTTTTGTGGGTGCACAGTGGCATCAGTCTATTCTCGAATCAACTTTGTCAATTACTAGTTGTAGATCCTTAGACAAGTTTCTTAGCCTGGCTGAGCCTCAGTCTCATCTGTAAACTGGAGATCATGTTTCCTCAACAGAGTTCCTACGAAGACGAAGTGCAATTCCACATGTGGAATGTTCTGCACAGGGGCCTTGCTATGATGAGTACTCACCAGCGACTGTGAGTATTTCCATGAAGTCGCAGGATGAAGGCAGACACGTTAGATCGCCATTCCGTTCTTGTTTCCTAGCTTACAAACGGGAGAACTTGAGGTAGTAGAACGATGACCCGCTGCCTCACTCGTGTCAACTCCCTTTTTAGTTCGCTGCTGCGGTGTGCTCTATACATTTAGCGATATTCATGTGGTTTAGTCCACAGTGTGTGAGAGAGCCATGAGAATGTGCCCCTCAGACCTCCCACTGCAGGAGTGCATTGCGCTGAAGGCCCCAGGTGCTAGGCTCTGAAACCCATCCTGGAGTTTGTGCTGGGCCGCATCCCCCACACGCTGCTCCCAGCCAGTGACTGAGCACATCAGGAATACGAAAGCAGCCTCACTCCTGGGTGAGAGAGGACCCTCACCTCCACCAGTGGCCTTGCTGAACTTTCTGAAACTATCCTGCAGCCTAAGACTCCTCCACCCAGCCTGCCTTCCTTCCCTCTCTCCTTCACAAGAGTCAGGTCTACACTGTGATCTGACAGTCCTCCCAGCCTCCCCTGGTTCTCCGTCCATTTTTCCTCACAGGTGTTCGCCTTAAGAGAATCCTTGCAAGTCTAACCATGTCTTGCTATTTGCCACTCAGAGGACCTAGGCTAATTCAGAGAGCAGGGGTGAACAAAGTAACTTTCGTTTCCCAATACTTAGTGCATCTTGGACAGCTTACTGAGTATAAAGCTGATGAACAAAGCATGCAGAGCCATGAGTGCTCCCGAGAGTTGACATTCAGCCCTAGTCGTCCTCAGACAATGGACACTTCTACAACTGGGAACAGACCGCTGTTTCTTGCTTGGAAGTCCTCTACCTTGGCCACACATCCCAGACTTGTCTCATGTTCTTAGATGGATGAAACTTCCAATGCTGATAATCAAAACCATCAGCTGCTGGTGCTGAGTTGAAGCTAGAAAATATTTCTACTCAAGGCCAGCTCCCTGCTAACTAATTGGCCAGAGTCAATAGTATTGTACCCTAAGAATATTCTTCAAGAAAATGTTAAGCCCCTCTTTGGATGGGGGAGTAGGAGACAGGAGAAAGAAATCAACTTTCATTTATTAAATATATTAAAGTACAGGCACATTACACACACGAGCTTTATTTAAAGAGGCCTCTGAGGAAGATGCTACTGTTATCTTTCTCTGAGCAAGGACACTGAGGTTTAGCAACTTGCTTTAAGTCAGAGAACAAGAACAAAACAAAGTGGTCTCTGAGCATACATCTGTCTGAGTCAATAGCCCAGGCTGGGGCTTCTGTGTTTCTGGAGCTGGCTACTGGTTATTTTCTAGTGTGGACCCAAGAAACTGAACCAGAGATCACTAACCCTGCACTGATTTTCTGTCCTGAAGAGGCAATGTGGTTTCTCATGGCGTGGTCAGCTGAGCAGTCACGGGAGGTTGGAGAATATTTGGAAGGAAGAGTGAGGCATGCTGAGTTCCCTGAGGGGAAACTATCTTGTTTGCTACTTATCTTATTCACTTTCACAGGGATTTATGAGTAGGAAGTATTTGGAAAATGTTACTCTGAACTGTCAAACGTCCTATGTGAGCAGATCTGGATAAGCAGAGCTACGAGCATTCAGGCAATTAGGTCGATTCACACTTTTTCCTCACTTACTTCCATATTCAACAAGACGGTGGCTGGGCAGGTGGTGGCAGATATCAAATAGCTATAGGAAAGAATATGGTGTTGTACAAAAAGCATTTGACTAGCAGTCAGAAGACCTGAGATCTTGTCTTGGCTTCAGGGCTAACTGGCTGGGAGACTTTGGATAAGTCACTTTACTTCAAGCGTCAGTCCCTCCATCAGTAGAATGAGAGGACTGGATTCAATGAATCTCCAAGGTCCTTCTTAACTCCAATATTCTATAACTTGATGATCCTGGCCCAGATTGGTTGAGGACTCCGGTGACAGTCCCGGAAAGTTGTCAACTTCCCTCTGAGCAGTGATCATTTTGGCTGAGCATGCTTCATGCCATCTGTCCTGTTCTGTGCCAGTCAGAGGCATTCCCTTCCAGCATGGGCCTCAGCCATGTGTCTGAATCTGGGTGTGTTCCAAGCAGCGTCGAGACCTGTTTAAACTTACCAAGTCTCATAATCCGATGTGATAAGAAATTATATGAGCCATATACTAAACCAATTATATGAGCCATATACTAAACCAGGGGAGCTTATTAGAACATCTTGATCAGGTTCCTTTTAGGTGCCCCCTAATAAAGGTATTTTGAGTAATCACAATCAGCAGTTGTTATGATGAATCCCAAATTCTCACTCTCATTTGCAGTAACTTTCAAAGGATGCCTTTAATAAGAAGTCAGGGGTGGTAGGTGGTGTGTGTGTACCTTTTTCGGTGCCCAGAGCAAGGTTACTCAATATCTCCAGTTCTCTTTCTCATTACAGTTCCTGGCAATGCTCTGATGCAAAGGAAGTTGGAAGGTACTACGGTACAATGTTTGTCCCCCTTGACCTCCTCTTCTCCTGCCATTTGTCTTAGTGTCATTCAATGGGCAGACACGATAGTTCCAAAATCCACACTGGTTTCTCCTCTTCAAATATGTCACATGTGTCAGCCCTAATCAGAGAAATTCCTTAGACCCTCCACTAAATCAAAGGTAGAGAAATCTGAACTAAGTCCCAATATTTCATGCAGCTCTTAACTGAAAATAGGATTTATATTTGAATGTTTTAGGTGTTCAAAATAATGCAGATCTCTTTGAATTTAGAATGGTTCCTCGCCTACTCTGCCTGTGAAAACTAACCATGATCAGGAACATGACAAAAAAAGTGCACTTCAATGTTTGTTTATTTGTTTTGTTTTTTGCCCCACCCCCCTGCCCCGCAAATACCCTCTCCACTTTGATTTAACATTGTACTGTATCCTAGCCAATATAATAAGGCAAGAAAAATAACTGAAAGGCACCTGATTGAAAAGGAAGAAATAAAACTGGTTTTATTCTCAGAAGACATGATTGTGTATATAGAAAATCTGATAGAATCCTACAAAAAAACAACTAGAACTAATAAGTGTAGCAAGGTTGAGGATACAAGAGCAATATGCAAAAAAAAATTGTATTTCTATGTATTAGCAACAGATAATAAACAGAATTTTTTAAAAATACCATTTACAATAGTGTCTGAAATATGAAACATATAGGGATAAATCTGACAAAAGATGTGAAAGATCTGTACACTAAAAACCATGAAGCAGTCCCAAGAGAAATTCTAAAAGACCTAATTAAATAGAGAGATATTCTAAGCTCCTGGATCAAAAGATGTAATATTGCAATCAATGTCAAACCTCCCCAACTTGATAAAGGGATTCAGGGCAATTCCAATAGAAGTCCCAGCAGGATTCTCTCTCCCTTTTTTTTTAATGGTGGGGGAAGGCAAAAAATTGAAAAGCTGGTTCTAAAATTCATATGGAAGTAGAGAGGACCTACAATAGCTCAAACAGCTTTGATAAATAACAAAACTGGATGGCTAACATCCTTATTATAAAACTTATTATAAAACTACATTAGTCAAGACAGTGTGGTATTGGAGTAATGATAGATAAACGGATCAACAGAAGTTAATATAAAGCCAGGTACTATTCCCACCCATATGTGAAAAACTGATGTTCTACAAAGGTACAAAGACAAGACAATTCAGTGGAGAAAGGACAGTCTTTTCAACAAATGGTGCTCAAACATTATTGGATAATCATACGTAAAAAATAAAACAAAACAGAAGTTTGTTCTGTATCTCACACCTCACACAAAAATTAACTCAAAATGGATCATGGACCTAAATGTAAGACTTCTATAAAATTTCTAGAAGAATGAATTAGGAGAAAACTTTTGTGACCTTAGGGTAGGTATGTATCTCTTAGATACAATAGCAACACAGCAATCCATACAAATTGTTAAGTTGGTCTTCATCAAAATTAAAAACTTCTGCTCTTCAAAATACACTGCTAAGGGAATCAAAAGACAAGCTACAGTTTGGGGAAACATATTTTCAAATACTTAAAAAAGAAGTATCTAGAATATTTTTTAAAAGGCTCTTCAAACTAAAAAATAAGAAAACCAACAACTTAATTAAACAATGGGCAAAGATTTCAAAATACACTTCACTAAAGAAGATACACAGAGGATGGATAAGCAGATGAAACAACGCTCCGCCTCATTAGTAATTAGGGACATGCAAATTAAAACCACAATGAGATACCATTGTATACCTAAAAGAATGGCCAAAATTCGAAAGACTGACCCTAGTACATGCTGGCAAGAATGCAAAGGAAATGGGACTATGTCATGGTGCCAATGGGAATGTGTAACTGTACAGTCAACTGGTAATATAGTTTGGCGGTTTCCTAAAAAGTTACACGTATATCTACCATATGATCCAGCCACTTCAATCCTCGGTATTTACCCAAGAGAAAGGAAACCATACAAAAACTTCTACATGAATATTCATAGCAATGCTATTTGTAATAGCTCCAAATAAGAAATAATCTAAATGTCAACCACTAAGTACCTGGATACAAACCGTGGTATACCCATTGAATGGAATACTCCTCAGCAACAAAAATGAATGGACTATATACTTGGATAAATCTCAAAGTAATTTTGTGTGAACAAAAGGAACCACACAGAAATGAGGACATATTGAATGACTCAGCTTACATAAAATACCAGAAAATGCAAAGTAATCGACAGTGACAGAAAGCAGATAGATGATTGCTTGGGAGTAGAAGCAGGAGATGAAGAGTAGTGGAGGGGGAAATGAAATGTTTGAACATAGTAGATTTTTTATTTTCATTATTTTGATGGTAGTGGTGATTTCCTATTGTATACTTTAATTATGTGCAGTGTATTATAAGTCAATTAAACCTCAATTAAAAAAAACACTGCCAACAAAAACTGGTTAAAGATCTGGAAATGATAATAAAATAGATAAACCTATGGTAAACTGATCCCAAAATAAAGAGAATATGCTAGACACATAAACGAAATGTTAGAAACACAAAATTAATAGGCATTATGAAGGAAATATTAGGAATGAAAATGGCAAAGTATAAAATCAACAGTTTTATAGTAATACATTTATAATACACATCAAATAGTTTTTTAGAAAAATATACGTATTACGAAATTAATAGAATACTTCAGCAGATCAATAAATATTAACTATAGGGAGTTATTAATAAAAAATCTTTGTCCCAAAAGGAGCCAGGCCAAGTTTGTCTTAAGGATAACTTTCTTTTTGCCAAAGCTTCAGAGAATAAGATCACTATTATCTTTAATTACTTTTTCCAGAAGATAGTAAAACAGAGAAAGCTTATTTTACATGACTTTTATTATCTCAAATAATAGAACAAGAAAAAAAATACAGACAAATCTCAGGGACAAAAGTTAAAATTCTATATGAAATAATAACAAAATGAATTGTTTTAACAATTATTTTACCAGGGGCTCCTGGGTGGCTTAGTCAGTTGGGCAGCTGACGTGTGATTTCAGCTTGGTTCTTAATCTCAGGGTCATGAGTTCAAGCCCTGCATTGGGCTCCACACCCCCCCAAAAATTATTTCAGCATGACCAAGTAGGATATATCTTGGGATATTTCAATATTTAAAATTCTAATTCACAACATTAAAATATTAATAAAAAACTTAACCCGCTCAACTGCTACTGAAAACTCTTTAATAAGATTCAGCATACATTCATGATAAAAAATTTTAGCAAATTAGGAAAAGATGGAAATATTCTATGCTAAATCATGATTCTGTGGTTAATATCCTATTTAAAGGCAAAATTTCAGAAGCTTTCTCTTCCAAGTAGGAATAAGATAAGGGTGCTTGCTATTATCTTTATTACTCAATATTGTGCTGGAGGTCCTAGAAAATTCAAGAAAACAAGAAAAAGAAACGAGGTAGGGGCACCTGGGTGGCTTAGTTGGTTAAGCGTCTGACTCTTGATTTTGGTTCAGGTCATGATCTCAGGGTCATGAGACTGAGCCCTGGATCAGGCTCCACACTCAGTGGGGAGTCTGCTTGAGATTCTCTCCCTCTCCCTCTCCTTCTGCTCCCCCCAACTCATGCTCTTTCTCTCTCTCACTCCCTCTAAAATAAATAAATAAATCTTAAAAAAGAAGAAATGAGGTATAAATCCAAAAAGAAAAGAAACTAAAAATTGTCACTATGTGCAAACAATATGTGTACATTAAAAAAAAAATTAAAGCAAATGAACCAATTATTATAACTAGCAGAGTGTGTCAAGTTTGTAGGATACAAAATTAATATATGAAAACAAGAGCTTTTTGGTATATTTAAAGAACCAGATAGAAAATGCAGTAGAAAATAACCTACTCATAATAGTGAGAAAAAGTATAAAGTACCAAAGAATAAATTTCTGTAAGACTGTTATGGAAAAAACTATAAAACTTTATTCAAGGATGAAAGAGAACCTTGCATTATTAGAGAGATACATCATATTGAGGTGTGAATAGACTCAATATCATAGAAATATTACTGTCTTAAATTCATTTGTAAATTTCATGCAATTTCAATTAAAACCACAAGATGATTTTTTTATGAAATTAACAGTTTAATATGGGAGGATAGCATAGGCACTTTGAAAATGAAGAAGAGGAAAGAGGGATGTGCCCATCTGGTTATTAAGATTTATTATAAAGCATGAATAATTAAATCAATAATTAGCATGAAGACAGAAAAATAAACCAATAGAATAAAACATAAAGAAATATATATGGAGCAAAGATCCATACCTTCCCAGTCAATAATCTACCTTCAATTATACCTTTGATAGGAATGATTCCAAAGAGTTAATTACATTTAATAAAAAATACACTCTTTGTGTCCAAATGTAACTTGGGTGTGAATGGAAATATTCAATATTTAGTATCATCATTATTAGGATAGAGTGCTGGTACCTAATGAGTCACATTCACCTTCCTGAAAAACTTCAAACTAAGGGAACCTATCATACCTAGACTATTTATTGAGGGTAGCTGTTCTCAAACTTTAGGGAGTGTCAGAGTCACCTGGAAGAATTGTCAAAACACAGATCGCTGGGCCCCTTCCCTCACAGTGTATAATTCAGTAGGTGTAGGGTATAAGAATTTGCATTTATAAGTAGTTTCCAGGTTAGAACTGCTGCTGGCTTGTGAACCACTGCCCTAAGATAACACTGGGTGCCCAGTAGAAGCCAACATTAATACACATAACATTATTTTTCAGTCTTAAACAAGTCTAAAATGCAATTAACTAGTACATACTAGTAGACTATACAGACGGATGTTAGTACACTTATTAGTCAATGATTCCATGTACATGGTGCTCTGCAGAACACCATCTATTCAGTTTAGCTAGTCATGGTTGATACCCTGAGGACCTTCCAACTCCTTAAGGCTAGGGATCATGTTTTATACTAGATTTTGCTCATTGTGTGCTGCCCCCAAATCAACAAAGAAACATTGACTGAGCACCCACTGTGTTTCATGAACTGTACTAGATAAAAATGTAAGTATAAAATTAATAGGCTCATGGTCTCATAGGAGCTACTGACACACAAAGACATGATTTCAATGTTATATGGTCAATAGTTAGATCATTTGTATAAGAGCACACTGATGAAGAGCCTTAGCCCAAATCAGCCAAATGACTGAGTCTGGAAGGATGAATACCAGCTTGTCAGTTAAAAAAGGATATGAGGAGGGGAATCTGGTGTGAACAATCTATATATAGGGTCTGTATTGGACACTAAAAGCAATTTGGTATGCATAGAGATTAAAGTTCCAGACAGATGGTGAAGGATATGAAGGAACTGACCAGGTCTTAATGGGCCGTATACACTATGTTAGAGAATTTGGAATAGGTCCTATACGCAATGTGAGTTCTTCAAAGGATTTTAAGCGTGAAAGTCACATAGTCATATTTGAGTTTTTGATCACTGCAGGAGTTACAGGGTAGAGGATGACTCAGAAGGGACCAGAAGGTAATCAAAGAGATCAGGTTATTACAATCAAGAATTGATAAAGTAGATTAAGAAGAAGAATTTAGGTGTATTTTAAAAGTAAAACTAGCATGACCTGATAATTAGATGTTTAGATGTTGGCATTGATGGAGAAGGAAGAGTCTAGGATGTTCTCAAGATTTTGGCTTGAGTTAACTATAGAGAGTGAGAAAGGGAATACAGAAGAATGAGCAAGTTGGGAGAGAGCTTGGTGTACTCCACTGGGTACATTTAGAGATACCACTGAAATATCTGTGTGGTTATCTATCTGTTCATCAGACAATTATTGAATGGAAGGATGGATCATCTTAAATTATTCAATAAAGCAAAAGGCAAGATTGCCTTCTGAGGGTGAGGGAGTAGGCAGGGGAGTTGAGAGGATTCACAGAGAGGAGTTAGAGAAGCAGCTGACCAAAGGCAGATGAAGAGATAAGTGAAGTTGAAGAAAATGGATTTGTATTGGCATCAATCAGCCCAATTGGTTGATTTATAGAAATGGGAGTCCTGTGAGCATTTAACGGCCAAACAAATCCCGGGGAGCAGAGAGGGCAACTGGTCTGCTTGGAATGTGGATGAGGGATCTCTCAGTTCTCTTTAGTCAGAAAGCTTCTATTAGACAACACAATTTTCCAAAAGGTCCAAAGAAAAATGGAAGGCTTGAAATCTAAGAACAGGAAAGGTTTCTGGTGTTTACCCCTGTGAGAAACGCACGCACAAGGAAGAGGAAATTCAGATCAAAGAAGCAATGAATGTGATCATCTGGGAGGCAGCACAACCCAATTACGAACAAGGACTTTGGAGGCAGAGAGAATATAAGTTTCAAATCCCGGTTCTACCACTCACTGCCTCGCATGGCTTTGGTCAAGTTACCTATTCTCTTTACGCCTCAAATCCTTCTTCTCTGAAATGGAGATTCTCATGGCATCTCCTTCGTGGGGTTCTTGTGATGATTACATGCACAATATTCTTAGCCCAATGGCTGTGCCATGATAATGGGTCAATAAAGTTTACATGGCAGCTTTCTGAGCAGAGGGAAGATTGGCAGCAAGGGAAAGCTTGTCCTTTTCCCATCCAGTGTTGCTCAGGACCTCGAATTAGAGGGTGCTGAAATTTATGACAGCATTTCCAAGAAGGAAAAGGTGATTTTTGAAGTGCCTAACTTACATTGCCTTTACTACTGTTTCACCATCCAAAAAATCTATTTTCCATATAATTTCAAGTTCCTCCAGGGTACAGACAGGGTTGTATGATCTTGGTGGTTCCTACTCCGGGCAGGCATCCAACGCATTCTTGTTGCTGGGGGTGGGGGTGAGGGTGAGGTGGGAACAGAGGACAAAGGAGCCAGGGTGAATAGTAGCATTCAAGCCTCCCTGCGAGCAAGTAATGGTCTGGAGGAGGGATTATCGCTATATATTGGTGGTGGTGATGAGTACTGAGTAAAGAAACTGAATGTGGGACTGAATTGAATTGAATATGTATGGCTTCTGAGGGGCAGGAGACAACATGGGGGAAACCTTCAGAGTTCTATAATGCTTAGACATGAGGAGGGAAGGAAAGAGAGGGCACCTTAATCAGGTTTTCCTTCTTAGAAAAAAGGGCAAAATGGTAGCAGCACCCACAGTCAAAATGGAACTTGAAGGAGAAGCATGAGTTAGAAGGAATGTGACCAGTTTGTTTGGCCTCCACTCTATCCACTCTTGGATGCCCAGGATCTGCACATTGTAAATACGAAAACATTTTCAGAATGCAGCAAGTGCAGGTGCAGAATTGTTCTTCAAGGAACAATTTTACAGTTTCCATGAAATTCAGGTAATGTAAATATATTTACAGCCTATTTCGTACCTGGCAAAAAAGTTCAGTACTTGTAATTATAATAGTTATCACTTCCTTAGCCCTTCATATATTCTAGGGTTTGGGCCAAGTACTTTATAAACATCATTTATAGTCCTCAAGCTACACTGAAAATTGAGTATTGTGATGCCGGTTTTATACAGCAGAGACCTGTGATGAAGGAAGTTGCCCAAGGCCACACAGTCAATAAAGGGAAAGAGGATGAAATTGAGCCACATCTGTCTGACACCAAAGCTTGTGCACGCAGCCACATCTGGCTGCTGATGCCTGCGAATTCACCACTTTGATCTTTTGATCTAGAATCTGTACTGAGATTTCCTTAATACTTGTATTTTATGCCACTGATGCATGGTCTTCCTGACTTCTCTGTCATTATTTCTTCCATCTATTTTGGACCTCTCATTTAAGCAGTTGAATCTAGAAGTCTTCTTTTTGAACCTGAGCAGGAAAACGTGAATAGAATAAGACAGACGACGGTGCCATATCTGTACATATTTTTTCTGGTTCCTGGATTGTGCTGGACTTTTCTAGGGACAGAGAAAGGGGTTCCCAGTTGTATGATGATGAGAAGCAAAAAAGCCAATCTGACATACAAATCTCTCTTTTGTAAAAAGTTTTCTCTTCTGTAAGAATCGGTCAAACTTGGCTATAACTCTCTTGGATTCTGATGCTGATGATCTATATACACAAAGCTTATCCAGGAGTGCTAATTCAAGAGTTCACTGTTAGTAATCAAAACATTTAACTGGAAGTAGTCTGCAGGATAAGAGGAAGGTTCTAGGAAATGTGAAATAATACTCAGGAGGTCGGTTAGGAGAGAGGTGAGAGAAAGACTGAGGAGAAGCTTCTGGGAAGGGCACACCATAGTACATGCCATCTGCCCAGGTGACAGCCCAAAGCATGGGCTTCCAGAAGGAAAAGAAGTACAGAGAGTGGGTAGGGGTACTGAAGACAGGCTCTCCGCCAGCCAGCCCCACCCTCTACTCCTATACCCCCAACCTCTTTCCTATTAAGAACTGTTTCTCTTTGATAAGTTTAACCAGAATCCAGCAAGAAATGAAACCAAGGGAGCAGAAAAAGCCAGAGGAATGAGAAGGAGCAAGAAGAACTTGCAGCCTCTCTGCAGCCATACTGTCTTAATAGCTCTTTGAACTTGCAGGAACACTTCCAATATGTACATTCTAATATACAAATCCTGAAATATGTGAAAGACCTCAGTAGCAAGAAGAAGGGGACATGATTTTGCAGAGTGTAGATGAATAATAATGAAAGCCACCAGAGCAATGCCATAAAGTGTGAGAGCTTACAAATGGACGTGCAGTAATAACAAGGTGCTAGGGATATAATATCAATGGAGTAAGGGGGACTGTGAGCTTTATCACATGTGAGTCCACCCAGAATAATAC
Source organism: Phoca vitulina (assembly GCF_004348235.1). NCBI lineage: Eukaryota > Metazoa > Chordata > Mammalia > Carnivora > Phocidae > Phoca > Phoca vitulina. Next base: position 56,920,694 of record NW_022589709.1, read on the forward strand.
AAGATGGCTATGAAAAGATCAGGACCATAGACAATGTGGATCTGCAGACAAGAATCTTTTTTGTCTTTCTGGATTTCAACAGATCAGCTGGACAGTCCTGAGAGGCACAGAAAAAGATAAATAGAAGGTCCAGGTTGGACCCTCCATCCCGAATCCCGAACTTATGGCCCATCACTGATGAACAACACCCTTTTGTCTTCGAGTGAACCAGACCTGGAATGCCCAGACTAAAAAGAAGAAATGACCTTAATTTTTATAAAGAGACCGAGGAAGGATAAAATCACAGAGAGCCTAATGGACTCATTTAATTGTAAGACAATTTACATTATTAAGAGTGTCTTTCTTATTATTATCTCAAATACTTCCCAATATGGATTGAACCCACATAGATTTAGGTAACGCTAATTCAAAAGGAACAGTTACAACTCTGTCTTTGAGATAATCTTCCTAATATGAGAAGGGAAAAAATAGAAAACATCAGTGTTTCCTACAAAGTCTTATTTTTACCTGGTCCTATGCTTGTATTCCTAGTTAAGCGAAGGCTTTCAGTGAGAGAAAGGTCTCAGGGCCTGTTAATTTTTTTCATTTTCTGTTTCTCTGCACTAGCTCCATGAGGGAAGGGATTTTGTTTTGTTGTGTTGTGTTTACTGCCAAATTCTAGGAGTCTAGAAATAGTGCCTCACACATAATAGATATTCAGTAAGGAAATAATGAATTGGACTTGCAATGTCGTCTAATCACTCTCCCTACCTCCCATTTACTCGTCAATAATCCACCCTCAACTCTGAAGACGGAGTGTTCTTTCCAAACCAGGAATCTTGATAACAGGCCTCTCCTTTCTCAAACTTCCCAAAGAATGCATATGATCTAGAATAAAGTCTTTATTCTTCAAGAAGCTATTCACGGGCCTCTGTGATCTGGCACCTTCTGTTTCCAAATTCACCTGCCATAGTCTTGTGCCTCCTACACCGGGACCGCGGTCTTCCTACCAATTCCCTTCTTCTCTTGGCAAACTCTTACTTGTCCTTCAAGACTCAGAGTGTCACTCCTTCTGGGAAGTCTTCTCAGACTAACCTCAACTCTGGGTTATTTATTTTGGCACTATCTAATGCTTCTATCAACATGTTCATAATACATTGGGATGATAGACTTGTATGTTTGTGCTCCCTACTACTGTGTTCCCTAAACTTACCTCTGGGTCAGGTGCTGTGGCTTCATCACTACTGTATTTCCAGCTCCAGAAAACGTGTTTGCCACAAAATCAACACTCAATAAATATTTAGGAATAGGAACCCTGAAAAGGGACTGTGGAATTAGCAGCATCACAAAGTTTTTAATCAAATGTTCATTTTGGCTTATAAATCTTGATGTTGTTTTAAAAAAAACACACTGAGGATTTTTCCAAGTTTTATCTATTAAGTTCTACAAGGTACACAGTGTACTTTCAGAAATCATTAGTTCTCATTTTTTTTATTGTGGTAAGAAACATAAAATTTACTATTTTAACCATGTCAAAGTGTGCAATTCAGTGGCGTTACATCACATAATGTTGTGCAACCATCAGCATTTCCCACTTCCCGAACTTGTTCATCATCCCAAACAGAAAAGCTGTCCCCCTTCAGTAATAACTCCCCATTCCCTCTGCTCCCAGCTAACGGCAACCTCTCTTTTAGTTTCTAGCTCTACGGACTTTTCTATTCTAGGGACCTCAGGTAGGTGGAATCCTACCACGTGTGGCCTTTGTGTCTGGCTACTTTCCCTCAGCATAACGTTTTCAAGGTTCATGCATTCTGTAGCATGTGTCACAATTTCAGCCCTTTTAAGACTGAATAACATCCCGTTGTATGGATATACCACATTTTGCTCATCTATTCCTCTATTGATAGACCTTTGTGTTGTTTCCACATTTTGGCTATTGTGAATAATATTGCTGTCAACATGGGTGTAGTACAAGTCTCTGTTTGAGTCTCTGCTTTCCCTAATTCTTTTGGATATACACCTAAGAATGGAATTGCTGGATCATAAGGTATTTCCGTTTAGCTTTTTGAGGAAATGCCAAACTATTTTCCTCAGTGGCTGGGACATTTTACCTTCCCACCAGTAATGTACAGGGTTCCAATTTCTACACATCCTCACCAACACTTGTTATTTGCCATTTTTAATAATGGTCATCTAGTGGGGATGAATTAGTGGCATTCCGTTGGCCCCAAAATTCAAGTTTTTGCCATATTTATATTTTTAACTTTGAGAATGAAATGTAAGTGATAAATAGCTATGCTTAAGTTGTGAAATATTATAAATTCACTATTATTTATGAAACTCTGTCCTCCAGCCTAGGTACAGTTTTGAACAAAGTAAAGATATAATATACAAGTAGAAAGTAGGGGGTGGGGGAGGATGATAATATTCTCATGACCTGCCCATTCAGCAATGTGAGTTAATAACCTTCACAATGCAGTCCACGGGCACTTCTGAAAACATATTTAATTGACAAATGTATGAAGCAGGACCATTCTAGTAATGGTTTCCAGTTGAAATTGCTTCCATATTTTGCATTAGCTTGAGCATTTTTATGATTTCAAGGATGGAAAAAAGCTTACAGAAAACCACATATATGCAAATGCTGTGGATGTTAAAATATGCATAGAAAATGTTGCTTATTTTTATAAAACTTTTTTACAGCATATTAAGGCAAAACCAATGTTATTGCAATATTAAAGTTCAAAATTTCAGCAATCTATTAAGGCCCCTGGAGGAACATTAGTTACAGCGGGGAACTCCAGCATTTGAGAGGGCTGCCAAGGGCAAGACTGCTCTCTCCGACTTCACGGAGGGAAGCATTTCATATGAGGGATTTCATAAAAGTGACTCTACAGCCCTCTTCCAAGGCAATCAAATACTCAGAATTGATTGATTTTAACTTGACCTTAGTGTCCTAAAATGAGTCAACAAGCTGATAGCGAGATTCCCGTGAGACAAGTAGTAGGAAGAGGACCATCCCTTACGTTACATGCTGGTACCGTATTAAGTCTTCTTCTCTGCAGCTGCAAGATTTAGTGAATTTTGCCATACAGCTATCGAACACAAGCCTCCACTGAACCCCGTGCCCTGTGAGGTAAGCATGGCTGACACTGCCATCGCCAGTTGCACAAGGCAGACCCCCCGGCCCAGAGATGGGGACTCTCGGCCCCCTTGTTCACAAAGCTGCTCACCAGATGGGCAGGTGGTAGAGGAGCAGATGCATAGGCTCTGCAGAGAGACAGACTGAAGTCCAAATCCCAGCCCTGGCATGCTCTCCTTGTTTCCTGGGAAAGACTCCTTCAGTTCTTTCAGCCTCAGTTTCATCTCCATAAAATGGGGTTAAGAGCATCTATCTCGTAGGGTTCTTTTAAGACTAAATATTCATTCTGTTTATTCTGAGCAATTCTGTTACATTTCTCCCATCCACGTCCTGGTCAGACATTAATCAATCACAGCGCGCTTTCACACAGAGTGGAGAGCAACCTTGGAATCCTTCTCAGGCTAGCGTTCTGGGCTTCTATACCAACTGAACAGAAGAGGTAGGTGACAAGAGGGGGACTTGTCACCCTGGGCCTCAGAGCTACGTTCACTGCTGCCCGTGTTGCTCTTTTCATGCGTCCCTCAGGAACACTCTATCAGCTTACATGCAAGTCTGAGTCACTTGGTAGTCTGAGACTTTTGCTTAGACCTCCCACTTCCACCTTCCTCCTCTCCACTACTGCTAAGGTGACCTATTCCCGTGTGTCTGTGACATGATCCCTGAGTCTGCAAGAGGCAAACAGAGGAGAAGTTAAACAGTTAAATGGAAAAGAAGAATGAGATAGGAAAAAATATCCAGACCAACATGGATCTTTGTTATTTGTTTTCTATTTTTCTGGTTCTTCTGACATTTTTCATGTGAGGAGTTATGCCAAGTACCGGCATTCATTGAAATAGTCAAATCCCTCAGTCTGAAGGTTAGCTGTTATACCAGTATTTGTAGAAAAAACCCAGAGGCACCGCTGTGTTCAAGGTCACCCCGTGAGACATAAATGAAAGTGGCAGACAGCTTGAGTTGGGCATCTTGATGAAGCAGAGGTTATAAAAATGGATTGCTGCATTTTAACCTCTAAATAATTTTTTGAAGTAGTCAACTCTTCTTTTAGACTTTAATCTCATGATCAAAGAACATACCTTTTCTTACTACTTCAGAAGTGAAGTTTCATTTTTCCTGAGTTACACTGGGAAGAAAACATGAGTTCTTATTTGCCCTAATGGTAAACAAAGGAAATGCTATCCTCCCTGATCTCTCAGGCTCCAAAGTGGCTGAAAGGATTTTACTGAAACTGTGAAACAAAACAAAAACAGCTATCCCATTGGGTTTACCAAATATTTGTTAGCAACTGGCTTAAAAATCTTTATTTGGAACTCTTCTTGCCTCGGAATGTTTCCTGACTTAGAATCGGTGTTCGGATTATGAACAGTTTCCTTATTCAACCCTTACACGTGCTCTGGCATCTTTAAGCTTACACCCATGCTTTGTGTCTTACTGTCTCCAAGATTCATTTGTCGTAAGAACTTGTCCTGGGGCACATTTCCTCCAGGGGCTCCCCATATAAGACACAGATGAAAAGTGAATACAGTGTCATCTTGAAGCCTAGACATAATTAATCAGGTCTACTTCTTAATACCTAGAGGTTGAGGTAAAGAGCAGGGGAGACACAGTGTACTATATTGTAAGCCCTCCATAAATGGCTATAGATGCGGACTATGAGGGCAGGTGCTAACGCTACTCCGTTTGAGGGTCTCAGTGGATTCATGCCAACAGAAGACCCTAAGAAGCCCCTCCTGACCCTGAGACTACCCACTGGGCTGCGGAACCCGATCACGGCTGTTCTCTATGAGTACCATTTGGCTCTTGCTCTACAGAGAACACATCACTCCAGGGATAAGGAGGATGTTTTAAAAGTTTCATTCCTGTGTCTGAAATGTCTTCGTGAGTTGAAGGAACATTTACAGATAAAAACAGACATTTGTTTCTCAATAGTCACAGTTCAAAATGGCATGTACAAGTCTCCCTGCGGTCATTTTTGAAACTTAAAAAGTTTTTCATGTTGCTTTTTAAACAGAAAAGCAACTGAAAATGAAGGAAAGCATTTAGCATTCCAAAATAGTGAACTGAGTGTTGGCGCCCATAATCAAATAACCCAGTCCGCAGTGACTGGAGGCCGAGTCTGGGAACTGGTAAAAGACCCACTTTGCAGATAGGCCTCAATTCTGGTTATCACGGGGGAGGACTCTGGGGAAAATGAGGAAAGACAAGTTTATCTTTAGCATTTCCTGCACTGTGGCACAGTGGAAAAGAACATGGGCTTTGGAATCCAACAGATCTGTGTTTTCATTTTAGCTCTACCACTAATTAGCTGAGGGCCCTGGATAATTATTTTAAGCCCCTAAACCTCCATTTCTTCAGAGCTAATGGAAGGAACTCTGATACCTACTTTGCAATCTTTGTGTGAAATAAGATATGGGATAAATGACAGTACTAGCACATAAAAGGTACACAATGGGTGGCCATTCCCTTCCTTGCCCTCTCCCCACCTCCACAGCCACTGAGAGCCCACTCATGGCAGCCTTCCCGGGCCTTACCGAGCGGAACTGTAGGATGGCATTCCCAAGAAAGTTTACTGCACTGTGGTTTAACTGTGTCCTCGGATCCTTATCTCTGAGAGCAAGGCTAACCCAAACTCTCCACTGTTATACCCTTACACAGAGCTCGTGGATCATCAAAATGGGTGCCCATGGGTTGACCTCTCACTCCCGCCAACTAAGTGTAACATTTTACTAGAGCCTTCACAAAAAGTGTCTTAATCCAAAGAATTGGCTGCAATGGGGGGAAATTCAGGCAAAGCAGGGAGTTAGATTAAGAATGACGTGTATGGGGTCACTGTTCAGTATTCATCTTTCAAAGCACAGACACGAGATCCTCCCTTCTACTTCCACACACAGGGCTGAGCTCTGGTGTCGGCACTGTGATGTTTATGGTGCCCTAATGGCAGAATCGTAAGACTAGTGACCGAGGGTTTGCAGTGCCTCTTCTGGAGGTCTCCCTGACTCTAGGCCTCTGCTTACCCTAGGCTCTTGAAGTTGCAATACTTAAGTCCAGCCAGGAGCTAGGAATATTCCAGATTTCTAGGAGGGCCAATAAGGACCCTCCACCTAAGGAATTTTCAGTCTCTGTATCCCTCTGGTCCAGCAGCTGGCCCTGCTCTGGTCTTATACCAGACCGGCCTCTGGTGCTGGCCTTCTCCTCTGTTCTACCCTGAAGCTCCACCCTGCCCCTCACTTTCAGTAACCAAGTTCCTGTTTGGTGGCTCCATGATGAACTCCAATCCTCCTTGTTTGATGTTCCTCTAAGGTTATCATCTCAATTCCCTTCCACCCAGACCAGCCTTTCCACTTCCCATTCTCTTAGAGCCCAAGGTTCTGTCCTTGACTTCCATCCCACCAATAAAGAGCATACTTGGTTGAGGGAGGTGCTGAGTCATCAATGTCAATGAAACCACGGGCCTGGCAGATTTAAGTAAGAAGTACCTTCTCCTACTAGAAAAATGTACACTAAAGATTGAAAAGGCAGAAGAACCAATGGTGAAAAGCTTTAGTATTGGTATCAGACCAATACTGGAGTTGAAGCTGTGAATGAATTAGGTATAGCCCTACCAGTGTCAGCAATATCCTTACCTTACTCCTGCTCTGATTGCCTCATCTCAAAACTCGGAGTAGTAATACTTATCTTACAGGGTTATTGCAAGCATGAAATCACAAATGAAGATAATCGGCACCCTGCCAGACAGAGTAAATGCTTAAAAAAAAATCAAGACGTTTCCATTAGTGGTAGCATTATGGTTATTTAGGGATAGGCATGCATGAACCCCAAAGAGGAGATATCTGCCAATCAACAGTGATATGTCCACAAATGGAGATGGCAAAGGTCAGACAGCTTGTATTCTTAAATACACATAGCCTCTGCAGTTTCAGAGGAAAACTGGGAACTCAGGTAACATAAAGGCACTCTAGTGGCCGCATCGATGGAAAACTGCAACGCATGCAAGGAGGCTGACTCTCAGCAACCACAGATGTTTCCTTAGAAATGGAGAGGTAGCAAGACCAGAGCCAGGGATAAAGGTTTTGCTTTGGGATGAACCTAACACATACACACACACACGCACACACACACGCACATGCACACGCACACACACACACGTAGAAAGGACATTTGAGATATTTGAAAATGCCTAACATTTCAGGTTAGTTCTCAACTGTATTTTGGAAGAATACCACCTAACTTCCAGAATTTAAGTTGTTTGGCACTTTTTTTTTTTTTTAAAGTAGGCTTCATGCCCAGCATGGAGCCCAATGCAGGCTTAAACTCAGGAGATCAAGACCTGAGGTGAGATCATGAGTTGGACACTTAACCCACTGAGCTATCCAGGGGCCTCTTGTTTGGCACTTCTAATCCCAGCTATTTATTTTCTGTATTTTATAATGATTTGATATCTTAGGGCCTTGGGGACCTGGGAAGGGACTGCCCCTCTCAGTGTTAGCTAATTCCTAGAGATAACAACCTGCCCACCAAGGTACATGCCTTGCATACGCAAACCAACCACCCACCTGCTTCCTTTTATCAAGCCCTGCAATCCAGGATACTATCTCTCTGCTTTCAGTCACCCCAGGGTCAGGTACCAGACAATAAGAAACCACCCATTAGCCCAGAGTCTAAAATTCTTCCAACTATCCAATCCTAAGCCTGTTCAGCAGTTTACCCTGCCTCACCCATCCCTGACCACAGCAGCCATGATGAAGTCTTATACCCATGTTTTTCCTTCTCTCCTTTTGCCTCCTGACCAACCCTGCCACTTCCCCACTAGCTCTGTGTGGTGCGGCATACCCCTACCTCTTGAGAACTCTTAACAGACTCTATCTTTCCCATGGTAATTGTCTCCTCATCTTTTAGCCTCGCCAGACCTAAATAAAAACAAAATCCCAGGTACATTTTTAAACAACCCCAAATAAGAGAAATTCATATTCAAATGTGTCCAGCTTCTGGCTGGGATCATCTTGGGCAAGAATCTCAACCACTCAGAGCCTTAATTTCCTCATCCATAAAACTGAAATAACTTCTTATCTCATGCATCCATGGGGAGGATTCATGCACATGAAAGCACCCATTGTCGTCAACACTTAACTGATGTTTGTCTCCCCGCATTTGTTCACGCACCCCTTCATTCATTGCTCTCCACCTGTAACCTATAAACACAGTTCAGTTACCACCTTTCCCCCACCCCGTTAGTTAGTTCTGTGGTAGATTCTGACATCTTTCCAGATGTGTCTGGCTGCCGAGCGCTGCCATAAAATCTGGCTCTCCTTTTCACTCTTTGTGACCATGCTGGGTCCCCTTCCCTTGAGTCCTTCGCTAGATTTCTGCCACAGCCTCCTGAAAGCCTGCAGTTTTGGAAAAGGCCAGTCTCCCTGGTTCCGCTGACATCTATCAACCTTATCAAGCAATTCTGTCTGCAAAAGGGCAGTCAAAAACCTGCCAGGCAGAGAAGAGATCATGTTTTTTGGCAGATAATTCGTAAGATAAACATCTGAACGCCGCAGATAATTTGTATTGCACTGCAGGCTTGGTCGATGTCTTACCGCCTACCCCCGTCTAATTAAGGAATGGGGGCTGATAAATGCTGAAGTAGAGCGAGATTTCCTGAAGCCAGAGAGCCAAGGCTCCCACTTAACTGAAATCACCAAGAGGATGAACAGAAAGAAGGAAGATGATCAGATCAACGATGTAGCGAACAGCTTCAGGGTGGCCACAAGTCTGACACAGAGGGCAGGAAGAAGCAACTGCAAGAGAAGCAGCCACTCCTGCATTTGTACTTGTATTCGTGGGGAACAAGGCTAAGGAGGGAATGGAGCCCTCGCCAAGAACTGTGCAACAGGAGCTGGTGCCCCCTCCCCCCGCCCCGGTCAGGCGCAGACATGGGGGACACTGGGCTGGGGTAGCCCGGACTGGCTCTTCGGCGCAGGCAGTCCTGCCCACAGGGAGGCTGCTCTTTTTACAGACACAGACAATTCCACTGCATTCTTGTGAAGGTCATTTGAAATTGGATTATTAAAGAATTTCATCAACTCTTGAAGAGCTATGTCAAAGGGGCTGTTATCAGTTACAGCATTTCTGTGCTTCTGTCTCCTGCTTGAAAGAGTAAGCAGGAATGTTTCAAAGCACAGGCTCTGAGGGGCGCCTGGGTGGCTCATTTGGTTAAGCATCCGACTCTTGGTTTCCGCTTAGGTCATGATCTCGCGGTTGTGGGATCTAGCCCTGCATCAGGCTCTGCGGTCAGTGTGGAGTCTGCTTCAGATTCTTTCTCCCTCTGTCCCTCCCCAAGTGCATGTATGCTCTCTCTAAAATGAATAAATAAATCTTTTTTTTTTTTTTTTTTTTTTTAAAGCACAGGCTCTGAAAGAAGATTAAGCAGGTTGCAACCCTGGCTTTGCTATTTGTTCTCTGTGTGAACTTGAGTAAGTGGCCTGATTTCTTGACTCCTCAGAACTCTCCCTGCAAAAACAAATAAAATAATAATGCCTGCCTCGCTGGGTTGTTGTAGGGGTTAGAGGAGGTCTGCAGACAAACCTCTTAACACAAGGTCTGGTTCATAGTAAGTGCTCAATAAATATTATTAATATTTGCCCAGCATCTTCAGGTTCCTGTCTTCAGCAAACCTGAAGTCTCTGCTACCCAGGCAAGACTTTCTCTCGGTATGGGTGAGTCCGTTAACTTTAATGGTGGTTGTTGAGGCTGACTAGGCAATTCCTATGACCTGGTAGCAAGTTTGTGCAGGGATGTTACGATGTTTAATGTTATAGTTCTAATACCACACCATATGTGACATTGATATTTCAGATCTTGGGTCAGAATCTGCAAATTATTCTTTTATGGAGTTATCAGACTCTTGGATTGACTTACGAGTGCTGTATGGATTCTGTACCTTGCCTTGGTAATTATTACCTAATTAACAATGTACTGAACTGTTTTTGTTGTTTTTTTTTTTCAGTTTCTTAGTATGGACACAGCATAGAATTTCTCCACACAAATTCATTAAATGTTTCGATGACAAGCTTGAGGGCTGAGGGCCTTCGTATTTTTTACTTACTTTTTTGTTCTCTGTGGAAACAGTCCCCCTATTATGCAACTTGCATGAGGGCTGCTGCAAATAACCACGCCTCTCACCACCATCCAACTCAATATAAGATATTCCCTTGCACCGGCCTTCATATATGCCTCTCTGAGCTATGCAAATATTCAGAAAAATCAGGTGAAATCCTCTCTGACTGTAAGGAGTTCTATATACTGTAGGGTTTCAGTCTTGGAACACGGTTCTTGAATTTCCCCAATAATCATACCAAAAAGTTCCTAAAAAGTCTTATTACTTTTTTTTTTAAAGTTCTATTCCTTTCCTGCTTTTTCAGGTCCCTGAAGATCAACAATTTTGCCATCTATGCAGTACTCACTCTGCATACTTTCTGCTGTTGGAAAACACATCCACTGTTAATTAGTTTGGGACAACAGTCTTTAAGCAGCTAAAATCCTCCCCACCAACCTAGTCAAATAAAATCCACTATGTATTTGTGAATAAGAACTCCAGGATCTGGGGAGCAGACAGAATCAGGGGGTCAGGGCCTATAGTGAGCCAGGGCTAGGCTCCCATGTTGGGTGGCTAATTGTATAAGAAAACCAGGCATCACCAATGCCAAGTTAAGAGAGGGCAAGAGGGCTGGGTTTGCTGGGTGAACTGGCTTTCGTCTATAATGAAGACCTTTGTGCTCAGTGGCCAAGTTCCATTCATTAACATACTTTGAACACTAGAGAGCTATATTGTAAGGTACCATCAGGGCTATTTTAATGCTGATATTATGACTTTATTGTTAATTGTTAACATTTGACCACATTTGAGCTATTTTTTCTCTTTTTTATTTATATTTAATTATCGAAAGTGTGTGAAAGAAGATAGCTGATAAAATACCTCGCTGCTAAACATTTCAGTTTATATATCCTAAGAATACGAACATTTTTTCTAGCTAGATACTATAATCTCACCCAGTAAATCAACATTTATTCTACATTATTTAATGTGCTCTCCACATTTAAATTCCCTCAATCACACCCTAGATAGGTTTTATAAGCGGTTTTGTTTGTTTTAAACCCAGGATCCAATCAAGTTATCACACTGCATTTGCTTATGTTTCTTTAGTCTCTTATTTTAACCTGGAAAATCCCCATTTACTCCTGCCTTTTTTCCTTTTCATGACATTGACTTTTTTTGGAGTTGAAGGACTGTCTTGCAGTGTCTCATATTCTGTATTTGCCTGACTCCTTATAATTATACTACTTTTAAACGTTTTAAGACAAAATACTAGTATAAAGTGACATAGTGTATGTTTTACTGCTTCACGTGAGGAACATAAAATGTCAGCCTGTCCCTCCCCTTACACCTATGATAACTTTAAGACTGGATTTTGCTAAACTATCTTAGGGAATATTCTAGGGAGCTACCAAGACTTTTGGCCATTCCCTTTCGCACACTGCCTTCCATAGGTCTCCACTGAAGACACACACAAGCTGACAAAGCTGGGGACTAAGTGAGACCATCAAAGAATGAAAAGTAAGGGTTATGCTGGAGAAACTTCCCTTATAGCCTGAACCAATCCATCCAGGAGAAAGCTTGACTGGCATCCTACTGAGAATAGCACATGTTAGGACTTATCCCCATAATACTAGATTCCTCCTGTAAAGATGACAGGTGACATACTGGCTGGTTCCCAGTTCTGGACAGAACTAGGTGGGCAATGATATACCTGCTGCAGCATTACTAACATTTGTTTTTGGTCTTTGAAACATTTATATGTCAATCAACAATTACAGCAACCAGATGACTAAATGGCAGAGATCAAATCTATAGACAAAGGCACCAGCTGACATTCTGCGGGCCACTGAAGCAAACATATAACCCATTCAGTGCCAGTGATGCAAATGTGTCATTCCAACTACTTAGCAAGCTTGTCATTTTATGGATCCCAAAGCTCAGCCTGGTAAAACTTGCCAGAACCCTTTTCTCTTAAGCTTATTCAGGAGGGCAGGCCCAGAGAGTTTTTCTCACTATGCATAGAACACTGACATGGAATCCAAGAAGAAAGGCTCAAATGGTCTACTTTCATCTTCCTGGCAAAAGATGTACAAAAAGAAAAGAACATTTCACTCCCCTGGAGAGAATCCATCAGGAAAGATTTGGACAAAGCATGATATTCAGGTTCTATGAACGTACGTAGAAAACAGGGTTTTGACTCTCTTAGTTCTAATGGACAAATGGGGAATAGGCACAGCTGTCTGTCTTCCTCCAACTTAGCATTCCCAGAGGCTCCTAAGGGTGTCAAATCTGATTAGGAGGAACCCAAGGGAAACACTAAGTAAGAAAGGGCTGCATTAGCAGTTTCACCAAGTGCAAAGGTAATTCTGCACTTTGTAGCTGTATTAGCTTCCCATTGCTGCTGTAACACATTATCACCCATTTAGTTGCTTAAAGCAAGATAAATTTTTTCTCTTACAGATCTGGAGGTCAAAATTGCACAATGAATTTCATTGAGCCAAAGCTAAGGCGTCAGCAGGGCTGGTTCATTCTGGAGGCTCTGGGGGGAGAATCCATTTCCTGGCTTTTTTCAGCCTTTAGTGGCCACTTGCATTTCTTGGCCTGTGGCCACCTCCTCTGTCTTCAAAGCACATTATTCCAGTGTGTGCTTCCTTCATTAACTCATCTTCTCCTCTTCCATAGTCAAATCCCTATGCTGCCGAACACTTAAGATTCTATCTAAGCCCCTACTCAGATAATTCAGAATAATCTTTCCATCTTGATAGCCTCACCTCCTCATATCTGCAAAGTCCCTTGTGCCACCAACAGTTACATGCACAGATTGTGGGGATGAGGGTGTGGACGTCTCAGGATCTTACAAATAATATATGTACTTTTTACCCATATGTGTTGTTGGGTTCTCACAATAACTTTTATGGTAGCTGATTATCAACTTCATTTTTATGTGAGGAAATAGGAACTCAGAGAGGTTAAGTGACTTACGTTCAGGAAACCAATAGAACTTAGATTTCAATCTGTCTTTTCATCCACTGCTCTTTCCTACTAACTCTCGGGGAAAAGGCAGGAAAATGTCATGAGATATAAGGATTTCTAGTAGTCTGGTGTATCAGTCCAGGTCCAGTCAGGAAACAGAATCCACACCTTAAACAGACAGAATTCACTGTAAAGAACTGTTAACTGGATACAGGCAGTCTTTGCTTTGTGTGCTAATGTGGGACTGTAAAAATGAATGTGCAAGCTGCAATCATGCAAAAAAAATTTAATAATCAAAGAGAAAAATTATAATTGTTCTAGGAACTTAAAAATTTTTGTCAAAATATTAAAACTCTTGTCTGTTATAAATGTGTAAGGAAATGGAAAACATAATAAAACTAACGCTTATTTAGTACAGTATAATTTAAAGTGTTAGAAACATAGAGATATAATGTGGTTTAAATTTTTCGTAAAAACCAAGAATGACTTGAATAGTACTTGCTTCTTTTTGTCTTATAATTTAATACACCGTGCAAACATCTTTTCTGTGCCTTGGCAAATTGTCATACTCCTTTTTTAAGTTTGGATCAGCTCTCAACTTTCAATGTCATAAAATAACCCCTTAATTTCTTTATTTCTTTGTGAAGTATCTTGCCAATGCCCCTTCCTCTGAGACATCTTCATTCTTTAGGCCAAACCCACTTTTCTCATTTATGCTGGGAAGTTTGTCTCACTAACTTCTGCTGGCTACCCATCCATGGTCTCTCAAATGACAACGACGTCAATGTTTCTCATGGTTAGCTATTTCTTCTGGAACTCCATTTATGTTTCATTTGAATCTCACTTCTAGCAGTCCCATTTTTCATGTCTCTGCTGCATTTTCTTTACTGGCCAATTCCCTCTTTCAGAGATCTGCTTTTATAAAATGTCCCGTGGGTTTATCACTGGGAGACAGGGAGTCAACACCACCATGTACTTAGCTGTTTATGTGTGTGGACCGAAAACAGATGCTTAGTAATCATCCAGTCGTTTCTGGAAATAAATGACATGATTGGTCATTGATCATGATGCGCATCTCTTGCCTACCTAGTAATCTGTGGACTAAAGAGCTAGGAATGAAGTTTGTCCTTCATGCAATTACTCGCAGTTAATATACCACGGTAACTAAAACTTGACTGTGTTTTAGGGGAACGATGTATTTAACTAAGCTGTGGT